>NC_136381.1:10000-610000 GCF_965140285.1 Lepidochelys kempii | reverse complement strand
CAGTTTACATCTTCTGTACAGCCTTAGCAAATGAGCAGCAATGCTTTGTTGTCTCGCTAATACACATACGTAAGCAACTGTACTTAAGGTCTGGTTTGAGAAACCTACACAGTAAACTGCATAGGTCTTGGCCTATTGACTGTGAAGAGCTGACTTGAACTAATAGCTCTAGGAAGGAGGAGTATTTCAAACCTGCTGCTGGGAGCCCTTAGCCCAGCCCCTCCAGCAGGGTGGACAGCTCCATTCATGGCATAGGTACTGTCTCCCTGCTTTTCATATAACCTTTCTCCCCCTTATCTGGCCTCTGTAGAAGACAGAAGACCTTGTTCTCTACTATGCAGTGCTGAACTAGGCCGGTATCTTACTGTGATGGGGTCGGACTCACCACTTCAGTGCCTCGTGCTGGGAATTAGCTCTTGGTTGCCAGTGCACCTTCCTCTAGTGGTGTCTCACCGCTGTCGCTTCTGCTCCACCTCTAAGACCCACGACATTCCCCGGACCACAGCGTCGTCTTCTGGGCACAGCCAGGCTGTGCCCCACTCCACTTTCTCCCCGCTTCTGGGGGAATCGGCTGTCTCTAGTCCATTCACTTGCCGCTGCGGCCTACTGTAGCCTTCGGTCTAGCCCCTCACCTCAGGGGTAAACTGCAGTCCAAATACTGGCCACCCCTCTGTGGCAAGTGGGGGGGAAAAAGGGGGGCTGGGCCCCCCACTAATCTAGGCTCTGACCCAGGGACCCTATAGCCAGTGGACACATGCTGCTGTTCCTCCAACTCCCACCGCCTGTTTCCCTAGGCCACTTCCCCCTAGCCCCTTCCTGGCCCATTGTATCAGGGGCCTCAGCCAGGCAGTCCTCAGGCTGGAGCTCCCTTTTGCTCCCCTGACCCTGTCCAGCACTGCTCTATCTAAGGTGGTACTCTAAGGCAGCCGGTCCTTCTCCCTTGCACTCTAGGGAGAGACTGACTCTGCTCTGTTGAGCAGCCCTTCTTTTTTATGGGCTTCCCTGGCCCTGATTGGCTGTTCAAACAAACCTTCTCCTGATTGGCTCTCTACAAGCCCTCCTTCCATTGGTTGGGTTTTGTGCAGTGTCCCTGAGGACTGCTTTAACCCTCCATCCACCTGTGTGGGGAAGCTGCCCCACCATACACCCTCCCCCTTAGAGACCCCCCTCCAGTCTTGTCTCCCCAGTTTCTCCCTCAGCTGGGCCTGCAGGATGTCTCTCTCCTGCTTCAGACTATCTACTACAAGGAGCAACCTGCTTCATTCTTCCAGGGTCTGAGTCCCCACCGTAGTCTCCCTGAGGGCTGCTTTAACCCTCCATTTACCTGTGTGGGGCAGCCACCTCACCACACGTACTGAACAGATTTTGTTACCCCTGGCAGCCTTCAGTGTGGCTCATTCATATCAATGACCCATTCTGAAGGTGGGGGTGGTCACCTAGTAAAGAAGGGTCAGACCAAGGTCTAACTCAGGCCCATGTGTAGCTGTCTAGGTAAGTCAGCCTCTGGGTCCGTTTTCTGGTCTACTATAAAGGTCTCCTTGCACTTGCTGCACCTGGGTACCCACCCGTGACTTATGGGCAGACAGAATAATTACATAGATTAGAAGTCATTTCTGTGTGTGTGGCTCTTAGTCTAGTGACTGAGACATAACTCTGTTCCCACCTCTACCACAAACTTCCTGTGTGACCCTGAGTAAGACACTTACCATCTCCGAGGGTGTCTGACAATCATAGGCAGATAGCTGTAGAGTGGGAGTAGTTTTTATTTATATTGCAGTAGAGTCCAGAGACCCCAATCGGGAATTAGGGCCACTTTGCAATACACGCCATACATCAGTCCCTGCCTCTTCATGGAGGCTGTGTTGAGAATCCACCAAGGGTGAAATTATGTCCTCCTTTCTCATGGTGAGTAGCCTGCTCTGCAAGTAGTCTCATTTATTTCAGTGGGAACGGGTGAGGGGCCTTTGGAAAGTGGTCCCTGACGTCTCTGCAGTGATTCAGGGAACACAGCAATTGCTACAGCCCTGTAGCCCATCTAGTTCAAAATTCAGTCTCTGACTCTGGCTAGTACCAGCTGCAAGAAACTCCCTACTGGACAATGATGGAATCAGCTACCTATAGGGAAAGCCTCTTGCCTCACCCTGTCTAACTCATGAGCTGTGTTCCCAATCTCCTTTTTTGAATGTTGCTAAGTAAGCTCTTAGTCTCAGAAGTACCTTGTTGTAGTGAGCTGTCCAGGCTATGAGTATCTTTCATGATAGAGGCTTGCCTTCTGTCAGTAGAATTTTCTATAGACGTGCATGTGCATCGTCTTCCTTAGCTGATCGTTTTGAGCATAGGGTATGTCTACACTGCCTACATTATGACGCGGCCACAACAGTGCTGCCACGACAGCGCTGTGACATGGGCAGCGTAGACATGCTTTTTCGCCGTGGGAGAGCTCTCCCCGCGATTTAAAAAAACAAACAAACAAAAAACACCCTGAACGAGCGGTGGTAGCTTTATCAACAGGAGCTGCGGCTTCTGGCGATAAAGCACTGTCTATTCTGGCGCTTTTCAGCGCTAAAACTTTTGTCGCTCAGGGGTTGTTTTTTTTCACATCCCTGAATGACAAAAGTTTTAGCGCTGAAAGTGGCAGTGTAGACACAGCCATAGAGACAAAAACCTGCATCTTACCTACTGCCTCTGTTCAGCTTTCAATGGGTCATACTCCTGACCAGTCTCAAGGGGATCCCTGAATGGCTGATTGCCTCAGCAAGGCTTGCTTCCCTCCCCAGTTCCAGCATACTTCTTCCCTCCTATCCTCCACGGCACTGGTCACAGGAATTGTTTACGCTGGGGCAGTGCATGTGGTCTCTCACTTGGACTTCCAAATGGTTGGGCTGAGCCATGTCCTGAAGTGAGGGAGTTAGAATGGAAACTTCATACAGCCTTAGCCCTATACAGTAGTACACATTATGGCCCAGCACCTAGTGCTTTTGGTGCTGTAGCTTATTTCTTTGGTACCCATGCAGAGCAAAGCAGGGTCCTAAGAGAACAGGGAATAGTTCTCCAAAGCTCTGGAGAGCAAGGTACAGTTACCAGCTCAGTCCCCAGGCTGGCTTGCTCCCTCCCTCCTGAGTGGCCCTGTCTTGCAGTAGCTGGAACCCGTCCATGGCCTTCACAGGACTAAGACCATGATCCTGCTCAGCTGGAACACAGTGTGAGCAGGTGCCCTTTGGTATGAGGGGACCCTAGTCCCTGGGACCCAGATGCCTCCCAGAGAATGGAGAATGTTTATAAAATAGGGCGTTGGTCCCATAGACAGGGTGCCACCCTGAGAGGGGAAGGTATATAAAATGTATCAAGAGACTGATCAGGCGGCTGGGCCCTGACTAACAATGGGAGGTCTTGAGAAATTAGATAAATGTGTCTGGGATCAGCTGTAAGCTGGGATGGCAAGCCAGGAATTGTTACTGTTCCTCTTTTATAATGAGCGGCTCAGACCCCTACAACATATGCAGATTGCAGCTGACATGGACTCTACAAGTACCATAGTCCCTGAGAGCGCACACTCTGCATCATGTGAGAAGATGAAAGCTGGGGCGGGGATCTCCCCACATTCCTGAGGTGGAGACTGATGTAGAAAACCATGTAGTGTCTCCACAATTTCCTTATTCTCCTTAACTGCTTCCTCCTACCTGTGGTGCCCAGCATCCCCTTGCATCTGCTTGTGGGCTTCCTGTTCCAGACAGGCTGATAGCCTCTCTTGCTAATCTCTCTCCTTGCATCCATGTCACCTGCCATTTTGTATGCTCCTTTCTGTTGACACATGTGGGCTGGCTTCCCCATGTCTGTGTGGTATGTACTGGCGACTTCACTAATGGAGACATCTTATGCATTAGTGTTCCTGTGATTTGCTGTGTGCCTGCAAAAGAAGCAAAGGCGCTCCCTGCCCTGAGGAGCTCCAGCCTGCATAGAGGGGAGGGGGGTGATAAGGGGCTGTAGAATAATGGGGTTGGGGCCACGACACACTTAATGACTCCATTTACTCCTTCCCTACACCTGTTCTGGATCACCAATGAGTCTGTTAAGCAGCTGGTCCCTACGGCTTCTTGCTCCCTACACGGATTGAGCCAGATAATTCTAGCTCCACCCCCCCTTGGCTGCTCAGTCTCACATTGCTTGTCTCCTGCGTGGCAGCAGCAGCCTTGAGAGGTGGCGTGTCTGCAGGAAGGGGCCTGGGCAGAAGGAAGCTGTCCACTGCTGGCAGTTGTGTAGGGCTGGGGTAAGCAGGTAGGATGAGATCCCCTATGGAACTGTTGCTGCTTTCTCCTTTCAGCCTTTCTTCCGGCTCCTGAACCTGCGCAAGCTAGGCCTGAGTGACAATGAGATTCAGAGGCTTCCCCCCGAGGTGGCCAACTTCATGCAGCTGGTGGAGCTAGACATCTCTCGCAATGGTAAGGCCAACCAGCCAGGGAACTTGGGGGGGCCTTGTCAGGAGACCAGTACCAGGCTCTTCCAGCACCCCAGTGCCCCACCCAGAGCACTGCTCCATGGGCCACCCGTTGTCACCAGGATGTCAGTGTCTGTGCCTGAAGGAAGATGTGCCCTTCAGGAGCTTCCTAGAGGGAACTTTGCTGGGAGTTGCTCTTGTGCCATGGAGTCTCCATGTCTCCGTCCTCCCACTGTGTGACAGGCTCTCACTGGGGCCTCCCTTGTCTCTACAAATTCAGATGGGAAATAAGGTGTATGTTTTTAATAGTGATAGTAATTATCCACTAGAACAATTGACCAAGGGTTGTGGTGGATTCTCCATCACTGCTAATTTTTAAATAAAGACTGAATGTTTTTGTAAAGATCTGCTCTAGGAAGTATTTTGGGGAAGTTCTGTGGTCTGTGCTACACAGGAGATCAGACTAGATGATCACAATGGTCCCTTCTGGCCTTGAAATCTATGAATCCATGTGATGGGCTTTTGCCGTACACTCTTATCTCCATGTGACTGGCTCTTACTGGGGTCTTTTTTTCCCCCTCTTTGCTTCAGACATTCCAGAAATCCCTGAAAGCATCAAATTCTGCAAATCCCTGGAGATTGCTGACTTCAGTGGGAATCCCCTCTCCAGGTAAGGAGGGGCAGGCAGTCTCCTCTCCTGGCTGAACTTGGTACATTGGGTGAGGAAGGGGGAAGCACCCTATTCTCTCCAGCTTGCCTTGCCCAGCAGCTCGTATTTGACATTCCGTAGAACTAAAATAGAAAGAGGCAAAGCCTGTGACCCCCCTGTAAAAATCAGTTCCAGGGGAGACAAAGGACAACATACTCTCAGGGCTGGCGACCTGCGTACCCACCTTGGAAAAGATTTTGATATCCTAGGAGATGGCCGTCCTCTGGATTCACCACCCGCCTCACACCATCAGAGGCAGCAGGTTTGATGAGAGTGCTGAGAGCCACACTGGAGGTGATCCAAAGCCTGTTGCTGCCTTCCAAAGCTGTCTTGCCCCTGATAGTTTCCATACCTTACACCCGACTTACCCTTTCCCCATCCCTCCTCAGAGATGAGAACCTATTATTAAAAGAAGTGGCCTTGTTCCTTTGTCAGCCCCTAGGTGCTCTGCTCTTGGTGTCCCTCTGGTAACTCAGCCCTGCTGGTTCCCAGAACTGCTCTGAGCTCCTTCCCTTTTGTCAGCATCTCTCTGCTAATACAGTGCCTGGAGCTGAGCACGTGGTCTCAGGGAGTCTACCCAGAACTTTACGGAGAGAGACTCTTCCCTTCATGTCCCATCCTGATGCCTTTGTAGCCTTTACTCCTGTGTCCTTTTGGGACTCCTCTGCCCTCCACTACAGAGTCCGAGGTGCCCACTTTCCACTTGGTGGTGATGTGCGCCAATGTCCATTACAGTCTTTGTAGATGGACACTCCCATTCCTCCTGCCCTACCCATTGTACCTTGTGGGCACCAAGGCCTCTGCAGACTGTGCCCCTTTAAATCAGAGTTAGCTCTCTGCTGCCTCCTTGTGGTGCTGGTATGTGAGCATAAGGTTTGCCAGACAGGAGCAGAACTGCTTCCAATGTGTGTGACTCCCCCATAATGCATCTAGGCAGTAGGTATTGTCGTTTGTTTGGAATGGGTAGGGCCGCAGTGAGTTTCTCTCCCTGTATAAAGGTTTGCAGGGATAGGGATTAGCTTTTCAGGGAGTAGGATGAGGCAGAGGGGACTCGGGGTTGTTTGTGCACAAACCTGTAACGGTGCTGGCTTTGTCACTTCCTGTCAGGGATGGTCTATATAATGCTGAGTCCTGCCATGAGTGCAGGGCACTGGACTAAATGACCTACTGAGGTCCCTTCCAGTCCTATGAGTCTGCTTCCTCCGTAGGCTTCCTGAGGGCTTCACCCAGCTGCGGAGTCTGGGCCACCTGGCCCTGAATGATGTGTCCCTGCAGAGCCTCCCCAGTGATATCGGGAAGTGAGTGCACTTATGCTTCTTGCTAGTTGTGTGGGGAGTGCAGGGGGGTGGGGTGGGCAGGAGGAGAGCACCCCCACCATCGTGGAGGATGCCTACACCATGTGGGAAAGAGCTCTTTATCTGAACTCCTTGTGGCTTTAGGAACATTAATGAGGTTATCCCCCACACAGTCCAGCAGCTGAGTCAGGATCATTGTTCTTGTGTCCTAGATGGCAAGTGTGGCACAAGAGGGGAAAGGACTTGCCCACAGGGAGTCTCTGCTGGAGGCAGGGATTGAACCCAGGCCTCCTGAGTCCCACAAGACCATCTTCCACTCTACTGCACATACACCACTTGCTCCCCTGCGAGTAGCTGCAGTCAATTCAGCAAGACTCTCAGCATGATGAGCTCTGAGTGCTTAGGCAGAACCCTCAGGGCCCTCTCAGAGAGGGCATGTCCTTCCTTCCCCCAGAGCAGGGCATCACCTTGTGTGTGAGGTTTGATCTCCGGGATGCAGGCTGCTCCATAGGCTGATGCCATCTCTCTCCTGTCCCCTGGACTGGGAACAGCATCCTCCATGGTGTTTTAATAGTAAGTCTCCATCAGCCCCGATAATTTGAGGACGTCTTTATTTCAACCCCAGCCCACTTCTGCTACTGGTGTACACCATGCACCCATATATACGAAGGACTGCCCTGTGGGAGGGTCTGTGCATCCGAGTTTGTCCCTGAAGGGCTCCACCTACTGCCACTCCTAGTGATTCTGGCTTCCTCGCTCCCTTTTCTCTTGCAGTTTGGCAAATCTGGTGACTCTGGAGCTGCGTGAGAACCTGCTCAAGTCCCTCCCCACGTGAGTGTCCTGTCGGGTGACTGTGGCACCTTCCTGGCTGGTCGCCTAGGGCAGCCCCAGGGGCTAACCATCTGCAGTGCAGAGCTCAGCACCCTGGCTATGGGGCCTGCAGGGCTTCAAATGAACAAGCTCTCCTTCGGTGAATTATTGCGGGTGGTATGAGGAGAAGGGGTTTGTTCCAGCAATAAAGGTAGGGAGGGACATTTGGAATCTGTTTAGCTGAGGTCATGGGCACGCTGGAGGAGGCAGTGGAATTGGAGGGCTGCTGCTCTGAGGTGCCTGGTGGAACTGCTGAGAACGTCCCTCATTTGTGGGTTAGAGTTAGCTGAAGGTGGTTTTGGAGGGCAAGAGATGATGGTGTTTATGGGGGTGCAGGTGAGGATTTGCAGTATATGGTAAAGTAGAGCAAGGGAACTGGGGAATGTGGCAAATTTGTTCCCTTTTTCTGACACCTTTGCTTTTTTACATGCCTGTCCTGGCCCAACAGCTCTCACGGGGGTGTGGGTGTTGGGCTTCAGTAGAATACTGGTATTCTCGGGCAGGTGGGGGGTAAGAAGCCAGCCTTAAAGGAGAGAAGTTGAGTCACCAAGAGTTGCTGTAAGGATTTGGGAGGGGGGGTGGGGTGACGGCGCACATGTTTGCGAGCAAAACATACTCCTCACTTCAGCTCCAGGTGGTGAACTACCAGGCCTTGTTCGCGAAAAATACAACTGCCTTGCTTTGGAGCGGGTTGCTCCCTTCCTGTTGAAGATCTCCCTGTGCTCCTGTGTGGGAGTTTAAAAAATAATTAAAAAAAAAAGTCCAAAGGGTCACTCAGTCACTGGAGGCAGCCATGACAAGTCTGACGCAGCCATGCTGTCAATGACCAGGGTTGTCATGCTGTTGTGGCTGTTAGTGTCCAAGATACCCAAAGAGATGCAAGTCACCTTCGAGGACATGCCCTTTGAGGAGAATGGAACTCTGTGGTTCCTGAAAGACCCAGGGCTACATTAAGGTCCTTAGGGACCCAGAGTACAAATCCCTATCAGAAACCCTGTAAGAATCAGCTCCAGGGGAGACAAAGAACATCATACTCTCACGGCTGGCGACTGCATACCCACCTTGGAAAAGATTTTGATATCCTAGGAGATGGCCATCCTCTGGATTTGCCACCAGCCCCACACCATCAGAGGCAGCAGGTTTGATGGGAGTGCTGAGAGCCACACCGGAGGTGATCCAAAGCCTGTTGCTGCCTTCCGAAGCTGTCTTGCCCCTGATAGTTTCCATACCTTATACCCTACTTACCCCTTAGAATCATAGAATATCAGGGTTGGAAGGGACCCCAGAAGGTCATCTAGTCTAACCCCCTGCTCGAAGCAGGACCAATTCCCAGTTAAATCATCCCAGCCAGGGCTTTGTCAAGCCTGACCTTAAAAACCTCTAAGGAAGGAGATTCTACCACCTCCCTAGGTAAAGCATTCCAGTGTTTCACCACCCTCATAGTGAAAAAGTTTTTCCTAATATCCAATCTAAACCTCCCCCACTGCAACTTCTTCAGGGATGAGAACCTGTTAAAAGAAGTGGCCTTGTTTTGGCCTGCATCGTTGGGGGGTTCCTGTGAGAGACCTGTTGTCCACGAAGGACAACACAAAATATTAGAACTTTTTTCCCCCACAGAAGGCATGAGCCCAGGATCAATACCAGGCACCTTCCTTCTGCAGTGGAACCCAGGGCTTCTTTTTTATGCCTTTCCTCTGGTTCCCGTGATCCTTGGGGTGACTTCCAGAATCAAAAGGGGAAAGGCCACGATCGTTCTCATAGCTCCACGCTGGCCCAGGCCTTTTTGTTGCAGATGTCCCGTTAGCTGCCAGTCTAGCTTCCAGGCTACTCATACCTGATCTCGTAACACCAGGGTGAGATAATCCATCCTGACCTGTATCTGGCGACCTGGATGTTATATGGTTAAGTAGTACAGAGAGAGTCTTCTTTAGACAAGTCCAGGAGATCCTAATACAGAGGAGGAAGATGTCCACCAGAAGGACATCCTCATCAAAATGAGAGATTCTTGGGTTATGTGCTCAACAGGGATGTGGGTTTTGATACTGCTGTTGCTCGACAGCTTGCTGCATCTGGAACTCTCCATTAAGGTCTACCTCTCAGCAATCGTGGTTTGTCATCTGTACAGTTGTGCCCTTTTCTGATGGTGTCAAAGTTCCTCAAGGCCCTGTTATGTACTTACCCTTGGGACAAGAACCTGTTCCTACCTGGGACCAGGCCCTTGCCCTTCTGAGATCCTTGAGGGGAGGCTCCATGACTGTCCGTGTTCCAGCTGGGAACGAACCTTCCAGCCCAAGTAGACAGACTTGTGTTAGTGGGGCTTGAGCTAGCGCGCTAAAATTAGGTGGGTGGCTGTTGCTGCTGTGGTAGACGCTCGAGTCACCCATGGTCACCATAGAGGTTAGAGTGGGCCTGAGGTCGGGTGGCAGATTCTAGCCAGAATCTTCACCAGAGCTACAACAGCCACAGGCTCATGCTAGCATGCTAAAAATAGCTCTATCTACCCGAGCTGGGAGGCTCGCCGCCATGCAGACACCCCTTGAGCCCCTTTCAGAATTCTCCGTAGTTCATCTCATTCTGAAGATGGTCTTCCTAGTCATTATCACTTCAGCCTTGTGGCTGACCCTCCCTACATGACATATCATGGGACAAAGTGCTGCTGAGACCTCACCTTGGGTGGTCTCACAATTCCATCTCACTCACTTAACCTGCCTGCTTTCTTCCTGAGACACCGCTCTTAATCAGCAGCCAAGTTGCATGTGCTGGACATTTTCAGAGCCTTACTTTACTACAGAGCCTGAATGGTTTGGTTCTCTGTGTCTCCATTTATTCTGGTTGTAGCCAACCATTCCAAGGGCCAGGCCATCTCATCGCAAAGGATAGCTAAGTGCATAACACGATGAACCTGCTACCAACTGGCAGGTACACCTCTTCCACTGCATGATAACTCTAACTCCGCCAGAGCTCTGCCTGGTTCAGAAATGTGCCAGGTTCTGAGATCTGCAAGGCAGTAATGTGTAATCCACTGATTTTTGTCAAGCGTTATGCATTGGAGTTACCTGCCAGAGCAGATGCCAAATTCCGGAGAGCAGAACTGGGGTCCCTGTTTGTTTGCAGCTGACGCTTCTCATTCCACTGGTTGAAAGGGGTGCTTCTTGCCAGTCACTTACAGTGGGATTTCACTGACACGCTTGAATAGAGAATGGTTACCCTGCAGTAAGTGTGGTTCTCTGAGATGTTATAACTGGTGTGCAACCCCCGACTGACCCTCCATCCCTGGTTTCGGAATCCTCCGCTAACACAGTCTTCAAATTGGGAGGAGTCTTAAGGAGGGTCATGGCTGCTTGATGCCCTCCCCTGGGAACACGAGGAGACTCAGGGCCCATATGTGGGTAGCCCTGATGGACATTGCTATTCAAAAGATTCTGATCTCATACGCATGAGGTGCACGTGCATCCACAGTGGGATCCACGCTGACGGCAGCATCTTGAAGAACCATGGTCAGTTACTGTAGGAGAACCATTCTTCCCCTGTTTTGGTATTTTTGCAGCCTGCCCTTTCCACCAGTCATCTCTTGGCTTTCCCATGAACATGCAACCAGACTCTTAAGTCGGTTTAGGGGTCAGAGCAGCTGCCTGCACAGGAGTCTCCTTCCAGAGATGGTGAAAACTGAGCTAGCGAAAGCCATCTGAAGAGAATAAAAGGGCAGAAGAGCTGCTGGGGGGCGGGGGCAGGGGAAGGAGGTTGTGCAGGTGTAAAGGAAGGAAGATCTCTGACCTGAGGGGGTGGGATAGCGACCCATGTTTTGAGAATCAGAGGATGGGATGGGGATTTAGGGCCAGGAGTCAATGCAGATTAACCTCTTAGCCATCTCACTTGGAGTAGTTTCTGTGTTGCCTCGGGCTGTGGGGCTGCTGGAGTGGAGACGCACACACCAGTGGTTCCAGGCATGTCTAGGACGAGTCCCCAGGGATGCAGGCGCTGCTCAGCTCCTGCTTTCATCCAGCCCTAGAAACTTGCCCCCAAGGTGCTGCCAGGACCTGGCTCCCAGGCAGGCTTCTTACAAGACCATATCCAGTGAACACCTTGTCTGCTATCATCTCTTTGCTTCTTTTTCTGCAGCACAGTGCCCAGGGTGCTCCCACATCCCCTGCAGGGACAATGGGGCTCCCAGTCTTGAGGGTAGGAAACTAGAGGGCTTGCTCCCTCCGCTCTCCTGTAACTCAGCTCCTGTGGCCCCCAGTGTGTGTGTCATTTTCCCTTAGCTTTTTCCAGTTCTCTCCATCGTCCTGTTCTCAGGGCTCCACCATGGCAGAACAGACCAGCAGCAGGTCCGGACTCTGGACACTCACCTGCTCACATGTCCCTGCTCAAAGCAGGCCTGCTTGAGTTGGTGGAGGAAACACCAGCAACTCGACTTTCCTGGGGCTCCCAGAGTCACTGAGCCCAGAGCAGACAGGACCTTGTTGGCTTCGGCCACTCTGATAGGAGGTGGGGCAGAGCCCCAACTCGCCTGAGCCCCTTGGCTTGGAGGCACCATGGAAAGAGCTATCTAGACTGACTCTTTAATCTCCTGGTGCAGGGGGGGTTCACAGTGATGTTGACTGGGGAGCTGGGGTCCCTGGTGCTAATCTCTCTCTCTCTCCTCCCCCCCACCCCCAAATGGTCTGCAGTTCGCTCTCATTCCTTGTCAAGTTAGAGCAGTTGGATCTTGGTGGCAATGACCTGGAAGTGCTGGTAGGTGAAGGGGATGGAAGGGAGGAGGTGGGATGGGAGGAGGTGGGTGGTGGTTGGGACAGTGCCCCCGTCCCCTTTGGGGATGGATGGAGGGGATCTGAAATCACAAGGAGCAGCAGGTGACTCCAGTGTGTCTGTTGCAGCCCAGTAACTGTTCCCAACTTTCTGTTCTCTTGCTGTGTTGGCACTGTGTGTTTTCCGTTGCTCATCTTGCTCCCCCCTCACATCCCATCCCCGTTTCTCTGGTGCACTCTCCCCTGCTCTCTAGCTGCCGGAGGATTTATGCCTCTCCAGTTCTGTCGCTTGCCTTTGCTGCCTCTGGCCTTTGCATCCCCATCCCAACCACCCCTTGTCATCTGCTTCAGCCCTGCTGTGCTGGCTTGCTGCTCTTCCCCTTTCTGGTTTGGCTTT
Source organism: Lepidochelys kempii (assembly GCF_965140285.1). Classification (NCBI taxonomy): domain Eukaryota; kingdom Metazoa; phylum Chordata; order Testudines; family Cheloniidae; genus Lepidochelys; species Lepidochelys kempii. Next base: position 597,546 of record NC_136381.1, on the reverse strand, counting down.
GCCGTTAGAGAGAGACCCCAGCAATGGCCCATGTTATTCCCCAGGAGGTATAGATACCCAGTCTTAGTATGGAGGCCCTGAGGGCTGCAGACACTGAAACCTCCATCTAGGCCCTTCTCCTTTGTGAAAGCTGGAGACTGACACAGAGTGCCTGAGTGAAACCTGGATTCAGCTGCTCTTGCGTATTTGTTTCAGCCTTTGACTGAGCTGGAATCCAGGTGTGTTCTGTAGTTTCCACAGCTGCAGAGACAGGTGCCACAGAGTGCTGCTCCAGAACTGGCTTTCCAAGGATTTAACCTCTTGGTGAAGAAAACCTCCTAAAGCAGGAGCCACATGAGGTGGTGCAGCCCTTTCTGCCAGAACCTGCAGATGACCTGCAAGAATAGTTCTGAGGCATGAACTGCTTCTCAGTGGAGCATTAACTCCTAAACCTAACTATTATTCCCAACATGTTAGTGCTGTTAATTTGTTCCATTGCTGATCATTTTAGCAGCAACATCCAGCTAATGTGTGTCCCTATGGATGGCTGGTGGTGGATGATGTTGGTGTAGTGGGGTGGTTGGTTAATATCAAGTCATCTCTGCCCATTCCCACAAGGAGGAAGGAGAGGGGAGATTTATTCCTTCTGAGGCGAAAGCCTCTGAAGCCTTCACTCACCTCTCACCCCTCTGTGGGACCAAACAATCTCAATTATCCTCTTCTCGCCTGCTCCTGGGGACCTTTTGCAGCCAGCATGGCCAATCTAGAAACCAGCAGCATATCAGCTGATATCTTCCCCAATACCTGGTCTTCCGTGTCACGTACCCTGGCTTGCTTACTTCCCCAGCAGTCTGTGGTGAATGGCCTTGAGAAGGCGGCAGAGCTGCAGTGTCTGTCATTGCTGGATCGTGGTGATTTGGGAACAGCCTTTATCCCAGAGCAGGTGCTCTCCTGTAGCAAGGGGCTAACACTCTGCTTTCTTGTTCTGTTGCAGCCAGACACTCTGGGAGCATTACCAAACCTGCGGGAGCTCTGGCTAGACCGAAACCAGCTCTCGGCCCTGCCCCCGGTGAGTACTCACTCCATGAGTGTTGCCTTGCTGCTGTGCTCCCTACTCCATCACTCCCTTGAGCCAAGTGGTGTCTCCTTTCCCCTCCCAGGAGCTGGGGAATCTTCGGCGCTTGGTCTGTCTGGATGTGTCTGAGAACAAGCTGGAGCAGCTGCCCAGTGAGGTCAGCGGGCTGATGGCACTGACAGACCTACTGCTGTCACAGAACCTTTTGGAATGCATACCTGATGGGATTGGTAAGTGCGCTGGAGCGAGGGTTATCGTGTTTGCGTGGGTACATTATTACCCCATTGGAAAGGGAGGGAGCCCTGGATGGGAAAGTATGGGACAGGAGCAGGGACCATGTCACCCTGTGGATGGTAACAGTGAACTAAGCCCTGCTGGGAGGGTAAAGGATGGATGATTTGGCTGAGCAGTGTGGGCAGGGCCCATATCGCTTTCTGGTGCAGTTCATGTATGTCTCTCCCCGTGCTCAGGTCAGCTGAAGCAGCTTTCCATCCTAAAAGTGGATCAGAATCGGCTGGCTGCGGTGACTGAGTCGATTGGGGACTGTGAAAATCTCTCGGAGCTCATCCTGACAGAGAATGTGCTGACAGTATGTGTTCTGGCAGTCACGCCAGCCCTTATTGTGCTGCTTAGCTCAACCCCTTACTGGCGGCCCTGCTCCATGCCAGACTGTCATCTCCTTGGGCTCTGCCCACAAGCTGCTGCTTTGGGAGTTGCAGCCAGCACCACACAGGACTCAGGGCCCTTGACCTCGACCATGGGCCATAGTCTTCAGTGAGCTGCACCTGCTGTGCTCCTCTCTGGTGATGCGAAACCACAGTCCGTCCTTGGGAGATCCCTGGATGAAGCTGATGTCATCTCATGAGTTGGCTGAAGAATCCCCTGGGCTCTCCGAAGTGGATCAGCCCGAGTCCTTCTAGCCCAGTGGCCTGTCTCAGCCAGGGCCAGCACCAGATGACTGTGTACTGGTAGGCCCCAGTCGGGGACCAGGGCCCCATTGTGCTGGGTGCTCCATAGGCACATGGTAGAAAATGGTCCCCAACCCAAAGAGCTCAAAATCTTAGCACAGATGGGTAAATAACACGTGAGGGGAAGGACAAGGTGCTTCCCAAAGGCGGTGAACTCCCATCCTGAGCAGTTAGGGAATAACTTGCCCAAGGTGGAGCTGTTACCCACTCCCTATCAGTCAGACGCTGCCTTATGCCCTCAACTAGGAAGAGTTTATGTGCGTTCTGTTTTTTCCCCTCCATCCAGTGTAACAGTAGACCAGAGTAGACGGGAGCTCCCCCCACAGCCAGTGTTCCTGCCCCTCTCCCTACAGTGCCCCCTGCTGGGAGAAGCTGGGGCTGGAGTAGATGGGAGCTCCTGCCACAGCCAGTGCTCCTGCTCTGCTCCCCACAGTGCCCCGTGATGGGAGAGGCAGGGATTGTGGCTGTGATGCAGAGGGAGGTGATGATTTTCACCAGCAGTTATCAGTTGCTGAGGGATGTAGGTGTTGCTGTTCTTCCCCTTGCCATGAGATGACAGACAGCTAAACTTCTTGGCTATCTTCCTGGCTTGGCTAGCCAGGATGGGCAGGCATGCAAAACCATGCTTTGAAGTGTCCCTAGCCTCTGTTTGCCAGAAGCTGGGACTGGACAACAGGGGAAGGATCACTTGATTACCTGTTCTGTTCTTGCCCTCTGAAGCTCCTGGCGTTGGCCATTGTGTGAAGACAGGGTACTGGGCTAGATGGACCATTGGTCTGACCCAGTGTAGCCGTTCTTATGTTCTTTCCCCTTTATTTTGCTTTGGGGTTGTGAGGCCCACTGTAGTGAAGACTCTGGCATCATGGTTTCTGTGCTGTCGCTCTATCTCCCATCCAGGCCTTGCCAAAATCCCTGGGGAAGCTGACAAAGTTGACAAATTTGAATGTGGACCGGAACCGGCTGACAGCGCTTCCCTCTGAGATTGGGGGCTGTGCCAGTCTGAATGTTCTGTCCCTGCGTGACAACCGCCTGGTGCTTTTGCCTCCAGAACTTGCCAGCACCACAGAGTTGCATGTGCTGGATGTGGCAGGGAACAGGTAAGTGGTACACAGGGCCTTTACGGGGTAGCCCAGGCTTCAGGCATGCCCATCATAGAAGCCACATGGGAAGGAGGAGAACAGAGTGCAGTTTCAGACAGTTGACAAGAAGGTGTGAGTAACAGTAGGGGAAATTTGTATTGGGGAAATTAGGTTCAGGTTTTGAAATGACAACCACTCCCAGTCTTTATTCAGGCCTAATCTGATAGTGAGCAGGTCCTCAAGGAATCAATTCTGAAGCACTTAGAGGAGAGGAAAGTGATTAGGAACAGTCAGCATGGATTCACCAAGGGCAAGTCATGCCTGACTAATCTAATTGCCTTCTATGACGAGATAACTAGCTCTGTGGATGAGGGGAAAGCAGTGGATGTCTTGTTCCTTGACTTTAGCAAAACTTTTGACATGGTGTCCCACAGTATTCTTGCCAGCAAGTTAAAGAAGTATGGGCTGGATGAATGGACGATAAGGAGGATAGAAAGCTGGCTAGATTATCAACTGTCTGAAATGGGCCACTCTCATTACCACTTCAGAAGTTATTTTTCCTCCCTTGGTATCCTGCTGTTAATTGAGTTGTCTCGTTAGACTGACCTCACACTTGGTAAGGCAACTCACATCTTTTCATGTATTTATAACTGCTCCTGTATTTTCCACTGCTTGCATCTGATGAAGTGGGTTCTAGCTCTCAAAAGCTTATGCCCAAATAAATTTGTTAGTCTCTAAGGTGCCACAAGGACTCCTAGAAATTAAAAGGTGCAGCTCAAAAAGTGAAATCCCTGCAAGCTGCATGGAAACTTTTTTTTAAAAACCATAATAGAGGCTCAACTTAAATGTATACCCGCAAATTAAAAAACATAGAGAACCAAAAGAGTGCCACCGTGGCTAAACAACAAAGTAAAAGAATCAATGAGAGGCAAAAAGACATCCTTTAAAAAGTAAAGGAGTACTTGTGGCACCTTAGAGACTAAACAATTTATTTGAGCATAAACTTTCGTGAGCTACAGCTCACTTAATCGGATGCATACTGTGGAAAGTGTAGAAGATCTTATTATATACACACAAAAAGCATGAAAAAATACCTCCTCCCACCCCACTCTCCTGCTGGTAATAGCTTATCTAAAGTGATCACTCTCCTTACAATGTGTATGATAATCAAGTTGGGCCATTTCCAGCACAAATCCAGGTTTTCTCCCCCCCCTCCCCCCCCCCACACAAACTCACTCTCCTGCTGGTAATAGCTTATCTAAAGTGACCACTCTCCTTACATTGTATTCCTTTTCTTTTTGCGAATACAGACTAACACGGCTGTTACTCTGAAACCTTTAAAAAGTGGAAGTTAAATCCTAATGAGGAAAATAAAAGGAGCATGAACTCTGGCAAATGAAGTGTAAAAATACAATTCGGAAGGCCAAAAAAAGAATTTGAGGAAGAGCTAGCCAAAGACTCAAAGTAATAGCAAATTTTTTTTAAATACATGAGAAGCAGGAAGCCTGCTAAACAACCAGTGGGGCCACTGGATGATCAAGGTGCTAAAGGAGCATTCAAGGATGATAAGGCCATTGTGGAGAAACTAAATTAATTCTTTGCATCGGTCTTCGCAGCTGAGGATGTGAGGGAGATTCCCAAACCTAAGCCATTCTTTTTGGATGACAGATCTAAGGAACTGTCCTCAATTGAGGTGTCATTAGAGGAGGTTTTGGAACAAATTGATAAACTAAACAGTAATAAGTCACCATGACCAGATGGTATTCACCCAAGCGTTCTGAAGGAACTTAAACGTGAAATTGCAGGCCTACTAACTGTAGTCTGTAACCTATCATTTAAATCAGCTTCTGTACCAAATGGCTGGAGGATAGCTAATGTGACGCCAATTTTTAAAAAGGGCTCCAGAGGTGATCCTGGCAATTACAGGCCAGTAAGGCTGACTTCAGTACCGGGCAAACTGGTTAAAACTATAATAAAGAACAAAATTGCCAGACACATAGATGAACATAATTTGTTGGGGAAGAGTCAACATAGTTTTTGTAAAGGGAAATCATGCCTCACCAATCTATTAGAATTCTTTGAGGGGGTCAACAAGCATGTGGACAAGGGGGATCCAGTGGATATAATGTACTTAGGTTTTCAGAAGGCCTTTGACAAGTCCCTCACCAAAGGCTCTTAAGCAAAGTAAGCTGTCATGGGATAAGAGGGAAGGTCCTCTCATGGATTGGAAACTGGTTAAAAGATAGGAAACAAAGGGTGGGAATAAATGGTCAGTTTTCAGAATGGAGAGAGGTAAATAGTGGTGTCCCCCAGGGATCTGTGCTGGGACCAGTCCTATTCAACATATTTATAAATGATCTGGAAAAAGAGGTGAACAGTGAGGTGGCAAAATTTGCAGATGATACCAAACTACTCAAGATAGATAATTTACAGGCAGACTGTGAAGAGCTACAAAAGGATCTCACAAAACTGGGTGTCTGGGCAACAGAATGGCAGATGAAATTCAATGTTGATAAATGCAAAGTAATGCACATTGGAAAACATCATCCCAACTGTACATATAAATTGATGGTGTCTAAATTAGCTGTTACCACTCAAGAAAGAGATCTTGGAGTCATTGTGGATAATTCTCTGAAAACATTCACTCAATGTGCAGGGGCAATCAAAAAAGTGAACAGAACTTTGGGAATCATGAAAAAAGGGTTAGATAATAAGACAGAAAATATCATATTGCCTCTATTTAAATCCATGGTCTGCCTCATCTTGAATACTGTGTGCAGATTTGGTCATCCCATCTCAAAAAAGATGTATTGGAATTGGAAAAGTTTCAGAAAAGGGCAACAAAAATGTTTAGGGGTATGGAACGGATTCCGTATGAGGAGAGATTAAATTAGACTGGGACTTTTCCCCTTGGAAAAGAGATGACTAAGGGGGGATATGATTGAGGTCTATAAAATCATGACTGGTGTGGAGAAGGTAAATAAGGAAGTGTTCTTTACTCCTCATAACACAAGAACTTAGGGGGTCACCAAATGAATCATAGAATATCAGGGTAGGAAGGGACCTCAGGAGGTCATCTAGTCCAATCCCCTGCTTAAAGCAGGACCAATTCCCAACTAAATCATCCCAGCCAGGACTTGGTCAAGCCTGACCTTAAAAACTTCTAAGGAAGGAGATTCCACCACCTCCCTAGGTAACCCATTCCAGTGCTTCACCACCCTCCTAGTGAAAAAGTTTTTCCTAATATCCAATCTAAACCTCCCCCACAGCAACTTGAGACCATTACTCCTCATTCTGTCATCAGCTACCACTGAGAACAGTCTAGATCTATCCTCTCTGGAACCCCCTTTCACGTAGTTGAAAGCAGCTATCAAATCCCCCCTCATTCTTCTCTTCTGCAGACTAAACAATCCCAGTTCCCTCAGCCTCTCCTCATAAGTCATGTGTTCCAATCCCCTAATCATTTTTGTTGCCCTCCGCTGGACTTTTTCCAATTTTTCCACATCCTTCTTGTAGTGTGGGGCCCAAAACTGGACACAGTACTCCAGATGAGGCCTCACCAATGTCAAATAGAGGGGAACCATCACGTCCCTCAATCTGCTGGCAATGTCCCTATTTATACATCCCAAAATGCCATTGGCCTTCTTGGCAACAAGGGCACACTGTTAACTCATATCCAACTTCTCATGCACTGTAACCCCTAGGTCCTTTTCTGCAGAACTGCTGCCGAGCCTTTCGGTCCCTAGTCTGTAGCGGTGCATGAGATTCTTCCTTCCTAAGTGCAGGACTCTGCACTTATCCTTGTTGAACCTCATCAGATTTCTTTTGGCCCAAAACTCTAATTTGTCTAGGTCCCTCTGTATCCTATCCCTCCCCTCCAGCGTATCTACTTCTCCTCCCAGTTTAGTGTACTCTGCAAACTTGCTGAGGGTGCAATCCACACTATCCTCCAGATCATTTATGAAGATATTGAACAAAACTGGCCCCAGGATCGACCCTTGGGGCACTCCACTAGATATCGGCTGCCAACTAGACAGGGAGCCATTGATCACTACCCGCTGAGCACGACAATCTAGCCAGCTTTCTATCCACCTTATCGTCTGTTCATCCAGCCCATACTACTTTAACTTACTGGCAAGAATACTGTGGGAGACCATGTCAAAAGCTTTGCTAAAGTCAAGGAACAACACGTCCACTGCTTTCCCTTCATCCACAGAGCCAGTTATCTTGTCCTAGAAGGCAATTAAATTAGTCAGGCATGACATGCCCTTGGTGAATCCATGCTGACTGTTCCTGATCACTTTCCTCTCCTCAAAATGCTTCAGAATTGATTTCTTGAGGACCTGCTCCATGATTTTCCAGGGACTGAGGTGAGGCTGACTGGCCTGTAGTTCCCAGGATCCTCCTCCTTCCCTTTTTTAAAGATGGGCACTACATTAGCCTTTTTCCAGTCGTCCGGGACCTCCCCTGATCGCCATGAGTTTTCAAAGATAATGGCCAATGGCTCTGCAATCACATCCGCCAACTCCTTTAGCACTCTCGGATGCAGCGCGTCCGGCCTCATAGACTGGTGCTTGTCCAGCTTTTTTAAATAGTCCCGAACCACTTTCTCCACAGAGGGCTGGTCACCTCCTCCCCATGCTGTGCTGCCCAGTGCAGCAGTCTGGGAGCTGACCTTGTTCGTGAAGACAGGGGCAAAAAAAGCATTGAATACATTAGCTTTTTCCGCATCGTCTGTCACTAGGTTGCCTCCCTCATTCAATAATTCAATCCACACTTTCCTTGACTTTCTTCTTTTTGCTAACATACCTGAAGAAACCCTTCTTGTTACTCTTAACATCGCTTGCTAGCTGCAACTCCAGGTGTGATTTGGCCTTCCTGATTTCACTCCTGCATGCCTGAGCAATATTTTTATACTCATCCCTGGTCATTTGTCCAATCTTCCACTTCTTGTAAGCTTCTTTTTTGTGTTTAAGATCAGCAAGGATTTCATTGTTAAGCCAAGCCGGTCGCCTGCCATATTTACTATTCTTTGTACACATCGGGATGATTTGTTTCTGTAACCTCAATAAGGATTCTTTAAAATACAGCCAGCTCTCCTGGACTTAATGAAATTAATAGGCAGCAGGTTTAAAACTGACAAAAGGAAGCATTTCTTCACACAATGCATAGTCAACCTGTGGAACTCTTTGCCAGAGGATGTTGTGAAGGCCAAGACTATAACAGGGTTCAAAAAAGAACTAGATACTTTCATGGAGGATAGGTCCATCAATGGCTGTTAGCCAAGAGGGGCAGGGATGGTGTCCCTAGCCTCTGTTTGCCAGAAGCTGAGAATGAGTGACAGAGAATCGATCACTTGATGATTCCCTATACTGTTCATTCCCTCTGGGGCACCTGGCATTGGCCACTGTTGGAAGACAGGTTGCTGGGCTAGATGGACCTTTGGTCTGACCCAGTATGGCCATTCTCATGTTCTAAATCCCTACTCCCTGACTGACCCAGCAGCCACCTGACTCCAGCTCTTGAAGAGGCAGGACAAGAACACTGATCTCTTGTCCCCTCCTGTCCAGCTCCAGCTTCCACTGTTTTTCAGCCCTCGTATCCACTTTTTTTTCCCAAGTGTCTCACTTAGGCTGTCAGCACTCGTGGAGTGCAATGTGACCCTGTTAAAGGACAGCACAAGGGCTCAGCACCACTTAGTCTCACTAGGCCCAGGAGTGTGGCAGCTTGGCTGGCCACCCTTACAGATACCAATCTCTGTGAGTGTGGGGACCCCTTTCTCTCCAGACTGGCACAGTATCCAGAGTTTCTGTCTGGGCAGGCAGGGTCTCAGCCAGATCTCCCTTCCCTGTTCAGTAGTCCACTGGGCATTGCTGTTCGGAGCCTATGGGCAGAGGGACTTCTCTACTTCTACTTGATATTCTGCTTTTTATGCACCCAAGGATGGCAGTAGCCACAGCATTGCACTGAGAGCTCATGTTGGGGAAATTATCTGTGGTGACCTCTGAATCCTTTTCTGAGTCACTGCTTTCCAAGACAGTCTCCCATCCCATAGGTATAACTTGTATTCTTGATTCTCAGCAGCATTACCTGGGATTTGGCTCTGTTTAAAATGTGTTTGGTAAGACTATGACCATTTAACCAAGTGATTCAATATTTTTCAATTCACCTCATACGAGTACTGTAGTGCAATCTCTTTATCATGAAAGTGCAACTCACAAATGTAGATTTTTTTTTGTTACATAACTGCATTCATAAACAAAACAGTGTAAAACTTTAGAGCCTACAAATCCAGTCAGTCTTACTTCTTGTTCAGTCAATCGCTAAGACAAGTAAGTTTGTTTATGGGAGATAATGCTGCCTGCCTATTTACCATGTCACCAGAAAATGAGAACAGATGTTTGCATGACACTTTTGTAGCTGGCATTGCAAGGTATTTACGTGCCAGTTATGCATAATATTTGTATGCCCCTTTATGCTTTGGCTACCATTCCAGAGGACATGCTTCCATGCTGATGATGCTCGTTAAAAAAAATAATGCATTAATTAAATTTGTGACTGAACTCCTTGGGGAAGAATTGTATGTCTCCTGCTCTGTTTAACCCGCATTCTGCCATATATTTCATGTTATAGCAGTCTCAGATGATGACCCAGCATGTTGTTCGTTTTAAGAACACTTTCACTGCAGATTTGACAAAATGCAAAGAAGGTATCAATGTGAGATTTCTAAAGATAGCTACAGCACTCGACCCAAGATTTAAGGATCTGAAGTATCTTCCAAAAACTGAGAGGATTGAGGAGTGGAGCATGCTTTCAGAAGTCTTAAAAAAGCAGCACTCCAATGTGAAAACTACAGAACTCGAATCACCAAAAAAGAAAGTCAACTTTCTGCTGGTGGCATCTGACTCAGATGATGAAAATGAATGTGTGTCAGTCTCCACTGCTTTGGATAGTTATCGAGCAGAACGATGTCCTCTGGAATGGTAGTTGAACAGGGACATATGAATCAGTGCCATGTGAATGAATGTTCTCACTTTCAGGTGACATTGTAAACAAGAAGTGGGCAGCATTTTCTCCTGCAAATGTAAACAAACTTGTTTGAGCGATTGGCTGAAAAAGAAGTAGGACTGTGTGGACTTATAGGCTCTAAAGTTTTACATTGGTTTATTTTTGAATGCAGTTATTTTTTGTACATAATTGTACATTTGTAAGTTCAACTTTCATGATAGAGATTGCACTACAGTACTTGTATTAGGTTAATTGAAAAATACAATTTCTTTTGTTTTTTACAGTGCAAATGTTTGCAATCAATAAATATAATGTGAGCACTGTACCCTTCGTATTCTGTGTTGTAATTTAAATCAATATATTTGAAAATGTAGAAAATATCCAAACATGTTTGTTTAAATGGTATTTTTTTTATTATTTAACAACGCGATTAATCACGATTAATTTTTTAAATCGCTTAACAGCCCTAAAAATTGTTTTATCACCACTTCCATATATCTTTTTAACCAGGATGGCTTCTTGCCATCTGTAACTTTTTTTATGTCTGTAAAAGTGTGGTTTTTAGGGTATGGAATAGCATGTCCTTGAACAATTCTCAGTTTTTGTTAACACTTCCCACTTAAATTCCCAGTCAGCCAATAGTTCCTTTAAGCTTTAGAAAATTGGCCCTTTTAAAGTTCCAAATATACATATTCCTGGTTGGTACCATGTTCTGTTAGATCATGACCTGGCTATATTTACCTTGCACTGTCTGGTACTCTGAGTGCTGTTGTAACACACACAGTGAGAACAAGTGACAGCGACCATAGAGTCTCTGCAGGCTCGGGGTCAGAGTGGAATTTCTGCTGTCTGCTTTCCGGCTTTACAGCAAAATCCTGCACCTTGAAAGGGATTTGATGGGTACCAGAGCTTCGAGATGCCACTTTTTCCTCCTCTGTTAGAGCAGCCCGTTGTCATGTTGCACGATGACGAAGGCTGAGAGTTTGTCATGGATTCCATGACTTTGTGGGATCTTTGTGACTTCTGCAGAGCCAGTGCAGTTGCCCTGGGGGCCTCCTGAGTAGCTCAGGCAGCCCCTGGGCCAGCCACACTAGCTGTTGCTGGGGCAGTCTTGGGCCACCACGTCCCCCTTCCTCAGCAGCAGCAGGAGTTTGGGTGTGGGAGGGGGCTCAGGTCGGGAGGTTGGGTTGAGGGCTCTGGGCGGCGCTTACTTTGGGGGGGCTCCCCAGAAGCAGTGACATGTTCCTCCCTCGGCTCCTAAGCAGAGGCATGGTCAGGCGGCTCTGCATGCTGCCTCTGCCCACAGGTGCTGCTCCCACATCTTCCATTTGCTGCAATTCCCTGGTGTAGCTGGCGCTCGGGGGCAGCGTGCAGAGCTTCCTGGCTGTGCCTCTGCATAGGAGCCGCGGGAGAGACATGTCGCTGTTTCCAGGGAGTTGCGTGGAGCCGAGTAGGGAGCCTACCAGCACTGCCAACACCCCCCTTTCCTCCCCCGCCCCCCCCGAGTATCAGCGGGGGTCTGGGCTCCCCCCCTCCCCCCCCGAGAGCACCCGTGGTCCCCTCTAGGCTGCCCTCTTCCCCCAAGATTTAGTCAGGGATATATAGTACAAGTCATGGACAGGTCATAGGTCATGAATTTTTGTTTACTGCCTTTGACCTGTCCATGACTTTTACTAAAAAATAACCATGATTAAAACATAGTCTTAAGTATGATCTCCTGGCACTGCCTGATTGGAGTCCTGCAGCGGGAAGTGCATAGGTCTTGGATTGGTTAGACGCTCTGCTTGCCAGGAGTTTTCAGGAACTTGATTGGCCTGGGGCAGAGTCTCCTTTTCCCTTGTGCAGATCAATGGGGTTTCCTTCCCATTTTCCAGACAAATTCCACATGCAGGCTGGGAGTGAGCCCTGGGTGGTTAGAATACAAGTGCCCCTCTTTTACCCACAGTCATAGAGCTGACAGTGTGGTGGTGGAAGGCTGTGGGAGGACAGTTATACTGCAGAACAGTCTGGCAAGAGCTGCGTGGAGTCTCCATCATGAGAGAGATTCAACCCTGGGGAGAGAGGCCCTGCCTCAGGGTTTGCTCCATCCTAACTTGATGCAAGTGGAGGAATTCAAGGGTCCAGTGGATGTTCCTTCTAAGCTAATGGGGGTCTCATCAGCCATTTTTCTCATACAGGCTGCAGAATTTGCCCTTTGCCCTGACAAATCTCAACCTGAAGGCCCTGTGGCTTGCAGAGAACCAATCCCAGCCCATGCTGAAATTCCAGACAGAAGATGATAAGACGGGTGAAAAGGTTCTCACCTGTTACCTGCTGCCCCAGCAGCCGTCTCCCAGTCTAGGTAAGATGCCCCATGTGAGTGCTTCTCCATGGTGCCTTGCCTCCTCTGGAGAATAGGGAGATAGTCCTGTGGAGAAGGGCTGTCCTTTCTCTTCTCTCTGAGATGTGAGGCCAAGATTCCATTGTTGCCCTCTCCCCTGGTGTGTGTCTCTCGGTTCCTGTTCCCAGATGTCTCCTCTTCACCGCCCTTGGACTAGTCTCTGTTCATGTGGTTATTGCAGTTGATGTAACAGGCCTGGGCTCCCAGCTGGTGACATGGGGGATCTCCCCAAGTTGGAGAATGCTAAAGCTGTGAAACTGCCTCTTCAGCAGGTGGCATCAGCTCCCTTTAGCTAACCATTCCCTTTTGCTGCTGAACCAGAGGCTGCTCTGTCTGCTCTGTGCTATACAAGCATCACAGCTTCCTCTCTTCCTACCCAGCGCTGGAGCTGGATCCTTCATGGCCCCTTGTAGAGGTTGCCAAGTGTCATGCAACCCTGTCAGGGACCACTGAAGGGGTGACAGGACCCTGGCAACAGTTCTCTCTCTAAAGCCCCTGCCGCTTGGTGGCTATGGGGGTGCTCTCTGATAGAGATGGCCTTGTCAGTAGGAAGTGTGTCTCACCCAGGCCCCCAGTCCTCGTCGCTCAGGAGCCGGCTCTCTTTATCCTCTTTCTCTGCAGAGAATCTCCTGCAGAACAGCGTGGATGAAAGTTGGACAGACACCAACTTGAACCGGGTCAGTGTGATTCAGTTTTTGGACGAGCCCAAAGCTGATGATGACGAGGAGGCTGGAGCTGAGAAGAGAGTAAGAGAAACAGGCATGGTGGGTTGTTCAGGGCCTTGCCAGCTTCCTATGGAAATGTGTTCTGGAGACTTCTGCAGGGCAAGGAGCAATGTGTCTGCCCAGAGCTGCCTCTCCCTCCCCAAGGGATATGGTATGGGGTGTGGTATGAGCTGCATATTCTCCAGCCCTTGTGTCCCAGAATGGGGACGCCATCCAGGCTCAGGGGAACTAGTCTCTGTGCCAGGTCGTCCACTCCAGAGACATGTACAGCATGAGGGCTTGCAGGCGTAAGAGCAGCAGCTGCCAATAAGGGGCCTGTAGAGGGTTGCATTCCGGACACCTGTATATGAGGAATAGAACTGTTGCTACTAACTCACTTCAAAAAGGTTCACCAAATAGTCATCCCATGGCAGTGGCTTTCAGTCCCTGCAGTCCCACTGCACTGCTCCCAGTCCTCAGCCTCTTGATCTGGACAGACAGTCCCCCTGACTTGGGCACTAATGCACTGGAGGGGAAAACCCTGTATCCCATGACTGTGTTTCAGTCACTCAGCTTTTACAGCCCTAGGTGAAGTCACAGAGAAACATGGCCAGTTATTTTACTCCAAACTCTAGAGTGGTGAGGCATGGTGGAGGCCACAGCGACCTGTCTGTGATGCTAGAGCATCCAGCAGGACTTCTGACTTTAGCAGAGGGAGAGTCATTGGTCTGGAATCTAGCCCCTTGTAATAAAAAGAGGTTAGAGCAAGTCCCGGTGCTGGGCCTGCTCTGGGAGTCCCTAGGGCCTTCAGCCCCATGAGTGTTTGTGGTTTTCTACCACCATGTTCTATTGTTTGAAATGCTGTTCTCTTGCCTGTTGCTTTGGGACAGATCCACTCAATAAGTGCCATTGGCACTGCTGAGATGCAGGAGACTGTAGCATGCACTAAAGGAATACCAGAGAGATTAAGGGGAATCTACCTGTATTCTCCCCTCAGGGCTCCTGCTCACCATAGCACAGAATTAGAGGTGGGGGGCAGTATTCAGCCCAGTGGCAGTGAGGTGGGGCATAGTTGAGGCTGCATCTCCCCCTGGGTTGGGGCCAGCTCCAGGTTTGGCATTCTTTGTTGGCAAAGTGTGAGGATAAGCTGATGTGTAGTCAAAAGGTCTAGAGGCTCTGTGCACTGGCTCATCTGCTCTGATGCTCTCTTTCCCTGGCAGGGCCTGCAGCGCAGAGCAACTCCTCACCCTAGTGAGCTGAAGGTCATGAAGAAAGTGATCGAAGTTCGGCGCAATGAGGTATATTCTGCGAAGCCTGATGTGGACCTGGATTCTCCAAACTCAGAGGTGAGTGCTCCCCGCACAGAGAGCGGGACCAGACCAGAAAGTTGCAGAGCTCTCTGGCATGCACCTTTAATTGCACCAGCTGAGCAGTAGTTGACCCCTGCAGAGATCAGAGCCAGTAGTGTGGGAGCTCTGGAGTTGGGGCTTTATTGGATTGACAGTGCGGGGGGTGGTGCAGCATTTTTCTGCGGTGGGGCAGCAATGTCTGCAGGCTTGGCCAAAGGAGGGAATTGTTAGGAGGCACTGAAAGGAAGAGCACGTGGAATCCTGGTGCACTGACGTAGTGTGGGAGTCCCATGCAGAGGGGGCAGCAAGAGAGGGACAAGGAAAAAAGTGGGCATGAAAACTGGCACCATTGGCATAGTATGAGGAAGGCCAAAGGAGGTCAGCTTGCATGTGGGCTGGGCCAAGGCAGAGCAGGACCTTGACAGCCTGTGTGCAAAGTGATGCATTCTTAGGGCAGTTTTGGGCACAGGACTTGGCATCAGGCAACTCGGGAGTTGCCCCTGGCTCTGACCCTGACTGGATTGCTCTGTGACCTTTGTGTGAATCACTGCCCTTCTGAGTCATTCTGTCTGTGTTCCTTTGTCCTGGGGATAATGCGGCCCCCTCAGCGGGGAAGGAGCCGTAGTAATACGCTTGTAATGGCTTTCCCTTCGCTCCATACAGAGAGCTCCCAGTCGTACCCTGGTCATCCCCAAATGAGTGACAATGCACTGTTCTGCAGCTGCTAGCTGCTGAGTTCCCTACCAAAGTCTTGCCTCCCAGGTGTAACACTGGTGACCGCACTCTGTGCTGATAAGTACCAGGCTGGCTGTGCCACAAGTTGGGATGGAGTGAGCTAGGGAGTGGCACAGATGAGGCTGGGCAGCCCACTGAAGCAGTTGGGATCCTGCTGGGCCAGGGTCTGCAGCACTCGGTGTTGGTCCCATTCCACCTTCCTGTGTGCCCCTTTGGCTTTTGCCTCAGTTCTCACTGTCCCTCTCCCACAGGAGAAGAGGCTGAGTGCCATGTCCAATCGCAGCGAGGACTCGCATGTCTCCAACAGCACTGTCTCTGCCAACTTCAGGGAGGAAGAGGAGGAGGGGGGAGGGGGAGACAGGCTGAATGGGCAAGTGCCCAAATCACAGGAGCTGGAGAATGAGGCGAAGTCTGGAGCTGAAGAAGAGCAAGAGGTGGAGGCAGTGGCTGGTCAAGAGGAGGAGCTGGAAGTGGAGTACAATGAGGTAGGAGCTGCTCTGGGTTGTTTTGTGGAGGATCCTGATGGGGCCTGTCTGGAGATCTCCCAGAGGCAGAACAGCAGGGAGATGGCTGGAGGCATGGATGGGAATGGGAGGTGGGATAGAACCTGAATGTTTGCAGAGCAGGTGGGCACAGGCAGAGGCCATGGAAGTGAGGTATGGGTGGAAGGTCAGGGGAACAGGGGTGCTGGCAGGGTCGTGGAGCTGAGTGTGGTGGAAGCTGCTCTGGATGTTGCTCCTGGACCTGCCCTGAACAGTGTCAGAAGAGCAGGCCTTGGTCTGTTCCTCCGGCCTGTGTGCAGGGCCCAGCCCTGATTAGGTTGGCATTGCAGACCAGCAGCTGTCAATCCTTTGCCCCCAGGTCCAGCTGTTGTCTGAGGCTCACAGCCATTCATGGGTCTTTGTCATTGTAGCCCACAGTGCATTTTGCTGAGGACACTCTGATCCGGAGCGAGGATGAGGAAGAGGATGAAGACCGCCCGTTCCCAGTGGAGAAGCAGCGGCTGATCCGCAAGGACACACCGCACTATAAGAAACACTTTAAGATCACCAAGCTGCCCAAGCCAGAGGCAGTGGTGGCGCTCCTGCAGGGGCTGAACAGTGACAGGGTCCCTGAGGAGGAGGAGCTGGTGGGCTGCAATAACAATGCAGAGCCTGAGGAGCAGGAGGAGGCCTGGGACAAGGATGATATGAAGAACGGAGCCTTGTCCACGCAGCCGTCAGTCAAGGTAGGGCCTTGGGGGGTGCTGCACAAGCTGGGAACTCCCTGCTGCTCTCTGAGCTGCCTTTCTGCCTATCCAGCTTCTGGGTGGCAGAGGGTGGGTATCCAGAGCCCCGAAATGGCAGTGCTTTGAGCTGCCAGGCCCACATGGTGCTGAAGAGAAAACCTGAGAAGAGAGACTTCAGGAGACACTGTGCTGTGGGTGGAAGAGCTGGGCTTGTCTTGGGGTCAGTGCTGCTGGTTTGTAACCTTGCCAGCTTCCCAGACTCTCCTCCCTGTCTTCCGTCCAGACAGTATGTCTCACCCATTGCTGTAGGATGTGTTCCATGCTGTGAGAGTCATCCTCGTCCCCAACCTGAGACAGGTTTTCTCCTCCCAGCTCTGTGGGTGCTGCTTCTCTTCTGCACTGGGGTGAGCTCTCTTTCTGGGCAGATCTGTCATACTTGCTCTGGGTGCTGGCTCCCAGCCTGTTGCACAGAAGTGCCCCCTGTGGAAGGAATGGGTAGTGGCTGCAGAGTAGCACATTGGTCTCCCTTGTCCTGAGGAGCTGTGCTACTCCCGAGTCTTCAGGGTGGGGATGCATTCGAGTGGCACAAGCACTGTGTGCACTAGGAGAATTGTACTCTGCATTCACTTCACACAGCAGGCCCAGTGCTGCTCTGAGGGCACTGCCCTACCACGTACCATGGAGCACCATCCTGCTCATGTTTGCCCCGCTAGCAGTTGGAGAGGTGGGAGGGTATCTGCCCAGCTCTGAGTGGAGCTAACACGCTTGGGCAGGCACTTACGGGAACATTTGTCGAGAGAATGGTGTTCATGGGTTATCATGGAGATGTGTGGTGTGTGGCTAATGAGGTAACTGGGATGATCTGTGGTGTCAGCTGGAAGTGGGTTTGGAGTTGGTGGCTATGTTGTGAGGCATATCAAGCTGGGAGAGAATTAGGGTTATGATGTGGTGTAGTCTCCATTGTGGAATTGCCGTGCCCCCTCCCCCCCAAGCTGTGCCTTGGAGCTGGTATAAGGTGCTGGGTTGAAGCTTATGGTCCTATTCAGGCTAGGAGGCCCTCTGTCCCCTGTGGGGCTGGAGAGGCTCCCTGACCAAAGTGAGGGAGGTTTTCATGCACTCAGCATCTTTGGTTGATGTTGGGGCCTCCCTTTTTGCCTGCTCCCCTGGGGCTGCCGTGGTACCCAGCACACAGGCCCCTTGCCATGTGAGACGCTCCGAGCTGAAAACGAGAGATGTGTATCAGGAGTGTGCAAAGCTGGCTCTGGCCCTCCCTGCCTCCGAGTTCAGTTGTTACCTGGAAAATGGCCTGGACCAAGAAGGCTTCTTCCAGCCTGGCACCGTGGGCTTAGGGCCCACTCCTGTAGGTAAAGCCCAATGAAGATCATGCAGGCACCAGTGCCGCAGCTTCTGCATCTCCCCATGGTCAGATCTGTGCTGCTGATGGTTGCAAGGCCTCTACTAGGAGCTGCCCTTCTCAAGGGATTGGGTCAGATGCCTTTTCCAGCAAGGCAGACTTGCAGGCCTGACCTCTTCTCTGAGCTTCAATCCTGGAGTGGGGATGTGAGTGCTGTGTCCATGGGGAACTGCAGGTGAGGGGTGGGGGTGTGTGCGTGTGTTGGACAGGCAGAGAGGAGGCAGGGCAGTGTGGAGGTGGGAGTGAATCATGACCTAGAGTTTCTGGCATGAAAACTGGTGCCCTAGGGAAATCCCGAGGGGTCTCGTACTAGAGGTCTTCTGTGTACTGATGATGGACGTGGGAGCAGGACACTTGTGGCCTTTGGCAGGAAGGGCTGTTGTGCTGGAGCCTTTTCTCCAGGAGGGTTGCATGGTGAGATTGTGGGGTAGCCTCTGTCCCCTGTGTGCAGCAGCTGGGTGGTGCTACAGGGCCCTTCTCTCCTCTCTTCTGTATCATTCAATCCTTCATTCTTCCTGGATGGGGCACAACAGGGTTCATAATGGCAAGTAATGTTCAGCTCGTGAGGCTGGAGTTCAGATCCTAAGTGCCAAGCACAAACAATGTGGTCCCAGGGCATGGAGTTCTATGAGTCTGGCCTAGCAGGATTGGCATTCTCAGTGCTCTGACCACAGGGGAGGTGGCCCTGTCTGGTGCTCTGTGTGGTGAGTGGTGTGGGAGAGGAGATCTATCCCCATGCTGTGTGGCAGGGCCTGTCTCTTGGCGGTGTGCAGTCGGGTGGTGGTGGTGGTGGTAATGGTGGTGGGTTTGGTTTTTGCTCCACTAATCCGCATGCCTCTTTGCTGGTTCCTGTCCTAACAGGGGGTGTCGTTTGATCAAGCCAATAATCTGCTGATTGAGCCTGCTCGCATTGAGGAGGAAGAGGTCTGTACCATTCCTGCTGTTCTCTCTCTGCCAGAAATCATCCCACCTGCTTGATTTGCTTCCCAGTCTGAGTCATTGTTGCAGGGGGAATTCTGCTCTGTCTGGGACAAGTGGCTTCTGGACCTGACAAATAACAAATGCACAATGATTGTTTCTTCCCCATCTTTCCCCTCCTTCCCTGCCTTTCCATAACTGAGGTGAGAATGGCTGCAGCAGATCTGGGGAGAGGTGGGAGACGTTTAGGAACCCTGTGCAGGTTGAGAGTTCAATCCCTGCTTGCACTGAGGAAGAGGGGAGCTAGTCAGGTGCGTGGGGAGCGGGAGAGCAAGAAGCACCCCTTTTGTGAAGGGGGCTTTAAGGCAGCAGCGAAATCTGTTGGAGGTGGTGTCTGAGCACAAGGGCTTGGAATGACTGCTTGTACCCTACGGTGAGGCTGTAACTCAGGAGCCTGCGTGGTGCAGTAGGTGTGGGGATTGGAGCAAGTGTCTCCCAGCCCAAGTGACCGTGTGGTCCAGTGACTCATTCTCAGGGCAGTTTAAGGGAAGCTCTCAAAAGCACTATGGAAATGTCCTCTCTTCTTCTGCCCCTCTTCAGGACTTCGTGATGTTTCAAAGGAGATTCTGAAAGCAGCTGTAAGAGTCACTTTTGCAGCAGGTGACAGCAGAGGGATATTTTCTCTGCCTTCCAAACTCACTGGAATTTTCCAGAGCCCCATCTGTGTCACAGATCAAGCTTCTGCCTCTCGCTACCAGGGCTCACTCTGTCTATGTACTTTCTGACCGTTACCTGAGTGGGCTTGTCCTGTTCCTTGAGTCCAGGGGAGTCTCACCCTCTCGCTGCCACTCTGCAGTGGAGCCAGCTCCGCGGCTGGGAAGGAGGAGGTTTCTTCCTGATTTTCCAGGTGACATACGCAGCCTCTGCTGTTGGAATGTCTCCTGCCATCAGCCCTATTGCTCCATTCCCACTCAGGGGGCACTTTGGTCTGCTGGGAGCTGGCAGAGTACAGAAATGAGATGGGTGCCATCTGAACTACTGACAGCCAGACCATGTTGTCAGCACTGAATGCTCGCACCCAGAATGCTTCAGCTGTAATGATGATCTCTGCATCTCGTCTAGCATGTGCTGTACCAGACTCCTGGCATTGCTGCTGATGCAAGAGTGTGTCCTTAAACTTCCCTGTCTGCTCCCTCCCCTGTGCTTGATAGCCAGGCCTCTCCGTCTGGTACAGGAGCAGGAGTTTCTTGGAGCGGAGTTAGGAAAGGTCTGCTCTTTCTGTGGAAATGTTGGAGAGATGTTGGGCCTTGGGAAGAATGCAGGCTCGATGATTCTGAGCAGTTCTCCTCTCTGTGTATCCCAAGAATGTCTCCATGGCTCTGGAGTGCTGAAGGACATTCACATCAGATGAGGAAGCTCTGACAATACATCCCTCCCTGTCACTCAGGTACGTTTACACTGTGATAAAAGACCTTCAGCACAGCCATGGCTGGCTTGGGTCAGCTGTCTCAGACTCATGGGGCTATAAAATTGCAGTGTAGATGCTCGGGCTTGGGCTTCAGCCCGAAACCCCACAATGGACAGGAGGGCCCTAGAACTCGACTGCAGCCCGTACTTGAATGTGTACATTGCAGTTTTATAGCCCCACAGCCTGAGTCCGAGTCAGCTGACCCAGGCCAGCTGTGAGTCTTTTATTGCAATGTAGACATACTCCCACTGTTGAGTAAAGCTTGGGTGCTCCCCTCCTCTCTTATCGGGTTCAATGCCCTTCCTTCCTGCTGTTTGACACTGAGCTCCAGGCTCGGAGTGTCTTCTGCTGCTGAAGATGTAAGAGCCCAGGAAATCCCAGCTCTGCTTTCTCTCCCTCTGCCTGAGGGGGTGTAGCACACCCACTCTGGAGATGGTGAGGTGCTCAGGCCCCATGGACTTGGCAGTACTGTCAGCTAGAAAAACCAACCTTCTTACTAGCGAATGGAGCCCAGGGCGCCGGGATCACTAAATAAGTGAGCACGGAGTGCAGAAGCAGGTCTTATGGTGAAATCGCAGGTGGGAGCTTCAAGAGCGGCATGAGGCACTGAATGCCAGGACATCACCACTGGGTATTGCCTGTGTCTTCAGGGTGAGGCTGCTGGAGCAGGGCGTGAACACACTGTTCAGCAGGTGTTCTTGGGCCAGGTTTTCTCTTGGCACCAGTAATGGGCACGTGCTCTGACCTGAAGGGTGCTGTGTGCAGGGATGTTCCCCTGGCTCATGGACTCCGCCTGTGGGGCTCAAGTGAGGTCCTGTGCAAGGAAGAAGCCCCATATATAGGCATGACTCCTAATGGGAGGGGCAAGGATTTCTATGCATTACCCCAGGGGTTATCTTTTTCTCTGGCTGGCACAGAATCCAGGAAGCCCCCACAGTCAGCTGTTGGTCTGTGCTCGGTTGTTCAGCACATAAACTACTTTGTTCCAGACGGATTCTTCAGTCCCATTTGGTTGTTGTTTCCCCAAATCCTCCCTGTCTTGGGCCCAGGGCAGGGCTGGTCCCTACATTGTATTCTGCACGGTTCTGTCCAGTCCAGTTTAAATGGCTTGTGTAAAGGAGCTCTTGCTCTTCCATTAGCAATGTGTTCCGCCTGTGTGAGATGCTTCCCCTGGTGATGGGGCCCACCTTCCCCCTCCATCAAGGGAGACAAATCCCTTTTGTGATCCATTTCACTGCCAGCCCAGGAGGCTTTCCATGCTATTGAGCCTGACTATCCCTTTGCTCTGCTCTTCTCGTCCCTCCTGTTTTGTGCCCGCTTGTCCCAGGCTTAGGGCTTCCTGTCCCCATCTGTGTGGCTGTGTACAGAGCAGTCCCTTGCTGCTGCCTCCATGAGCCTCCTGAGGACCTGGCACATCTTGGTGTCAGAAGGCAGCATAAGATCAGTCCAGGCTCAGGGCTGTCTTCTCCAGGGGAGCTCCCCTCGGCCCTCTTCGGCTCCTCCTCTGGCCTCATGTTTTCCATCTGAGGCTGGTGCTTACACTGAACATGCATAACTGATGAAAGTGCCTGGGTCCTGGCTGGATGTAGTGTGGGACTGGGCTAAGTCCCTGGAACTTGTGAAAGTCACTAAGGGGTACTGTGCAGGGTAGGCAGTGGCTGGGGGAAGGAGCGGGTTAGGGTCCTGAGCTGCTCCCTTTCCCCCTTCTGGGAATAGCTGTCTTGAGATGTTTCCCCTGCTTATGGGGCCCCATGTTCTCTTGGCCCAGTGTGCAATAAGGAGCAGCACCAGGCTGGGGGTGGGACAGTGTAACTTCCAGAGGACGGAAATTCTTAGGTTCAGAGCAGGTGGTTGATGGCTGTAGCTGGTCTGGGTGGGACTCGCCTTCAGCCAAAAGTTGTGTCCCTAGGGAAACTACTGTGTAAACAGATGCACTGATCGTGCGTGGGCTCATGGGGGTCCTTGGGGTCCAGCAGGAAACAGTGGTTTTGTATCTGCAGGGCTGGGCCGGGCCAGGCCAGGACTCACCAATGGCTGCAGTCCTCCAGTGTGTGGGTCACAGTTCTAGCATCTGCACCTGGAAAGTCCAGAGAAAGCAAAACCAAATTTGGACATGAGCCCCATGTGCCTGGCCCGATACCTTGTGGGGCACCAGCCTTGGCTCTGCTGGAACTGCCAATGGGAGTGAATCCCAGAAAGGAAGGTCTTCAGCCACCTCTCTTGGCATGTTCAGCCCCAGGAGCAGGAGCATCCCAGTGGGTGGATGAGAGCAACTCCCAGAGCAGCCAGGGCCTTAAGGATCCTGTCTAGCATCTGAGAAGGTCACCTCCCTGGGAAGTGATCCCAGGGGATGAATAGTTGTGTTCTGCCCCAATTGGTGCTCACAGGTGGGTGTGAGGACAATCTCAGTCACAGCCTATTGCAGTAGGTAACAGGCCTGGCTGAGCACTGAGGCCTTCACCAGAGAGCTGTGGCAGCCTCAGGGAAATGCAGGAACAACAGGGCCAGTGGGAGTGTGAAGCCCCAGAGCATCCTGGAGAGGCAGCTGTCCTCCCCCGAACAGAAGGTGCCAGCATGGCTTCTCCCTCTTCCTGCAGAGCATGTACAGCCCAGTCCCAGCCTCTTCTCCCTCTGGCCCACGCTGAACTAGTGCTGCAGTTGTGTGAGGTTTGTTCTCTGTCTTGTGCTCTAGAAATGCCAAGCCATGTCTGCACAAGCTCTCCAACAAAATGTAATTCCAGCCTAGGAAGGAAAGTTATGAGCAGAGATAGAAGACAGTGCTGCAGCCTCCCCTGCCCCTCCACTCATCCGGTTTTCACAGTCAGGAATGACCTGCTGGAGGTTCCTTTTAATCCAGGCCAAAGACCATGTGGCCTCAGGAGTCCATGTCTATGGATATCTACCTCCACCTCCATGGAGACAACTGTTGGGTCTAGGTAGGCATCTGAGACCAAAGAGAAACAGAAGAACTGCTGGGGGCCCCATCTAACCTAGACTTCTGTGTCTTATGGAGCTGGAACCCAGTTTCGTAGAACTCTGCCACTACAGGAAGGATGGTGTGTGGTTAAAGCACAAGACTACATGTCAGATACGGATTCTGCTTCTGGCTTTGACCCAGTTCTGAGACCTTGGGCAAGTCCCTTCCCCTCTCTTTGTTTCCGTTTCCACAGCTGTTTCTTGGAGCTGATGCTGCCCTGCTGCGCGACAGGCTGTTTGTGAGGAACTGAAGGGCAAGATATTGCTCTTCTAAGTGGTGAGGCTGCTCTGTTTCAGAGATGTCATCTCAGAAATAAAAAAGGTCCACAGAGCGTGTCTGGACTGAGAATGGCAGCTGGGTGCTCCACCGAAGTCTGTGTAACTGACTCAGGCTTCTTAATCTGGAGACCAAAACCCGAGGAGAAAGGGGTATGAGAGAGTGTTTGCTGTCAAGGCCAGGTGTGTGGGGGGCTCCTGGTCACCCATCTGGAACTGTCCCATAGCACTCTCCTCACTAAGGACAGAGCTGAGAACTAGCAGTGTTTGCTGTGCGGCTGGGAGGAGCCTGGCAAGCTTCCTTATTCCTAGAGGAGGCTTTCCCAATAGCACAAGGTGAGCTACAGAGAACATGCTGGGAATCTCCTGCTGTAGCTAAAGCTGCTAGACAATTTCCGTTCAAACTCTCTGTTCGCGCAGGCTCAGAGCTCCCTGACACATGCACCTGAGGGCCAAGATTCTCCACTTTCAGCATCTGAGTGAAGGTGAATTGAAACAAAATACCATCTGGTGTTTTTGAATCAGAAGAAGAGAAAAAGCCAATAATCATTCCCCCCTTTAAAAATAATCTTACCTGTCTTCCTGCAAGGATAGCTCAGAAATGTCACTCTGGATACAAATAATCCCCTCGTGCCAAAGTGCAAGCCCCATGTGGGCACCACAGTTATAAATTCCCCTCCTTGGACCAGACTTCCCATGCCCCCTTTGTCTGGATCCCTAGGGCGGAGTTGTACCTCTGGTGTCTGCCCAGTAGGACCTACAGGCCTGTGGAGGATGCTGCCCGTTTTGGAGAACTTGGGGATACAAATCTTCAGTCCACCTGAAAGGGGGGTTGGTTCATAGATTTTTTTTTTTTTTTTTTTAAAGGCCTGAAAGTATAATACGGGACAGAGAATTTCACTCAGTTACTTCTGTATTGAGCCTAATGATTTGTGTTTGACTAAAGCAGCTTCCAGAGAAGCATCCAGTCTGGATTTGAAGGCTTCAAGAGATGAAGAATCCACCACTTCCCTTGGGAGTCTGTTGCAGTGGTTAATCTCTCTTGCTGTTGTGATACAGGAGGGCCAGGGAGCAGTGGTAGAGTATTTGAGAGGAAATATATAAGACCAAGACTAATTAAGGCGTGCTTCCCTGTAGACTAGGGATGGTGGCTACAGGTTAATTGGAGCACCTGCAGTCAATTAAGGCCCTGTCAGGAACCTAATAAAACCTCCCTGCTTCAGGCAGACAAAGGAAGGAGAGAGGACTGGAGCTTGGAGGTGTGCTGTGAGACTTGAAAGATCAGAGAACCGAAATAAGGGAGACTCCCTCCCCCCAGTGTCTAAAGACTAAAGGCACGCAACCCAAGGGGGAAGAGGGTAAGAACCCACAGGGGTTGAGAGGGGCTGGGGCTCAAAGTAAGGAGCAAACCCAGATCCCTCCCCTGCTTCTCTTCTTTACCACCTTCCCGGGCCACTAGCTGGGCCCTCGATGCCCCAAGAGCAGGGGCAAGGGGTGGCATCTTAGCCCCCTGCCAAGAAAAGCGCAGGACCCACCATACTAACATCGGCCATTTTCTCACACTGGTTTTAAAAAAAAAAAAAAAAGCCTAACTTCCAATCTGAATTTGTCTGCCTTCAGTGTCTAGCCATTTCAGCCCGGGTCTTGTTGTGTCTTCTTGTGCTAGCTTAAAGAGCCATTTAGTATCAGATATTTTCTCCCCATATAGGTATATGTAGACTGTAATCAAGTCATCTCTCACTCTTATTTTTGATAAGATAAACAGATTGAGCTCTTTACATCTCTCACTGTAAGGCATTGTCTCCAGTTCTCAGATAATTTTTGTGGCCTTTTCAATTTTTCAACATCCTCCTATAAATGTGGACACCAGAACTGGATGCAGTATTCCATCATTGGTCTTAACAATACCATCCATACAAAACAGAGGTAAAATCACCTTCCTACTCCCTGTGCTTTCTTTGTATACCCAAGGATCATATTAGCCTGTTTTGCCACAGTGTCTCACTGGGAGCTCATGTTCAGTGCTTGTCTACTATGACCCCTAAATCCTTTTCAGTCAGTACCTTGCATGATGAGTCCCCCAGTCCATAGGTCTGGCATTCACTCAGTGTTCCTAGGTGTATAACTTGGCATTTAGAATACTGCGTGCCGTTCTGGAGCCTGGGCTCAAGAAAGGTTAATTCAGACTCGAACGGAAGTGAGAAGGGCTGCTAGGATGCTTAGGGCAATGGAAAGCCTGTCTCACAAGAGTAGTCTGAGAGCTTGGCTTGTTTAGCCTAGCAAAGTAAAAGATGAGAGAGGATCTGATTGCTCTCTATAAATACAACAGGGGGCTAATAACCAGGGAGGGAGAAGAGCTACCTAAGCCAGAACATAATGTTGGTGCAACAACAAATGGGGACAAACTGGTTATGAATAAATTGAGGCTGGAAATTAGAAGAAGGTTCAGAGGAGTGAGATTCTGGAACAACCTCCCAAGAGGGAGTAGTGGGGCAAACACCCTAACAAGTTTGAAGATCGAGCTTGTTAACTCTATGTATGGGATGAAAGGAAGAGGGCAGGCAGTTTGGGTGAAAGGGACCATGAAATGATCGATTTCATGATTCAAGGGAAAGGAAGGAGTGAGAGCAGCAGAATAAGGACAATGGACTTCAAAAAAAAAAAAAAAAAAGAAAAAGAAAAGAAAAAGAAGAAAAGACTTAAACTGGGAGGTAAGGTCTTGTGGGAAGAAAATTTAAGGGATAAAGGAGTTCAGAAGAGCTGGCAGTTTCTCAAAGAGACTATATTAAATGCACAACTGTCCACTATTCTGATCCAAAGGAAAGATAGAAAGAATAGTAAGAGGCCAATATGACTCCCTCAGGGGCTTTTTAATTATCTGAAAATCAAAAAGGAGTCCTACAAGAGTGGAAACACGAATGAATTGCTAAGGAGGAACACACAAGAATAGCACAAGCAGGTAGGGACAAAATCAGAAGTGCTAAGGCACAAAATGAGTTACACCAGCCAGGGACATAAAAGGCAATAAGAAGAGGTTCTTTAAATACATTAGGAACAAGAGAAAGAAAAAAAGGGGGAGGGGAAGGAGAGCTAATAACTAGGGCTGTCAAGCAATTACAAAAATTATTGCGATTAATGGCACTGTTAAACAATAATAGAATACCATTTATTTAAATATTTTTCAATGTTTTCTACATTTTCAAATATATTGATTTCAATCATAACACAGAATACAGAGTGTACAGTGCTCGCTTTATATTTATTTTTTATTACAAATATTTGCACTGTAAAAATCAAAAGAAATTGTATTTTTCAATTCACCTTATACAAGTACTGTAGTGCAATCTTTATCATGAAAGTTGAACTTACAAATGTAGAATTATGTACCAAAAAAAAAACCTGCATTCAAAAATAAAACAATGTAAAACTTTAGAGCCTATAAGTCCACCCAGTCCTATTTCTTGTTCAGCCAATTGCTCAGACAAACAAGTTGGTTTACATTTTCAGGAGATAATGCTGGCCACTTCTTGTTCACGATCTCACCTGAAAGTGAGAACAGCGCTTGCATGGCAGTATTGAAGCTGACTTTGCAAGATATTTATGTGCCAGATGCGCTAGAGTTTCATATGTCCCTTCATGCTTCAACCACCATTCCCGGGGACATGCATCCATGCTGATGATGGGTTCTGCTCGTTAACAATCCAAAGCAGTGCGGACGAATGGATGTTCATTTTCATTATCTGAGTCCGATGTCACCAGCAGAAGGTTGATTTTCTTTTTTGGTGGTTCAGGTTCTGTAGTTTCCGCATTGGAGTGTTGCTCTTTTACCTCCTCCATGCTCAGATTTTGGAATGCACTTCAGATACTTAAATCTTCGATGGAGAGCTGTAGCTATCTTTAGAAATCTCACATTGGTATCTTCTTTGCTTTTAGTTAAATCTACAGCGAAAGTGTTCTTAAAGTGAACAACATGTGCAGAGTTGTCCTCTGAGGCTGCAATAACATGAAATATGTGGCAGAATGTGGGTAAAATAGAGCCGGAGACATACAATTCTCCCCCAAGGAGTTCAGTCAGAAATTTAATTAGCGCATTATTTTTTTTAATGAGTGTCATCAGCATGGAAGCACGTCCTCTGGAATGGTGGCCGAAGCATGAAGGGACATACGAATGTTTAGCATATCTGGCATGTAAATACCTTGCAGTGCTGGCTACAAAGGTGCCATGCAGATGCCTGTTTTCACTTTCTTATTTACAATGTCACCAGAAGTGGGCAGCATTAGCTCCCATTAATCCAAACAAACTTGTTTGTCTTAACAATTGGCTGAACAAGAAGTAGGACAGAGTGGACTTGTAGGCTCTAAAGTTTTGCATTGTTTTGTTTGCGTGCTATTGTGTAACAAAAAAAATCTACATTTGTAAGTTGCACTTTCACAACAGAGATTGCACTACAGTACTTGTATGAGGTGAACTGAAATACTATTTTTGTTTCATTTTTATAGTGCAAATATTTGTAATATAAAGTGAGCACTGTACACTTTTTGTATTCTGAGTTGTAATTGAAACCGATATATTTGAAAATGTAGAAAAACTTCTAAAAATATTTAATAAATTTCTATTGGTATTCTGTTGATTAACAGTGCGATTTAAAACTGCGATTAATCACAATTAATTTTTTTGAGTTAATCGTGTGAGTTAACTGCGATTAATTGACAGCGCTCCTAATAATGGATGACATCAAGAAGGCCAAGATGTGTAATGTCCGTTTTGCTTCGGTCTTCACTAAGAAGGCTAATAACAGATACTCAACACAATTACTATTAACAAGGGGAAGAAATGCAAGCCAAACTAGGGAAAGAACAGGTTCGCTGAAGCAATCTCTGAACTGTCAGCAATTACCTTTGAGAACTCATGGAGGATAGGTGAGGTCTCAGGACAGCGTAGAAGGGCAAACATAGTACCTGTCTTTTAAAACGGGGAAGAAAGAGATCCCAGGGAGTTCTAGTCCAGTCAGCTTGACTTTGATACCTGGAGAGAAACTGGAACAAATTATTAAACATTCAGTTTGTAAGAACCTGGAGGATATTAGGGTTATGTAGAATAACCAGCATGGATTTGTCAAGAACAGATTATGCCAAACCAACCTCATATCCTTCTTTGACAGGGTTACTGGCCTAGTGGATGTGGGGAGGCAGCAGACAGGATGTCTTGATTACAGTAAGGCTTTTGACAGTCTCAAATTAGAGAAATTTGGTCTAGATTAAATTACTATAAGGTAGGTGTATAAGTGCTTGAAAGACGGCACTCAAATAATAGTTTTAAATGATTTGCTCTCACACTGGGAGGGTGTATCTAGGGGGCTCCTGCAAGGGTCAGTCCTGGGTCTGGTTCTATTTAATATATTCATTAATGACTTCGATAATGGAGAGGAGAGTACACTTATGAAATTTGCAGATTATACCAAGCTGGGAGGGGTTGCATGCCTTTTGGAGGACAGAATTAGAATTCAAAACAATCATGATAAATTAGAGAATTGTTCCGAATTCAACAAATGAAATTCAATAAAGACAATTGTAAAGCACTTCACTTTGGAAGGGAAAATCAAATGTCCAATTACAAAATGGAGAGTAATTGGCTAGGTGGCAGTACTGCTGAAGAGGATCTGAGAATTATAGTGGATCACAAATTGAATATTAGTCAACAATGTGGTGCAGTTGTGAAAAAGGCTACATTTTGGGTATATTAACAGGAGTGTCATATGTAAGATACAGGAGCTTATTGTTCTGCACTACTTGACACTGATGAGGCCTTAGCTAAAGTATTGAGTCCAATTCTGGGTAAATACATTTTAGGCAAGATGTGAATCAGCTTAAAAAAAAACTGGCCCTGTTTAGTCACGAGAAAAGAAGAGTGGGGGGGGGGACCTAATACGTTTTCCAATATGTTAAGGACTGGTATAAAGAGGATGGTGATCAATAGTTCTCCACATCCACTGAAAGTAGGACAGGAAGTAATGGGCTTAATCTGCAGCAAAGTTAGATATTAGGAAAAACTTTTGCTATCACCATAGTTAAACTCTGGAATAGGCTTTCAGTGGAGGTTGAGGAATTGGAGGTATTTAGAACAGGTTCAACAAACACGTGTCAGTGCGGGTCTAGGTTTACTTGGTCCTCCCTCAGCAAAGAGGGCTGGACTTGATCTCTCAAGGTCCCTCCCAGCCCTACATTTCTATGATGGGGTTGCCTCTAAGTCAGAGGCGGGCAAACTTTTTGTCCTGAGGGCCATATCAGGTTTCCAAAATTGTATGGAGGGCCGCTTAGGGGAGGCTGTCTCCCCAAACAGCCAGGCGTGGCCTGGCCCCCGCCTCCGTCCCCCCGCTTCTTGCCCCCTGATGTCTCCGCTGGGACTCCTGCCTCCTCCACCACCTCCTCCCCCCGGACCCTCCCACCCCTGACTGCCCCCTGCTGCCCCATCCAACCCCCCCTGTTCTCTGCGCTCTGACTGCCCCGGCCCCTATCCACGCCCCTACCCTCTGACCACCACCCCAAACTCCTCTGCCCCCTTAACACGCTGCCTGGAGCACCGGTGGCTGGCGGCGCTACAGCTGCGCCCCCCAGAGCACCCCCGGGTCAGGCTGCGGCTCTGCACCTGCGTTGCCCGGCTGCCCAGAGCCTTGCGCCGGCGGTGCAACGCGCTGAGGCTGTGGGGGAGGGGCCGGGGACTAGCCTCCTGGGCCAGGAGCTCAGGGGCCGGGCAGGAGAGTCCCATGGGCCGTAGTTTGCCCGCCTCTGTTCTAAGAGCAAAGGACTGAATTTGACACAGGAGGTCTTTATGCAGTAACTTTTATCAGCCAAACTCGTAAGCATATCAAATAATGAAATCAGGTTTGTTTGACAAGACCAGTTTTCCATAAAACCATGTCAGCTTCTATTAGTTCTATTCCTATCCTTTAATTCTTTATTGAATAAATCCCATATTAGCTTTGTTGCTCAGTATTGTTGTCGGGCTAACTGGCCTGTAATTACCTGTGTCATCTTGCTTGCCTTCTTTGAATATTGGCATGACATTTGCACTCTTCCAGTCTACTAGAATTTCCTCAATATTCCAAGATCTATTAAAAATTAACATCAGTGGGCCAGACCTCTCCTTAGCCAACTTTTTTAATACACTTGGGTGCAAGTTTTGCAGACCTGCTGATTTAAAATTGTTTATCCCTAGTAGATGCTGTTCAGCATTCTACTTAGTTACTAATGGACTGGAACATACTTTATCATCCTCATGTAATAAGAGTATATCATTCCTTCACTTCCCTCCCCCCACCCATCCCTGCAGAGGACTAGATCTAGTGTGGTGGGGGCAGCTCTGGTGGCTTCCAGTTTAGGCAGTGAATGGGGTAAGTATCTGCAGGAAACAAAGCTTTCTCAGGGTCTGGTCCCAGACTGGAAAAAAACCTTCCACGGAACTAAGGATTATTACAGATCTCCCCACCTTCTGCTCTGTGTCCCAGGTACACTCGGCCAGTTAGCTTTCTCTAACATAAACACAGTGCAACGTTTTTTTAAAACCCCAAACTGCAAAACACGCCACTGTATGCACAGTTCTACCCTGGGGGGAGAATGAGAGAGAACGAGCTACGCATGACCAATGTTATTCATGTCACTTGATGCACAAGTGGTAGGTGCTCAGATACTATGGTGTTGAGGGTAGTATAAGAATATGCAACAGGGGTGCAGCTGTCTTGCCGTAGCACTTCAGTATAGACACTACCTCTGCCTAGGGGAAGGATTCTCCTGTTGGAATAGGTAATCCACCTCCCCATGAGGTGGTTGCTAGCTTGATGGAAGAATTTGTGTTGTCTACACTGAGGGTTAGGTCGATATAGCTACATCTCTCAGGAGTGTGGATTTTTCACACACTGAGAGATGTAGCTATGCCAATGTAAATTCCTAGTGTAGACCAGGCCTAAGAATCTGCATAGAATAGAACAGTGTCAAAATCTTGGAACTATGACGCTGGCCTGTGTCTCAGAACCAGGCACTGAAACAATAATCTCCTGCCCCAGCCATGGAGCACAGGACTTGCCATAGTGGATCAGACTCAGAATCATAGAATATCAGGGTTGGAAGGGACCCCAGAAGGTCATCTAGTCCAACCCCCTGCTTGAAGCAGGACCAATTCCCAGTTAATTAATCCAATTCTCAGGATTCAACTAGTCCAGTCTCCCATCCCACCGAAGTCAGTACCAGGAGTGTAGCCCTGAAATAAGAGGTTTTTCATTACATCAGTGGATATTGTTACCATAGACATGTCTAATTGCTCTTTGAATCTTATAAGTTCTTAGTCTGAGAGACATCCTGTAGCAGTGAGTTCCTCAGTTAAATTACATGTGGTGAGAGAGAATATTTTCTTTTTATAACTGAATTAGCTACCTTCCAATTTCATTGTATGTTCCTTTGTTGTTGTGAGGCAGGGAAATAGAAACTCCTCTACCTTCTCTAGGCCATTATTTTACATACTTTTATCATATCCACTGTGATTTGTCTCCTTTCTAAAATAAGCAATCCCATTTTTCTCATTCTCCTTTCATATAAAATGTTTTCCATACAGCCAATCGTGAGCTTGGGCAAGTCACTTCCCCAACTGTTCCTCAGTTCATCAACAAGAACCAGTGGAACAATTTATTAAGTGCTGTGGTAAATTCTCCATCACTTGAAGTCTTTCAATCAAGATTGAATGTTGTTCTAAAAGACACTCTCATTCAACTAAAGGTTACTGGGCTGGATGCAGGAGTCCCTGGGTTTGAGGTTCTCTGATGTGTGCTACACAGGAGGTCAGCCTATAGGAACATATTGCTCCTTTCTGGCCCTAAATTCTATGAATTTGTAAAGCAGGGAGTATGGTCCAGATCCACAAGGTATTTAGGTGCCCAACTCCCATTGATTTCAAGGGAAGTGAAGAGCCTTAACTTCCTTTGAGAATCTGGACCTGTAATGCCATCCTGACAAGTTCCCTTTCAGGAAAAGTTGACTGTTGTCTGGGAGGCTCATGGGGGTCAAGGAAAAGCCAAAAAATTAGTAGAAACTCCTGGAAATAGGGGTTGTTGTCCCACTTCCCCTGCTAAGGAAGGGCGAAAGCACTGCAGTCTGGGTCCAATCCCTGATTTGTTGCCACTTTGAGAGGTCGGATGTTCCCCTTTCAGGCTGGAGAAGCTCATTCACGAATGACTGTCCTATCAGCCATCACAGCTGCCCAGTTCACCTTCCTGCAGTTTTCCTCTAGATTCCTGTCAAGAGCAGACTTTACCAGCATGTGGGTCTACCCAAGTGGCACAACTAGGAGATCTGAGGATCCTAATGCAGGAAGCACTAGCTTCTCTCATCCATATTTCTTGAACTTGCCATGTAACTGAGAGGCCTAGACTTGTCTCCCATACAGAGTTGGACACTTGCTATAGTCTGGTGAGCCTGCCCCCCCTCACTGTGTCATCTGAGCATCCTTCCTTGTGGGGCAGACTCAGCTTGCAGGCATCATGAGCTTGGCGTCCTCTCTAATTAGCACTGTTCCCTGCTACCCTTGCTGCTCAAAGTGACCCTGAGAACCGCTCTGATATTTCCATCCAGGTGGAACTCAGACTTTTTCCTCCTCCTGCTTTGCCCCCATACCCCTACACTGAATTCCAAAGGGCTCTAACAAACAGCTGGGGACAGGGAGCTCCCACTTGTTCCTTAGGGAGATTATAAACAAGACCTCAGAATATGGAAAACTGGCAGATCATGATGATTGGGATTTCTCAAGCCTACAGGTTAGCATATAACAGTAGGTCCACAGTGCTGTCATGAGCAGGAGCTTAGGCACCTGGGGGCTTTTAGTAACATAAGGATTGCACTGAGTTTAGAACAGAATAGTTTTGTACCACAACTAAATTTATTTACACTCAAATGTACACAACAGCTATAATTTTATTATCTTTTAACTCTAGCCCTTCTCCAATAAAAGAAAAGTTGTCCCTACCCCTGGAGCGGCTTTGAGGAGATCTGCAGGGATGCCCCAGGGCACCTAGCAGTATTGAACCCAGATCCTGGCCTTATTAGATGCTGCTCTCCATTACTGGCTCGTGCGGGCTGCTGTGCTGCTCTCCCTCCCCTTAGTGCCAGTTTGAGGGAGGAAGATTAGCTGGCTCTTCCCTTCCCTGCTCACCAGCCCTTTATTATGAATGTTTGTTCCCTACAAACCAAGAACAAGAGTGATAACGCAACACAACCTCTAAAAGGAATAAAGAATATAGTGTACGGCTGCACAGCAGGTGGGAGGTGTGATTCAAAGTGTGGGTAGACATACATATGGGGGCTGTTATTTGAGCTACTGCAGTGGCTCTCAGCTCTTCCAGACTACTGGAGTCTGATTTGTCTCGTGTACCCTCAAGTTTCACCTCACTTAAAGACGACTTGCTCACGAAAGTGTCACAGCACACTATTACTGAAAAAATGCGTACTTTCTTATTTTTACCATATCATTATAAAATAAATCAATTGGAATATAAATATTGTACTTACATTTCAGTGTATAGTATATAGAGCAATACAATCAAGTCACAATGAAATTTTAGTGCTTTTTATGCAGCCTGTTGTAAAACTATGAGGCAAATATCTATGAGTTGTTATACCCCCTGGAAGACCTCTGAGTATCCCTGGTTGAGAACCAGTGAGCTAAAATAGTGTGGCCATGGTGGCACAGACGTTGCCTCAGGCCAGATCCCAAAGTATATACCCGGCTATTCAAGTGGGATTGTTCTCTGAAAACATCTGTTCAGTGTGCAACAGCAGTCAAAAAAGCTAAGAGAATGTTAGGAACCATTAGGAAGGGATAGATAAAACAGAAAATATTGTAATGCCACTATATCAATCAATGGTACACCCACACCTTGAATACTGCGTCCTGTTCTGGTTGCCCCATTTCAAAAAAGTTAGAATTGGAAAAAGTACAGCGAAGGGCAAGTACAGAGAAGGGCAACAAAAATGATTAGGGGTATGGAACAGCCTCCATAGGAAGGGAGATTAAAAAGATTGGGACTGTTGGAAAAGAGAGGCCTAAGGGTGGAAATGCTAGAAGTCTATAAAATCTAAAACTTGCAGAGAAAGTGAATAGGGACTTGTCATTTATCCCTTCACATAACACAAGAACTAGGGGTCACCCAATTAAATTAATAAGTAGCAGGTTTAAAACAAACAGAAGGAAGTGTTTCTTCACACATCACACAGTCAACCTGTGGAACTCATTGTCATGGGATGTTGTGAAGGTCCAAAGTATAACTGGGTTCCCAAAAGAATTAGCTAAATTCATGGAGATAGGTTTATCAATGGCTATTAGCCAGGATGGTCAGGGACACAACCCTATGCTCTGGATGTTCCTCAACCTCCGAATGCAAGAAGCTGCGGAGGGGGAATGGATCACTTGATAATTGCCTTGCTCTGTTCATTCCCCCTGAAACATCTGGCACTGGCCACTGTCAGAGACAGGATACTGGGCTAGATGGACCATTGGTCTGACCCAATAGGGCTGTTCTTATGGTTAGAGTTGGAAATTCCCCACCACATCCCATCTCTGGGGCCAGGGTAGGATCATTCACTCCTGTTTAGCTTTTTGATTGTTTGCTTTAGTCTAGTTCAAAACAGCCCAAGCGATAAGCTCCCACCTCTCCACTGATCACACACTTCGGGTATTTCCAGCCTGTCGTCATGTCCCCTTTAGTTTTTGCTTAGCGAAGCCAGACATATTTAGCTCTTCTAATCTCTCCTGGTGAGTCAATCTTTCTGGCTCCTGAGCTGCTTCTCTGAGCACCCTCCACTCCTTCAGTATCTCAGCTGGTATCCAGAGCTGAATGGGGTATCCAGGTGAGGCCTCCCCAGAGCAGATGGAGAAGGACTCTCCCCTCCCTGTCCCAGGCAGGAGATGTGGGATTGAGGGACCTGAAGCTGAGCACAGAGCTGGAGAGAGAAGAGACTGGCCCCTTCCTGCTCACACAATCCCATTGGGCTTTTCTAGCTGCTCTACCCCACTGCAAACTCTGGTCTAACTCACTGCTACCACCCCATCTTGGTCCAAGGTCCATTCGGAATCTGGGGTTTGCTTTCTCCCTCCTGGGATGTATGTGCTGTCTGTATCCAGGTTGAATCTCACTCGGTTATTTCCTGCCATGATCTCTAGCGCCTCTCGGCCCTGTGTTGCTTTCACTTACTGTAGAATTAGTTGCAGGGGAGGGAGGGTTTTTCCCCCTACTTAGAGTATTAATGGCAATGGCTTAAGACTTACAGAATTTAAGGCCAGAGGGCCCATTGGAACATCTAGTATAACCATCTGTATATCACAGGCCACTGAATTTCACCCAGTTACCCCTTTATCGAGCCCTGTGACTTGTGTTTGACTGAAGCATCTGTTCCAGAAAGTCATGCAGGATTGGGACACAGGAAGAGACAGAGAATCCACCATGTCCTTCCATAGTTTATTCTAGTAATTAATCACACTAACTTTTAAACATTTGTGCCTAATGTCTAAGTTGAATTTGTCTGACTTCAGCATCTGGTCATTGGTTGATATCTACCTTTCTCTGCTCAATTAAAGTGCCCTTTAGTATGATATTTTCTCCCCATGATGGTATGTATACATGGTAATCAACCCTTGCTCTCAGTCACTTTTGTAAACGGATTGAGCTCTGTAAGTCTCCATGTCAGGCATTTTCTCCAGCTCTTGAATCATTGTTGTGGCTTTATTCCGCACCCTCTTAAATTTTTTTTAAACATTTTTTTCAAACATGGATACCAGAATTGTACCAAGTATTCTCGTATCGGTCTCACCAGAGCCATACAGAGGGTAGAATCATCTCCCTACTCTCTAGTCCCTGTTTATACATCCAAGGATCACGTTAGCCCTTTTTACTCCAGCATCCCACTGGGGGCTCATGTTCTGTTGCTTGTCTGCTATGGCTCCATAGTCCTTTTTAGTCACTGCTTTCTAGGATGTAATTCCCTACTCTATAGGTATGGCCTGCATTCCTGGTTTATACTGTATAACTTTGCATTTGTTGGCTATATTAAAAAACATTTTGTTTGAGTGGACCCAGGTTACCAAGGCAGCCAGATCAGTTTGTATCGCTGCTCTGTCCTCATAGATTAGCAGAATTTAAGGCCAGAAGGGACTATTAGATCATGTAGTCTAATCTATATATCACAAGGCCTTAAAGTTCACTGTGTTATCACTATATGGAGCCCAATAACTTGTGTTTAGCCAAAGCATTATTTGCCACTTCTCTAATCTTTGACTCATCCACCTATTATAGCAGTAGTGAGTTTATATTTACTTGCATATCATTGATAAACATGCTGAATAATTTTAGACCAAGTATTGATCCCTGGGGAACACCACTAGAAACATCCCCATTTGATAATTCCCCATTGATCTGTCAGCCGGTTTTTAATCCATTTGAGCGGTGCTCTTGAGATTAGTATAGCAAGACACCATGGCCAGAGGCTGCACAGGGTTCATTCCTGTTAGAACCAGAATGGGAGCAGAAATACAGGAAAGCAAGAAGGGCAGAGGAAACCGAGAGAGAGCAGAGACAGAGACCCCATTTGCCTAGTGACTTACTGGACTGTAAACCTTCCATGACTGATCAGGCAGCTTTCCAGAGGCCATGTCTCTCAAAGCACCATGGAACTTAAAAATATGGTAGCTGCAAAGTAACTTCAGTTCATAAAGTCGAGTTCTGCACACACTGCTCACATCATGCATTGAGCTGCAGCTGGAGCTGGGTGAAGTGGACTTTTCCAAGAACTCTAGGGTCCCTACCCCTTGCACCTTGCCTACCCCAGGCAGGCAAGATTCAATGGTTCCCTTGCCATGACATATCTCTGAGGAGCACCTAGCAGGGACCATACCAGAGACAGGCTACCAGAGGAGGTGGCCCAAATCTGCTCTGGCCTCCCACCTCAGTGCAGTCTCTGGGGATGGACCCAGCTGTGTGTGCTCTTAGAGCTTGATGCCTCTGCAGCAGCCTTTCTCTGCTCTAGACTTTGTTTCCAGAGAAGTGACATCTGGAGGGCAGCAAATTTCTTCCCGTCTCCTTCCTCCCCCACCAGCACCCTTCTCTCCCCAGCGGGGTCTCTGTGCATTTCCACCACTGCCCAATGGGCTGTCCTCACATGGCTCCTTGGGCCTGTGGCACTCAGTGAGCCCCAGGAACACCTTCCTTCCTTCCCTGTCATTGCGGGTGTATGAGCCGAGCACCTCTCCACACAGCGCTTTCTGCTGGCCCTGGATTTAGACACAGCCAGCTGAGGCCCAGACACGTGCAGAGTGCTCTCAGGGTGAGGGAGAGTGGGAGAGCAGAGAGGGAAGGAAGCTGTTGAATGCCTCAGTCAGAATCCTGAGTCTGCCTGTCCCTGAGGAGAGAAGAGGAGGCAGCCACCCCATCCTGTTTGCAGCCAGTAGGGCAAAGGGGGTAATTTGATCAGGGCCATGCACTGGTGTTGCTCTGTGTGTGGGAGCCAAGTGCAGGCCATGTTAGGGTCAGGTGGGGCCCTTAATTTCACAGCACCTGCATAGAATTGGACCCCAAAGGAAAGGAGACCAAGATACATAATTGGGAGGTGGCACAGGCAGCGTCCCTTGCTCCTGTCACTCGCCATTTGGCTCAATTCCACCCCTTGCCAACTGCCCAGTTCCTGTTCAGTCACCCCTGACTTCCCCAAGTCCCCTCCAACTCCTGCTCAGTGCCCCCATCCCACCCCGAGTCTTCTGCCCACACCCACTGCTTTTCGGTTTGCTGTGGTTTTGGCCGCACTGTCTGATATGTTTGTTGCTGGCAGGCTGGGGCTTGGGCTAAAGGTTAGGGACAGATCCATGGGAAAGGGGCTGACCGGCTGATTGGTGCCATGGCTTTGGGCACTAACAGCCAGATGTGGCCACCACCCCATCCTCCATCAGCCCTTCTGCTTTGCACAAATACATGAGCAGCCATGTACACACTTAAACGAAACTCGCAGTCATTTTCCTGTGTGCTGGTATGTATGCCAGCTTGCATGCGCTCTTGTGCCCGCCACCCTCCTTACTCCCCCAGCTGTTTTTATGGCAGCTGCTCTGCATTGAGCTGTGATCTGTTTCCATTTTGCTTGCAGCTGACCCTGACTATCCTGCGGCAGACGGGGGGGCTGGGCATCAGCATCGCAGGGGGCAAAGGCTCCACTCCCTACAAGGGTGATGACGAGGTAAGGAGCTGGGCTGCCCAAGCCGGGAAGTGCCTGCCTGCTCTCGGGCAGGATCTGTCTATCTAGAAGTGAGGTGTGCCCCATCATGGCAGTGCCTGACTTCTGTGTGTACTGGGCCTGCTCTGTGGATGTGCTGGGGGCACATAGGGCAAGGCAGGGCTAGCCTTAGACCCTCTTGGAAGCAGGAGTCTGGTAGGGCTGAGCAAGGGAGAAGGTGTCACCTCTGGAATGTGGGTTCTGGGCTGAAACACCAGCACTTCCCTGTGGTCACAGTGTAGTAATCAGACACAGCACCACTCCGGGGCCTGAGCATTCCCCTCCCAATAACATACATCCCCAGGAGGGGGAATTCCTCCCTCTCTGCTCCCCCAGTAACATCAGCTCCTGGGGTGAAGGGCCTGTTCTCCTCTTGCTAACATGATGTTTTGATTCCAGGGCATCTTTATTTCCCGTGTGTCGGAGGAGGGCCCTGCAGCCCGAGCAGGAGTCCGTGTCGGGGACAAGCTCCTGGAGGTAAGAGCCCAGCTTCTGTGAAATGGCAAGGTATAATGCTGCGGGTGCTGATTGTGGGCTGCAGATGTGGCTCCGATATCTGATTATGAAGATTATTATTATTTCATAGAATCATAGAAGATTAGGGTTGGAAGCGACTCAGGAGGTCACCTAGTCCAACCCCCTGCTCAAAGCAGGACCTAATCCCTGACTAAATCATCCCAGTCAGGGCTTTGTCAAGCCAGACCTTAAAAACCTCTAAGGAAGGAGATTCCACCACCTCCCTAGGCAACGCATTCCAGTATTTCACCACCCTCCTAGTGAAAAAGTTTTTCCGAATGTCCAACCTAAACCTCTCCACTCCAACTTGAGACCATTGCTCCTTGTTCTATCATCTGGTACCACTGAGAACAGTCTAGATCCATCCTCTTTGGAACCCCCTTTCAGGTAGTTGAAAGCAGCTATCAAATCCCCCCTTATTCTTTTCTTCTGCAGACTAAACAATCCCAGTCCCCTCAGCCTCTCCTCATAAGTCATGTGCTCTAGCCCGCCTAATGATTGTTGTTGCCCTCCGCTGGACGTTTTCCAATTTTTCCACATCCTTCTTGTAGTGTGGGGCCCAAAACTGACACAGAACTCCAGATGAGGCCTCACCAATGTCGAATAGAGGGGAACCATCACGTCCCTCAATCTGCTGGCAATGCCCCTACTTATACATCCCAAAATGCCATTGGCCTTCTTGGCAACAAGGGCACACTGTTGACTCCTATCCAGCTTCTCGTCCACTGTAACCCCTAGGTCCTTTTCTGCAGAACTGCTGCCTAGCCATTCGGTCCCTAGTCTGTAGTGGTGCATGGGATTCTTCCATCCTAAGTGCAGGACTCTGCACTTGTCCTTGTTGAACCTCATCAGATTTCTTTTGGCCCATTCCTCTAATTTGTCTAGGTCCCTCTGTATCCTATCCCTACCCTCCAGTGTATCTACCATTCCTTCCAGTTCAGTGTCATCTGCAAACTTGCTGAGGGTGCAATCCACTCCATCCGCCAGATCATTAATGAAGATATTGAACAAAACCGGCCCCAGGACCAACCCTTGGGGTACTCTGCTTGATACCGGCTGCCAACTAGACATGGAGCTATTGATCACTACCTGTTGAGCCCGACGATTTAGCCAGCTTTCTATCCACCTTATTGTCCATTCATCCAGCCCTTCTTCTTTAACTTGCTGGCAAGAATACTGTGGGAGACCGTATCGAAAGCTTTGCTAAAGTCAAGGAACAACACATCCACTGCTTTCCCCTCATCCACAGAGCCAGTTATCTTGTCATAGAAGGCAGTTAGGTTAGTCAGGCATGACTTGCCCTTGGTGAATTCCATGCTGACTGTTCCTGATCACTTTCCTCTCCTCTAAGTGCTTCAAAATGGATTGCTTGAGGACCTGCTTCATGATTTTTCCAGGCCTGAGGTGAGGCTGACTGGCCTGTAGTTCCCAGGATCCTCCTTCTTCCCTTTTTTAAAGATGGGCACTACATTAGCCTTTTTCCAGTTGTCCGGGACCTCCCCGATTGCCATGAGTTTTCAAAGATAATGGCCAATGGCTCTGCAATCACATTCGCCAACTCCTTTAGCACCCTCGGATGCAGCGCATCCGGCCCCATGGACTTGCGCTCGTCCAGATTTCTAAATAGTCCCGAACCACTTCTTTCTCCACAGAGGGCTGGTCACCTCCTCCCCATGCTGTGCTGCCCAGTGCAGTAGTCTGGGAGCTGACCTTGTTTGTGAAGACAGAGGCAAAAAAAGCATTGAGTACATTAGCTTTTTCCACATCCTCTGTCACTAGGTTGCCTCCCTCATTCAGTAAGGGGCCCACACTTTCCTTGACTTTCTTCTTGTTGCTACATACCTGAAGAAACCCTTCTTGTTACTCTTAATATCTCTTGCTATCTGCAACTCCAAGTGTGATGTGGCCTTCCTGATTTCACTCCTGCATGCCCGAGCAATATTTTTATACTCTTCCCTGGTCATTTGTCCAATCTTCCACTTCTTGTAAGCTTCTTTTTTGTGTTTTAAGATCAGCAAGGATTTCATTGTAAAGCCAAGCTGGTTGCCTGCCATAGTTACTATTCTTTCTACACATCGGGATGGTTTCTCCCTGTAACCTCAATAAGGATTCTTTAAAATACAGCCAACTCTCCTGGACTCCTTTCCCCCTCATGTTATTCTCCCAGGGGATCCTTCCCATCAGTTCCCTGAGGGAGTCAAAGTCTGATTTTCTGAAGTCCAGGGTCCGTACTTTTTTGCTCTCCTTTCTTCCCTGTGTCAGGATCCCGAACTCGACCATCTCATGGTCACTGCCTTCCAGGTTCCCATCCACCTTTGCTTCCCCTACTAATTCTTCCCTGTTTGTGAGCAGCAGGTCGAGAAGAGCTCTGCCCCAGTTGGTTCCTCCAGCACTTGCACCAGGAAATTGTCCCCTACCCTTTCCAGAAACTTCCTGGATTGTCTGTTTACCGCTGTATTGCTCTCCCAGCGGATATCAGGGTGATTGATGTCTAGATTCTTAAAAGGAATCCTTCGTCTCCATCTGCCAGTGCAGGATCTGGTTCCCTTATCGGATCTTAGCACAGTCTTAGCGGCTCTGATGGGACCTTCATTTGATCCTCTGGCATCCTGCCTCTTTCCTCTCTATGACAAAAACCAGGGCCTGTGATCTAGTAACTTCTGTTAGTTACCGGAAGAAAGCCTCGTCCACCTCATCCCCCTGGTCTGGTGGTCTATAGCAGACTCCCACCATGACATCACTCTTGTTGCTCACACTTCTAAAATTAATCCATAGACTCTCAAGTTTTTCTGCAGCTTCATACCAGATCTCTGAGTAGTCATA
Source organism: Lepidochelys kempii (assembly GCF_965140285.1). NCBI lineage: Eukaryota > Metazoa > Chordata > Testudines > Cheloniidae > Lepidochelys > Lepidochelys kempii. The sequence continues at coordinate 555,356 of NC_136381.1, read as the reverse complement.
CTGCTCTCTTACATACAGTGCAACTCCCCCAGCTTTTCTGCCCTGCCTGTCCTTCCTGAACAGTTTATATCCATCCATGACAGTACTCCAGGCATGTTAGTTATCCCACCAAGTCTTTGTTATTCCAATAACATCATAATTCCTTGACGGTGCCAGGACTTCCAGTTCTCCCTGCTTGTTTCCCAGACTTCTTGCATTTGTGTATAGGCACTTAAGATAACTCGCTGATCACCCCTCTTTCTCAGTATGAGGCCGGAGTCCTCACCTCTTGCGCTCTTCTGCTTGTGCTTCCTCCCGGTCTCCCACGTCCCCACTTACCTGAGGGCTTTGGTCTCCTTCTCCCGGTGAACCTAGTTTAAAGCCCCCCTCACTAGGTTAGCCAGCCTGCTTGTGAAGGTACTCTTCCCTCTCTTCGTTAGGTGGAGCCCATCTCTGCCTAGCACTCCTCCTTCTTGGAACACCATCTCATGGTCAAAGAATCCAAAGCCTTCTCTCCGACACCACCTGCGTAGCCATTCGTTGACTTCCACGATTCGACAGTCTCTACCCAGGCCTTTTCCTTCCACGGGGAGAATGGACGAGAACACCACTTGCGCCTCAAACTCCTTTATCCTTCTTCCCAGAGCCACGTAGTCCGCAGTGACCCGCTCAAGGTCATTCTTGGCAGTATCATTGGTGCCCTCGTGGAGAAGCAGGAAGGGGTAGCGATCCGAGGGCTTGATGAGTCTCAGCAGTCTCTCCGTCACATCGTGAATCCTAGCTCCTGGCAAGCAGCAGACTTCTCGGTTTTCCTGGTCAGTCCCCCTTAGGAGGGAGTCCCCAACCACCACCACCCACCTCCTTCTCTTGGGAGTGGTGGTCATGAAACCCCCATCCCTGGGACAGTGCATTTCATGCCTTCCAATCGGTGGAGTCTCCTTCTGCTCCCTTCCCTCAGACGTATCATCTAGTCCACTCTCCGCATTCGTACCTGTGGAGAGAACATGAAAACGGTTACTCACCAGTATCTGCATTGCTGGTACATGGACGCTCCTCTTTCTTCTTCTGGAGGTCACATGCTGCCAAATTTCTTCACCATCCTCCTGTCCCCGCTGCGCAGCCTGCTCTGATTCTTCAGAATGTTGTGCCCGTAGAAGCATATCCTGACGTCTGTCCAGAAAATCTTCAGTTTCTCTTATGTAACGCAGGGTCGATACCTGTTGCTCCAGACCCTGAACCTTCTCTTCCAATATGGAGACCAGCTTGCACTTCATACAAAGTCGCGTCTGTCCTGTGGAAGAAAGACAAACATGGCACATCCAGTGCAGGTCACAACAGCTGAATGCTCCCCATCCATATTACCGTCCTTCTACAAGCTTCCTCAGCTGTTGCAGTAACTATTTAGTGAAGCCGGCAAGATGAAAGCCTCAGTGGGCTCTCCCCAGGCAAACTCCCTCTGTTCGCTGCTTAGCTAATTCGCAGCTGATTGACCTTTTATAGCAATCAGTCACTTTCTGCTTCCTTGCCCTCTTCCCTGAATGTGGGAAGAGGGGTCCGGTACAAGACTAGCTCATCCCCAGAGACCCTGCGACCACTGCCTAGCATGCTGACAAAAAGTGATTCATTGTTTTCTTGTACTCCACCTTTGGTCTGTATCCCTCTGGGTCTGACTACACTGAAATCACGGGAAGTGATTACAGCTTATGGAGACATAGCCAAGCTAAATTTAATGTAGCTTGCTTAGGTAGTGGAGCAGTGAAGATGCGGCAGTGTACATGGCAGTGTGGGCTGTATAAGCCCATCCACACCCCTGGGTCATTACTTGTGGGGCTAGCCCACACTCAAGTGCACATGCCACAGCTTTGCTGCAGTGTCCAACCTAGCTAGATGAACCCTAACTCAGGTATGTTCACAGGAGCTGCAGTCACACCCCGTGAATGCGTGCAGACATACCCTTACCCTGGAAGCTCTGTGGGGCAGGGACTGTCTTTTTGTTCTGTGTTTGTACAGCACCTAGTGCAGTGGGGTTGTGGTTCATCACGGGGACTCTGAGGAGTTCTGATAGTAAATAATAATAATACCCACTACCCCTCCCTCCTCAAAAAATCTTTAAAAACTGCTGAGTCCTGCAGGATTCAACTTCCATGAGTAGCCAGCTTCTGAAGCATGAATGGACCAGTGCAAGGAGCAAATGGTACATCACAGAATTGAGAGGAATGGCAGTCAGCATTCAGGCCAGAGAAATAACACAAGGTGTCTGTAACAAGAGCTCAACTCCCTATTCATGCACTGCTTATGGTTCCCACATGTTCCCTGTCCTACTGAGTGCAGCCAGCAACTTGGTAGCATTTATGGGAATGGGCATCATTCTGCTTACACAGTCCAGTCTTGCTCACTACCCACCATGGGCACTGAATGAAGCAGGGATCATGTAGAAAAAATACTGTGTGATCCATGGAATCAAAGACTGGATCATGCTGCTGTCACAGGGGCAAGCTTAATTCTGGCATTTCCTAACTGATCAGTACTGGGTTTTTCAATCTTAATAATATTATTTAAATTAATCGTTCCATAGATTTGAAGGCCAGAACTAGTCTGACCTCCTATATGACACATGCCATTAAATTTCATCCAGTTGTTCCTGTACTGAGCCATTTACTTTTGTTTGACTAAAGCATCTTTGAGAATGGCATCCTGTCTGGATCCAGAGACATCCAGAGATGGAGAGCCGCCTTGGCAGAGAAATTTCATCATATTTAACTCTTTGATAGAACGCCACACAGGGCATGTCTTCTCTGCACAGTCAGCCTGGGTGTTGGCATGCAGATTTGAGCTCTCAGGTTAGCCTGGCCCACATATGAGTACTCCCACAGCAAAGCCCTACCCACATTACTGTGTCTTCAGTGTTTCCGCGTGCTCCTGTATGTGTTGGGGGACACTCCCATGGGTTTTTGTGCTGAGATGCTCTAGGATTCTTTCCCAATCAATTGTGTCAGTTGCGGAAGAACTTGTCTGTTCCTTGGGAGAACTTGTGGGAAGGGCATTGGAGGCCTATCAGCACTCAAGTGAATTTGCCGGCAGCCTCACTGCAAAGTGCATGAGTTCCAGTTTGGGTTTTAACCCAGACACTCAGCCATTTGGAAGCACTGGTTCAAAGAAGCACATCTGAGAGTTTAGTGTGTGGATGGTTTGGTCACAAACCTGTAGGACCACAGAATAAGAATACAGCATAGACATACCCATAGGCTTAGGACTCCTAAGTTCTGTTTCTGGCGCTGGAAGGGGAGCGTAGTCTATTTGTTAGAGCAGAAGACTGAGGGTTATTGACTCCTCAGTGCTATTTGTTACTGTTGCTTTACATTTACATAGTACTCATTCATCTGTGTATCTCAAAGCAAAGATGGGTACGTATGTGTAGCCCCATTTTAGAGATAGCGTAGCCAAGCCCATAGGATTGGCATATTCTTTCTGAAAGGCAGGTGGGACTTGGATCTGCCCTATCAGAAACCTGGGTTCTGCTCCTAGCTCAGCCCCTGAGTTAGTTGCGCTGTTAAAGGGTGGGGAAGGACACTTGGCTGTGCACAAGAGTAGGCCTAGCTCAGTAATAAAGGCTGTGGTATAGAATCGTAGAATATCAGGGTTGGAAGGGACCTCAGGAGGTCATCTAGTCCAACCCCCTGCTCAAAAGCAGGACCCATCCCCAATTAAATCATCCCAGCCAGGGCTTTGTCAAGCCTCACCTTAAAAACTTCTAAGGAAGGAGATTCCACCACCTCCCTAGGCAACGCATTCCAGTGTTTCACCACCCTCCTAGTGAAAAAGTTTTTCCTAATATCCAACCTAAACCTCCCCCACTGCAACTTGAGACCATTACTCCTTGTCCTGTCCTCTTCCACCACTGAGAATAGTCTAGAACCATCCTCTCTGGAACCACCTCTCAGGTAGTTGAAAGCAGCTATCAAATCCCCCCTCATTCTTCTCTTCTGCAGACTAAACAATCCCAGTTCCCTCAGCCTCTCCTCATAAGTCATGTGTTCCAGACCCCTAATCATTTTTGTTGCCCTTCGCTGGACTCTTTCCAATTTATCCACATCCTTCTTGTAGTGTGGGGCCCAAAACTGGACACAGTACTCCAGATGAGGCCTCACCAATGTCGAATAGAGGGGGACAATCACGTCCCTCGATCTGCTTGCTATGCCCCTACTTATACATCCCGAAATGCCATTGGCCTTCTTGGCAACAAGGGCACACTGCTGACTCATATCCAGCTTCTCGTCCACTGTCACCCCTAGGTCCTTTTCCGCAGAACTGCTGCCTAGCCATTCGGTCCCTAGTCTGTAGCTGTGCATTGGGTTCTTCCGTCCTAAGTGCAGGACCCTGCACTTATCCTTATTGAACCTCGTCAGATTTCTTTTGGCCCAATCCTCCAATTTGTCTAGGTCCCTCTGTATCCTATCCCTGCCCTCCAGCATATCTACCACTCCTCCCAGTTTAGTATCATCCGCAAATTTGCTGAGAGTGCAATCCACACCATCCTCCAGATCATTTATGAAGATATTGAACAAAACCGGCCCCAGGACCGACCCCTGGGGCACTCCACTTGACACCGGCTGCCAACTAGACATGGAGCCATTGATCACTACCCGTTGAGCCCGACAATCTAGCCAACTTTCTACCCACCTTATAGTGCATTCATCCAGCCCATACTTCTTTAACTTGCTGACAAGAATACTGTGGGAGACAGGTTTCAGAGTAACAGCCGTGTTAGTGTGTATTCGCAAAAAGAAAAGGAGTACTTGTGGCACCTTAGAGACTAACCAATTTATTTGAGCATGAGCTTTCGTGAGCTACAGCTCACGAAAGCTCATGCTCAAATAAATTGGTTAGTCTCTAAGGTGCCACAAGTACTCCTTTTCTTTTTGTGGGAGACAGTGTCACAAGCTTTGCTAAAGTCAAGAAACAATACATCCACTGCTTTCCCTTCATCCACAGATCCAGTAATCTCATCATAGAAGGCGATTAGATTAGTCAGGCATGACCTTCCCTTGGTGAATCCATGCTGACTGTTCCTGATCACTTTCCTCTCATGTAAGTGCTTCAGGATTGATTCTTTGAGGACCTGCTCCATGATTTTTCTGGGGACTGAGGTGAGGCTGACTGGCCTGTAGTTCCCAAGATCCTCCTTCTTCCCTTTTTTAAAGATTGGCACTACATTAGCCTTTTTCCAGTCATCCGGGACTTCCCCCATTTGCCACGAGTTTTCAAAGATAATGGCCAATGGCTCTGCAATCACAGCCACCAGTTCCTTTAGCACTCTTGGATGCAATTCGTCCGGCCCCATGGACTTGTGCACGTCCAGCTTTTCTAAATAGTCCCTAACCACCTCTTTCTCCACAGAGGGCTGGCCATCTCTTCCCCATGTTGTGATGCCCAGCGCAGCAGTCTGGGAGCTGACCTTGTTCGTGAAGACAGAGGCAAAAAAAGCATTGAGTACATTAGCTTTTTCCACATCCTCTGTCACTAGGTTGCCTCCCTCATTCATTAAGGGGCCCACACTTTCCTTGGCTTTCTTCTTGTTGCCAACATACCTGAAGAAACCCTTCTTCTTACTTTTAACATCTCTCGCTAGCTACAGCTCCAGGTGTGATTTGGCCCTCCTAATTTCATTCCTACATGCCCGAGCAATATTTTTATACTCCTCCCTGGTCATATGTCCAACCTTCCACTTCTTGTAAGCTTCTTTTTTATGCTTAAGATCTGCTAGGATTTCACCGTTAAGCCAAGCTGGTCGCCTGGCATATTTACTATTCTTTCGACACATCGGGATGGTTTCTCCCTGTAACCTCAACAGGGATTCCTTGAAATACAGCCAGCTCTCCTGGACTCCTTTCCCCTTCATGTTAGTCCCCCAGGAGATCCTACCCATCCGTTCCCTGAGGGAGTCGAAGTCTGCTTTCTTGAAGTCCAGGGTCCGTATCCTGCTGCTTACCTTTCTTCCCTGTGTCAGGATCCTGAACTCAACCAACTCATGGTCACTGCCTCCCAGATTCCCATCCACTTTTGCTTCCCCTACTAATTCTTTCCGGTTTGTGAGCAGCAGGTCAAGAAAAGCGCCCCCCCTAGTTGGCTCCTCTAGCACTTGCACCAGGAAATTGTCCCCTACGCTTTCCAAAAACTTCCTGGATTGTCTATGCACCGCTGTACTGCTCTCCCAGCAGATATCAGGAAAATTAAAGTCACCCATGAGAACCAGGGCGTGTGATCTAGTAGCTTCCGTGAGCTGCCGGAAGAAAGCCTCATCTACCTCATCCCCCTGGTCCGGTGGTCTATAGCAGACTCCCACCACTACATCACTCCTGTTGCTCACACTTCTAAACTTAATCCAGAGACACTCAGGTTTTTCTGCAGTTTCGTACCAGAACTCTGAGCAGTCATACTGCTCCCTTACATACAGTGCAACTCCCCCACCTTTTCTGCCCTGCCTGTCCTTCCTGAACAGTTTATAACCATCCATGACAGTACTCCAGTCATGTGAGTTATCCCACCAAGTCTCTGTTATTCCAATCACGTCATAATTCCTTGACGTCACCAGGAAGGAAGGGACTTATTAAGTCCCTTAATAAGGTAGGAAGAGACTTATTAAGGTCAGTCAGCGGAAGTTGTGAGACTTGCACTCTGAGGCGCCTGGCTGCCAGCCCAGGCCCCTTTCCCTAGGCCAAAGAGCATTTTGATGTGAAATGAAGCAGCAGCAGCAACAGGAAGATCCACCAGCTCCCTGCCTTGACCCCAAACCAACCAGTGTCCCCCGCACTGGACTAGCCACACTTCCCCTACAACTGTTCCCGAATCTCCCAGCACAATAAGGGCCATCTGTCTGAAGTCAGGGAGACAGAAGGAAGAAGCTGTGAGTTGCACCAGAATTTGGTGGCCACTCCCTGAAGGGAGGATAGCAAGATCTGTGACCCCCAAGTGACTTGCTGGGTATGTGAGAGAGGGGAGGTGGTGAGAGGACACAGGTGTCTCCTTCTGGGGCTCAGTTTTGGTGTTGGCAGCCTGGCATTCTCTTAAGCAAATGGCAACAAGCTGTGCCATGCACCATGGGAGAGAGAGGGGATGGTGCATGGTGTGTGTGGGGTGGCTCCCTTGGGGGAGCTCTCTAGGGAGTTGGAGTGTGGGGGATGTTCCCTATGGGGTTGAGGTGTATGTGTGATAGTTCCCTGTGGAGTCAGTGTTTCGGGGGGGTTCTATGTGGGGTTGATGTGGGGAAGGGGCTTCCTGTGGGGTTGGTGTGTGTGAGAGGTTCTGGGTATGGTTGCTGTGTGTGTGTGTGTGTGTAGGGGGGTTCCCTGTGGGGTTGGTGTGTGTGGGGGGGCTCCATGTGGGGTTGGGTGTGTGGGGGGGCTCCATGTGGGGTGGGGTGTGTTTGGGGGGGGTTCCCTGTGGGGTGGGGTGTGTTTGGGGAGGGGGGTTCCCTGTGGGGTTGGTGTGTGTGTGTGGGGGAGATATTCCCTGTGGGGTTGGTGTGTGTGTGTAGGGGGGCTTCCTGTGGGGTTGGTGTGTGTGTGGGGGGGGAGATGTTCCCTGCGGGGTTGGTGTGTGTGTGGGGGGGCTCCATGTGGGGTGGGGTGGGGGGTTCCCTGTGGGGTCGGTGTGTGTGTGGGGGTGGGGGGGAGATGTTCCCTGTGGGGTTGGTGTATGTGGGGGGGCTCCAAGGACAAGTGCAGAGTCCTGCACTTAGGACAGAAGAATCCCATGCACCGCTACAGACTAGGGACCGAATGGCTCGGCAGCAGTTCTGCAGAAAAGGACCTAGGGGAAAAGGACAGTGGATGAGAAGCTGGATAGGAGTCAACAGTGTGCCCTTGTTGCCAAGAAGGCCAATGACATTTTGGGATGTATAAGTAGGGGCATTGCCAGCAGATCGAGGGACGTGATTGTTCCCCTCTATTCGACGTTGGTGAGGCCTCATCTGGAGTACTGTGTCCAGTTTTGGGCCCCACACTACAAGAAGTATGTGAATAAATTGGAGAGAGTCCAGTGAAGGGCAGAAAAATGATTAGGGGTCTGGAACACATGACTTATGAGAAGAGGCTGAGGGAACTGGGATTGTTTAGTCTGCGGAAGAGAAGAATGAGGGGGGATTTGATAGCTGCTTTCAGCTATCTGAAAGGGGGTTCCAAAGGGGATGGATCTAGACTGTTCTCAGTGATAGCAGATGACAGAACAAGGAGTAATGGTCTCAAGTTGCAGTGGGGGAGATTTAGGTTGGATATTAGGAAAAACTTTTTCACTAGGAGGGTGGTGAAGCACTGGAATGCGTTGCCTAGGGAGGTGGTAGAATCTCCTTCCTTAGAAGTTTTTAAGGTCTGGCTTGACAAAGCCCTGACTGGGATGATTTAGTTGGGGATTGATCCTGCTTTGAGCAGGGGGTTGGACTAGATGACCTCCTGAGGTCCCTTCCAACCCTGATATTCTATGATTCCATGATTCCATGTGAGGTGGTGTGTGTATGTGGGGGGTTCCCTGTGTGGTCGGTGTGTGTGGGGGGCGGGGGAGACTCCATGTGGGGTGGGGTGTGTGGGGGGTTCCTTGTGGGGTCAGTGTATGTGGGGGCTCCCTGTTGGTGTGGGGGAGCTCCTTGTGAGTTTGGGGGAGGGGTTGAGGACTCCCTGTGGGCCAGTCTCCCACCTTGACCCCTGTCCCTTCCCAGGTGAACGGAGTGGCCCTGCACCGTGCAGAGCACCACGTGGCAGTGGAGGCGCTGCGTGGCTCAGGCAGCTCCGTCTCCATGATGGTTCTTCGGGAGCGGATGGTGGAGCCTGAGAACGCCATCACGGTTACACCGCTGCGCCCCGAGGATGATTACAGCCCACGAGAGCCACGGGGCGGCCTTCGTTTTCCAGAGCGACCTGAGGGGGCACCACCCACGGACAGATTCTCCACCTGCCTCATGCGCAATGAGAAGGGGCTGGGCTTCAGTATTGCTGGGGGCAAGGGCTCCACGCCCTACCGGGCAGGTGACACGGTGAGCCGGCAGGGGGGCCTTCGGGAGAGCACTGCCTGATGTCTGTGCAGGCTGGGGTCTCCCTGCACTCCTGGGGGAGGGGAGCTCAGCCCCAGGGTCTGTGTACAGGGCAGGTGGGTACAGAGGGAGGGGGAGGTGTCTCCCTGCACTCCTAGGCGAGGGGAGCTCAGCCTCCATGTCACAGGGCAGGTGGGCACGGAGGGAGGGGAGCTCAGCCCCAGATCTCTGCAGGCCAGGGGACAGGTGGTGTTTCCCTGCACTTCTATGGGGGTGTCATTAGCTCTGTGCCAGGCAGAGGAGCTCAGGCGGGCAGGGGTGGGGCTTTCAGTGGTTGCCAGTGACATTCAGTCCTGGCTCCCTCTCCTCTCGGCTTGTGTATTCTGAGCTCCTGCTGAGTCAGGCTTTCCTGGAGCCAGAGGCTCCACACACGGTTTGGGGGACTGAGGAGTCCAAGGGTGAGGTGTGGAGGGGCGAGGGTCAGAAGGGGGATGGGGAGTGAGGGTGTGGAGTGCTAGAGAGGGGCAGGGGGCTTTGGGCCCAGGTGGGAGGGTTTGGGACTCTGCCAGCTGCTGGAAAGGGGTCTGGATGTGGAGGTGCTCCAGTGATGGGGTTGGGGCTGCTCTGACCCCTGGGGCTCTATTTTAGGGGATCTTTATCTCGCGGATCGCAGAGGGTGGTGCGGCCCATCGGGACGGGACGCTGCACGTTGGAGACCGGGTCATCTCGGTGAGTGCTTGGGGCAGCCATGGGAGGGAGGTGTGGTGCTGGTGAGTCTCGCCGGAAGCCTGTCGTTTACTGTTTCTGTTCATAGGAGTTAGGAAAGCAGATCCCACTGTCCCTCCTCAGCCCCTCCTCCAGGGGTCTGTCTCCTTGTCACTTGACCTCTGGGCTCCTTTCCCAGCTCCTAGGGCCCTAGGGAGACCAGCAGCTCCTGCTCCTGCTGTCCCAGCTTTGACTGGCTCTTGGCAAGGCTGGTGCCCACCCTTCCACAGTGAACACTCGAACCACAAAACCTTGGTGAGTCCCTCCAGCAGCGCTGGCTGCACTGGGGAGTTGCGGACCCCTGGTGCTTCACTGGGTAGGTGGGGGGCTGCTCCCCCATTGGGCTCTGCAAGGCAACACTGTGTGGGGTTGGGCAAGTCTTCCCCTTAGGGCCCTGTGGGTGCTGCCCAGGGGACCAGTGACTCCTGCCAGTGTTGGTGGCAGTTGTTCCCTCCAGAAAGCCAGGGGGTCAGTGTAGGCTGTAGACGGAGAGGGGAGGGTTGTCAAGCTGAGAGTGGGGCCCAGGGGGACTTGGTGGAACCCTTTTTCCTGGTCTCTGATTTGAAGCTTTGGTTCCCAGTTCCTGCTGCTTCTTGTGCCAGTGACACGGATCCCACCTCTGCCTCTAACCTTATACCTCTCTGCTAATCTGTGTCACTTGCACTCCTTCCCGCCCCCTTTCCCTGAGCTCGCATGCTGCCTCTGAGTGAATGGAAGCTCCTGCATCCTGGTGCTGGTGGTGGGTTTCTAGTCCGGCTGCTGTGGTAAGAGCAAGAGTTACCACAGAGCTGGTGCGGGTAAGCACTGATACAGCCTTGTCAGTGCTGGCTTCTGTCTGCTCTATCCCTGGGCCTGGGGTCTGCGCTGTTTTCCCTTTCTCCTGAAAACCCTTTGGAGCACTGGGCTGGGCCTGGCACCCTTTTTCCTCACAAGGGGCTCAGGTGGCCTAGCATCTCTCCCTCTGTTCCTCCCTCCGTCCCTCCCTCCCTGCTCCTCTTCTTCTAGGCCTTCCAAAATTGAGCCATGGCTTGGACAGCAGCTGATCCCTGGGAGCTGCCTAGACTAGCTAGAGCCCTGTGGGGTATCTCTGCATGCCGTGGTGGGAGGATTGTATAACTGTAGCCACATGGCACCCAAGGCCAGATCCACATGGTACCGGTTGGCACCCTCTGCAGCGGGGTCAGAAAGACTCTCGAGCTGTTTGTCAGAGTGCAGTCTGCCTTCTCAGGGTGGGAAGATGAGGCCATTTCAGCGCTCCTCAGTGTCAGCAGTGTAGGTAGGCTGCCCCCTCAGACCGTTCTCTGCATGGATCAGGGCTTGTAGGAAGGGTATTTGGTTTCAGTGAACGCATAGGTCTTGCTGTCATCAATCATCTGAGTGTTCTTGGTCAGCGGCTGTCAACAGGGATATGTATACCCCTGTGGGTACACAGAGGTCTTCAAAGGGGTACATCAGCTCATCTAGATATTTGCCTAGTTTTACAACAGGTGACATAAAAAGCAGTAACGAAGTCAGTACCAAACTCAAATTTCATACAGACAATGGCTTGTTTTACTGCTCTATCGACTATACACTGAAATGTAAGTGTGATATTTATATTCTAGTTGTTTTATTTTATAACTGATATGGTAAAAATGAGAAAGTCAGTCATTGTTCAGTACTAGTGTGCCGGGACACTTTTGTATGCTTATGTTTGGTTCTGTAAGCAAGTAGATTTTAAGTGAGGTGAAACTTGGGGTCGGCAAGACAAATGAGACTCTGGCAAGGGGCGCGGTCGCCTGGAAAGGTGGAGAGCCGCTACTCTGGGTGACACAGTGCGTGCGGTGTCATTGCTTGTATAGAGAAAGGACCCCCTCTTCCTCCACTGGCACATCCCTGCTCGCGTGAGCCTATTGCCCATGCTTGAGCGTGCAGAGTAACAAGAGACTGTAGTGCTGAGCCTCAGAGTCCAGCACTTAGGGCCCTGGGGATGAGTGCAGTATCCATCCATAGACAGAGATCCTTTCCTCTTTCAGCCTGACCCCCGCTTTCCTAGTCTGGGCGTTGCACAGAGCTCCCTGCCTTTAGCAATGGCTTTTGCAGGCCATGGCCTCTCCAGCAGCTGTGTGTCTCCTGACAAGAGCTGCCACTATGCCTTTTACCCTGCTGCGGTGCAGGGTGGCTGTGTTGCTGCTAGGATGATATCTCCCCACGGGAGCATCCAGTCGCCCTGTGGGCTGGGATTCGATCCCCACCTGCTAAGTGTCTTTAGACCCCTGGCATTCCTACTTCCTGACTGTTCTGTGGAGCTCTGTGATTTGGAGCCCGTGCAGAATGCCCAGGAGCCAGTGCCCCATGGTTCAGCTAGGTTGGCCCTGTGGGACTGCTGTGACTGTTTGAGTGGATGTTTCTAATTCTTCCTTGAAAGTTTGATGACATGCTCTCAGCCTCCAAAATATGAGAATCCAGGTCAAAACGCAGCACCTTGGCCAGCGAGAGGCCCCATGTTAATCTGTTTCTTACAAAGATTTCAACTGGGCAGCACCTGCCTGTCCTTACTGGGCTGGTTTTCAGTAGGTGACAGTCTTGGGCATGCACAAGTGTGAGTTTGTGACCGTCTGCAGGGTCTGAATGAGGCAGTTGGGCAGATTTGGCATGCTGCGGGCAGGAGACAGGCAGGCTGCCTCTGAGTGCTGCAGGCAGGCAGATGCCAGTACACGGCTCTGTGAGAAAGAGCAAGCACCCAGCACCCATGGTGCCAGCTGGGGGTATCCGTTCTTAGGCCTTAGCTCCCACCAGTCCTAAAGGGCCTATATTTTCCTGAGAAAAGAAATACAGCGCAGCTTCCTACTCTCATCCCTGTCCTCAAAACCTCCTTTGCACCCTTCTTCTGCGGGAGGCTTCCCATGCCCTCTGCTGGGGGGACTTTGAGTATGTGGATTGAGGGACCCAACCAAGGTCTTTTTCCAAACCTAACACCCCAAAAACATGCCTGTGGTTGGCTACTAACCCTCCAGTCCTCACTCCTGTTCTGACCAGTCTTTCTCCTTCGTTGTGAATAATATCCCTGACCGATGGCTGTGTGTGTTAGAAGGAAACCAGAACCCTCTTGGAGCTGGAGGAGACAGGCCAGAGGAGATGGAATGAAGGGCAGAAGGCATATAGGAGTGGGAACAGAGGGCAGGGACCCTAGGTGGTGGTGGGTGGTACAGGATTGGGGACACAAGGCAGGGAGTGGGGGTGGGGGTGAACTGAGGAGGTACAGGATTGGGGATGGAGGGCAGGGAGCCCAGGAGGGGAAGGTACCAGACTGGGGACACAGGGCAGGGCCTGGGGCAGAGAGGGGTCCCTGGATTTTGGGGATGGAGGCATAGGGCAGTCAGTTAGCAGCAACGGAATTGGGGATGGGGCAGATGGTAGCGAACTAGGTGGAAGTGAGAGGGCAGTGGCAGCTCTGTGCTTACACAGAGATGGAGATTGGGCTCCGGTCACTGGGAGATATAGCAGGGAGTCCATAGCCTCCCTGTGACACGGGACCATGTAGCCAGCTGCTTGCACAGAGGGCAGCTGGTAGCTCTCCCTTTCCCTGGGCACTGGGCAGCCTCGCCTGCTCTTACCGGCCCTGCTCTGTCTGGCCATGACAGGGCTGAGCTGAGGTTACAGAGGAAAACTTGCTCTGTGGGTGAGCACAGCACCCGGAGCTGCAGCCTGGGTCCAGAATGAAGAACAGTGCTCAGCGGGCCAAGGGCCGTTCACAAAGCCAGACCTCAGTCCAGGGAGCCTGTGCGGCTGCCGCAGATGTCCCCGATGCAGCTGGTGGGTCGTGGCCCCTGGGAGCTAGTGGCTGGGTTTATTCCCCACCCTGCACCCCGCCAGAGCCTCTTGCTTTGTATGTGTTTGGGGTGGGTTCTCTCCCCATCCCTGGTAGTTAGTATAATCGGAAGGGTCTGCACCGAGAAGGCCCTCCTGGACTGCTCACTGTGAGGGCAGAGGGAGAGTCCCTCCCATCCATGTCTGTGCTGTGGTCAGGAGGAGAGCCCTGCACTTCCAGTGTTCCTCTTGATTGGGCTGGAAAATGGCTCCGGGAAGGAGGTGATGGGGTAGGTAATGGAGATGGGAGCCAGGGATGTCAGGAGGTGCCTCACCTCAGGCTTCTTTGGTATAAGCTCCTGTGGCTTGTGGGGGTGTAAAGTTTGCTCTCTGGAGTGGGTAGTGCCAGGTCTGGTGAGGATGAGGCTGGTTGTGAGCAGTGTCACCGGGATCCACATGTCCCACTGAGGCCTACTGGGAGGATGCTGCAGGCCCAGTCTGTGCATGGCTGGCTCTGGCTCAGAGCTCCTTTCTGGTGCAGAGCTGCGAATTAGCTGTAACATTTCCATCCGGCCCTTTGGAGCCCAGGCCCTGCTTGTCCGAGACATTACAAGTCTCTGGCTTGTTTCAGAGCAGAGTTGTTGCCCTTTTGGTTCCCCAGGGCCCCTTGACAGGCTTTGCTCTGACAGACTGGAGGAAACATGGTGTTATTACACCTAGGAGGGCAGTACCCAGTGGTGATGAAGGGCCACCATGAGCCATCCTGAGGGATGGGAAATGAGGCACCCCATGAGGACCAACTCATCTCCCACTCTGCTCGCTGTGAGAGGCAGAGGCTCATCACTACACCCAGGGTGGCCTGGCATGTTTGGGCTCTGCCCTGGGGGAATGGTAGGACCAGTGGGTGCTTCAGAACTACTGTGTCCACAAGTATAATAACTGAAGAGTTTATTGCTTGAGCAATAATTTTCCTTCTGAATGTGGCAGTCTCCAGTCAGGAAGCGTCTCTCCAGCCTCTTCCCACACTCGGATCTTCCTGGCCCTCATTACTGTAGTGCGGCCCCTTGAGCCTGGCAATTGTGATCTTGCAGGAAAGCTGGGGTGTGGAAGTCTGTGCAGAGTCAGTGCAGGGTGAGGTGCAGTTTCCTGGGTACTTATTAAACAGGAGCAGAGTTGTGGGGATGGCTAGCTTGTGTGATGGGACTCCAGGAAGCTGGGTCTTGGTGCTTAGCCAGTGTGCTCTCCTGATACATTGCTGAGGCACTGGCTGCTACTCTGGGCTCTGCCTTGTAAAGTGGTGGGAGGGGGCATTGATGGGCAGCTAGATGGCTGGCTAGAAGAGGGGTTATGGCCCAGTGGGATATTGGCAGCTACTCAGGGCTCAGCCATCTAGGGAAGGGTAGTGTTGGTGAGGCACATGGTGGTTTGGCTCCGGACGGGGGGGACAGGCTGCTGGACAGATCTCCCAGAGGGATGGTGTCCCATGTGACCCTCAGCAAGGTGCCTGGCAGGGCAGGGTGTACTGGGGTGATGTGCTGACACTGGGTTTGCGGGTCGTTCTAGATCAATGGGGTAGACATGACAGAAGCCAGGCATGATCAGGCAGTAGCGCTGCTTACCGCATCCTCCCCCACCATCGCGCTGCTGGTAGAGAGAGAGGGTGCACAGCAGCTCAGCGAGGGAGACTCACCAGTGGTACAGCGAGTGCGCACGCACTCCCCACCACCACCTCCCAGCCATGGGGAGAGCACACCCGAGGAGACGCCTCTGCTACAAAGGAACCATCTGCCCAAATGCCTGGAGGATCAGTACCCCATCGAGGTAAGGTTGGCTGTTGGGATTTGGGGCTTTGATTGGCCCGGTGCTCTGTTAATTGGACAGGATTGGGGTTCCAAGCTGTCCCTCAAAGGACTGGCCACCATGTAGTTGGGCTGTTGGGAAGGGGCTGGGTCTCCCACGTGTTGAGAACCTCCTTCACGCTCATTCCCAAGCAGAATCTCTGTCTGGGGGGAGTTTTCTAGGTACAGTTGCTGCTTGGTATTCCTTGTCCTCTCCCTGGCCTGTATGCTCTTTGTTCCCTGCAGGAGATCTGTCTGGTCAAAGCTGGGGGGCCCCTGGGGCTCAGCATTGTTGGAGGCAGTGACCATTCAAGCCACCCGTTTGGGATTCATGAACCAGGTGTCTTTATCTCAAAGGTACGGACCCATGTGGGCAGCCCAGGCTGGGCATGTCTGAGGGAATGTGGCCATTGGGGATGGAGTCTCTAGAACAAGGGGACTGAAGGATGGAAATGCCTCAACGAAGCTTGGGGGTGGGGAAGGAGGCAGGGGATGGAACCGACTTGTTTTGAGGCATAAGGGTTTGTGTGTGGAAACTTTTGATTCCCTTAGCTGCTTCTCCATGGAGGTGTCACAAGACCTTCGATCAGCGGGGCAGTGGGAGGAGTCTGTGGGGAGGGTGTCACGGGGTGGTTAGGAGCTCAGGGGGCAGTGGCAGGAGTCTGTGGGGAGTGTGTCACGGGATGGTTAGGAGCTCAGGGGCAGTGGCAGGAGTCTGTGGGGAGGGTGTCATGGGGTGTTTAGCAGCTCAGGGGCAGTGGCAGGAGTCTTTGGGAGGATGTCACAGGGGTGTTTAGCAGCTCAGGGGGCACTGGGAGGAGTCTGTGGGGAGGGTGTCACGGGGTGGTTAGGGGCTCAGGGGGCACTGGGAGGAGTCTGTGGGGAGGGTGTCACGTGGTGGTTAGGAGCTCAGGGGGCAGTGGCAGGAGTCTGTGGGGAGTGTGTCACGGGGTGTTTAGCAGCTCGGGCAGTGGCAGGAGTCTGTGGGGAGGGTGTCACGGGGTGTTTAGCAGCTCAGGGGCAGTGGCAGGAGTCTGAGGGGAGGGTTGGAAGATCAGGAGGGCAGTGGGAGGAGTCCATTGGGGTTTCTTAGGGAAGCTCTGCCACTCATCTCCCTGCTGGATAGGGTCTGCTCAGGGTGTGTATGGCTACATCAGCAGCTCTGCTAGGAGATGGATATCTGCTCCCATCAGAGTCCCTTTCCAGCCTTAACACCAGTGGCTCTCTGCAGGTCATTCCCCATGGGCTGGCATCCCGCAGTGGCCTGCGAGTAGGGGACAGGATCCTGGAGGTGAATACTATTGACCTGCGCCATGCTACCCACCAGGAGGCTGTGAACGCCCTGCTGTCCAGTACACAGGAGCTGAGCATGTTGGTGCGACGAGATCCTCCGCCACCTGGCATGCAGGTAGGTTCTGCGAGGGGAGAGGAGCCTAAGTGGGAGCAGCAGCCCTGGTCTGGGCACAGCCTGGCAGCTCTATTGACAAAAGCACTTGTAGGAAAATTCATGGACACTGCCCTGGGATCTCCCGCTTAGGAAATGCAGTAAGTGAAGTGGGGAAACCTGAGCAGGAGCAGATCTCCCTTGTATTCAGGTTAAATGGCCCTGCTCCTCAGGGGAGACGGTTTGAGTGGGGCTCCTGTCCTTGCTCCCCAGGTGGCTCAGTCCTCAGGCAGGCAGTCCCTGCTCTATCTGAGCTTAGATGGAAGGCTGGATCAGAGGTGCAGCTCTGCACCTTGATGAAGTTTCCCCTCTCTCCTGGTAGCAGGAGCCAGTCTCAGATGAGCAGGCAGGTACCCAGCATGGGACTAGCAGGGGTTCATCATTATACTCAGCAGTCACTGTGGCTGGAGGCTGGATCGGGTTCACCCCTCTTAGACCCTGAACTGGGAGCAGAATATAGGAAAGGAGAGCCAAAGCAAACCCATCAGGCCAAAGAAGGTGGAAGCCACAGAGCTGGCCCTTTCCTGGCTATTCTGTGCATGGTCTGCTACCAGCACCAACACTCCCCTCCACCCCCAATCAGAGTCTGTCAGCCACATTTCTAGCCCAAACTAAATCAAATTAGAGACAGAGACCTTTTTGTGTCCACAGGAAATCTGCATTGAGAAGGCTCCTGGAGAAAAGCTGGGCATCAGCATTCGGGGGGGAGCGAAAGGCCACGCTGGGAACCCCTTTGACCCCACCGATGAGGGCATTTTCATCTCCAAGGTACCAGACTCAGGGTGCCCTTCACAGAGCAGGGGCTGCTAGGCAGGAAGCAGAAAGGAATTCCTGTGGGAAATCAGCCCTCCTCCCAGTTCCCATGTGGTCTCCCTGTTTGATCTCACTTCTCCCCATGTAAACATGCATGCACATTCCTTCCCGCTAGACCCCACACAGTGTGCTTAAGTTCCCCGCAAGTCCCCACCTCCCATGGAATGTCTGTGCTCATTCACTTTTCTTACCAGTCACTCTCCCTGCTCTGACGGATGGCATGTGAGTGCTCTCCCCCCTCCCCTGAGGAATTGTGCAAACATTTTCCTGCTCTCCCCATGAGGAATGGCATGTGAATCATCTTCTTTTCAAAAAGAAAAGGAGTACTTGTGGCACCTTAGAGACTAACAAATTTATTTGAGCATAAACTTTCGTGAGCTACAGCTCACTTCATCGGATGCATGCAGTGGAAAATACAGTAGGGAGATTTATGTACACAGAGAACATGAAACAATGGGTGTTACCATACACACTGTGTCAAGAGTGATCAGATAAGGTGAGCTATTACCGGTGGGGGGGGGGGGGGGGGAACAGTGAGGAATAGTGCGGAGGGAGGGAGGGAGGGAGGGAGGGGAATAAACTTGGGGAAATAGTTTTACTTTGTGTAATGACACATCCACTCCCAGTCTTTATTCAAGCCTAAGTTAATTGTATCCAGTTTGTAAATTAATTCCAATTCAGCAGTCTCTTTGGAGTCTGTTTTTGAAGTTTTTTTGTTGAAGAATTGCCACTTTTAGGTCTGGTTTCAGAGTAGCAGCCGTGTTAGTCTGTATTCGCAAAAAGAAAAGGAGTACTTGTGGCACCTTAGAGACTAACACATTTATTTGAGCATAAGCTTTCGTGAGCTACAGCTCACTTCATCGGATGCATTCAGTGGAAAATACAGTGAGGAGATTTATATACACACAGAACATGAAAAAAGGGGTGTTTATCATGCACACTGTAAGGAGAGTGATCACTAAAGATGAGCTATTACCAGCAGGAGTGTAGGGGGGGAGAAAACCTTTTGTAGTGATAATCAAGGTGGGCCATTTCCAGCAGTTAACAAGAATGTCTGAGGAACAGTGGGGCGGGGGAATAAACAAGGGGAAATAGTTTTACTTTGTGTAATGACTCAACCACTCCCAGTCTCAATTCAAGCCTAAGTTAATTGTATCCAATTTGCAAATTAATTCCAATTCAGCAGTCTCTCCTTGGAGTCTGTTTTTCAAGTGACCAAAGAGACTGAAGTGTTCTCTGACTGGTTTTTGAATGTTATAATTCTTGACGTCTGGTTTGTGTCCATTTATTCTTTTACGTAGAGACTGTCCAGTTTAGCCAATGTACATGGCAAAGGGGCATTGCTGGCATATGATGGCATAGATCACATTGGTAGATGTGCAGGTGAACGAGCCTCTGATAGTGTGGCTGATGTGATTAGGTCCTATGATGGTGTCCCCTGAATAGATATGTGGGCACAGTTGGCAACGGGCTTTGTTGCAAGAATAGGTTCCTGGGTTAATAGTTCTGGTGTGTGGTTGCTGGTGAGTATTTGCTTCAGGTTGGGGGGCTGTCTGTAAGCAAGGACTGGCCTGTCCCCCAGATCTGTGAGAGTGATGGGTCATCCTTCAGGATAGGTTGTAGATCCTTGATGATGCATTTGGAGAGGTTTTAGTTGGGGGCTGAAGGTGATGGCTAGTGGCGTTCTGTTATTTTCTTTGTTGGGCCTGTCCTGTAATAGGTGACTTCTGGGAAGTCTTCTGGCTCTGTCAACCTGTTTCTTCACTTCAGCAGGTGGGTATTGTAGTTGTAAGAACGCTTGATAGAGATCTTGTAGGTGTAGAGATCTTGTCTCTGTCTGAGGGGTTGGAGCAAATGCAGTTGTATCTTAGAGCTTGGCTGTAGACAATGGATTGTGTGGTGTGGTCTGGATGAAAGCTGGAGGCATGTAGGTAGGCATAGCGGTCAGTAGGTTTCCGACATAGGGTGGTGTTTATGTGACCATCGCTCATTATCCAGGAGGTGGATCTCTTGTGTGGACTGGTCCAGGCTGAGGTTGATGGTGGGATGGAAATTGTTGAAATCATGGTGGAATTCCTCAAGGGCATCTTTTCCATGGGTCCAGATGATGAAGATGTCATCAATATAGCGCAAGTAGAGTAGGGGGATTAGGGGACAAGAGCTGAGGAAGTGTTGTTCTAAGTCAGCCATAAAAATGTTGGCATACTGTGGAGCCCTGCGGATACCCATAGCAGTGCCGCTCATTTGAAGGTATACATTGTCCCCAAATGTGAAATAGTTATGGGTGAGGACAAAGTCACAAAGTTCAGCCACCAGGTTTGCCATGACATTATCGGAGATACTGTTCCTTACGGTTTGTAGTCCATCTTTGTGTGGAACGTTGGTGTAGAGGGCTTCTACATCCATAGTGGCTAGGATGGTGTTTTCAGGAAGATCACCAATGGATTGTAGTTTCCTCAGGAAGTCAGTGGTGTCTCTAAGATAGCTGGGAGTGCTGGTTGCGTAGGGCCTGAGGAGGGAGTCTACATAGCCAGACAATCCTGCTGTCAGGGTGCCAATGCCTAAGATGATGGGGCGCCCAGGATTTCCAGGTTTATGAATCATAGAATCATAGAATATCAGGGTTGGAAGGGACCCCAGAAGGTCATCTAGTCCAACCCCCTGCTCGAAGCAGGACCAATTCCCAGTTAGAATCATAGAATCATAGAATATCAGGGTTGGAAGGGACCCCAGAAGGTCATCTAGTCCAACCCCCTGCTCAAAGCAGGACCAATTCCCAGTTAAATCATCCCAGCCAGGGCTTTGTCAAGCCTGACCTTAAAAACCTCTAAGGAAGGAGATTCTACCACCTCCCTAGGTAACGCATTCCAGTGTTTCACCACCCTCTTAGTGAAAAAGTTTTTCCTAATATCCAATCTAAACCTCCCCTACTGCAACTTGAGACCATTACTCCTCGTTCTGTCATCTGCTACCATTGAGAACAGTCTAGAGCCATCCTCTTTGGAACCCCCTTTCAGGTAGTTGAAAGCAGCTATCAAATCCCCCCTCAGTCTTCTCTTCTGCAGGCTAAACAATCCCAGCTCCCTCAGCCTCTCCTCATAACTCATGTGTTCCAGTCCCCTAATCATTTTTGTTGCCCTTCGCTGGACTCTCTCCAATTTATCCACATCCTTCTTGAAGTGTGGGGCCCAAAACTGGACACAGTACTCCAGATGAGGCCTCACCAATGTCGAATAGAGGGGAACGATCACGTCCCTCGATCTGCTCGCTATGCCCCTACTTATACATCCCAAAATGCCATTGGCCTTCTTGGCAACAAGGGCACACTGCTGACTCATATCCAGCTTCTCGTCCACTGTCACCCCTAGGTCCTTTTCCGCAGAACTGCTGCCTAGCCATTCGGTCCCTAGTCTGTAGCTGTGCATTGGGTTCTTCCGTCCTAAGTGCAGGACCCTGCACTTATCCTTATTGAACCTCATCAGATTTCTTTTGGCCCAATCCTCCAATTGGTCTAGGTCCCTCTGTATCCTATCCCTCCCCTCCAGCGTATCTACCACTCCTCCCAGTTTAGTATCATCCGCAAATTTGCTGAGAGTGCAATCCACACCATCCTCCAGATCATTTATGAAGATATTGAACAAAAGCGGCCCCAGGACCGACCCTTGGGGCACTCCACTTGATACCGGCTGCCAACTAGACATGGAGCCATTGATCACTACCCGTTGAGCCCGACAATCTAGCCAGCTTTCTACCCACCTTATAGTGCATTCATCCAGCCCATACTTCCTTAACTTGCTGACAAGAATACTGTGGGAGACCGTGTCAAAAGCTTTGCTAAAGTCAAGAAACAATACATCCACTGCTTTCCCTTCATCCACAGAACCAGTAATCTCATCATAAAAGGCGATTAGATTAGTCAGGCATGACCTTCCCTTGGTGAATCCATGCTGGCTGTTCCTGATCACTTTCCTCTCATGCAAGTGCTTCAGGATTGATTCTTTGAGGACCTGCTCCATGATTTTTCCAGGGACTGAGGTGAGGCTGACTGGCCTGTAGTTCTCAGGATCCTCCTTCTTCCCTTTTTTAAAGATTGGCACTACATTAGCCTTTTTCCAGTCATCCGGGACTTCCCCGGTTCGCCACGAGTTTTCAAAGATAATGGCCAATGGCTCTGCAATCACAGCCGCCAATTCCTTCAGCACTCTCGGATGCAACTCATCCGGCCCCATGGACTTGTGCACGTCCAGCTTTTCTAAATAGTCCCTAACCGCCTCTATCTCCACAGAGGGCTGGCCATCTCTTCCGCATTTTGTGATGCCCAGCGCAGCAGTCTGGGAGCTGACCTTGTTAGTGAAAACAGAGGCAAAAAAAGCATTGAGTACATTAGCTTTTTCCACATCCTCTGTCACTAGGTTGCCTCCCTCATTCAGTAAGGGGCCCACACATTCCTTGGCTTTCTTCTTGTTGCCAACATACCTGAAGAAACCCTTCTTGTTACTCTTGACATCTCTGGCTAGCTGCAGCTCCAGGTGCGATTTGGCCCTCCTGATAGCATTCCTACATGCCCGAGCAATATTTTTATACTCTTCCCTGGTCATATGTCCAACCTTCCACTTCTTGTAAGCTTCTTGTAAGCTATGTTTAAGATCCGCTAGGATTTCACCATTAAGCCAAGCTGGTCGCCTGCCATATTTACTATTCTTTCGACTCATTGGGATGGTTTGTCCCTGTAACCTCAACAGGGATTCCTTGAAATACAGCCAGCTCTCCTGGACTCCTTTCCCCTTCAAGTTAGTCCCCCAGGGGATCCTGGCCATCCGTTCCCTGAGGGAGTCGAAGTCTGCTTTCCTGAAGTCCAGGGTCCGTATCCTGCTGCTTACCTTTCTTCCCTGCATCAGGATCCTGAACTCAACCAACTCATGGTCACTGCCTCCCAGATTCCCATCCACTTTTGCTTCCCCCACTAATTCTACCCGGTTTGTGAGCAGCAGGTCAAGAAAAGCGCCCCCCTAATTGGCTCCTCTAGCACTTGCACCAGGAAATTGTCCCCTACGCTTTCCAAAAACTTCCTGGATTGTCTATGCACCGCTGTATTGCTCTCCCAGCAGATATCAGGAAAATTAAAGTCACCCATGAGAATCAGGGCATGCGATCTAGTAGCTTCCGTGAGCTGCCGGAAGAAAGCCTCATCTACCTCATCCCCCTGGTCCGGTGGTCTATAGCAGACTCCCACCACT
This sequence comes from Lepidochelys kempii, assembly GCF_965140285.1. Taxonomy (NCBI): domain Eukaryota; kingdom Metazoa; phylum Chordata; order Testudines; family Cheloniidae; genus Lepidochelys; species Lepidochelys kempii. The sequence goes on along the minus strand of NC_136381.1, from coordinate 532,469 downwards.
ACATCACTCTTGTTGCACACACTTCTAAACTTAATCCAGAGACACTCAGGTTTTTCTGCAGTTTCGTACCGGAGCTCTGAGCAGTCATACTGCTCCCTTACATACACTGCTACTCCCCCACCTTTTCTGCCCTGCCTGTCCTTCCTGAACAGTTTATAACCATCCATGACAGTACTCCAGTCATGTGAGTTATCCCACCAAGTCTCTGTTATTCCAATCACGTCATAGTTCCTTGACATCACCAGGACCTCCAGTTCTCCCTGCTTGTTTCCAAGGCTTTGTGCATTTGTATATAAGCACTTGAGATAACCTGTTGATCGCCCCTCATTCCCAGTATGAGGCAGGAGCCCTCCCCTCACAGACATTCCTGCCTGTGCTTCCTCCCGGTATCCCGCTTTCCCACTTACCTCAGGGCTTTGGTCTCCTTCCCCCGGTGAACCTAGTTTAAAGCCCTCCTCACTAGGTTAGCCAGCCTGCTGGCAAAGATGCTCTTCCCTCTCTTCGTAAGATGGAGCCCGTCTCTGCCCAGCACTCCTCCTTCATGGAACACCATCCCATGGTCAAAGTAAACTGGCCACTAGGAAATTTAGATTAGAAATTAGACGAAGGTTTCTAACCATCAGAGGAGTGAAGTTTTGGAATAGCCTTCCGAGGGAAGTAGTGGGGGCAAAAGATCTATCTTGCTTTAAGATTAAACTCGATAAGTTTATGGAGGAGATGGTATGATGGGATAACATGGTTTTGGTAATTAAATATTCATGGTAAATAGGCCCAATGGCCTGTGATGGGTTTTTAGATGGGGTAAGATCCAAGTTACCCGGGAAAGAATTTTCTGTAGTATCTGGCTGATGAATCTTGCCCATATGCTCAGGGTTTAGCTGATCGCCATATTTGGGGTCGGGAAGGAATTTTCCTCCAGGGCAGATTGGAAGGCCCTGGAGGTTTTTCGCCTTCCTCTGTAGCATGGGGCATGGGTCACTTGCTGGAGGATTCTCTGCTCCTTGAGGTCTTCAAACTACAATTTGAGGACTTCAATAGCACAGATATAGGTGTGAGGTCTTTTTTAGGAGTGGTGGGTGAAGTTCTGTGGCCTGCATTGTGCAGGAGGTCAGACTAGATGATCATAATGGTCCCTTCTGACCTAAATATCTATGAATCTATGAAAAACCAAAGCCTTCTCTCCGACACCACCTGCGTAGCCATTCGTTGACTTCCACGATTCGACACTCCCTACCTAGGCCTTTTCCTTCCACGGGGAGGATGGACGAGAACACCACTTGCGCCTCCAACTCCTTTATCCTTCTTCCTAGAGCCACATAGTCCGCAGTGATCCGCTCAAGGTCATTCTTAGCAGTATCATTGGTGCCCACGTGGAGAAGCAGGAAGGGGTAGCGATCCGAGGGCTTGATGAGTCTCGGCAGTCTCTCCGTCACATCGCGAATCTTAGCCCCTGGCAAGCAGCAGACTTCTCGGTTTTCCCGGTCAGGGCGGCAGATAGATGACTCAGTCCCCCGGAGGAGAGAGTCCCCGACCACCACCACCCGCCTTCTCCTCTTGGGAGTGGTGGTCGTGGAACCCCCAACCTCAGGACATCGCATCTCATGCCTTCCAACCAGCGGCTCTTATGGATCTTGGGTAGCAGATAGAATACCCCAGGTCGGGGTTCCGGGGGTGTGTCTGTGCGGATTTGTTCTTGTGCTTTTTCAGGGAGTTTCTTGAGCAGATGGTGTAGTTTCTTTTGATAACCCTCAGTGGGATCAGAGGGTAATGGCTTGTAGAAAGTGGTGTTGGAGAGCTGCCTAGCAGCCTCTTGTTCATATTCTGACCTATTCATGATGACGACAGCACCTCCTTTGTCAGCCTTTTTGATTATGATGTCAGAGTTGTTTCTGAGGCTGTGGATGGCATTGTGTTCTGCATGGCTGAGGTTATGGGGCAAGTGATGCTGCTTTTCCACAATTTAAGCCCATGCACATCGGCAGAAGTACTCTATGTAGAAATCCAGTCTGTTGTTTCGACCTTCAGGAGGAGTCCATCCAGAATCCTTCAAAAACAGACTCCAAGGAGATGTTGCCGGCACCTAGTGCCGAGAGGCTGAACAACAGCTTGAGTTAGTTTGTTACCCGGTGTGCTATATTTAATAATTATAACGGGGTGGAGAAGCAGAAAAGTTTATTTGAAGCTTTAAAAAGGTACAGGGAGATTTGAATTTTAAATTTTGTATTATAGAGCAGGAAGTTATACAGGCTTTTATATATATATTTTTTTAGCATATTTATTTAATAGCAAGCTGCTTTAAGTATTCATATAGCCAGCCAATTTAGTTTTTAGCTAGTTTTTTGATTTTTTGTATTATTTGTTAAACTATACATAAAGCTGCTTTATTTAGCATTGTTTTTTTATATTTTTTTTGTTTGGCCTTGCTTAGTTTTAGGCAGTCTGACTCTGCAACATACTGTTGCAGATTTTCAGCATAACTGCTGTGTGTGCCTCCAGGCGGGGGGGCCAAGGACACTTGGGCCTAGCACGCAGAGCTGCTGCGAGTGCCTCCAGGCAGGAGGGGGCGGGGGGCAAGGACACCGGGGTCTAGTGCGAGGGGGCTTCATCGACACTTGTGGTTTTCCATCCCCTCGAGTTACCTAGTGGCCATGCCCCAGTGTTCCCAACAACTCCCCCCTTTGAGAACACTTAACAGCCTTGGCTCTGAGTTTTTTTACTTGGGCTTGCTATATTGGAGATGTTAACTTGACGGCAAGTTACATTTTTAAATCCCTTTTTTTGTGGTAAGATTATTTGTAAGTGTTTTTATAAAAGGGGAGGAACCATTACATTTACATTGCTGGCCTTTTTTGTTGGTTTTTATTTAATACCTATTAGCTTACTGTGTAATAACTGCTGAATTGGAATTAATTTGCAAACTGGATACAATTAACTTAGGCTTGAATAAAGACTGGGAGTGGATGTGTCATTACACAAAGTAAAACTATTTCCCCATGTTTATTCCCCTTCCACCCCCCCCCCCGATCACTCTTGTTACAGTCTGTATGGTAACACCCATTGTCTCATGTTCTCTGTGTATATAAAATCTCCCCACTATATTTTCCACTGTATGCATCCGATGAAGTGAGCTGTAGCTCACAAAAGCTTATGCTCAAATAATAAGGTTCCACAAGTACTCCTTTTCTTTTTGTGGATACAGACTAACGCGGCTGCTACTCTGAAACCAGTTTTCTTTTCACACACTTTCCCCACCGTGCCAAGGAGTTATGGGTGAGCGCTCCCCACCCCCCTGCGTGCTGAGGAGTTGTGGGCAAGCACTCCTCCCGCCATCATGGGCAGGCACTCCCCATATTCCCGCCGTTCTGCTGTCACACATGAGCCCCTCCCCCCCGCCATGCCGAGGAGTCATGCATGTATGTTCTCTCCAAGAAAACATGTGCAATCCCTCTCCCTGCCCACTCCCTGCCCCAGGAATGGCATGCAATCACTCTCTTTTCCCATTCTCTCCAAGGAATTGCCTGAGTGCTGTCCTTTCCCAACCCCCGACAAACCTCTCTTGTGCTCATGCTCCGTTCCCTTCCCCCCTGCATAAACACATGGGCACCCGCTTTCCCTCCTGCGTGCGTGCAGTGTCCTCTCTTCCTTGCACTGACCCTCACACTCCCTTCCCTCCCCCGACTCCCTGCGCATTCTTCTTGTCCCCCTACCCATTCTCAGCCCTCTTGTTCCTTCCAGGTGAGCTCCTCTGGGGCTGCTGCCAGGGATGGCCGGCTGAAGGTGGGGCTGCGGATTCTGGAGGTGAATCACCAGAGCCTGCTGGGAATGACGCACACAGAGGCAGTGCAGATCCTACGCAGTGTGGGTGACAAGCTCCTTGTGCTTGTGTGTGATGGGTTTGACCCCAAAGCCGCAGCTGCCATTGAGGTGAGAGCCTGGGGAGGGAAGGGGGGGGGTAAGGCCAGCGCCAGGAGGAGCCCTGTGGCGGACAGGTTCCTTCATAAAAACACTGTCTTCATGTATGTATGGAGTGACCCTCACAACTGCCACAAAGTGACACCCCACCCCAGGCTGACACCTACAGTGCAGTGAGTCCTTATGTTGGCACCCTCAGAGGGCAGAGATAAGGTGTCTGGGGTGCTGTGTGGGGAATGTTGCCTGAAGCGAGCATTTCTTGTGTTTCTACACTTCCATGTCAAATTTTTGAAATCACGCCTTCCAGAAGGGCACGAAGAGCAGAAAGCCCTGCTAGGCAGCAGCAACCCTGAACCCATCGGAACCCACTTCTCATGAGTGGTGCAGCGCAGGCAGGGCTGGAGTGGGATTTGAAGCAGGACAGGGTAGGGACCTTACACACCAGTTTGGGGAAGGTGTTCTGTGGTTACAGGACAGCATGAATGAAGATCCACATCTGTGAGAGAAGCTGGCAACAGTCAGTGAGGGCTGCATTGCTCGTGAAGTTGAGGAGTCAGGGACAATATGATTCAAGGCAAGAGTAGACAAGTATGGAGGGACAGCGGTGAAGGTGATATGTGGGAGCCAGGGGAGGGATTCATCAAGGGTGTGAGGTGGTCAGAGCAACAGGCAAAGAAGATGATTTTATCAGCTGAGTTTTGTAAGGACCGGAGAGGGGTGGTGGATGTGAAGGAGGCTGCAGTGATGAAGATTGGAGTATTCGCTTCATGGACAGGAAGAGAGGGTTGGATCTCAGAGATGTTTTGGTGGACAAAGGGGAAAGATTTGATCTTGGCCCGACCATGAGGAGCTAGAGAGAGGGCAGAACCAAAGCTGCCCCCACTTCGCAGGCCTGAGTATCAGGGAGGCTGGTGGCACTGTGCACAGTGGCAGTGAAGGTGTGGAGAGGGAAGATCTGGGAGGGAAGATCAGGAACTCCTGTTGGGCCATGTTGAGACATCCAGGAGGAGATATGAGATGGGCTGAAAGCAGATGGAGAGAGACCAATGGAGAGGCAGACTTATGAATCATCACTTCCCACCTAATCTTGGAGTCAGAACAGTTGTAACAACCAGCACTGGTCTCCACGGATGGGGCCTTTCCTCCCAAGTGACTGAGTGACATGGGGAATGGGCCAAGAGTGAAAAAGGCACATGAATTGATTGGGATGGAAGAGAGGGGAGAGCTGCACTGACAGTACCATGGCAATGGCATACATGAGCAGACAGGGCCGCAAAGACACCACTACTACACCAGGAGGCTAGATCATTGCCCTGCTTGCAATCGATTTGGGTCTGGTGTATCAGGGGAAGGTGAATTTGGTGTTTAAGTGGCTCAGCAAAGCCAGGGTTAGCACCAGGGAAGCAGTGACTTACAGCCTCCTCTGGATCTTTGGAGTCTCAACCCTCTACGTGTTTTTCAAACAGTAAGAGATAAAGGCTTTTGGCCAGGCAGCACCATCTGGAATCAGCAATAAGAACTGTCCCAGACACGTTCCCAGAGCTGCAGTTGGTCTCTCTCCCAGACCATGCCTGGCCAGGACAATGGAGAAGATACAGAACAAAGCATGCTGACAATGGCTGCCCTCACTGGCCACAGAATCTGTGAGGGTCTGACCCAGTCCAGATGCAGACTACACCCTAAGGAATGCTGCCTCCGGCAGAGATCTTCTGACATACGTGCCAGTAGCCACCCAAACCTCAGCCCGCTGGATCTGAGGTCCCTAGAATCCTGTCACTGACATGCTTCTGCTTTCCAGGAAGAAATCAATCAGTTCCACATGTCCTGCAAGCACATTCAGCAGTTACTACAAAACAGCTAATCTGTGGGCCTTGAAAAGCACATTTCTCTCTATCTAGGCACTTTGATTGGCTCCATTGTCATAGTTTGTCTGCATCTCACAGATCTGTCCTGACACCCTTAGAGATGGAGAGCTGAGACATGAAGTCAGGGGAGTGACCTGCCCAAGGTGACACAGAGTGTGGTAGACCTGGAGAGTGAACCCAGGCTTTCTGCTTCCCAGTACAGGGCCTTATCCATTAGGCCATCCTTCCTTGTGGCTAGTATAAGTGTGATTATCTGTAAAAAGCCTCAGGCATTTGCTAGCCACTGACACATGATGAGATTCTGAGGATAGCATCATTGATAAAGCCCCCTTTCAGCCATTTGATCGGTACCTGGAGCCTGAACTGTGTTCCCCCAACACAGACAAGAGCTATGTTCCAGCTGCTGAAGTGAGCAGTGCTGTATTTTTTCATGGTCAAGGTCTGAGTCTGGAAAAAGGAGTTTTACCTACGGTGCCTCAGTACTGCACTTTCCATTGGGATGAGGTGGTACTCAGAACCAACCCAGCATTCATTCCTAGGGTAACCCTCTCTGACAGAGCACAAGAGAGGCTTCTTCTTCATGCATTCCACTTAGGTGTGGACACACCCTGCGCACCGCAGCCAAACAGTTTTGCTCTCCAGGATGCCTCATGGCCATATCCCTTCCCCTGACTATATGAGGTGGCGTCCCTCAGTTCCTTCTTACCACACTTGCCTTCTCTGCAGAGCCTACAGAGTCATCCCGTCTCGGCCCGTCAGCCCTGGAAAAGGATCTGGCTCTGGCTCAGTTGATGGCCTTGTCTTTGTCTCCAGGTGATTCCCATGCTGCTGGGCTTTTCCTCCCCTTCACTATCACGGGGTTTCAAAGTGTACCAAGTTCTTTTGCAATGCTTAGCTGCTTCCTTAGGTATCCAAGAAGAGTTCTTGCAGAACACCCACAAATTAGTGGATATCCTGCAACTGTCTGCCCCTGGGAGAGTCACCCTCCCTATTAAGGATATGCTCCTTGGACCTGGTAAAGCCATCCGAAGCATACTGGCTTCAGTACCATCTAAGTGGCTAAGTGCATGGAAAAGTGCTACTTCCTTCCTGTGCAGGTATTTGAGGGCTTTTGCTCCCATCCAGCCCCAAATTCTCTGGTTGTAACCACGGTGAACAGAGCCCGGCAGGGCAGGGTTAAGGCCATCCCCAAGGATAGAGACTCTAAATGATCGGACGTCCTGGGCAGGAAGATTTATACCTCATCTGCCTTACAGATGCTAATTGTTAATTAGCAAGACTTGCTGTCCAACTACGATTTTATGAACTGGACATCTATGTCGAAATTCGTAGACCATCTGCCTGAGGCTTTGCAAGAGTAATTTCGGGCATTTGTCACCAAAGGCTGCTTAGTGGCTAAGGCATCCTTGCAGTCCACCCGAGACGTTGTGGACACCTTGGCCAGGCTGATGGCCTACGTGGTCACCATTAGCCGGGCTTCCTGGCTGCAGAATTCTCAAGTATTGTCCCCAGTGTCCAGCAAGCCTTTGAGGATTTGCCCTTTGGCCTACTGCTGTTCTCAGACAAGACAGTTGAGATGCTGCACTTCAAGGACTCCAGGGCTATCCTGCAGGTGCACCACTGTGGTATTCAAGAGCAACACCAGCAGCCGTATTATCCCCAGCACCTGTTTGGCCGGCCCTCCCCTCTTCCAAGACAACGGGGCTACCCCATAAAGGGGAAGAGATCCCACAGGATGAAGCAGTTGGGCTTGGGATTTGGCTAGTCCACATGCCCTCCCCTGGTGCCCTCCAATTGCTCATTTTGACTCCTTGGTCCAGAGCACTGTTCCAATCGTTGCTCCTCTCTCCCTGTTCCCCCTCTTTGGGGTCACAATGCTTGAGGCTCCATCACCAACAGCTGATTCCTAAGCACCATCAGATCAGGCTATGACATCCTGTTTCTCTCCACAGCTTCTCCCCACCCTCCATCCCTGTCTCTCTTCAGGGACTCCTCTCATGAGATACTGCTCCTTGAGGAAGTCTGCTCTCTGCTGGCTCTGGGAGCATCCAAGGAACTTCCGCCAGAACACCAGGGTCATGGCTTCTACTTCCAGTACTTTCTGGTGCCCAAAGCCACAGGAGGGGTAAGACCCATCCTCAACCTTCGTGGCCTCAGCAAATATATCAGGTGCATGAGATTCCGAATAGTCACTCTATTGACTGTCCTCACTGCGTTGTCTCAGAATGACTGGTTTGCTGCTCTGGCCATTCAGGATGCCTCCTTTCACCACAGACAGTTCCTTCAATTTGTCGTGACGGAGCACCATTTTCTGTATACAGCCCTCCCATTCAGCCTTCTGCCCTCTGGGTTTTTAACCAAATGCATGGTGGTTGTCATGGCATATCTCAGGAAGAAAGGAATTCACACAATCCTGCATATGGATGACTGGTTACTGAAGGGCAGATCAAGAGAGGAACTTCTTGCTCATGTTGGCACCACACTGCACTTGCTCGACTGTCTTGGTCTCAGGTTAAACACCGCAAAGGGAATGTTGGCTCCCACTCAAAAAATTGAGTTCTTTGGGGCCTGTAGTGGTGTCGCAGTCGTCCCTACCCATCCTGGTTTGGAGGGAGGCCACACTGCCTCACTGCGTTGCTGGGATCACAGCCTAGCGTCAGGGGAATTAGCATGTAGTGTCTTGGCTTTCATAACAGGGTGGAATCCCAAATAGTCAATAGGCCCTCAGTCAGTCTGTTGACTCTGGCCCTCGGGCGGGGCTGAGCTAATGAGCAGTCTGTAGGCTCAGGCCTGTAATTGGGCAGGAGAGAGATCACTTGATCATTACCTGTTAGGTTCACTCCCTCTGGGGCACCTGGCATTGGCCACGGTCAGCAGACAGAATACTGGGCTGGATGGACTTTTGGTCTGACCCAGTATGGCCATTCTTATGTTCTAACCCTTAGGCAGGGGAGAGCTAACGAGCAGTCTATAAGCTCTAACCCTTAGGCAGGGGAAAGCTAACAAGCATGCTGTTGTCCTGGCTGTGGCAGGCGACAAACACAGGCTTCGTAGCCTATGGTGGGGAGGCTGCCACCCCAAGGGTGGGGTGGCAGAGGTAGGGGGATGCAGATCCACCTGTCTCCACTATGTCCCAGCCCAGGGCCCTAACAGTGGCCAGGTGTCCCGCCTCTGGGTCAGCGGGGATCCTTCCGCAACACACTGACTGGCTGTTAAGCCACAACACCACCAAACTGAAGTCTGGTTTCTCTGGGCTACTTCCTACCTTAGTCGTCTCTTTTCCAAGTTGAAAAGTCTAATTAATCTCTCCTCATCTGGCAACGGTTTCATACCCCTAATAATTTTTGTTGCCCTTTTCTGAACCTTTTCCAATTCCAATATATCTTTTTTGAGATGGGGCGACCACATCTGCATGCAGTATTCAAGATGTGGGCATACCATGGATTTATATAGAGGCAATATGATATTTTCTGTCTTATTATGTGTCCCTTTCTTAATGATTCCCAACATCCTGTTAGCATTTTTGACTGCCACTGCACATTGAATGGATGTTTTCAGAGAACTATCCACAATGACTCCAAGATCTCTTTCTTGAGTGGTAACAGCTAATTTAGACCCCATCATTTTGTACGTAGAGTTGGGATTATGTTTTATATTGTGCATTACTTTGCATTTATCAACATTGAATTTCATCTGTCATTTTGTTGCCCAGTCACTTAGTTTTGAGAGATCCTTTTTTTAGCTCTTCGCAATCTGCCTGGGACTTAAGAGAACTTTGGTGAGGGACCTCGTCAAAGGCTTTCTGAAAATCTAAATACACTGGATCCCCCTTGTCCACATGCTTGTTGACCCTGTCAAAGAATTCTAGTAGATTGGTGAGGCATGATTTCTCTTTACGAAAACTATGTTGACTCTTCCCCAACAAATTATGTTCATCAATGTGTCTGACAATTTTGTTCTTTACTATAGTTTCAACCAGTTTGCCCAGTACTAAAGTCAAGCTTACCACCCTGTAATTGCCCAGATCACCTCTGGAGCCCTTTTTAAAAATTGGCGTCATGTTAGCTATCCTCCAGTCATTTGGTACAGAAGCTGATTTGAATGACAAGTTACAGACTACAGTTAGTATTTCTGCAATTTCACATTTGAGTTCCTTCAGAACTCTTGGGTGAATCCCATCTGGTCCCGGTGACTTATTACTGTTTAGTTTATCAATTTGTTCCAAAACCTCCTCTAAGGACACCTCAATCTGGGACAGTTCCTCAGATTTGCCACCTAAAAAGAATGGCATTTCAGGCCCTCTGCAATGCATTTCATACTTTTTGGGACCATATCAGAGGCTTAGTGGTTCACATACTTACGGACAATACCACCGCAATGTATTATGTGAACAATCAAGGAGTAGCGCACTCCAGGCTACTCTGCTGAGAGGCATGCATCTGATGAAGTGAGCTGTAGCTCACGAAAGCTTATGCTGAAATAAATTGGTTAGTCTCTAAGGTGCCACAAGTACTCCTTTTCTTTTTGCGAATACGGACTAACACGGCTGCTCCTCTGAAACCAATCAGATTATGGGAATTCTGCCTTGAAGAGAACATTATTGAGAGCTGTTCACTTGTCCATAATCCAGAATCATCTCAGCAGGAATTTTTCCTTGAGTCGCAAGTAGTCCCTGAAGACAAGTGTCCTCTGGCTTATCTTCACAGCTTGGGGCATCCTGAAGATTGACCTATTTGCTACAAGGGACAACAGGAAATGTCATTGTTCTGCTATCGAGGGGGCCTCACTCCAGGCTCTTTGTCTGACGCTTTCCACGTCTGCTGGCAGTCGACTCTCCTGTATGCTTTTCTCCCAATCATCCGAGAAGTCATCCTCAGCTGAAGGCAGAGTCTCATTCTCAGGCAGTGCTGGTTCTCGGCCTTTTCACACTATCTATTCAGCCTCCAATACCACTTCCTCTCCATCCCAATTTAATCACGGCTGTACCTTGCATCCCGTGCTCAGCTCCCTGCGACTCATGGCATGGCTTCTGCACGGCTGAATAAGGAGGAAGTTCGGCGGCTGTCCTGGCAGTCCTGCTCAACAGTAGAAAGCCCACTACCAAAATGGCCTGTTCAGCTAAATGGAAGCAGTTTTCAGTGTGATCTTTAGCCTGTGGAATTCAACTGACAGTGGCTTTTATGTAGGACATCTGAGAGTACCTGCTGCTCCTTCAGTCGTTGGGGCTTGCACTTAGTTCATTGAAAGTGCATCTGGTTTTCACCCCCTGTTCAGCGAAGATCAGTCTTCTCCAGTGCCATGATAATAAGATTCTTAAAAGGGCTCCTTCATCCACATCTTCTTCTGATCTGAGAGCCAGTTTCTCTGTGAGATTTTAACACGGGCGTAGCAGCTTTGATGGGACCTCTGTTCAAGCCCATATCTTGTCCCTTTCCACTTTTGTATCAAAAACTGAATTCCTGGTAGAGATAACATCCACAAGAAGAGTCTGTGAGTTGCAGGCTCTGATGTGAACCCATCTTGAGTTCCCCAGCGGTGAATACACAGTTCTCCAGAGACAAAGTGACTTTATGACCACACCCAAAATTGTTGTTTAAAGTGGTTTCTCAGTTTCATTTGAACCAGGAGGTATATTTACCTGTGTTCTTCCCTGAATCACATCCATCTCTGGAGGAGCAGTGTCTCCATCCATTAGATGTCAGGCCACGTCTAGCCTTCTATCTGGACAGGACTAAACGGTTTTGTGCTTCACTTTGCCTGTTTGTGTCGTATACAGATCACATAAAGGATCAGGCAGTCTCTTCACAGATGATCTCTAAATGGAAAACATCCTGCATCAAGACAGCATGTGAAATGGCTTTGGCTATGCCTCCTCAGTGGGTGTGAGCTCGTTCTACAAAAGCACAAGCGATGTCCATAGCTTTCCTCAGTGAGGTTTTCATACTGGACATTTGCAGGGCTGCTGTGTGGTCATCCATACCTACATTCATGAACCATTATGCCATCACTGCATCATCCAGGGCAGATGCAAGCTTTGATAGGATGGTCCTGCGATTCTTGCTTACATAGACTCCGAGCTCCGCCTCTTGGGGGTGTACTGCTTGAGCGTCACCTAAGTGTAATACACAGCTGCATCTACTGAAAGAAGAAGAAATGGTTACTTCTTGTAACTATGGTTCTTCGCATTGTGATGCAGATGTGTATTCCCTGACCCACCCTCCAGCCCCTCTGCATCAGAGTCTCATCTTGGTGTTTGGTGCAAAGCAATTGAGGGTCAGGCCGTCGCCTCATATGGTTAGGGGAGGGGCTACAGCCATGAGATGCAAGCAAAATTCTCCAGCTCCAGCACTGGCCATGCACACACCTAAGTGGAAATACATAGAAACATAGAATATCAGGGTTGGAAGGGACCCCAGAAGGTCATCTAGTCCAACCCCCTGCTCGAAGCAGGACCAATTCCCAGTTAAATCATCCCAGCCAGGGCTTTGTCAAGCCTGACCTTAAAAACCTCTAAGGAAGGAGATTCTACCACCTCCCTAGGTAATGCATTCCAGTGTTTCACCACCCTCATAGTGAAAAAGTTTTTCCTAATATCCAATCTAAACCTCCCCCACTGCAACTTGAGACCATTACTCCTCGTTCTGTCATCTGCTACCATTGAGAACAGTCTAGAGCCATCCTCTTTGGAACCCCCTTTCAGGTAGTTGAAAGCAGCTATCAAATCCCCCCTCATTCTTCTCTTCTGCAGGCTAAACAATCCCAGTTCCCTCAGCCTCTCCTCATAACTCACGTGTTCCAGTCCCCTAATCATTTTTGTTGCCCTTCGCTGGACTCTCTCCAATTTATCCACATCCTTCTTGTAGTGTGGGGCCCAAAACTGGACACAGTACTCCAGATGAGGCCTCACCAATGTCGAATAGAGGGGAACGATCACGTCCCTCGATCTGTCTGCATCACATCTTGAAGAACCACAGTTACAGGAAGTAACCATTTCTGTTGCTGCCATCCTGTCCCAATCCCAAAATCATGTGGCACGGCATAACTGTTGGAAGAGTAATCAGAATATACCTGCCCAGGACAGAGACCTGCAAGAAGTCAGTGCCCAGCCTGGTGTTTCACTCCTCAGCAGTTCGGGGGGAAAGCTATCAACGACAATGATGGAAGGTGTCAGTCAGGGCTGGTAACTTCATGGGCAGAAAGGGCAGTGTGAGGAAATCTGGCCTCAGAGTGCACATTCTCCCAGCGCTGCCCAGTTGTCACAATGCCCTTGGCAGGTGCAGGGGAGGGCTGCAGTGAGCGCACTCACAGTCGTCCTTACACAGCCATGGGCCTGCACTCTGCAGAGTTACTGAATGGCTCTTGCTCCCCCAAGCCTGGCCCTCCCTGGTACACACATCCCCAGCACAGACTGCTGGGCGTGCAGGGCCTAGAGGAGACATCGCCACAGGAGATGCACTCTGAGGTCTTTGGCATCCAGTGCCAGTTGGCTGCAAATCACACTGCTAGAGAGTTTAGGAGAACTCCCCTTTTCTCCCGCCCAACGTCAACAGGTGGAACATTCCAACGCTGCTGGCTGAGTGGTGCGGCCCAGCTGCTGGTACAATAATGTTGCTACTCTCCTGTCACTCAGTTCCTTTGTCACTGCTGACAGCTGAGGAGCTGTCTCTGGGGAACCCTCCCTGCCTTGAGGGGCCAGGGACAGTCAGCACCCCTCCCCCTGCCCTACGATGCGCATGGGATGGTCAGAGCCCCTCTCCCCCAAGCTTGCCAGAGTCCCCTCCCCTGCCACTTGGGGTCAGGACTAGTCAGAGCCTCCTCCCCCTGCTTAACGAAGGGCCAGGGCCAGTCATAGAATCATAGAAGATCATGGTTGGAAGAGACCTCCGGAGGTCACCTAGTACAACCCCCTGCTCAAAGCAGGACCAACACCAATTAAATCATCCCAGCCAGGGCTTTGTCAAGCCTGACCTTAAAAACTTCTAAGGAAGGAGATTCCACCACCTCCCTAGGTAACGCATTCCAGTGCTTCACCACCCTCCTAGTGAAAAAGTTTTTTCAACCTAAACCTCCCCCACAGCAACTTGAGACCATTGCTTCCTGTTCTGTCATCTGCTACCACTGAGAACAGCCGAGCTCCATCCTCTTTGGAACCCCCTTTCAGGTAGTTGAAGCCTGCTATCAAATCCCCCCTCACTCTTCTCTTCTGTAGACTAAATAACCTCAGTTCCCTCAGCCTCTCCTTGTAAGTCATGTGCTCCAGCCCTCTAATCATTTTCATTGCCCTCCGCTGGACTCTCTCCAACAGGTGTGGCCAACCAGAGCCTGAGAAGGAGCCAGAATTTACCAGTGAATTTACCAATGAATGCCCTTGTGCACATGGGTGAGGTGGTCTCGGTGCCCTAGGGGATGGGAAGGGTCTCAAGAGGTACATGACTGTGGTCTGTTGGGCGGGATCATCTCTGTGCTCTGAGTACCCAGGGGGCAGGTGGGGGTCTCTGTGTTCTAAGGCACTGGGTGTTCCTGACATGTGATGTTACCTTCTTTTTTGTAGATGTCCCCAGGAATCATTGCCAACCCCTTTGCCGCTGGCATTGGCCGCAAGAACAGCCTGGAAAGCATCTCCTCCATTGACCGTGACCTGACCCCAGAGGAGCTGGAGATCCTACAAAAGGTGGGTGCTGTAACTACCTTCAGGAGAATGGGATAGGGCAGAATGGTCTCTGAAGCTCTGCAGTGTTTTGCGTTGGCCTATGGAGCCTGCGCCATGGTAGAAGATTTCACTCCTCCCCATAGCTCCGGTGCACCTGCTGTTTCCATAAGACTGGAAGAGTGGTAATGCTTCTCCCAGAAGTGCTCAGGGATGTGACTCTCATATCTTCTCCTTTGGGGGTGATGGTGCTGCCCCTAGAGCAGGGGTCATTTTAGGGTCTGGCCCTCTTATCTTTCCCTTTGTTCCCAGGAGATGGAGATGGTGAGGGAGGCGACTCAGTGGGAGAGAGAAGAAATGGAGAAAGTGGTGAGAGCATTTTCACACTCACATTCTGACCTTGACAATATCTTGACCAAGGTGGTGAGTTCTGAGGGAAATGCCGCAGAATTGCCCTAACCAGAGCACTACTTCCCACAGGAAGCTCTGGGTCCTCTCCTCACCTCTGGGGTATTAGCTCTCTCTGCTCACCAATATCCCCAGCTCTCCGGACCCTCTTTTTTCGTCTTCCCATACCTCTTTTCCCTTGCTTCATTGAGACTATTCCAGCATCTGTAACATGGTTTCATGCTGCTCTTCACTATACTTGTGCCTCAATCACAAGGCAGGCCTCCACGGTAAGAGCAGAAGCCTCTGTTCCCTGGATTAGATGGGAGCTCCAAGATGATCAGTTCTCTCCAAACAGCACCATTAACTGCATACAGCTAGTAAAGTCAAAGATGGGAACACACAACTCATATTTGTCCATATTTTAAGGAGACACAACTGCAGGTCCTGGTACAAGATGCTGCATCTCAATCCAAACATTCCTTTACCTATCTAAGTGCAAAGTAATGCACACTGGAAAAAATAATCCCAACTATACATACAAAATGATGGCATCTAAATTAGCTATTATTGCTCAAGAAAGAGATCTTGGAATCATTGTGGATAGATGTCTGAAAACATCTGCTCAATGTGCAGCAGCAGTCAGGAGCAATTAGGAAAGGGATAGATAATAAGACAAAAAATGCCATAATGTCACTATATAAATCCATGGTATGCTCACACCTCAAATACTGCATGCAGTTCTGGTCATCCCATTTCAAAAAAAGATACATTAGAATTGGAAAAAGGTACAGAGAAGGGCAACAAAAATGATTAGTAAGGCTGCGTTTGTCACAGAGGTCACAGAATCCATGACTTCCAGAGAACTCTGTGATATTTTCTGCTTTGGCCCCCGGGGCTACAGGACTGGAGCTGGCAGCCAGAGGGGCCCCAGCAGTTCCAGCAAGGCCTCCTCAGGGTTCCAGCGACAGGCGACAGCCTCCTCAGGGTTCCAGCGACAGGCGACAGCCTTGCATGCGTGGGGGGAGGGGAACCCCACAGCTTCCAGCCACCATGGTAGCAGGAAAAACCATGGAGCTGCAGCAGCAAAAGTCAGAGACAGGTCACGGATACCGTGAATTTTTGTTTATTGCCTGTGACCTGTTCGTGAGTTTTACTAAAAATAACCATGACAAAATCTTCGCCTTAATGATGCGGGGGATGGAACAGCTTCCACATGAGGAGCAATTAAAAAGACAGGGACTGTTCAGAGAGACGAGTGGGGCGGAGACGAGGGAGGTCGATCAAATCATGACTGGGGTGGATAAGGACATGTGATTTACCCCTTCACACAACACAAGAACCAGGGGTGTCAGGATCCCACCACAGGCAATCAGGACCAATGGTCAAAGCAGGGGCAAACCTGAGGCAGGGAGGAGTGTAGGAGTGCGTAGTCAGATTCCAGGCCAGGATCGATACCAAGGGTCTGATTTCAGTGTCCATGTCAGAAGGCAAAGTCCAAATCAAGCTGCAGTTGAAACCAGGAGTTCAGGAGCAAGAAATGATTATGACAGCTACAGTAATATCACACTCATGCCTGAACACTTCCTGGAATGCACTTTAGGATTATATAGGGCAGGCAGCCAATCAGAAGCCATGGGCTGCTGCCTGTCAGACCCCTTAAGGCGGGACTTCCCATGGTCTGTGTCCACAACAGGTCATGGGCATTGGAGCACAGGCTGGTTACGGCTTCTGCTAGGTGGCAGCATGAAGATTCCCACTGCCTGGCAGATCTGAAGGCCCAGGATTCTAGACCCACGGGCCTTACGAGGGATCACCAATTAAATTAATAGGCAGCAGATTTAAAGCAAACATAAGGAAGTACTTCTTCACACAACGCAGTCAACCTGTGGAATTCATTGCTGTGGGATGTTGTGAAAGCCAAACATATAACTGGGTTCAAAAGAGAACTAGATAAGTTCATGAAGGATAGGTCCATCAGTGGCTATTAGCCAAAGTGATCAGGGATGTAGTCCCCTGCCCTGGGCGTTCCTAAATCTCGGACTGCCAGAAGCTGGGCCTGGACAACAGGGGAAGGATCACTTGATAATTGCCCTGTTCTGTTTGTTCCCTCTGAAGTGTCTGGCACCGGCCGCTGTCAGAAGACAGGATATGGGGCTAGATGGACCATTGGGTCTGACCCAATATGGCCATTATCGTCTTATTTATGCGTATTTGTATTACTGCCAATCACTGTGATAGCTGACCATCTGCCATATAAAATAGATTGGCAAAAATCAAGATTCTTATGGACTTTGTGTACTTCTGTGATACTCCTCCCTTTTGAAATGATACAAAGCTCTGCATGGGGTAGGTCTTTTGTTTTTTGTTTTTTAAGGGATAGGGTTTAAAAAGAATGGCGGATGCTATGAATATCAGTCTGGTTATGGTGGGGGGAGAAAATAATCAATCTTGGCAGTTTGCATATGAGGTCTCTAATGTAGTTGAGACTTGATCCATTAATTGCTTTGAAGATTTGGACCAAAATCTTAAACTGATAAGGGAAGCAGATTATGAGGGTCTGGACAACAGGCTTTTGAGCCCAGGAATCTTTAGCATTTTTGTTCACTTTGGGGATTTTAGGCATGTGGTGGGGATTTAGGCATTTATAACCATTTATTCTCTCAGTTTGGTGCCCTTCCCATGCAGGATGGGGCATGGTCACTTGCTCGGTTAAGCTAGAGTAAATGGTGGATTCTCTGTAACTTGAAGTCTTTAAATCATGATTTGAGGCCGTCAGTAACTCAGGGTGCATTACAGGAGTGAGGTTCTGGGGCCTGCGATGTGCAAGAGGTCAGACTCGATGATCACTGTGACGGGTGTGGGATCGTTGTTCCCCCTTAACTCTCCAGCCTGGGCTGTCTCTCACAATGCTTTTCTAGTGATACGATGCAAACCCCTCCGGGTGCTGTAATCACTCAGCACAACCACCTATGGACCCCCACACCCAGCTACATTGCATGAATGCTCCCAAAGCCGCTCGTGAATCACACACAGAAAGACATCAGCCCAATTCCCCCAGCTCCCAGCCTTGTACCTCACGAATGTACTGTCTTGCACTGCTCAAGATGAGTAATGCAAGTTTTTTATTTGGTTCACCACTTCATCAATGGAAAGTGGATATACACCAGCCTCCGTAAACCTGAGCAGATTTATAGACTATCAGGGTTGGAAGGGACCTCAGGAGGTCATCTAGTCCAACCCCCTGCTCAAAGCAGGACATATCAAACACTTCAGGCAAACTCACTGGTAAAGATAAACAGGAAAACAAGTTTAGTGACTCCAAAAGATAGATTATGAGTGATAGGCAAAAAGTCAGAGTTAGTTACCAAAATAAGATAAAATATAAGTACGCAGTCTAAACTCTCAACCCTATTAGGCTGGGAAACAACTAGATCAGAGGTGGGCAAACTACGGCCCGCAAGCTACATCCGGCCTGTAGGACTGTCCTGCCCAGCCCCTGAGCTCCTGGCCCAGGAGACTGTCCCCACTCCCTCACAGCCGGCCGCCGCGCAGCGCAATGCTCTGGGCGGTGGGGCTGCAGAGCCCGGCCTGACCCGGTGCTCTGTGCTGTGCAGCGCGGCTGCCTCTCCTGATGCAGCCATGCTGCCAGCCACCGGTGCTCCAGGCAGTGCGGAAAGGGGGCGGGGGGGAACATGGGTTGAATGGGGGCAGGGGTCCCAGGGGGGCAGTCAGGAAGGAGAGGAGGGGTTGGATGGGGTGGGGGGGGCAGTTAGGGGCGAGGGGTCTGGGGGCGGTCAGGGAGAAGGGCTGGTTGGATGGGGCAGGTGTCCCGGAGGGGGGCAGTCAGGAAGGAGAGGGGGGTTTGGATGTGGCAGCAGGGGGGTCTGGGAGTGGTCGGGGACTGAGAGTAGGGGGGTGGGGTGGATGGGGCAAGGGTCTCCGGGGGGCCATCAGGGAACAGAGGGGGTTGGATGGGGCAGGAGTCCCGGGGGGAGCCGGCAGGGGGCGGGCCATGCCTGGCTGTTTGGGGAGGCACAGCCTACCCTAACCAACCCTCTATACAATTTCAGAAACTCAGCCCAAAAAGTTTGCCCGCCCTGATCTAGATTAAGCAGTTTTTCTCACCCCACTGGATAGTGAAGTTCATAGTACACAGGTTTCGCCCTTGAAACCTGGACCAGTCTTCTCTGTTGGAGTCGTCAGTCTTCTGAGTGTCTTTGTTACTTGCAGCATAGGTGGGGGCAGGAGAAAGGCCAAGCGTGGCGCCCCTGTTTCTGTTTTATACCCTTAGTCCATGTGCTTGGAGAACACAAGTCCAGACATGTCTGGTGGGTATTGCTGAGTCACCAGGCAAGGTTGAGCAATTCCCCTGGTGTGGCCTTATGCAAGTGAGTCATTGAATTGTAACTCCCTTGCCGGACAACAGTTGGTGAAATTTGTTCAGCACCCACCAGGGTGTTGGTTACCTCCCTTATCATTGTCTCTGGGGAGCTAGTATCTGGGTGCTTCCCAAACCCACGGCATATTTTAGTGAAAACCATACAACACAATTATTATAATTTTATATGCATTAATGATACACTCATTAGGTAGAACAGTGGGTTTCAGCAGAACATAACCTTTCCCACAATACTTCACATGGTATGCTTTATATGAAATATCACAATTATACACAAATGACTAATATGGGGGTTACAGGGTGCTTCCCCAAGGTATACAGTGTCACAATCACGATGGTCCCTTCTGGCCTTAAAGTCTATGACTTTGATTGACTGCAGAGAAGCAAAGTTTTAAAGAAGACTTGAATAAAAAGGGAGGATGGGGGTTCCCTTGTATTAGGGGCTCCCTAGCATTTCCTTACTGCTTCTTGGCAGGCCTACAGCTTAGTCAGAGCCATATCAACTCCTGCAGCCAGCTCTTGACCTGTCCCTATCCTGAGACCTGCAGGGCAGCCACATGGTGTCAGGACATTCACATAGTTTTTCAGTGTCATAGAGTCCACGCCATTGACTCTTCAGCCATAGTGCGTGTAGCAGATCGAGCACTCACCAGCATGGTGCCTCCTGCTGGTCTTCTGGGAATTAGCTCTTTCCAGCCTCGAAGAGCCTCCTGCCAGCCAGTGTCTCTCCTGCCTCAGGCCCCCCCCATATTCCTCCCAGACCCCAGTGCCCTTTACCTGAGGGTCCTGCCCACCACAGTACCCCCACACTCTGGGTCTCCCCTCCCAGGGGAACCCCAAACCCTCTATGCCCACCTTGCCTCAGTGGCTACTGCCAGTCATCCTCTAACCCTCTTTCCTTGGGGCAAACTGCAGTCTTTGATGGCCACTCATCACTGACAAAGGGATTGGACCTACTGCCTTTGCCTCTCCCCGGGCTACACCTCTTCAGCCCCGGTACCTGCTTAGGCCTTAAACAAGCCCTCAGCCTGGGGAGTTGTCAGGCTGGAGCTCCCCAGCTCCTCTTGCCCTTCCCCAGCACAGCTCTGCCCCGGGTACCCTGTACTCCCAGGCAGCCAGGTCCTTCCCACTCCTTAGCCCTTATATCAGAGCCAGCTGTGGCCTGGTTGGGGGTGGCCACAGCTGTGGCCTGGTTGGGGGTGGCCACAGCTGTGGCCTGGTTGGGGGTGGCCACAGCTGTGGCCTGGTTGGGGGTGGCCACAGCTGTGGCCGCTTTCCCAGTCAGCCTACCTTTTTCCCCAGGAGCCAGGTAACTGCCCCTCTACAGCAGGTTTGGTGTGGGGCTATGCATGATGCTTGTACCCCTTGTGAGTTTGTTTAGGTGTCATTTACCGTCAGGTACATCCTCCCTGACAGAGCTACATCTTTCTTCTGAAGTGTTCCCTTTATTACTCTTTGGAGACTCCCCTGGATCCATCCTTGGAACTGCAGGGTCTGCAAGTGGAGATCTGCTAGAAGGGATGTGTGTTTGTTCTCAGAAGAGATTTTCATTTTAATAGTTCTGCAGCCATCTGCCAGCCCCATGGGGCTGGAAGCGTCATTTCCCTCTAGTGTGTGTTTCATCTTTCACGGAGATATGAAATTGGAGTGTGTCATTGTTGTTCCGGAGCAAGCCTGGTTTGTGACTCTGCCTGCTGGAGACCAATGACATTACAGTTTCAGCAAGAGCAATCTTTGTCAGTCTCAAGTGAGGGCCCGTCCTGACCTGCCCCTTCCTACGCACACACCTTATTCAATACCAGTGCCTCTGGGTTGCTAGTACAGCCTTTTTAACCCTCTAATCTTCTCAGGGCACTCACCTCTGAATACCAGGTGATTGTGGCTGTTTTACTGAGCTCTGTTTCTAGGGCCCAGCAGCCCTTTTCAGAACCCTTCTGTTTACTATGCCTCCAACTTCTGGGTTTGACAAAACACTAAGTTTCATTTAGTCTGAGTAAACAGAACATAAACCTGATAATAGCACTCAGTAACCTTTCTGCTTCTGACTCCAAGAGGGATAGCCTAATCCTATTAGAGCCCAGCAATGTTTCTCCTCATGACCACAGTCTAGGTCTCCAACTCTCTCTATGATCCTTCTCCCCCTTCTCACAGGAGCCAACAAATTCAACCCCCCAAAGTTCTGAATGAGCAATCTGAGTGGAACGTCCATCCAGGAGTCCAAGTCTGTTTCTCCATGCACCCAGTGGCATGTGTTCTTTTTCATCTTGTCCCACAACATACCCCATTGTACAGTTTCACTTAACATTTATCCTATGACAGCATCTCATATCCAAAATTTTTGAGGTCAGTGTAGTTCCTTTTCCCCAGGACCATGTGGATCTACTGTAATGAGAAAAAGCCCTTCAGAGACGAATGACACTACAGAATGGCTGAAGGGCCCAAAAGAGACATTTCTGAGAAAGGTACAAGCTGCGGAAAGCAATAAAAGTGCCACAAACTTAGGAACATAAATTGAGAGCATAGGCATGTTGAATCTGCAATTGCCAAATGCACACTCAATTTCAACTAGAAATCACACCTTTGCAGCCGCAGTGATCTTCTACACATTCTAGCCCCCAGGGGCTCTGCTCACCAGCAGGGTGCAGGGCTAGGAGGAAGCCCTGTTTTCCCAGCAGCTCACACAGGTGTGCTTTAGTCATTTTAATGCTCTTTTATGCTGAGCTGGAGGGGTGGGGCATGTTCAACTCTAGTCCTTTAAGAGCCTGTGCAATCACACCTTTGGGACTTGGTGTCCGACTCACTGAGCTGCAGAACTGCCTTGAAAGACCATGTCTGTTGCGGGGCGGTGTGGGGGGTTACATGAGTGTTCTTGCATGAGGTGATGTCCTTGCCTTACTCTGTGGAAGAGAATGCACCACCTCAGCTCCTTCACCACTGCCACAGAGAGCAAACAGAACTCATCTTTATGGCCTTGGGACTAGACTTTCCTTTAGCCTATCTTCAGACCTTGTTGTCAATAAATAGCTAGTTAGAGTAGTATAGTGTGAGAATCCAAGGCTAATGAGGGGCAGCTGATATTTTAGGTTGACCAGCTGATATCCACCCAGGTCTTCAATGGTTCTTAACCCATGTTGCTTATTGAAAGAAATGTGACTCAGTATCAGTGTTATCAATTTTGGTAAAACTATTAAACCAACAAAACAAAATCAAGAAAACATACAACCAAAGTTAAGATACTGTTAACATTAAACAAAATGAAGTTTAAAGCAATACAGTTACCAATCAAGGTCAAATCAGAAAATCAAGTTAGTCTCACTGTTCGACTGAAATTAAATCATCAAATTAGTTTAATCATCAGATTAATACATCATATAATCAATCCTTATAAATGCTAAGAAGGGATTTAAGGAAGTGGCTGGCTATTTGGTTATAAATCCCAATTAAATAATTACCAAAGTAAATAAAATCTGTAACTTGGAGCTGGTTAAATATTTTGATACTGAAACCAAATTATTAGCTAATGTGTAAGCCACAGATTTAGAGCCTATTATACAACTTCCTCCTTAGATTTCAGTTCTGGTGCAGTGGGTAACCCTTTCCTTACCCCCGCCACAGAGATGATATAATACAGAATACTCTGATAAGCCAATGTTAGTTTTAATTTTCTTAGGACTTTTGAACATGGAACACAGAACACTCTTTATTGAGTACCCATATGATACTATGTTTAAGGCTAATTAAACCTGGGGAATTTTCTGGCATCTTCCCCATATGTACTTTATGGGTGTTCAGACACATTCATGCACACGATCACACCTTCACACCCTAAAACTAGACAATAGAAAGACTGGGATGTCTCCCAGCTAATAAAGACAAAAAGAGAAGAACTAAAAATAAGATATTGGGTATAACAGGGGGGTTCATGAACTCTTCGACTCTCGTAGAATAGAAGCTGGAACTGCAGTTAAGAAGCCAGACGGTGATATAGTGCTTCTCGCTAGCAGACCTTCTTTGGGTGCAGGGTCAAAGGCTGGCGTAGATGTCTTGACTTCCTGTTCGCAAGGTGGCCCACTTCACAGGTTCTGTAATATCAGGCTTCCCTCAGGTGGCTCACTGTCACGAAAGGCGAGACTCTTTGGCCTTACCCTTGATTCTGACAGTTTGTGGGCTTTGTCACTCCTTCTTGCAGTACCTCCTTCTTTGGCCTGGTCAGTTGCCAGGCCTACATTGGAGCCATGCAGTTTGGTTCAGTCAGGTTCAAATTAAGTCACCCTTGGTTAGTGGCAGTTTGGGGAAAGTTCTGCTTAACACAGTAATTTAAAAATTGTTTGGTGTTTGCAAACCACAGAAACTAAATTTTGTGACCCCCCCCTAAAAATATCAAAAATATAGAATATTCATAGATATTTAGGTCAGAAGGGACCATTATGATCATCTAGTCTGACCTCCTGCACAACGCAAGAATACAAGAATAAAGCTGATAATGCTTTTATCAGGGTGAAAAGGGCTTGAGATGATATTATGTCACCAAATTCAACCCAAAATCCTGTACAAATAACTGATTGGAAAAGCCCTAGCAACAACCAGCCACTTAACAATTATGCACCAGTGAATTAAAAATAAGTTTGGATATTTTATGATGGATGTCATAATTCTTCTTGCAAACAAAACAATTACAGTAATTTTTCTATTTGGGAACTATGTTATCAGTCAAACAACTTATCTCTTCTGCTTGATAGAGAAAAGGTACTTTAAAAACCTATAAATATGAAACCCATTAAAAAATAAAAATAAAGTCTAAATAAGGTCTGTATTCCCATATATGCATTTCTCTCACAATAGGATGATTTAGTATAACTAGACCTTTCCTTGTCCTGGGAGCACTTGCCTCTTACTAGTATTTCTTTGGTTCCTGAACCCAGTAAACAATTCAACAGGTGTGTCTTTTGCCTGGTAATCAGAGAGGACACCAACACCCACATCCAGTCCATCTATTCTTCGAAGAGACACAGTTGGAAAGGGAGTATATGGTTTGCTGCATTTTCTCCTACCACACCAGAAGAGGGAGACACTTGAGGCTTCAGTCTCTGGACCTATCCTCCAGCGCCTTCATATTGGGATCTGAAGTCCAGTCAGATGCTGGCTTGGGTAAAAGAGAGAAGAGAGTGCACATCTCACTACAATAGGGTCAAAAACAGAAGAAAAAGAGGAAGAATCATGTCTCGTCTTCTTCATGCTCCCTATCACCTGAGTACTTTGAAGTCTCTCATATAGTACGGCTGTCACCTCTTCTCCATTCTCCACCAGAGCCAGACATCTTGGCACTAACAGACTTTGACTCCCCTCTGGTTCAGATTCTGATGACACTATTGAACTTTCCATGTCTGCATGGAGGTCCACCGCACACCTACTAGCCACTCCACGGTATGCTTTTCTGCTCCCTGACTCTCTGCCCTGGTCTGTTCCTCCAGTCTCAGTCAGAAGCCTCTTTGGTGTACCTTCGAGTCTTTAGGAGATAGACTTGGAGCATGCCTCAGTTTGATCTCAGGACATCAGACCTCTTCTCTCACCTCAAATCCAGACATCACAGAAGGATATGATGCAGGTCCCTCTTCAGCTGTTCACGTGGCTCTACATGCAGGACTTGAAGGTTCTTTTGGATGCTGCAAGATCAGCTTTGGCACTGACCTCAGCACCGGTGCTGGTACCCTTTCTGGGACCACTGCCATTGCCAGTGCCTCTTCCTCATCCGAAACAAATGCACCTTTCTTGCTGGACCAGTGCAGGCCCTGGATCTGTCATGTCTCTAGGAGGATCTGTCCATATCTGAGGAATGGAACAATACCTCTTCAGAGGCACCATACGAGCCTCCCTTTAAGGCACACACTATTAGCACCCCCACCAGACGATCAGATTGTTGCTTCATCTGTTTTCCTTCCTGATGATCAAAAGCAGTTTCAGGAGCTGTTATGGAGGACATGTCTACATTACAAACTTAGTCGACCTAACATAGGCCACCTGAGTTATTTCTGCGGTTTTTCATGTCCACACTACCCTCTTTCTGTCGGTGTACACGTCCCCAACAGGAGCGCTTCCACTGACTTAAGAGGGACAGTGTGGAGGACTGAGAGCCCAGGCTCTCAGGTCCACACACAGCTCCCACTGGGAGCCCAGCTGCTGCCCAGGCTCTCCTCTCCGCTCTCCAATGGGAGCCCAGCTACTGCCAGGGCTCTCAGCTCTGCTCCCTGCTACTGCCTGGGCTCCCTGCCAGGAGCCTGGCTGCCCCCCCTCCTCCCCTCCCCCGGGTTTCCCTGTCCCCCAGGTTCCCAGCAGCGAGCAGGGAGCCAAGACCTCTGGGAGGCAGCTGGGCTCTCAGTGGGCAGCAGGGTGCCTGGAGCCTGGGCAGTACCCAGAATGCCAGTGGGGAACTGGGAGCCCAGGTAGCAGCCTGGCTTGGAGTGGGGAGCCTGGACACAAGCCCTGCTAGGAGCGGGGAGCCAGGAGCCCCGGGGGGCAGCCAGTATCCCAGCTGGGAGTCTGGAGCCCAGGCAGCCTGCGTGGCAGCCGGGCTCCTTGTGGAACGGAAAGCCTGGAACCCAGACGGCACCCAGTCTCCCAGCAGCGAATTGGGAGCCCAGGTGGCAGCCTGGTGAGGGGTGGGGAGCCTTGGTGACAGACAGGCTCAGAGCGGAAAGCCCAGGCACAAGCCCAGCTGGGAGAGGGGAGCCAGGAGCCCT
The DNA here is from genome assembly GCF_965140285.1 of Lepidochelys kempii. Lineage (NCBI taxonomy): Eukaryota > Metazoa > Chordata > Testudines > Cheloniidae > Lepidochelys > Lepidochelys kempii. The sequence goes on along the minus strand of NC_136381.1, from coordinate 506,519 downwards.
GGGGAGCAGCTGGGTTCCCAGTGGGGAGCTCTGCACCTGGAACCAGGAGCCTGGGCTCAGCCAGGCTCCCAATGGGGAGTCTGGGTGGCAGCCCGGCTCGGAGCAGGAAGCCTGGGCACAAGCCCAGCTTGGAACAGGGACCCTGGCTATAAGCCCAGTGGGGAGCCAGGGAGCTGGGGAGCAGCTGGGCTCTAGCTTGGAGCCTCCCACCTGCCCTGGAGTGACAGCCCGAGCTGTGAGCCAGCGAAAGGATATCCGTGTCTATTGCTGCATCCTCTGGTGATGTGCTCAGCATAGGGGAGAGTTTGGGGCAGTCTGCCCCTTCTGACATCGAGGGTGCAAGCTGGATGCATTTGGCAGGAGAGTCTGCTACTACTGCTACTACCAGGCCATCCTGCTCTGTTACACTTATGCTCTGTGGGATTCTAGGAGCCTACCTTCGACTCCCTGCCAGAGGAACAGATGGCAGCAGCTGAGACACCAAGGGTTGCATGCTTGCTAGATGCTCTTTAAGAGCAGCCTCTGATGTCTCAGACAGCATAGAATCATAGAATATCAGGGTTGGAAGGGACCCCAGAAGGTCATCTAGTCCAACCCCCTGCTCGAAGCAGGACCAATTCCCAGTTAAATCATCCCAGCCAGGGCTTTGTCAAGCCTGACCTTAAAAACCTCTAAGGAAGGAGATTCTACCACCTCCCTAGGTAACGCATTCCAGTGTTTCACCACCCTCTTAGTGAAAAAGTTTTTCCTAATATCCAATCTAAACCTCCCCCACTGCAACTTGAGACCATTACTCCTCGTTCTGTCATCTGCTACCATTGAGAACAGTCTAGAGCTATCCTCTTTGGAACCCCCTTTCAGGTAGTTGAAAGCAGCTATCAAATCCCCCCTCATTCTTCTCTTCTGCAGGCTAAACAATCCCAGCTCCCTCAGCCTTTCCTCATAACTCATGTGTTCCAGTCCCCTAATCATTTGTGTTGCCCTTCGCTGGACTCTCTCCAATTTATCCACATCCTTCTTGAAGTGTGGGGCCCAAAACTGGACACAGTACTCCAGATGAGGCCTCACCAATGTCGAATAGAGGGGAACGATCACGTCCCTCGATCTGCTCGCTATGCCCCTACTTATACATCCCAAAATGCCATTGGCCTTCTTGGCAACAAGGGCACACTGCTGACTCATATCCAGCTTCTCGTCCACTGTCACCCCTAGGTCCTTTTCCGCAGAACTGCTGCCTAGCCATTCGGTCCCTAGTCTGTAGCTGTGCATTGGGTTCTTCCGTCCTAAGTGCAGGACCCTGCACTTATCCTTATTGAACCTCATCAGATTTCTTTTGGCCCAATCCTCCAATTTGTCTAGGTCCTTCTGTATCCTATCCCTCCCCTCCAGCGTATCTACCACTCCTCCCAGTTTAGTATCATCCGCAAATTTGCTGAGAGTGCAATCCACACCATCCTCCAGATCATTTATGAAGATATTGAACAAAACCGGCCCCAGGACCGACCCTTGGGGTACTCCACTTGATACCGGCTGTGCAAGGACGTTGGTCACAGGAGTGGCTCTCAGGAGATATTTCTGGCTAAGATCCTCTGGTCTCACACTGGAATCTCAGGGAAAAAACAAAAACCTCCATTTGAGGGCAGAGGCCTCTGTAGTGACAAAACTGTCAAGACCCTGGAGAAGATCAAGGCCACTATGGCCACTGCCTTCTCCCTGGGATTAACACTCTTCCTCAGTTCTAAGGAGATTTTCCTACTCGTCATTCTGCTTTCCTCACAACACCAAGGGATGTAGTCTCATAGATGATATAGGCCACCTACTAAACTGGCTGCTGGCAAATACTCTCAACAGTATGGGAGCAGGATCCCGGGGCGCTTTTCCTCACAGCCCTCCGCATCAGTCTCTCAACAGTGATTTTGACGGTCTGTTTGAGAGTTGCATACTGATGTGCACCACATCGCTAACGCACCCCCCAATCCCCTCCCTTCAAACCTTGTCACTCTTCTGCTCATGCCTGGATGACTGTCTCGCCTCAGCAATCCAATACGTGAGCAACTTCTTCCAGTCACTAAATCCTTGCTTCTATCTGCACAGCATATCACCTTACCTGGAGCATCCTAGACTGCACTCAGGCAGAGCCTTTCTTCCAGAGGAGAGATTTTGCAAAATATGAGACACCTTAACAACTCTTAATGAGCAACTTATACAGACCACAGCACATTTCCTGCAACTACTAGGCCTGAGGCTTCATTGATCTACATTGCACCCTTTGTTTGTCTGAACGTGAGACCCTTGCTGCTCTGGACGACAAGAAGCCACACAGAATATACACAGCCTGCAAAGGGCACTGCCCATCCCTCTTTGAGTGTACCAACAGCTTCAGTGGTGAGAGAACAGGGACAATGTCCTCAGGCAAATACCCTTTACTCTCTCTTCCCTACCCTCACATGCTCCATCAATGCCTCTAGTCTAGGCTGAGGTTTGCATTACAAGACCTCAAAGTATTTGGCCTGTGGAAGCTCTGGATGTCCAGACTCCATATCAGTGTACTGGTGTTCAGGACAGTACGATGGTCTCTCAGGGTCGTCACCTGTCCCTGCAACATCATGTAGTACAGGTGCTTACCAACAGCACCACGCCCATTTACTACATAAGCAAGCAGGGAGGAGCACATTCCTGTCTGTCATTAGTCGAGGCAAGAACACTATGGCTGTGGTGCATCCAAAATCTTCCCTGTTGTTCTGCACTTCATGAGAGGAGAACATGGAGGCAGACTTGCTCAGCAGGAGGTCTCAGAATCATCCCCAGTGGTCCTAAACCAGTGATGGATAAAGCAGTGTTTCAGAGATGAGGTAACCCTGTAGTAGACCTCTTCACAGCTGAACAAAACACCAGATGCCATGTGTTCTGCACAGGAGCACACAGAGAAAAGTCTTATCTTGGATGTGGTTCTCCTGGACTGGAGCCAACTTCTGTATGTCTTCTCTCCCATTCCCCTCAGACTCAGGGTCATAAGGAAGATTTGGTTGGACAAAGCCAACATTATATTAATAGGCCCAATGTTGTCTCGTCAGGACTGGTACCCAGATCTTCTGCACTGTGTCTGCTGCCTCTCTCTCCAGATGCCTCTCGCAACAGCAAGGGAGGACTTTGCATCCTGACCCAGAGACACTCCATCTCACAGTATGGAGATAACCTGCTGGCTAATGTGGATCACGTTGGCTCTCAGGGGGCCCCAAGCCATTCTATTTCAAGTTTCCCATGATACTTATGAATATAAATGAGAAGGTAGAAAATGTATAAGAGAACAAAAGGAAAAATCTGTGGCCAGCAGAGTTAAGGACAATAAGGAGTTTTAAAAGTATATTAGGAACAAAAAATAGTCCTGACAGTGGTATTGATCCACTGGGAAAAGGAAATTATAGAATTGTCAATAATGCAAAAAAAGGCAGAAGTGTTCAATAAATATTTTTGTTTGTATTTGGAAAAAAACAGGATATTATATTATGTAATGATGATGAAATTATCCGTTCCAGTAGTAACTTAAGAGAATGTTATACAGCAGCTGCCAAAGTTAAAAAGTTTTAATTCATCCAAGAGTTTTCAAAGAGCTGGCTGAGGAGCTTGCTGGACCATGAATGTTGATTTTCAAGAACTCTTGGAACACTGGGAACGTTCCAGAAGACTGGAAGAAAACCAATGCTGTACCAATATTTAGAAAGGATTAATGGGATGATTTGGGTAACTATTTGGGTGCTAGTCTGACATCGATCCCAGGCAAAATAATGGAACAGCTGATACGGGACTAGATTAATAAAGAATTAAAGGAGGGTAATATAATTAATGCCAATCAGCATGGGTATGTGGAAAACAGATCTTGTCAAACTAATTTGTTAGTTGTTTTTTTTTTTATGAGATTCCAGGTTTGGTTCATAAAAGTAATAGTACTGATGTAATATATTTAAAGTTGTGTAAGGCATTTTACTTGTTAATTCAGGATGTATTGATTAAAAACCTAGAACACTACAAAATTAACATAGCATATATTAAAAGGATTAAAAACTGGCTAGCTGAGGTACATAAAAATGTAATTGTAAATGGGGAATCATCATCAAACGGGTGTATTTCTAGTGGGGTCCTGCAGGAGTTGGTTCTTGGCCACTCACTATTTAAAATTGTTATCAGTGACCTGGAAGAAACCATAATATCATCGCTGATAAAGTTTGCAGATAAGACAAAGCTTGAAGGGAGTGGTAAATAATTAAGAGGACAGATCATAGAGCACTTGGTGAGCTGGGCACAAGCATAGATTCATGGATTCCAAGGCCAGAAGGGGGATTGTTGTTATCATCTAGTCTGACCTCCTATGTAATAAGCAATAGAACTTCCCCAAAATAATTCCATTTGAAGTAGAGCAGATCTTTTAAAAAACATCCAATTTTGATTTTTAAAAATGCCAGTGATGGAGAATCCAGCAAATAATATGCAGTTTAATAAAGCCAAATGTAAATGTATGCCTCTAGGAACAAAGAATGTTGGCCATTTTTACAGGATGGAGGAATCTATCTTGAGAACCAGTGACTCAGCAAAAGAGTTGGGAGTCATGGTGAGCTGAACATGACCTCCCAGTGACACACTGCCTAGAAGGACTAATATGATCCTTGGTTACATAAACAGGGGAATATTGAGTAAGAGAACAGAGGTTATATTACCTGTGTATCTGTCACTGGTGCAACCACTGCTGGAATACTATGTTCAGTTCTAGTGTACACAGTTCTGGAAGGATCTTAATAAATTGGAAAGGATTCAGAGAGAGCCACAAGAATAATTAAAGGACTGGAAAACATGCTTTATAGAGAGAGATTAATGGAATTCAATTTATTTAGCTTAACAAAGAAAAGGCTAGGGAGTGGCTTGATCACAGTATAAGGACTCACAAGGAGAATAAAAATTTGATTATAGAGGGCTTTTCAGTCTCACAGAAAAAGGTATAACAACATCCAATGGCTGGAAATTGAAGGTAGACAAATGCAGATTGTAAATAAGGTGTAAATTTTTAATAATGAGGGTAATTAACCACTGAAGCAATTTACCAAGGGTTGTGGTGGATTCTCCATCACTGGCAATTTTAAAAACAGGATTGGATGTGTTTCTAGAAGATATGCTTTAGTTAAAAAAGGAGTTAATTCAGGGAAGTTCTATGGAATGTGGTTTGCAGGGGGTCAAACCAGATGATCACAATGGGCCCTTCTGAACTTAGAATCTATGAATCTGTGAAAGACTCCACCTGAAATGCCATAAACAGAAATAGAAGCAATTCTCTATCCGGACCACTGGTAAAGGATTTGCTCCATCTTGAGCTGTGGTTCTCAAAGTCCTAGAGTACATTCTACCTTTTAACTCTCAGAGCTTAGCTGGAGCTTCCCTAAAGGTCCATATGGCAGCAATATTTGCTCATCACAGTTATGTTAAAGATATTCAGGTTCCTTAAGGGCATGGACAGTGCGTTTTTCCCTATTAGAGTACCCCTGCCTTCATGCAACCTAAATGTTTACTCCTGAGGGCATTTTGAGCCAAAAAATTAAAAATTCTGTGCACAATATTTTTAAATTCTGTAAAATTCTGCAAATTTTATTTGTCAAATGAATGTGGAGGCTCCAGCATGGCCCTGGGGAGCACAGGCTACTGGCTGCACAGAGGTGGGAGATCACTGGGCAGCTCACCCCTGAGACATGGACTCAGTGGTGAGGCTGCACCCAACCCTGACAGAGTGCAAGGACTGGACCTGCCCCAGAAAAACCCCAGGGCCCTGCCCCTCCGTGCCAGGTGCACCAGGTGTGGGTGGGCAGGTTCAGCAAGGCAGGATCTAAGAGTGGAGGGGTTTAGTGTGGGGGGATCCAGGTGTGGGTTGTGACGGTTCTGTGTCAGGCAATCTGGGTGTGGGCGGCTCAGTAGGGGATCCGGGTGCAGGGGGGATCTGGATGCAAAAGGGCTTGTTTGGGGGTTCTGGGTACAACGGTAATGGGATTCTGCAGCGGGGTCCAGGTGAAGGTGGTTGGGGCTCAGCAGGGAGGGGTCTGGGTGTGGAGGGGATAGAGCTTGGTAGGGGGACCTGGGTATGGGGAGCTCAGTGTGTGGGGGGGTCCAGATGCTGGGGAAGTGGGGCTCAATGGGGTGGGGATCCGGGTGCAGGTGGTTGGTTGGGATGGTCCAGGTGCAGGGGGAGTGCGGCTCATCAGGGGGGTTCTGAGTGCAGGGGGGACGTGGTGAGGCTTGGTGGGAGGGTCTGGGTGCTAGGGAGCTTAGATGCACATAGGTTGGGCAGATGGGGGAGCAGCTCCCTGTACAGCAATCCCTCCCCCTGCAGCTGAGTAGCAATGGCTGCAGGAAGCACAGGGTGGGGCAGGGGGGAGGATTTACACAGCTTCCTATAGCCAAGGGAGAAATCTAAGGGTGGGTCTCACCCGGCCCCAGATACCGTGCAGGGGAAGAGGAAGTTCTGTCCTCCCCAGCCCAGCCGGGACTAGTAGCTGAGCCTGGCACACGGTAGGAGCAACCCGCCGGGTCTTCCCCAGTCCCACTCCATGCCCCATAGTGATTTACCTCTCTGATGGCTGTCCTGAGCACCCAAAACTGCTGGGGAGGGTCACATGACCATTCTTGTGGCTTCTCTTTGCTTCACCATCAGAAAGTCATTTTTCTGCAAGGAAGCAAAGAAATCTGTGAGGGACATAAATTCTGCACATGTTCAGTGGCGCAGAATTCCCCTAAGAGTAATTAAATGTTGTCCTAATGAAACTGATATGTCCTCCTTATGAGCCTCTTGCTCAAGCCTCTCTTGTGGGCGTCTACCAAACAAAACAGTCTTTCTGATAGCAATTACATTTGCTCGGAGGGTGAGCAAGCTCAGGGTTTGATGGCTATTCCACTTTATACTGTATTTCACAAGGACAAAGACCATGACATGAGGCTCATCCCAGCTTTCCTGCACTGGTGGTCTCAGAGTTCCACCAGCTGGATGTCTTTCCCCACATCCCATTCTCATCCAATGGAAACTTATCTCCACGTCCTAGATGTACAGGAGAGAACTTCGTGTTTGCCTGGAAAAGACCAAGTCCTTTAGAAAATCTAACAGGATATTCATAGTGCATGGGGAACAATGCCAGGAGAAATCCATTACCAGACAGACACTTTCATACTTCATAAGGAGATGTATGAAACATTGTCTCATCGTAGCTTGGAAACCAGTACTTCCTGGTTTAAAGACCTGCTCCATGAGAACCACTGGAGCATCCTTGGTCTGCCTTAGACGGGTTCCCTCAGTGGAGGGGTGCAAAGCAGCAGTATCTGCGTTCACTAGGCACCAGGCACTGCTCTTTGAACTTACCATCCTGCTCCAACTCTCTGTTTGGGAGATAGGGGCTGGAGTGCTTATGTGCCTTAGAATGCTCGCTCATTGACTGCAACTGGGAAAGCACAGAGGCCCTAGAAGAGGAAAGAGAGGTTACTTACCAGTAGTTGTTGTTCTTAAAGAGTTGCCTTTGTGCATTTGTACTACCTGTCCACCTTTCCCTCTCCCTTGAGTTCTATAGAACTTCAGGGGTCTGCTGTTGGGGAGAAGGGCCAGAGGGGGTTGGGGGTGCACTCCTGTGTATAGAGCAGGGCGATGAGGTCACCCTCATGGGAGATCTCTTGTGCTTCTCCCAATGGACATGGATTTTCATGGCAGTTCCACAGCTCGAAGCCTGGGGCGCCAAGTCCCACCGGTATGAATGGACAGAGGTGACTCTGAAAGAACAGCACTTACTGGTAAGTAACCTCTCTTTTTCATATGCAGGCCCAGTGTTGGGGGGAGGGATCCCTTTGAGCTGAGTCACTGCCACCCAGGTTAGACTCAGTCATGGTCTTCTCGTGTGGAGTGACAGAGAACTGAGCAGCTCAGTTCAAGCCTGTCCTTGTTCTGTCATAGTTTCTGCCTTTCCTTGCCCCTGGAGGGATGGTGGCACTAAGGGGCTAGTGCCTTGTAATGTCTCCCTTCCCCTGATGATTGCCCAGCTTGTGCCATATGGGGTCTTTTCTCCCTCCCTCCTGATAACTGTCCAGCTTGTGCTGTGTGGGATCTCTGCTCCCCTCACCTGATAACTGTCCAGCTTGTGCTGTGTGGGGTCTCTGCTCCCCTTTGCTCCCCTGGTAACTGCCCAACTTGTGCTGTGTGGGGTCGCTACCTCTTTCTCCTCCCCTTGATGGAGGGACTGTCCAGTGTGGTGCTGACCCCTTTCCCTCTCTCTTTGCTTGTGCTGCTTGGATGCTGTTCTGACTCTGTCCTGTTCTTATGGAAGGAGAGGATGCGTAGGGAGCGGGAGGCAGCCACGCAACTCCTTGAGGAGGAGGCAGAGGTGAGGAGCTTGGTGGGAGGATTCTAGGGGTGCAGAAGAGAGCCACAAAGATTATTCAAGGGGTGTAGAAAATGCCTTACTGTGAAAGAGGGAAGGTGCGGGGGGAATGTCTTTTATTGGACCAACTTGCGTTGGTGAGAGAGAAACAAGCTTTTGAGCTTCCACAGAGGAGCTTTCAGAGTAGCAGCCGTGTTAGTCTGTATCCGCAAAAAGAAAAGGAGTACTTGTGGCACCGCAGAGACTAACAAATTTATTTGAGCATAAGCTTTAGTGAGCTACAGCTCACTTCATCGGATGCATTCAGTCTCTCTCACCAACAGAAATTGGTCTAATGAAAGTTATTACCTCACCCACCTTGTCTCTCTAATATCCTGGGACCAACAAGGCTACAACATCACTGCAAGAGACTTAAATAGCTCTATCTGGTTAGCTTATCTAAAGGAAGATTGAGAGGTGATTTGATTACAATGAATAAGAACCTTCATAAGAAGAAAATACTGGATATTAAAAAGCTCTAAAATCTAGTGGAGAAAGGCATAACAATTACCAATGGCCGCTTGCTGAAGTCAGATTAAGTCAAATTAGAAATAAGGCAAAATTTTCAACTATGAGCGAGACTAACTATTGGAACAAACAATTAAATGGAGTAATGGATTCTCCGTGTCCTGATGTCTTCAAATCAAGACTAGATGCCTTTCTGGAAGATGATTTAGTAAAAAAAAATTGCCTCAATACAGGCATAACTAGGTGAAATTTTATGGCCTGTTTCATTCTGGAGATCAGATTCGATGATCTAATTATCCTTTCTGGCCTTAAAATGTATCAGTCTGTGAGAAGCCCTGCACCAGAGAGTGGGACATTCAGGAATGAATGGGAAATCCTCAAGTCAGGCACAGGCAAGGCAGGAGAAATGATGGGGATTTGGAATACTGGCAGGGGCACTTCCTGGGTGACAGTGGGTTGGCGTGTGCTGTGTGTTGCTTTTTTTCCAAGCTGATGCCTAAAGTATTTCCTAGGTGACAGTGGTTGCGTCACTGGCTGGTCTTTTTCCCAGGCAATGAGAGTTTCTCATGAGTTTTCCCTGGAGATGAGGCCTTGCTTGTTGATAGGTTCATTGGCTCGCAGAGGAGCTGCCCCTCTTTCTCTGGCCTGATCCCTCCTTCTTCCCTTATCCCATTCCTGGCCTGACCTGTCCCTGTTTTTTATTCCTTTCCAGAGCATCAGCAGTGAGCCTTTGCGACTGGACTATCGGACCCTGGCAGCTTTGCCCAGCAACAACTCACCAAGAGTCACCCGTGCTGTAAGTGATGGGGTCCTCGCTGGGGCTGTGGATGGGCTCAGGCAGGAGGCTGGCCAGGGATGGAGACAGCCGGTGGAAGAGGTCCCTAGGGGAAGAAAAGGAGAGTGTGTCCTGAGGGGGACCTGGCCTGTGCCCTCTGAGAAGCAGTAATGTCACAGGCAGAGCTCGCTGTAGGCTGCTGGGTGGGGTGGGGAGCAGCTGGTGCCCAACAAGATGCGCAGCACTACCCACCGACGTGGGACAGGAGAGGAGAATCCCAGATCCAGCTGGAATGGCAGGAGGCCAAATGAAAGGACATGGCGCACCCCGTCTAGGACACAAACTTGACACTGCAGTTTATGGGACTTCCCATGTGTCAATCCCAGGATGGAGGGGCAGGGGTTCTTAGTTCCAGGGAAGGCTAACTGGATTTCACAGCTTAGTTAATGCTGCCTTGAAGGTAGAGAGGCCATGACCCCCTCCTGTCTCTTCCATCACCCACACTCCATGTCTCTTCCTCTCCCGTCCCAATCCCATCTCCAGCGAGCCCCACTTCACCTCTCTTCTCCTCCCATTGCCCTGAGCACTGTCTTGCCTCTCCTGTTCCCCCATCATCCGGGCCCTACCTCCCACCCCAGTCACCCCATCACTTTTAGGCCCTGCCTCCCTTGCTGTTCCCTTTCTCATAGTGCCCATTTTCCACCTCCCCCCTCATTCCTCCATTGCTTCACCTCCTGTCCTGTCCCATTCCATTTCCCAATACCATCCCGAGACACCACCTCCCCTTTCTTCCATGCCCACCATTGCTTGGCTCCACATTCCCTGCCCTGCCATTCCCCTGGCCTTGTCTTCTTGCCTACTGGTGGTTACTCACACAGAAAAGTCCCACCAGGAAAGAATGTAATGTATTTTTAGCATCTTTTAATGTGACTTAGCAGCTGGAATCAAGGGAAGAGCCGGCCCCCTGTAAGCAGCTGTCTCTCTTCAGCCCACCATGAGGTGCCCATGAAGGACTGCTTGGGAACTGCTGCCCTACTGGGTCCCTGCCTCAGACTGGGAGTTTCTGGGGGCTGTGGAATGCAGGGCTGCACAAGCTGCTATTTTGGAATGTGAGGGGACAGCAGCATCTATAAATGTCTCATTTCAGACAGAGTGACAGCTGATGTCCATGTTCATCTCCCTCCAGCTGTCCTGCCTGCCCTGTACATACCCCAACACAAAAAGCATGGAGTTGGGGGCTGCAGGGGTGACAAGGGTGCTGGGTTTTCCCTCTGGAGGTGCAGTTAGTCCACTTGGCCTCTGGCAGGAAGGCTGAGCTCAGGATCAGGGCAGCTGGCAAGGAAGTGAATTGGTAATTTATCAGGTATTTTGCAGCCTGACAGTCAAGTTTAATGAAGGTGACTATTTCTGTTTCCTTGTTCCCACAGCAGCATTAGCTCCCAGTTCTTGCTGTATGTCTGATTCTTCCAGCTGGTCGCCTTTCTGTCTAATCAAGCTGTATCTGTCCTCTGGTCTGTCTCATTTTAGATGCAGCCTGAGCCCTGGCTCAGCCTATATAGCCTCATTTACTCCTGGCTGTGTTAGTCTCATTGCCATTAATTCCAGCTGGGTCTGAGAGAGCCTTTTAGCCAGTTTGAGAAGGGTGGATTTTACTGCAGGAGCATGACTGAGAGAAAGTCAGTGCCATCTGGAGTGTCTGTGCCTGTCTAGCTGAATACATCTCTGAGGGATGAGGCCCATCTGGAGGGGCAATGAAGAAGGAAGGCCCAGTTCCCCTTGGAAACTCACTGTTTCTCACATGCCCGAACAGAGGTGGAAGTGATGGAAGGCATGGTGCTGCTACAGGGCTCTGCTCTGGGTCCTGAATGGGATTTCTCTTGGGAGCACCCCAGAGAAGGGGCAAGAATTTAAGCCCAGGGTGTGTCAGTCTATTCTGCTGTGTATAGGCCCCTCTGTGTGGGTTGATATCAGGGATTTACTGCAAGTAACATGTTTTGTATTTGTACGTTACACCTTTTAAAAGCCAGCCTTGAATGAGTCAACTCCAAATTGTGCACAGAGTTGTTTCTGGTCCACTGTTTGCTAGAACTATTTGTGGAAAGCAGTGGATGTATTGTTTCTTGACTTTAGCAAAGCTTTTGACACGGTCTCCCACAGTATTCTTGTCAGCAAGTTACGGAAGTATGGGCTGGATGAATGCACTATAAGGTGGGTAGAAAGCTGGCTAGATTGTCGGGCTCAACGGGTAGTGATCAATGGCTCCGTGTCTAGTTGGCAGCCGGTATCAAGTGGAGTGCCCCAAGGGTCGGTCCTGGGGCCGCTTTTGTTCAATATCTTCATAAATGATCTGGAGGATGGTGTGGATTGCACTCTCAGCAAATTTGCGGATGATACTAAACTGGGAGGAGTGGTAGATATGCTGGAGGGGAGGGATAGGATACAGAAGGACCTAGACAAATTGGAGGATTGGGCCAAAAGAAATCTGATGAGGTTCAATAAGGATAAGTGCAGGGTCCTGCACTTAGGACGGAAGAACCCAATGCACAGCTACAGACTAGGGACCGAATGGCTAGGCAGCAGTTCTGCGGAAAAGGACCTAGGGGTGACAGTGGACGAGAAGCTGGATATGAGTCAGCAGTGTGCCCTTGTTGCCAAGAAGGCCAATGGCATTTTGGGATGTATAAGTAGGGGCATAGCGAGCAGATCGAGGGACGTGATCGTTCCCCTCTATTCGACATTGGTGAGGCCTCATCTGGAGTACTGTGTCCAGTTTTGGGCCCCACACTTCAAGAAGGATGTGGATAAATTGGAGAGAGTCCAGCGAAGGGCAACAAAAATGATTAGGGGACTGGAACACATGAGTTATGAGGAGAGGCTGAGGGAGCTGGGATTGTTTAGCCTGCAGAAGAGAAGAATGAGGGGGGATTTGATAGCTGCTTTCAACTACCTGAAAGGGGGTTCCAAAGAGGATAGCTCTAGACTGTTCTCAATGGTAGCAGATGACAGAACGAGGAGTAATGGTCTCAAGTTGCAGTGGGGGAGGTTTAGATTGGATATTAGGAAAAACTTTTTCACTAAGAGGGTGGTGAAACACTGGAATGCGTTACCTAGGGAGGTGGTGGAATCTCCTTCCTTAGAGGTTTTTAAGGTCAGTCTTGACAAAGCCCTGGCTGGGATGATTTAACTGGGAATTGGTCCTGCTTCGAGCAGGGGGTTGGACGAGATAACCTTCTGGGGTCCCTTCCAACCCTGATATTCTATGATTCTATGTTTCTATGGTCCCTCTGTCTGAGTCGTGTCTGTGTAGTACCCAGTGCAGTGGAGTTCATGGGCGATGAGCTTGGCTCTTTCATAGATTCATTGATTCTGAGATTTTTAAGACTAGAAGGGACCAGTATGATCATGTACTGAAACCTCTTGCATAACACCGAGTGACCCTCTCACCCAGGGCCAGATTAAGTGTGAAGGGGGCCCAGGGCTGTTATTGTTTTGGGAACCCCTTTTTGCATATTCATTATCTTTCGTGCTTTACCACTACCCATGCCCAATGCTAAACACTCTTTTGTTAAATTCCCTTGGTTATTTTAGTTCCTGTTTTTAAGCGTGATGGACCCGTTATAGAGCTGAGTGAAAGTTAAAACAAACAAAACCATTTGGATTTTGGCACATAACTGGTCGTAATACACATCGTGATGCTATGGCTTTAATTATCTAATCACCTATACAAATTATATATATATATTGGGGAGTGTCATGGGGGTCCCAGGCTGGATGCTCTGGAACTGCTTTGAGAGAAGCCAGGCAGGACTCTGGTGCAGTGTGATTCCCCACAGGGTACCCTTGCACCATGGCAAGAAGCCTTTTTTGGCTTCTGCGCTTCCTAGGTCTGACCTCGGAGCAATTAGCCCCCTGTTCACCTTGTGAGCTCCCCACAGTGAGTCCCCCTGGATGGGGAAGCCTTGTACACCCCCAAAGGGCCTTGCCCCCCAACTTTTCAGGCAGCAGTGATTCTCAGCCCACGTGTAACACAGAAGGTTTATTAGTTGACAGGAACACAGCGTAGAACAGAGCTTGTTACCACAGAAATCGGGGACAGCGAAGTCCATCTTGGGGGATCCAGGGCCTGGTGCCCTGGACTTCCCCTCCGAGTATCAAAACAGGAAACTGACCAGTTTCCACCAGCCCATCCTCTGACACCCCCCAACCCCCGTAGCCCTTCCTCTGTCCTTTGTCCCTTTCCCTGCAAAAGGTCACCTGATCTCTTTGCTCCCAGCACCTTGCAGAGGAGGATGGGGCTGCGACTATCAGTTGCTAGGTTTCAGAGTAGCAGCCATGTTAGTCTGTATCTGCAAAAAGAACAGGGGTACTTGTGGCACCTTAGAGACTAACAAATTTATTTGAGCATAAGCTTTCGTGGGCTACAGCCCACTTCATCGGATGCATGCAGTGGAAAATACAGTAGGAAGATATATAGATAGATAGATAGATATATACACAGAGAACATGAAACAATGGGTGTTACCATGCACACTATGACGAGACTGATCTGTTAAGGTGAACTATTATCAGCAGGAGAAAAAAAACAAACAACCTTTTGTAGTGATAATCAAGATGGGTCATTTATAGCAGTTGACAAGAACGTGTGAGGAACAGTAGGGGGGGAAAATAAACATGGGGAAATAGTTTTACTTTGTGTAATGATACATCCACTCCCAGTCTTTATTCAAGCCTAATTTAACGGTGTCCAGTTTGCAAATTAATTCCAATTCAGCAGTCTCTCATTGGAGTCTGTTTCTGAAGTTTTTTGTTGTAATATTGCGACTTTTAGGTCTGTAATCGAGTGACCAGGGAGATTGAAGTGTTCTCCGACTGGTTTTTAAATGTTATAATTCTTGACGTTTGATTTGTGTCCATTTATTCTTTCTTTATTCATTTATTTATTATTTCATTTATTTATCAGTTGCTAGGTTACTCTCTGTGCTGATGGTACTCACACCTACTCTCTAGGGGTCTCTGCAATGATCACACACTCTTATTCCACCACCCAGATACTTAAGCAATACATAGGGGAAACTGAGGCACACACCATGTTCAGAGAAAACATTAAGAACTTTCACACTTCGTCACAGGGACCCCTCAAAATCTGAGGCCCCAGGCTGTAGCCTCTAAAGCTCCAGTGTTAATCCAGGTTGGCCTCACCCAGTGACACCTGCATCAAGCCCATAACTCTGGGTTGAGGCAGAGCAGATCTTTTAGAAAGACCTTGATTTATAGACTCCAAGGAATAGCGAATCGACCATAGTCCTAGGTAAATTATTCCAATGATTAAATACCTTCATTGTTAAAAATCTGCATTTTATTTCTAGTGTAAATTTATCTGGCTTCTGCTTCCAACCATTGGATCTTGTTCTGCCTGTTAGATTTCAGAGCCTGACTGTGCTAGCAGAAGAGGATTAGGGTTCCTGTTCTGGGCCAAAGTGGTGGACCAGGGCAGACTATGACTGTATTAGCCCTGTATCTGCTCTGGGGGGCATGTATTCCCTATCTCCCTATGCTAGGACAGGAGCAAAAAGAAAAGGAGGACTTGTGGCAGCTTAGAGACTAACCAATTTATTTGAGCATAAGCTTTCATGAGCTACAGCTCACTGCATTGGACAGGAGCCCATTTCTTGGGGGACAAGACTGGGTCAATGGTACAATGTTAACAGATCCTCAGTTGCCAAAAATAGGAGCTGTGCTTAGCCAGTAAAAATAATCCAGTGAGAGGGAGACGAGGTGGAAGCTGGGAGTCTGTCCCCGGAATGCACTGCAGCAGCCCTGGAGATCAGACTGAGAGCTGGAGGGGCTCAGGAGCTAGCAGTGTGGATGAGCCAAAGCAGGGAGGTTTCTGAGGCATCCTACGGGTCAGTGCACTTCTCACTTTCCAGATTCAGCAGAGCTGCATTCGCCTTCCCTTCCCCACAATGCCTGAGAGGGACAGTGCTCTCCTTCCCCCTATGTGAGCAAGACAGACTGGTGTGGGACTAGTGGGATCTACACTCTCCCACACCCCGGGGTCTCTGCTCCGGTAGCGTTTCTGGGTTTCTCCCAGTGTTAGAGAAACAAGCAGGGAGGAGCATGGTGTGGCAGGCGTTGGCTACACTAGGAAGGGTTTGCCTGTAGCTAGACTGGCAAACCTCCTCATAGAGATGCAGATCAGACAGACAACAGCATTCTTTTGCCCATGTAGCTTATACCAGCTTCCCAAACGAAATAAGCTATCCCAGCAAAAGGGCTGTTTCGCTGTTATAACTTCATCTACACAGAGTTTTTTCTGGCATCACTATGACAGTTGGGTGTATGATTTTCTCTTTATAAGTGTCACCCAGACCTCAGTGTCTGTGGAAACCTGATACGAGCCGTCACTCTCCCCTTTGCTGCCTTAGCATGGGATGGGGAAGGCTGGGGGTTGGAGCAGGAGAGCGCCAGGAATTTCTGCATAAATTCAGCTTCCCAGCTGCCATTACAGTCACACACCTACCCCGCCCTGGAGGGCTATTTTTGTAAGTGTCACCCTGACTCGGGCCGCAGAACGTGATTGGAGCAGAAAGGGTCACACAGCTCTTTAGCCTGTTTCTGGATGGAGGAGGTTGGAGTGCTGGGCTCTGACTGTCTCTGCTTCTCTGGAGAGGGCTCTGGCTGCGCACCAGGAGACTGCCACTGAAAGTCTGGCCTCTGCAGTGTTAGAGGAGGAAAGGTCAGTGCTTCTTCCAGTAAAACCACTGTGGAGAGGGTGAATGGAGCCTAGGGGAAAGCTGCGGCCTTGATGGAGCAAGACTTCCTTCAACCTTTTAATGCCGCATTACAGCCGACACGATGGTGGGTCCAGAGATGTTTGTGCTGCCTTTTGATGGGGAAGAATTTGTGTGGTGACAGTGAGATGCTTTTGTGTGCACTGTAGTGAGGTGGGTGGTTAGCCTGTGTGACGATGGTGAGCTGCTTTCATGTGCATTGTAGTGAGGTGGGTGGCATTAGGCAATGTGGTGATGGTGAGCTGCTTTCGTGTGCATGATAGATAGTGAGTGTAGGGACAGTGAGCTGCTCTCCTGTTGTGCTGCAGTGAGGTGGGTGGTGTTAGCCCCTACAGGGACAGTGAGCTGCTTTCGTGTGCGCTGTAGTGCGGTGGAAGGCTTTAGTCTGTGCCTGTGCAGTGACAATGAGCGGGTGGATGGTGCCCTGGCTATTTCCTTCCATGTTCTTCCCAGGAGCCTTTCCTGTTTAATGCTCTGGAGCACGTGTGGAGTGTGAGCTGGAGGTGTATGTGGGTGTATGCAGGCTCAGTGTGTGTCTCTGGCTGGAAGTGTGGGCTTAGTATGTACAGAAAGTATCCAAGTGGCATGTGACAGGGATGTGCTTATTTTGTGCACTCCCGTATATGCAGACAGAGCAAGAAGCTGTCCTCTTGGAGGCAGCTCATGGGATCCCATAGGTAAGGCCTTGCCAGGAGGCAGGAGAGTTTTGCGCACCTCCATTGCACGTGAGGCTGTTCAGCATTGTGATTCCCCTAGTGCAGAGCCAGGGAGCTGTGGAGATGGGCGTTGTGTGTGGGAGCTCTCCTGTCCCTGGTGTCTAGGAGCAGTGGTGGCAGTGACTGGCACCATGTTTGCTGCCTCCTCTCCCTTAAGCTAGCTGTTCTTTCTTTCTGTTTCTGACCCTTTTGTTTCCCTCTCAGCTCGTTCAGTGTGATCGAGCCAGCCCTGGAATGGAGAGTGACTGCGCTCTGCTGCCTCTGCCAGTGGCTCTGGACAGCCAGAATTCAGACCCTGACCCAATCGCAGGCCTGAGCCGCAGTGTAACTAGCCCGCCCCAGGACCCAGCATCACCTGGCAAGCACACAGAAAGGGCAGCGCTGGTCCCGCTACACATGCCGGAGCCTGTGGGCTGCCCCCTAACCCAGAACCAGCTGCCAAAGCCACAGGAGCCAGAGCAAGAGAGTATGGTCGACTCCCAACCAATCCTCTTCAGTGAGAACCCCTTTGTGGTGGCTAATCGAAGGGGGAAGGCAGCAGGCAAGGCCTGTCTGGGGGGCCCTCCCCTTGGCTATGGCCAGGGGGGAGTTCTGAAGACCAACCTTTACTCCAAGGCAAGCAGTCCTGCAGCATCTTGTGTGTAGCATGCAGTCACATCAACTAAAGCCCACCAGTGTCCTACTAAATCAGTGAGCATGCCCTGCCCCTGGATGCTGGTAGCACAAGGCCTGTTCGGGGGCTAACCCCACCTAACATACAGCAATGTCGTGTGCCATGTGTGTTGTGTCGCACTGGACTCCTGAGGGCCTCCCACATTGCTGTGTGTGTGAGCTTGTCATTCCCATAGCAGGGATCAGTGCTGGGGTCACTGACGTGCCCCACCACCAGACAACTAGTACACAATGAATGAGCCCAGCCTGTGCTGGGTGGGGGGAGGGTCAATGACACTGGGGGTGGGGTGGGAGTGCCCCTGTCCCCCTGTCTGTGCTGGGGGGTCAGTGTCATGGGGTGGGGGTGGGAGTCCCCCTGTCTGTGCTGGGGGGTCAGTGACATGGGGTGGGTGTGGGTGTGCCCCTGTGCCCCGTCTGTGCTGGGGGGTCAGTGTCATGGGGTGGGGGTGGGAGTGCCCCTATCTGTGCTGGGGGGTCAGTGTCATGGGGTGGGAGTGCCCCTGTGCCCCTGTCTGTGCTGGGGGGTCAGTGACACGGGGTGGGGGGTCAGTGTCATGGGGTGGGGGTGGGAGTGCCCCTGTCCCCCTGTCTGTGCTGGGGGGTCAGTGTCACGGGGTGGGAGTGCCCCTTGCCCCAGTCTGTGCTGGGGTGTGTGTGTCAGTGACATGGGGGGTGGGGGTGGCAGCTGCCCCTGTGTCCCACTCTGTGATGTGGGGTTAGTGACACGGGGCGTTGCAGTGCCCCCGTGCCCCTGTCTGTGCTGGGGGGTCAGTGACACGGGGTGGGGGTGGGAGTGCCCCTGTGCCCCTGTCTGTGCTGGGGGGTCAGTGTCATGGGGTGGGGGTGGGAGTGCTCCTGTACCCCTGTCTGTGCTGGGGGGTCAGTGTCATGGGGTGGGAGTGCCCCTGTGCCCCTGTCTGTGCTGGGGGGTCAGTGACACGGGCTGGGGGTAGCAATGGCATGGGGTGGGGGTGGGAGTGCCCCTGTGCCCCTGTCTGTGCTGGGAGGGTCAGTGACACGGGGTGGGAGTGGCAGCACCCCGTGCCCCAGTCTGCACTGGGGGAGGGTGATCAGTATCAGAGGGGTTTGCATGACAGTGCCTCCAGAGCGCCATTTCTCTGGAAGTGTTACTGACCGCATGGTTGGAGGGTGGCCATGCCCTTGTGCTCCTGTCTGTCTGTGGTTTGGTCACAGCAGGGAGTGGCAAAGAATGGAGCCTTTTGTCCTGTGTCGGTGTCACATTCACGTACTTGGCGTTGTCCAAACCCGAGTCCTTTCTGTACATCTGTACATTGAAGACAGCCCAGCTCACTAGGACAGTATGCAGCACAGGTCCTATCTCTAGGCACGCACAGCCAGTTCCCCACAGCTCTGCTGCGGGCCTTAACAAAGTCCCCGATTTCACAACTGGGGCTGGAACATGAACTCTCAGGTTTACTATGCTCTGTGTACGACAAATCCTTTGTTTGAGGACCTAGGCTACAATGATGAAAAGACCATTGCAGCTGCACCGCCATGTCCCGCGTGGTTTGCCCCAAAGGGCAGAATAGGAAGAGAAACAGAGAAGAAGGCTGGCCAACTGATTTGGGGGCTAGCATGACACTTGAGACCTGGGTTTAATTCCTGGCTTTGCCACAGAGTTTGGGCAAGTCAGTTGGCCAGGTTTGCAAAGGTATCTAGTTGTCTGGAGCCAGAGATAGGTGCCTAGTGGAGTGTACAGGAATTCCGTGAGCTAAGCACTTGGGCACGGCTGTAAATCCCACTAGGCTATCTGCATCTTTAGGCAGCTAATAGCTTTGTGAATCCAGCCCTCTATGCCTCAGTTCCCATCCGTGAAATGGGGATAATAATGCACCTTCCTACCCCACAGAGGTTTTGGGAGGATAAATACATGGAAGACTGGAAGATGCTCAGATTTTAAAAATTTATTAAAGCGAATGTTAAAAAATTATATAATACAAGGTTAAGAAGAGAGTGTCTATACATCTGGGTATAGTGCCTAGATTATCCACGAATACAAAGTTGTTTAAAAGTCAATTGCAGTGGGGGCCGTATAAGGGCGTAAGATCTTGTCTACGCTTAAAACGGTGCAGCGGTTTCTCTGTAGCACTTGTGTGTAGACACTACAATTGCTGACAGGAGGGGTCTCCCATCCGTGTCGGTACTCCTCCTCCCCAAGAGGCACCACTGCAGAATTCTCCCGCTGACTGAGCGCTGTCTACTCTGGGGGTTAGGTCAGTTTCGCTGCATCACTCAGGAGGATTTTTCACGTTCCTGAGCGCCATAGTTGTATCTACCTCATTTCGTAGCACAGACCAAGCCTAAGACAGAGAGAGTGAGGAAGGTTCAAGGCTCTCCCCCTTCCCCATCTCTTTGGATCTTTTGCTTTCTTGTTGCTGGTCAGTGAGTGGGGTTGGGAACGTGTCGTCTCCCTCTTCTCCAAGCAGCAGAGACTCAGAAGGGGCCCTGGGACAGAAGGAATTGTCTGCGCTATGGCCTTTATCATTTGCTGGAGAGGAGCTGAGGCCTCTAACTGAGTTATGGGATGAATAGAGGCTATTTTAGGGCTTTGATTCAGGCAGGGGAGGCAGTCTTGCCCCAGCAGCTGGGCATGGAGCTTGGGGTAGCGCTGCTCTCTTGTTCCCCATGCTGGCTGTGCTTTCCTGCTGTGTGGCAGCTGTTCCTGGGTCCAGTGCTGGTTCTGCTCCCCGACTGTGTGGTGGCTGCTCCTGGCACCAGTCCAGTTGCCAGCTCTGCTCCCCTGCTGCATGGCCCCTGCTCCTGGGCCCAGGGCCAGGTCAGATGCACAGGAGCTGCAGCTGTGCAGTAACTGCATAGTTTTGTCTGTGTTTTTCAGGCTCCAGCAGGCGAGTCTGAGCCTGGGAGCTCCAGGCGGGATGCCTCTTACTCACCGAGCAGCCAGCAGGTGAGTCCCTCACATACAGGGCTGACAGTTTGGGGAAGGGCAGGGGGTACCTCAAGGGCAAGAAGGTTTCACTATGGGAGGGTGGAACAGGAGGACAACTCTCTGTGTTTTGATTACAAAACTAGAATGATATAAAATTACCATGGCACACATTACATGGATTAAAAACTGCTAACTGATAGGTCTCAAAATGTAACTGGGGAATTGTCATTGAGCAGGGATTGATTCTTGTCTTTAGGCTATTTAACATTTTTATTATCAGTGACTTGGAGGAAACAAAAAATCATCACTGATAAAGTTTGCAGATGACACAAATATTGGGGGAGTGGTAAATAATGGAGAGGACAGATCCTTGACTCAGAACCATATGGATTTACTGGTAAACTGGACACAAGCAAACAATATGCATTTTAATATGGCTAAATGTAAATGTTTACATCGAGGAACAAGAATGTAGACCATTATATTTATAGGAAGGCGGACTCTATCCTGGGAAGCAGTGACTCTGAATGAGGCTTGGGGATTGTGGTGGATAATCAGCTGAACATGACCTCCCAGTGTGATGCTGTGGCCAAAAGAGCTAATGTGATCCTTAGATCCATAAACAGGGAAATCTCGAATAGGAGTAGAGAGGTTATTTTACCTCTGTATTTGGCACTGGTGTGACCACTGCTGGAATCCTGTGTCCAGTTCTGGTGCCCACAATTCAAGAAAGGTGTTGATATACTGAAGAGCACTCAGAGAAGAGCTACAAGAATGTTTAAAAGATTACAAAACATGCCTTATAGTGATAGTTGCAAAGAGCTTAATCTCTTTAATTTAACATAAAGATTAAAGGATGACTTGCTTACAGTCTATAAGTATTTACTTGGGGGACATTTGTTTAATAATGGGCTCTTCAATCTAGCAGAGAAAGGTCTAAGATGATACAATGACTGGAAGTTGAAGCTAGACAAATTCAGACTGGAAATAAGGCATAAATTTTTAACAGTGAGGGTAACTAATCCATGGACCAATTTACCAAAGGTCGTGGTGGGTTCTCCATTACTGACAATTTTTAAATTAAGATTGGCTGCTTTTCTAAAAGATGAGTTGTAGGAATTATTCTGGGGGAGTTCTATGGCCTGTGTTATGCAGAAGGTCAGCCTAGTATCACAGTGGTCCCCTCTGACCTTGAAAATCTATGAAACCCTTCTCTATGCCAGTCGTTATTTTGTGTCTTTCAGTCATGGCTCCTATTAGTCATCTCCTTTGTCAGGTAAATAACCCTAATCGTTTCAAAATCCCTTCTTATGAGAGTTCTTCCAGGCCTCCAGTCATTCCCTACATCCATTTTGAGCCCCTTTGATTTCTGATGGTTCCTTTCTTGGATATGATGATCAGCGTGGGGTGCAGTGTGTAA
The DNA here is from genome assembly GCF_965140285.1 of Lepidochelys kempii. Classification (NCBI taxonomy): domain Eukaryota; kingdom Metazoa; phylum Chordata; order Testudines; family Cheloniidae; genus Lepidochelys; species Lepidochelys kempii. Next base: position 484,337 of record NC_136381.1, on the reverse strand, counting down.
ATGCAAGCTATCCCATCAATTTATTCAACAGCATTAGAATAGTCTCCAGCCCGTTCACTGTGCACCAGGACTTCAGCAGCAGCCCACTGAACAGAGATGTTTTTCTTTAAGCACTTACCTCTATATACTCTACTGCTGGTGCACATGCACCCAGTACACTCAAGATCAGATTCCTTTGGGCAGGAATGTCCATGGGGGGACGTACCTGTGCCCGAAGTGTCGTCATGCCCCCAACAAAGGGCATAAAGTGTGGGGCAACCCCTGTTCTGTCTCATCACAGTTTCAGAGCATCTCTGCTCACTGTGGTTTATCCATTGTTTTGTAAATAGTTGAAAATAGACACGTTCTTAGCAGTTACTGGTTAGTGTTAGTTTGGTTTCGATAGTGTTCCTTTTCTTCTTAATGAGAAGGAATCTTGTTTGTTCTTCAAGAGATGTCCTTATGAGTATTCCAGTGTGGGTGCGCACACACTTCATACACCTGAGACCAGAAGATTTTTGTTTGCAGTTTCCGCTGGTCCAGGCCTGCAGCCTTCCCTTCCTTGTGCTCTGAACCAAGGATATAAGGGACAGTGCAGACCGATCACCTTTCCCGTTCCTTTCTACTACCCATGGCCTGAGATGGAACCTCTTCAGTATGTGCAGCAATAGCTAGCTTCTTCATCATCAAACTGTAAATAATTTGAACACTATTTTAGTTTTTAGTCAGTTTTATAGTTAGATATGTATAGTGAACATAAGAACATAGGAACAGCCATAGTGGGTCAGACCAAAGGTCCATCAAGCCCAGTATCCTGTTCTCTGACTGTGGCCAATGGCAGGTGCCTCAAAGGGAATGAACAGACAGGTTATCATCAAGTGATCCATGCCCTGTCACCCAATCCAGGCTTCTGGCAAACAGGGGCTAGGGACACCATCCCTGCCCATCCTGGCTAATAGCCATTGATGGACCTATCTTCCATGAATCTATCTAGCTCCCTTTTGAACCCTGTTATAGTATTGGCCTTCACAACATCTTCTGGCAAGGAGTTCCAGAGGTTGACAGTGAGTTGCGTGAAAAAATACTTTCTTGTGTTTGTTTTAAACCTGCTACCTATTAATTTCATTTGGTGTCCCCTTGTTCTTGTATTATGAGAAGGAGTAAATAACACTTCCTTATTTACAAAAAGAACAGGAGTACTTGTGGCACCTTAGAGACTAACAAATTTATAAGAGCATAAGCTTTCCTGGGCTACAGCCTACTTCATCAGATGCATAGAATGGAACATATAGTAAGAATATATATATATATATATATATATATATATATGCATTGCATCCGAGAGTGCTAAAGGAGTTGGCGGCTGTGATTGCAGAGCCATTGGCCATTATCTTTAAAACTCATGGCAATTGGGGGAAGTCCCGGACGACTGGAAAAAGGCTAATGTAGTGCCCATCTTTAAAAAAGGGAAGAAGGAGGATTCTGAGAACTACAGGCCAGTCAGCCTCACCTCAGTCCCCGGAAAAATCATGGAGCAGGTCCTCAAGGAATCAATCCTGAAGCACTTACACGAGAGGAAAGTGATCAGGAACAGTCAGCATGGATTCACCAAGGGAAAGTCATGCCTGACTAATCTAATCGCCTTCTATGATGAGATTACGGGTTCTGTGGATGAAGGAAAAGCAGTGGATGTATTGTTTCTTGACTTTAGCAAAGCTTTTGACACTGTCTCCCACAGTATTCTTGTCAGCAAGTTAAAGAAGTATGGGCTGGATGAATGCACTACAAGGTGGGTAGAAAGTTGGCTAGATTGTCGGGCTCAACGGGTAGTGATCAATGGCTCCATGTCTAGTTGGCAGCCGGTATCAAGTGGAGTGCCCCAAGGGTCGGTCCTGGGGCCGCTTTTGTTCAATATCTTCATTAATGATCTGGAGGATGGTGTGGATTGCACTCTCAGCAAATTTGCGGATGATACTAAACTAGGAGGAGTGGTAGATACGGTGGCAGGTAGGGTTAGGATACAGAGGGACCTAGACAATTGGAGGATTGGGCCAAAAGAAATCTGATGAGGTTCAACAAGGATAAGTGCAGGGTCCTGCACTTAGGACGGAAGAATCCAATGCACCGCTACAGACTAGGGACCGAATGGCTAGGCAGCAGTTCTGCAGAAAAGGACCTAGGGGTGACAGTGGACGAGAAGCTGGATATGAGTCAACAGTGTGCCCTTGTTGCCAAGAAGGCCAATGGCATTTTGGGATGTATAAGTAGGGGCATAGCCAGCAGATTGAGGGACGTGATCGTTCCCCTCTATTCGACATTGGTGAGGCCTCATCTGGAATACTGTGTCCAGTTTTGGGCCCCACACTACAAGAAGGATGTGGATAAATTGGAGAGAGTCCAGCGAAGGGCAACAAAAATGATTAGGGGTCTGGAACACATGACTTATGAGGAGAGGCTGAGGGAACTGGGATTGTTTAGTCTGCAGAAGAGAAGAATGAGGGGGGATTTGATAGCTGCTTTCAACTACCTGAGAGATGGTTCCAAAGAGGATGGTTCTAGACTATTCTCAGTGGTAGAAGATGACAGGACAAGGAGTAATGGTCTCAAGTTGCAGTGGGGGAGGTTTAGGTTGGATATTAGGAAAAACTTTTTCACTAGGAGGGTGGTGAAACACTGGAATGCGTTACCTAGAGAGGTGGTAGAATCTCCTTTCTTAGAAGTTTAAGGTCAGGCTTGACAAAGCCCGGGCTGGGATGATTTAATTGGGGATTGGTCCTGCTTTGAGTAGGGCGCTGGACTAGATGACCTCCTGACGTCCCTTCCAACCCTGATATTCTATGATTCTATGATATATATATATATATATATATATAGCCTCTGAGGCTAGCGAAATCCGCCAGGAAACGCGGGACCCGCGGAGGCTAGGACAGAGCTTTGTCACAATACATACATACAGAGAAGGTGGAAGTTGCCATACTAACTGTAAGAGGCTAATTAATTAAGATGAGCTGTTATCAGCAGGAGAAAAAAACTTGTGTAGTGATAATCAAGATGGCCCATTTAGACAGTTGATAAGAAGGTGTGAGGATATTTAACATGGGGAAATAGAGTCAATATGTGTAATGAGCCAGCCACTTCCGGTCTCTATTCACACCCAAGTTCATGGTATCTAGTTTGCAGCAACTGCTGAGCTTGAATTCATATGCAAACTAGATACCATGAACTTGGGTGTGAATAGAGACTGGAAGTGGCTGGCTCATTACACGTATTGACTCTGTTTCCCCATGTTAAGTATCCTCACACCTTCTTGTCAACTGTCTAAATGGGCCATCTTGATTATCACTACACAAGTTTTTTTCTCCTGCTGATAATAGCTCCTCTTAACTAACTAGCCTCTTACAGTTTGTATGGCAACTTCCACCCTCTCTGTATGTATATATTGTGACAAAGCTCTATCCTTGCCTCCGTGGGTCCTGCGTTTCCTGGCGGATTTCACTAGCCTCAGAGGCTCACTGTGACCCTCCACGTAACCCTTCTCTCTCTAAAGACAAGGGTCACAGTCTACTGAGCCATTTTCATCATAAGCCAGCGAGGGAGGTGAGGAGAAGTTATCCTTCCTTGCACAGTCTCTGTTGTCTCCCAGTCTCAGTGATTAATCAGGCGGAAAAGGGGGCGGGGAGCCCAGGCCCACCCTCTACTCTGGGCTCCAGCCCAGGGACCCTAATAGTATCAGCTATGGTAGCTGACCTTTTAGAAACATGACATGTACAATTCCCTGGGCTACTTCCCCCACAGCAGCCCTCATTTCCTCAAGCTCCACTTCACCCTTACCTCAGGGCCTCCTTCCTTGTGCCTGATATGGTGTGTACTACTCAGCCTCTCCAACAGTGCAACTTCCTCCCACAGCTCCTGACATGCACACCCACCTGACTAAATGGGAGGCTTTTAACTAGTTTCAGCCAGCCCTGATTGGCTTCAGGTGTCCCAATCAACCTAGCATTCTCCCTGCCTTCTGGAAAGTTCTTAATTGTCCCCAGGTGTCTTACTTGACTTGGAGCAGCTGCCATTTCACTTATCCTGGTACCAGGGATTTGTTTAGCCTGGAGCTAATTTATCTATCTCCCACTATTTTTCTGTAGCCATCTGGCCTTGCCCCGTCACATATCCCCCCCCCTCTACTCAACACCGTAGATTTGGCAACTTGGGACGCCAGGCAGTATGCTTGTGACAAACCATCAGCGTTGCCATGGTGGCATCCAGCCCTGTGCCGTATGCAGAACTGGAATGGTAGGAGGGATAAGAACCACCTGGTGACCCTTGCATTCTTTTCCTTATTCCGCTGCATCCAGTGGAGGGGTGCATGGTCCGTCACAAGAGTAAATCGCCGGCCTAAGAGGTAATAATGCAGTGTCTCCATTTGACAGCAAGGCATTTTCTTTCGACTACTGCGTATTTCTGTTCTCTTGGGAGAAGCTTTCTGCTTAGGTGGAAGATGGGGTGTTCCTCTTCTCCCACCAATTGCGACAGAACTGCCCCCAACCCCACCTCAGAAGCATCTGTTTGTAAAATAAATTCCCTGTTAAAGTCCAGGGCTGTGAGTACGGGGTCATTACAGAGGGCCGTCCAAAGGTCTGTGAATGCCCCCTCTGCTGCGTCGGTCCACTTTACCATGTCTGGACCTCGGGCCTTCACCAGGTCTGTTAGGGAACTTGCCCTAGTGGCGAAGTGGGGAATAAAACGTTGGTAGTAGCCTACCATGCCTAGGAACACACGGATCTGCTTCTTTCGGGTCAGCCGGGGCCAATTTTGAATTGCCTCTAGCTTATTCGTTTGGGGTTTCATTATGCCCCTTCCCACAATATATCCCAGGTACCTAGCCTCTGCTAGCCCTATGGCACATTTAGAGGGATTAGCAGTGAGGCCAGCCCGCCTTAAGGTGCGCAGTACTGCCTCAACTTTCTCCAAGTGGGTTCCCCAGTCTGGCATATGGATGATGACATCATCTAGGTATGAAGCTGCATAACTAGTATGGGGGCGCAGCAGCTTATCCATGAGGCGCTGGAATGTGGCTGTGGCCCCCATGTAGCCCAAAAGGGAGGACGGTGTACTGGAATAGCCCATCCGGGGTGGAGAATGCTGTCTTTTCTTTAGCTTCTTTGGTCAGAGGAATCTGCCAGTACCCTTTTGTCAGATCCAGTGTAGTCAAGAATCGGGCACTACCCAGTCGGTCAACCAGTTCGTCGATGCGTGGTAGGGGGTATGCATCAAACTGGGATATTTCATTCAGTCGGCGAAAGTCATTACAGAGTCTCATGGTACCGTCAGGTTTAGGCACTAGAACAACTGGACTGGACCACTGACTGTAAGATTCTTCAATAACCCCTAATTCTAACATTTTCTTTACTTTGGCCTTGGTTTCTTCTTTTTTGGCTGCTGGAATTCAGTAGGGTCTCAATGTTACCTTGGCTCCGGGGATTGTGTGAATATGGTGCTAGGTTTTAGTCGTCAGCCCTGGTTTTGTAGAGAACACATCTCGGTTGCGATTAATCATGTCATAGAATCATAGAATAACAGAGTTGGAAGGGACCTCTGGAGGTCATCTAGTCCAACCCCCTGCCCAGAGCAGGACCAATCCCCACTAAATCATCCCAGCCAGGGCTTTGTCAAGCCTGACCTTAAAAACTTCTAAGGAAGAGGATTCCACCACCTCCCTAGGTAATGCATTCCAGTGTTTCACCACCCTCCTAGTGAAAACGTTTTTCCTAATATCCAATCTAAACCTCCCCCACTGCAACTTGAGACCATTACTCCTTGTCCTGTCATCTGCTATCACTGAGAATAGTCTAGATCCATCCTCTTTGAATCCACCTTTCAGGTAGTTGAAAGCAGCTATCAAATTCCCCCTCATTCTTCTCTTCCTCAGACTAAACAATCCCAGTTCCCTCAGCCTCTCCTCATAAGTCATGTGTTTCAGACCCCTAATCACTTTTGTTGCCCTTCGCTGGACTCTCTCCAATTTCTCCACATCCTTCTTGTAGTGTGGGGCCCAAAACTGGACACAGTACACCAGATGAGGCCTCACCAATGTCGAATAGAGGGGAACAATCATGTCCCTCGATCTGCTGCCCCTTCTTATACACTCCAAAAGGCCATTGGCCTGCTTGGCAACAAGGGCACACTGTTGACTCATATCCAGCTTCTCGTCCACTGTCACCCCTAGGTCCTTCTCAGCAGAACTGCTGCCTAGCCATTCGGTCCCTAGTCTGTAGCGGTGCATTGGATTCTTCCATCCTAAGTGCAGGACTCTGCACTTGTCCTTGTTGAACCTCATCAGATTTCTTTTGGCCCAATCCTCCAATTTGTCTAGGATTTCTCAAATGTCAGCGCCATCTTTAAAGCAAAAGGAGGAGGCCGTCTTTGAAAGAGACATGTCAGCTGCCTCGATCTTTTGGATTGGCGTCAAGTCGGATGATCTCACTTGCTCGTGTAAGTTATCATCCTGGGGAAGTGTCTCCTGCATGACTAAGCATGCCTCTGAATCGTGCCAAGGTTTTAGAAGATTGATGTGGTAAATTTGCTCCAATTTCTGGCGGCCTGGCTGCTGCACCTTATAGTTCACCTCTCCCACGGCTTCGGTTACTTCGTAGGGTCCTTGCCACAGGGCCAACAGTTTACTTTCTGCTGTGGGCACCAGTACCATCACCTGATCCCCTGGTTGGAACCGTCGAAGCTTCGCTTGGTGGTTATAATGGGTTCTTTGGGTCTCCTGTGCTCTCTCCAAGTGTTCCCGTACAATGGGCGTAACTCAGGCTATCCGATCTCTCATCTGCAGTACATGCTCAACTGTGTTCCTTCCGGGATTTGGCTCCTCTTCCCAGGCTTCTCTGGCTATATCCAATATGCCCCGAGGGTGGCGCCCATATAGTAGTTTGAATGGAGAGAAACCCGTGGAGGCTTGCGGAACCTCCTGGATGGCGTATATGAAGTAAGGCAATAAGGTATCCCAATCTTTCCCATCCCGGCTCACCCCTTCCCTGATCATGGCCTTGAGGGTCCTATTGAACCTTTCCACAAGGCCATCTGTTTGCGGGTGGTACAGAGGTCCATAGGGCTTGTACATGGAGCAATGAACAGAGATCTTTCATCAACTTGGACACGAAAGGTGTCCCTTGATCAGTCAATATCTCCTTGGGTAGCCCAACCCAGGCAAAGATCTGTACTAGCTCCTTAGCTATTGTCTTGGAAGCTGTGTTGCGCAGGGGAAAAGCTTCTGGGTACCGGGTTGCATAGTCCAGTACAACAAGCACAAGTTTGTGGCCCCGAGCTGTCTTCTCTAGGGGCTCTACCAGATCCATGGCTATCCGTTCGAAAGGAACCTCTATTATTGGAAGAGGTATCAAAGGAGCCCGCAAGTGCCGGCGAGGGCTATGTAACTGACACTCTGGACAAGAGGTGCAGTATCGCCGGACATCTTCATGTACTCTTGGCGAGAAGAACCTCCGCAGGATCCGTGCCTGGGTTTTCTCTACCCCTAGGTGTCCTCCAAACAGGTGACTGTGGGCGAGACTCAATATGGGTTTTTGATGTTTTTGTGGCACCAGAAGTTGTTGTATCTCTTGCTCCTGCATTTGCACCACGTGGTACAGGAGATCTTTCTTCACTATAAAGTAAGGTCCGGGACCCCGGACCTTCCCATCCACAGGTATCCCATTGATTTCGGCCACCTCTTTCCTGGCGTTATCATATCTGGGGTCCTCCCCTGGGTCCCGCCCAAAAGTCTTTCTCCTAGGACTAACCTGCCCAAGCTCCCAGGGGCCGGCTTTGGCTTCTTCCAACAGTTTGCCGCCGTCATGGCTGGGGGCAGCCTCTGGCTCACCTTCTGTGGTGCAAGTTTCTCTGTTGGCTGCTTGCGTCCATCAGCCTACTAGGGAGGTCTTCTGGCCCTGGGTCAGGATCCGGGTTCCCAAGGCCTTCACGGCCTTCCTCTCTTTTTTTGTCTTCTGGGTCTTTCGGGGGGCCGAGAACAGATCCTGAGAAATCTCAGCGAACATCGGGGGTTGACATTCCCGCAGTGACGAGTCGCTGTCCTCAGCGTCCCCACCTCCCTCCTACTCTCCGGGGGGAGTATATTATCAAACCCTGGATAGTCCCTCCCAATGACTACAGGATATGGGAGTTTAGGAACTACGCCCACGGTCACCTCAATGGGGTTTCCCTGAACCTCTGTCTCCACTGTGATGGTGGGGTAATGGCTCATGGTCCCATGCATGCACGTCATTGCTGCGTGTTTGGCTTGTAGCAGCTGACTACTTTTTACCAGCTTACCCGATATGAGGGTGATAGCACTCCCAGAGTCCACAAGCGCAGTAGTCTCAGCTCCATTTATCCTCACTGGCCTGGTGTAATTATGCGGGGCTAATGCGACCCCCGCGAGGTGGATAAGGGAGCATGGGACCTCCCAATCCCCCAAATTACATTGCATAGGCTCCTCGGTGCTGGGACACTGTGCTGCTATGTGTCCCCACTCCCCACATGCATAACATCTATAATTGCTTTTAATCACTCCCTTATCCTGGGGGTTAGGGGGTTTAGTCCTGGGGTTCGCCCCACTCAGGCCAATCCCTTCCTTCTGGGGTTCCCGCTGGTTTTCGCCCCCCACTTCTTCCACCTAGGACTCCCTGGGGGTTTGGCTGCCCAACCTTCCAGGGTTGGGGTCGGGTGCTTGCTTCAAAAGGGGCCTTCCTTGAGTAGTCGGGTCAGTTCCCTGGCTGTCATCCATCTTTCTACCAGTGTGATCGTCTCGTATGTGGATGGATCGTTCTGGCCTACCCATTTGCGGAGATCTGGCGGCAGTCCCCGCATGTAATGGTCTATGACCAGGGTCTCCAAAATCTCCTCTGGCGTGCACGCCTCGGGCTGTAAACACTTCCATGTGAGGTGTATGAGGTTGAATAGCTGGGACCTCAGGGTTTGTTCTCCTGGTATTTCCACTCATGGAACCTCTGGGCCTTTACTGCTGCCGTTACCCCTGATCGTGCTAGGATCTCTGCCTTCAGACGGGTATTGTCAGTGGCATCCGTGGCAGGCAAGTCAAAGTCGGCCTTCTGGGCCTCTCCACACAAAAAAGAGACGAGAATGCTGACCCACTGCTCCTGGGGCCACGCCTCACGCTGAGCAGTCCTTTCGAATGAGAGGAGATATGCCTCTACGTCATCTCCTTACGTCATCTTTGGCAGACAACCAGTGGCCCTCAGGGCTCGCGTCCTGTCGGACCCCCGGGCCTGGGTGGTGAGGATCTTCAGCTGGTCCACCACCTCTCTCAAGAGGGCACGATCTTGGGTCGCCTGGCTCATCAGTAATTGATTGGTTTCCTGCTGTAGCCGCATAGACTCCTGTTGTGCCATTGCCTGAACCCGGATGGCCTCCTGTTGGGCTGCCGTGGCTTGTACCAGAGCTCTTACCACCTCCTCCATTGTGGTACAAAGCAAACAAACAAACCAAAACAAAACAAAAAAATCCAAAACCCCAGTGCACTTTTTTTTTTTAAACCTTTTTCTTCCGCCACTCTGTGAACGAATTCCCACTCCTGGCACCAGTTGTGACAAAGCTCTGTCCTTGCCTCCGTGGGTCCCGCGTTTCCTGGCGAATTTTGCTAGCCTCAGAGGCTCACTGTGACCCTCCACGTAACCCTTCTCTCTCTAGAGACAAGGGTCACAGTTTACTGAGCCATTTTCATCATAAGCCAGCGAGGGAGGTGAGGAGAAGTTATCCTTCCTTGCACAGTCTCTGTTGTCTCCCAGTCTCAGTGATTAATCAGGGGGCAAGGCGGGGGGGGAGCCCGGCCCACCCTCTACTCCAGGCTCCAGCCTAGGAACCCTAACAGTATCAGCTATGGTAGCGGACCTTTCAGAAACATGACATGTACAATTCCCTGGGCTACTTCCCCCACAGCAGCCCCCACTTCCTCAAGCTCCACTTCACCCTTACCTCAAGGCCTCCTTCCTTGTGCCTGATACGGTGTGTACTACTCAGCCTCTCCAACAGCGCAACTTCCTCCCACAGCTCCTGAAATGCACACCCACCTGACTGACTGGGAGGCTTTTAACTAGTTTCAGCCAGCCCTGATTGGCTTCAGGTGTCCTAATCAACCTTTAGCCTGCAGAAGAGAAGAATGAGGGGGGATTTGATAGCTGCTGATAACTCAGACTAAAGTTTTCTAAAACTAAAGTTTTCTCTGAGGCAGTGGCCTAGATGAGCTATCAGGGCTACATAGTCTTTCCATATCTTGACAAATGGCTCCTGGTAGGTCACACTGACAGGAGGGCTGGTCGGCTATTCAATTCCTTGTTCAAAGTCTTGCAGCTGTGGGGGTTCGTACAAACAGAGAAAAGTCTGTTTTATCCCCCACGAGGACAATAAACTTTATCGGGACTCTGTTTCTGCAAGAACCTTCCTCTTAGGTTTCAAACTATGCACAACCTAATTCTTTGATTTCCTGCAGACCAAGGACTACAGTGTAAATATGCCTATTGCTTCTAAGTCATATGGCACACCCTTTGCCATGCTTCATCTACATTGCCTGCAGGCCTGGCTCAATTCAGTCCACTCGCCCAACAAACCACATCAACTCCAATGTGACCATTCCTACCAGGATCACCTCCACCTTCGTTTGGTGATCAAACCCAGATAAGGTACGACTGGGAATTCCCTTATCCACTGCCACTGTCACCATTGTACATGAATGCATCCCTTCTGGGGTGGGGTACCCACCTGAACAGTCACACTGCTCAGGGCATATGGATCCCACAGGAGGCCAGACTATATATCAACATGCTGGAGCTGTGGGCGCTCACCCTTGCATGGAAGGCCTTCCTCCCATTCATTCACACCCTCCACCTCCAGGTGATGTCAGACAGTATCATCACCGTCGTCTACATAAACAAACAGGGAGAAGCAAGATCTCTCCCACTGTGTCTAGAGGCAGTCAGGCTTCGGAACTGGTGCATCAGGCCCAACATCACAATCCAGATGGCATACCTCCTGCAAGTTCACAACTCCTTAGCAGACAACCTCAGCAGGTGCTTCTCAGTGGACCACGAGTGGGAAATACATGTTCTTACAGACATTTTCACACAGTGGGGCACACCTCTATGGAACCTCTTTGCATCAGAAACGAACAGAAAACTTCCCCTGTATTGTTCCAGAGGAGCCATAATCCCAGACAGTTTTGTCAGTGTCAGCCCACACTCCAATCAAAATCCACCCCTTCTCAGAACTCCAGATGCAGGACAGGAGCAGGGCCAAATACCTCAACCCAGGTTCTCTCCACCTCATGGGCTGGTGTTTGGATGGCCATCGGAAGTAGAGCGCTCTTGTTTATCCCCTGTCCAGGCTATACTTACACAGTAGAAAAGAATCGACCAGAACCTGTTATTTGGCTAAATGAAAACACTTCTCTGCCTGGGTGCAGCACAATCAGTCTCACCCAGTCTCTTCAAGCATCCCCTATCGTTTTAGATTACCTCCTGTCTCTAAAGAACCCTGAAATCTTGATCACCTCATTACAAGTCCACCTAGCAGCTGTTCATGCCTTCCTCCCTCCAGCAGACTGGTACTCTGTCTTTAGCCACCCAACTATGACACGGTCCTTGAATTATATCAGGTAGGGTGACCAGATAGCAAGTGTGAAAAATCGGGATGGGGTGGAGGGCAACAGGCGCCTATATAAGACAAAGCCCCAAATATCGGGACTGTCCCTATAAAATCGGGATATCTGGTCACCCTCAGTAGACCTTTTTGCTTGTACTAATTTAGTCTTTCTGTCTCCCTTTTGCAACTTTTCTCATCAACATTAATTGTAGATTATTGTGATGCTTTCAAACTTTCATGTACTTTTACAGTTGAGCTCACAATTTGGGGTGAATCTGTAGGTCCAATTATCTCAACAAAGCTGAGTGGAAAGAAAAATGTACTTCCATCCAGTGAACTGGAGGCCCCAATAACAACTGTGTGGGTATAACGAGACAATCACTTCTCTCTCGAATGAATTCACACAGGAAAATGATAAAAGACAAAAACACCAATTCACCCCTGAGCGAACATTTTTCACAAAGTGCTCCCTTCATATCTGACCTCTTAGTCCTCATCCTCAAAGGAAGCCTGTACAACACCTTCAAAAGACAAGTCTGGGACATTAAATTCACTTCTTTGTTAGACACTAAAAATCATGGACTCAGTAAAGGCACTAGATTTGTATCTCGTTACAACAATCTATGATCCACTAAGTCTGTAAGCAACCTTATATTTAGCTGTGATATTCTGAGTATCTTTCCCAGGCCTGAAGAAGAGCTCTGTGTCAGCCCAAAAGCTTGTCTCTCTCACCAACAGAAGTTAGTCCAATAAAAGATATTACCTCACGCACCTTGTGTCTCTGATATCCTGGGACTGACATGGCTACAACCACACTGCAATAAACAAAAATGTTCCTTATAATTGAGAGTTGTTTAATAATGTTTTATTAGCTGCTCAAAAAAGTGCAATTCTGCAATCATGAAAAAAGGCTACTTTGATTAAAAAACCATCCTGGTTAAGAGAGGAGGTGAAATGACCAATTTATATATAATTCTCATCCCAAAGCATCTTTACAAACACCGGGAACTTCAGTCCTGTCTGTGGCTTGTTTCTCCATTAAACACAGCTTGATCTTGCCAATGTGTGTGATGTTCTGCCATCTCATCGGTGGTCGGCCTCTAGGTTTGGCTGATCTTGGTTGCGTTGCATTATTTTCTTTGGCATCCTATCCTCTGTCGTCTATAGTGTCCCCACCACTGTAATCTTTTCAATTACAGCCAATACCATACCCTGACTTCACATCCTACTTTGTCTTCTTTATTTCCACCTGCCAACTTCTACTGCTTCTAGCTTTCTAATGTCTGTTTCATTTAAAGCAGCTGCTTCCAGACCTAAGAGTAATACTGTTAGTACACTAGTCTGATAAATTTTCATGTTGGTACCAAATATAACATGTTTATCAGTCCGTAATTTCATCAATATCTATGTAGCACTTGTAGCTAAAGCAAATCTCCTTTTAACTTCATTCTTGATGGAACCATCAACAATGATCAAGCTTCCTAGGTACATGTAACATTTTACTTGTTCTATAGCTTCTCTACTGCTGCATTTCAACACTTTATCGCTTGTCCCTTTTCCGAGATGCACACACTTCGTCTTCTTGGCATTACAGCAAAAAAGCCAAGACTGCTGGGAAAGTGGAAGAAATAAAAGTGTTATGCAAAGCAGTGAAGAAATGACAGATTGGACAAGCAAAAGTTCTGAAGAGAAGAGGCTGAACAATTAGAGGAGGTGTCAGGAAAACAAGCTATGAAAACAATGTACAAAAAGGCTATGTTCTATGGAAAATACCATTAGGCCAACTATGCAAGTTGTAAGAAAGGCTATTGGTGAACTGAGAACAATTCCTGAAGAGGGCCTGAAAGCAGGGAAGGAACATTTGGACAAAGTGCTGAACCCCATCTAGACATACTAAATGAACAGGGAAGCTTGCAAGGCAGAATGGATAGCAGCACTGAACCACCATCCGGAGAAGAAATAGAAAGAGCAGTGAAGTAGTTAAAAATGGGAAAGTTGTAGGAAATAGACATAACAGCTGAACTGTTAAAAGTTGGTGGGACAAGTGCTATCAAAGCTCTAGGAAAAATATATAAGAAGGTATGGGAGCAAGAGGAGGTACTACATAAGAACATAAGAAAGGCCAGACTGGGTCAGACCAAAGGTCCATCCAGACCAGCATCCTGTCTGCTGGCAGCGGCCAATGCCAGGTGCCCCAGAGGGAGTGAATGCATGACTGGCTAAAGGCAGTAGTTGTACCAGTCATGAAGAAAGGAGATCATGTGGATCTGAATAATTGTAGAGGTATAAGCTTAGATTACCAGTACAGGAAGAAATCATGATGAAAGCAATTGGCAACAGATTAAAGCCAGTTTTAGAAGAAGTAGTAGGTGAGGAACAGTGTGGCTTCAGACCACGCCAAAGTTGCATTGATGAGATATTCACATGCCAACAGTTGATGGAAAAAAGTGAGAATGGGGATTGAAAATGTTTGCTGTTTTCATTGACTTCACAAAGGCATTTGATTTGGTTTGGAGGGAAGCATTGTAGAAAGCAGTTAAAATCATATGGAGTTCCAGATAGGACAACTAAAATTATAAAAGTTATGTATGAAAACTCCTGTAGTGCCATAAGAATTGGTGGAATATTAAGCAACTGGTTCAAGTCAAAGTTTGGTGTACAGCAAGTGGGTATGGAAGCACCATCACTTTTCATCAGATTCCTAAATTTGATATTCAGAATGGTATACAAGTTGAATGGCGTGATGTTGGGTGATTTAGAATTGAGCTCTTTAGCTTATGCAGATACCATATAACTAGCAGATATGCTTGAATGATTGATGATACTCTTCTCTACCTTGGAAGATTGGGGTAGTCAACTTGGACTTTATATAAATGGAAAAATGGGGAAGCTGCTAGCGATGAGTACAAATAAGCTGTTAGGAAATGCAGACAATTGACATTCTGACATTTAGAACAGTTAGCCCAACAAAATCAATGTGGCCTACATTAAATGGATTAATATCTGGTTAATGTATAGCTCACAAAATGTAATTATAAAAAAAGAATTGTTATCAAAGGAGATGTTTTAATGGGCTCGCACTGTGATTTATTCTTGACCCAGTGTTATTCACTGTCATTATCAATGATACGGAAGAAAAAACAAAATCATTGCTAGTAAAATTTGCAGATGATCCAAAAATTGGTGGTGTGGTAAATAATGATGGGGACAGGTCACTTATACAGACCAATCTGGATCACTTGGTACGGTGGGCTCATTTGAACAACATATGTTTTATTATAGCTAAATGCAAGTTCATATATCTAAGAACAAAGAATGTAGGACTTACAAGATTGGACTGTATTCTGAAATGCAGTGGCACTGAAAAGTACTTAATGTAATGCTGTAGTTAAGATGGTGAATGTGACCCTCAGACATGCAAGCAGGGAATTAACAGGTGGGAGTAGGCAGGTGGCTAGATTGTCGGGCTCAACGGGTAGTGATCAATGGCTCCATGTCTAGCTGGCAGCCGGTATCAAGTGGAGTGCGCCAAGGGTCGGTCCTGGGGCCGGTTTTGTTCAATATCATAGAATCATAGAATATCAGGGTTGGAAGGGACCCCAGAAGGTCATCTAGTCCAACCCCCTGCTCAAAGCAGGACCAATTCCCAGTTAAATCATCCCAGCCAGGGCTTTGTCAAGCCTGACCTTAAAAACCTCTAAGGAAGGAGATTCTACCACCTCCCTAGGTAACGCATTCCAGTGTTTCACCACCCTCTTAGTGAAAAAGTTTTTCCTAATATCCAATCTAAACCTCCCCCACTGCAACTTGAGACCATTACTCCTCGTTCTGTCATCTGCTACCATTGAGAACAGTCTAGAGCCATCCTCTTTGGAACCCCCTTTCAGGTAGTTGAAAGCAGCTATCAAATCCCCCCTCATTCTTCTCTTCTGCAGGCTAAACAATCCCAGCTCCCTCAGCCTCTCCTCATAACTCATGTGTTCCAGTCCCCTAATCATTTTTGTTGCCCTTCGCTGGACTCTCTCCAATTTATCCACATCCTTCTTGAAGTGTGGGGCCCAAAACTGGACACAGTACTCCAGATGAGGCCTCACCAATGTCGAATAGAGGGGAACGATCACGTCCCTCGATCTGCTCGCTATGCCCCTACTTATACATCCCAAAATGCCATTGGCCTTCTTGGCAACAAGGGCACACTGCTGACTCATATCCAGCTTCTCGTCCACTGTCACCCCTAGGTCCTTTTCCGCAGAACTGCTGCCTAGCCATTCGGTCCCTAGTCTGTAGCTGTGCATTGGGTTCTTCCATCCTAAGTGCAGGACCCTGCACTTATCCTTATTGAACCTCATCAGATTTCTTTTGGCCCAATCCTCCAATTTGTCTAGGTCCCTCTGTATCCTATCCCTCCCCTCCAGCGTATCTACCACTCCTCCCAGTTTAGTATCATCCGCAAATTTGCTGAGAGTGCAATCCACACCATCCTCCAGATCATTTATGAAGATATTGAACAAAACTGGCTCCAGGACCGACCCTTGGGGTACTCCACTTGATACCGGCTGCCAACTAGATATGGAGCCATTGATCACTACCCGTTGAGCCCGACAATCTAGCCAGCTTTCTACCCACCTTGTAGTGCATTCATCCAGCCCATACTTCCTTAACTTGCTGACAAGAATACTGTGGGAGACCGTGTCAAAAGCTTTGCTAAAGTCAAGAAACAATACATCCACTGCTTTCCCTTCATCCACAGAACCAGTCATCTCATCATAAAAGGCGATTAGATTAGTCAGGCATGACCTTCCCTTGGTGAATCCATGCTGGCTGTTCCTGATCACTTTCCTCTCATGCAAGTGCTTCAGGATTGATTCTTTGAGGACCTGCTCCATGATTTTTCCAGGGACTAAAGTGAGGCTGACTGGCCTGTAGTTCCCAGGATCCTCCTTCTTCCCTTTTTTAAAGATTGGCACTACATTAGCCTTTTTCCAGTCATCCGGGACTTCCCCGGTTCGCCACGAGTTTTCAAAGATAATGGCCAATGGCTCTGCAATCACAGCCGCCAATTCCTTCAGCACTCTCGGATGCAACTCGTCCGGCCCCGTGGACTTGTGCACGTCCAGCTTTTCTAAATAGTCCCTAACCACCTCTATCTCCACAGAGGGCTGGCCATCTCTTCCCCATTTTGTGATGCCCAGCGCAGCAGTCTGGGAGCTGACCTTGTTAGTGAAAACAGAGGCAAAAAAAGCAATATCTTCATAAATGATCTGGAGGATGGTGTGGATTGCACTCTCAGCAAATTTGCGGATGATACTAAACTGGGAGGAGTGGTAGATACGCTGGAGGGGAGGGATAGGATACAGAAGGACCTAGACAAATTGGAGGATTGGGCCAAAAGAAATCTGATGAGGTTCAATAAGGATAAGTGCAGGGTCCTGCACTTAGGACGGAAGAACCCAATGCACAGCTACAGACTAGGGACCGAATGGCTAGGCAGCAGTTCTGCAGAAAAGGACCTGGGGTGACAGTGGACGAGAAGCTGGATATGAGTCAGCAGTGTGCCCTTGTTGCCAAGAAGGCCAATGGCATTTTGGGATGTATAAGTAGGGGCATAGCGAGCAGATCGAGGGACGTGATCGTTCCCCTCTATTCGACATTGGTGAGGCCTCATCTGGAGTACTGTGTCCAGTTTTGGGCCCCACACTTCAAGAAGGATGTGGATAAATTGGAGAGAGTCCAGCGAAGGGCAACAAAAATGATTAGGGGACTGGAACACATGAGTTATGAGGAGAGGCTGAGGGAGCTGGGATTGTTTAGCCTGCAGAAGAGAAGAATGAGGGGGGATTTGATAGCTGCTTTCAACTACCTGAATGGGGGTTCCAAAGAGGATGGCTCTAGACTGTTCTCAATGGTAGCAGATGACAGAACGAGGAGTAATGGTCTCAAGTTGCAGTGGGGGAGGTTTAGATTGGATATTAGGAAAAACTTTTTCACTAAGAGGGTGGTGAAACACTGGAATGCGTTACCTAGGGAGGTGGTAGAATCTCCTTCCTTAGAGGTTTTTAAGGTCAGGCTTGACAAAGCCCTGGCTGGGATGATTTAACTGGGAATTGGTCCTGCTTCGAGCAGGGGGTTGGACTAGATGACCTTCTGGGGTCCCTTCCAGCCCTGATATTCTATGATTCTAGGTGGTATTGCCTTTTTATTTGGCATTAATGAAACCATTACTGGATATGGTATCCATTTCTGGTATCCACACTTCAAAAAGGATGTTGAAAAACTGGAACAGGTTCTGAAAAGAGCTACAAGAATGATTCAAGGTCTGGAAAAACTATCTTGTAGAGTCCAAATCTATTTAGTTTATCCAAGAGAAAGTTAAGAAGTGACTTGATCATGCTTTACAAATACCTACATGAGGAAGGGATTTCTGACAGTGGTATGGCTCTTCAGTCCAGCTAGAAAAGATGGCTCTTTAAACTGGCCAAAAAAACCCATATCCATTGGCTGGAAGCTGATGCTAGACAAATTCAGATTAGAAATAAGTTGCACATTTTTAACAGTGAAGATAATTAACCATTGGATCAACTTACTTAGGGATGTCCCAAATTCTCCATCACTTTTGATCTTTATAACTAAGCTAGATCTTGCTGAAATATATGCTCTTGCTCAAACAAGATTGATGGGCTTGATGCAGGAGTTACTGCGCGGGGTTCTTTTGTCTATCATAGACAAGAGGCCAAACTAGATAATCATAATCATCCCTTCTGGCCTTCAGATATGTGCATCTCATAATGTAAAAGACACACTCTAGGTCAGGTTTCAGAGTAGCAGCCGTGTTAGTCTGTATCCGCAAAAAGAACAGGAGGACTTGTGGCACCTTAGAGACTAACCAATTTATTTGAGCATAAGCTTTCGTGAGCTACAGCTCACTTCATCGGATGCATTCAGTGGAAAATACAGTGGGGAGATTTTATATACACAGAGTACATGAAACAAGGGGTGTTACCATACACACAGTAAGCAGAGTGATCACTTAAGATGAGCTGTTACCAGCAGGAGAGAAAAAAAAACCTTTCGTAGTGATAATCAAGGTGGGCCATTTCAAGCAGTTGACAAGAACGTGTGAGGAACAGTGGGGGGGGAAATAAACATGGGGAAATAATTTTACTTTGTGTAATGACCCATCCACTCCCAGTCTTTATTCAAGCCTAGTTCAATCACAAGTTACTGGGCTCAAAGGAATTCCTATCTGAAGTTCTCTGGCCGGAGCTATGCAGGAAGTCAGACTAGGTGATCATAATGGTCCCTTCTGATAAATCCTGTGATCCTTTGGCAGGGGAGAAGCCAACAAGGCCTCCCCTCTCTGCACGTGGTGGGGTGAAGGCAGTGGGGAAGGGGTTGTTCCCTGCTGAGTAGCAGGTGCTTGGTCCTTTTTCTGTGGCAGGTCAGGAGCAGTTGGGGTGGGGGCTCCTCTCTCTGCCGTGGGTTAGAAAAGGGTGAGCATGCTCGCTATGGGGCTTGGGGAAAGGGCGTTTCAGTTCTGGGGAAAGGGGTGCTTGTCTCTGCCTTTCCTGCAGGAACTCTGGTGTCTTCAGTGTTTCTCTGGTTCTCTCCCCTCTCTGTTCTCCCTGGCGCCCCTCTCCAGCCACCTGCAGCCCTTCGGCCTGCTCACCTGTCAGGCAGGGAGACTCGCTTTGTAAGTGCCTCTTGGTGTGCAGTGTATGCTGCTGCTCTTAGCACGTTCCTTGGCTCCATCGTCTCACGGACTTGGTATTTGCTGAGACTTGTGCTGTGGGGAGCAGTTGTAGGGCCAGGGCCCCAAGGGGATAGAAGCTGCTCCACCGCTGCTCCTTGTTGCTCGCTGCTGCTGGGCTGGTGTCTGTGAGCGCTTCAGGGCAGAAAAGCTGTGGTGTCAGTTGCTTTGCTCAAGCTCAGTAACAAGCTATGAGAGCGCGAGATGTTAAGCCAGGGCTAGGACAGGCTATGCTGGGGTGGCACTGGGGGTTGGTGCCATGGGCTGCGCAGAGTGAGAACTCCAGGCCTCTCCCTGCACATGACAGGAGGAGCTAGGGGGGGGGGTGTAGATTGGGAGCTCTGGTACTGCTCCCAAATTGGGCAGGATGACCTAGGGGACTCCAGCTAGGACTCTCAATTTACATTCTCTTGTCTGTTTTCAGGCTGCCATAAACTTCATCCCACCGCAGGATGACAGCAAATCAGTAAGTGCTTCTGTCCTCAGACCTCTCATTCTTCCTTTGCACACTCGTCACTGCCAGGCCTCTCACTCTCCCTTCTTCAAACGCTGCTCACTGCGAGACCGCAAACTCTCTTTTCCTAACACTCTGCTCACTGCCAGGCCTCGTCCTCGCCTTCACACTCTGCTCACTGCCAGGCTTTGACCTCTCCTTTCTTCACACGCTGCACTCTCCTTTCCTTGCACTCTGCTCACTGCCAGGGCTCGCCCTCTCCTTTCCTTGCACTCTGCTCACTGCCAGGCCGCGCCCTCTGCTTTCCTTACACTCTGCTCACTGCCAGGCCGTGCCCTCTGCTTTCCTTACACTCGGCTCATTGCCAGGGCTCACCCTCTCCTTCCCTCACACTGTGATCCGTGCCAAGCTTGGCATCCTACTCACCTCCATGGCTCACCCTCTCCTTTTCTCGCACTTGGCTCACCGCCAGGCCTCCCCCTCTCCTTTCCTTGCACTCAGCTCACTGCCCCACCTCGCCCTCTCCTTTCCTTGCACTCGGCTCACTGCCAGGGCTCGCCCTCTCCTTTCCTTGCACTTGGCTCACTGCCCCGCCTTGCCCTCTCCTTTACTTGCACTCTGCTCACTGCCAGGGCTCGCCCTCTCCTTTCCTTGCACTCTGCTCACTGCCAGGGCTGGCCCTCTCCTTTCCTTGTACTCGGCTCACTGCCCCACCTCACCCTCTCCTTTCCTTGCACTCTGCTCACTGCCAGGGCTCGTCCTCTCCTTTCCTTGCACTCGGCTCACCTCCCCACCCCGTCCTCTCCTTTCCTTGCATTTGGCTCACTGCCCCACCCCACCCTCTCCTTTCGTTGCACTCGGCTCACTGCCAGGCCTCGCCCTCTCCTTTCCTTGCACTCGGCTCACTGCCAGGCCTCGCCCTCTCCTTTTCTTGCACTCTGCTCACTGCCCCACCTCTCCCTCTCCTTTCCTTGCACTCTGCTCACTGCTAGGCCTCGCCCTCTCCTCCCATTCTGCTCACCACCTGGCCTCGCCCTCTCCTTTACTTTCACTCTGATCACCACCAGACCTCACCTCTTTTTCTCACACGCTGCTCATTGCCAGGGCTTGCCCTCTGGTTTCCTTGTACTTTGCTCACTGCCAGGCCTCACACACTCCCTCCTTTACACACTGCTCACTGCCAGGCTTTGCACTGTCCTTTCCTTGCACTCTGCTCACTGCTAGGCCTCATACTCTCCTTTCCTTGCGCACTGCTTACCAGCAGGCCACACACTCTCCTTTTCTTGCACGCTGCTCACTGCCAGGCCACACACTCTCCTTTCCTTGCATGCTGTTCACTGCCAGGCCTTGCTCTCTACTTTCCTTTCACGCTGCTCACTGCCAGGCCTAGCACTCTCCTTTCCTTGCGCACTGCTCACTGCCAGGCCTTGCCCTCTGCTTTCCTCGCATTCTGTTTACTGTCAGACCACACACTCTCCTTCCCTTGCACACTGCTCACTGCCAGGCCTTGCTGTCTACTTTCCTTGCACGCTACTCACTGCCAGGCCTTGCTCTTTACTTTCCTTGCATGCTACACACTGCCAGGCCTTGCTCTCTACTTTCCTTTCACGCTGCTCACTGCCAGACCTCACATTTGCACAAATGCACACAGGCTTATTTTTTCCCTTTTCTCAAAATGCAGTGTGAATATTCCATAGCCTTGCTCCCTCTGGTCCTTGCTCTGGTGGCTCTCATTCCCGTGGTGGGTGCTCTCTTTCGCTCACTTACTTGCTTCTCTGCTACCCCTCACTCCAGTTTCTCACATTTGTTCATTTCCTCAAAACATCCCAGAGTGACGGGCTCTAGTTTTAGCCTCAACACCCTCGTCCCCTCTCACATCCCTGCTTGTGGCCCAATCTGTCACTGGAGCCCTCGGTGCTTGTTCATCCTTTTCTCTCTCACTCCTGGCAACAACAGCCACTAGCTGCTGTTTGTTACCTGCATCTCCTACTTACGACTCCCACATTCTCCCCAGACTCTTACTTACTTACACTTCCCTCCTGCACCCCTGGCATCTGCCTGCTTGCATTGTAGACTTGTGCTTGTGCCCTGGGCTTGTGTGGAGCCACTGGGCCCTGCCCTGACCTTATTGCTTGTCTAGTTCTGCACATCTTCATCCTGGGGGGTTGGCTGATGCTTGATAGCTGCTGTTGCTCTCCCTCCCACATATCAGTGGGGGCTATTGTTAAGGTGCCTTTATCCCTCTCACAGCCTGCTGCCTCTGACTGGGTCGGCAGTGTGGCTGAGAAGCTGCACCCAAGAGTTTCAAACAGGATCTGCCCCCCTCTTTTGGATGCCAGGGATGTCTTGCTGCCCTAACTTTTCTTGTCTCTCTTTTCTGTCTCTTGTCCCTTACTCTACCTTTTCCCTGTTGTGTGGTGTGGGCACAAGCAGACCAAGCCGGGCGTCATTCAGCCTCTCTCCCGTGTGCGACAAAACGCGGCCCCACCTAGTTCGGAGGGCAGGGACAGCCCCAACCCCTTCCAGCAACCTGAGTCATGCTCCAGTGTCCAGAACTCTGTAAGTGGCCTGCAGTTCCTTCTCACTGAGCTGAGTCAGCCTGTTCCTGGTGGTTGCTGTGCCACCCTTCCTGGCAGGCAAGCTACACACACCCTCCTAGTGATGCCCATCGGGTTTAAAGGGAATTTGCTCATTATGGGCCGAAACGCCAACCAACCCTCTCTGGTCCCTGGAGGAGCTCTCTGCCCCATCTGAAAGGCACTGGAGTGCTGGGTGCTCCGTAGTCTTGTGTACGCTGGGATTTGCTCTCGTTACAGCCATCTTTGGGTAACCACCAGTGACGCTATCCTGGTGAGAACCCCAGGAAAGACAGACAGAATCCTGATTCGCACCAGTGCAGCTTACTCTGGTTTCAAACAGGGGTGAGCAGCACAGTGGCACATGACGACTTTGCTTGTCTGTGCCAGGATTTGCATCAGTGCAGCTGCACCAGTGGCTGAAATCCCCAGGGCAGATAGAGTCTCGGACTTTCATTTACCTATAAGGTGCTGCGTTCTCTTGATGTATAAAGCCCTTCAGATCTTTTGTCCTGTCATTATCTCTCACACACCAGGGCAACAGCTTCTTGCTGTTACCTAGCTGTGTGGCTCTGCCCCCTTCGCTGGGGAGCACTGCACCATTGCTGCTTTGCAGAATGATTGCTTGCGCATTGGCAATTGCTACAAGATGGTATCACAGTCAGGAGCGAGGAATCTCTGCAGGTCTCTGTGGCCTGGACATTAGGGGCCCAGACACAGGATTTCTGTGCTCTGGCAAGAATTATCACACAAGAACACTGGTCCAGTTGCAGCAGGGAAATATGCCAATGGTCCTGTTACTCGTTTTCACAGTGCCTGTGTGGCACTATTGAAAACCTAGAGAGAGATCCAGCCTGCCTCAAAGAGTCACAGTATGAACTGGACAGACATCCCTGTCTGGGCCCAAATGAGACCTAGGCTGAAGAGCCAGAGTTCAAGTGATTCAGATACAGTAACTCCTCACTTAAAGTCGTCCCGGTTAATGTTGTTCCATTGTTTCGTTGCTGATCAATTAGGGAACATGCTTGTTTAAAGTTGCGCAATGCTCCCTTATAACGTTGTGTGGCAGTCACCTGTTTTGTCCACTGCTGGCAGAAAGAGCAGCCCGTTGGAGCAAGCTGGTGGCGGCTTGGCACCAGGGTGAACCGGCAGCCTCCCATCAACTCCCCACTCTCCTAAGTTTCCTGTTCAGCAGCTGCTCAGCAGGCTATCAATTGCCGGCAGTTCAGCTGTCCCTCCCTCCACTGCTGTGTGCTGCTCCTGCCTTCTGCCCTGGAGCTGCTCCTGGGAGCCTCCTGCTTACTGTGCAAGTAGGCGGGGGAAGAGGGGTGCTAATGTCAGAGTGTCCCCCACCCCCCGTTCCTGCCCCCCGCTTATCCGCTCTCCATAGAGCAGGGGGGGACATGACAGGGCTCAGGATGGAGAGAGCTTGCTGGCAGCGGCTGCTGTCTCAACTTGCTGATTTACTTAAATCATCCGATGCAGTGAGCTGTAGCCCACGAAAGCTTCTGCTCAAATAAATTGGTTAGTCTCTAAGGTGCCACAAGTCCTCCTGTTCTTTTTGCGAATACAGACTAACAGGGCTGCTACTCTGAAACCTTAAAAAGGCAGTGTACTTAGAGTGGGGTCAGCGTACTTAAAGGGGCAATGCATGTCTCTCTCTCTCACACAGGATTTGTGTCTCTGTCTCTCTGCCATGCTGTCTCCCCTCCCTCCATTCCTGCTGCCTTGTAGAGTGTGAGGCTACATTAACAATGTGTTAACCCATGAGGGCTCAGCCGAGTGATAGTTCATCATTTAGCAGTAAGACATTCCCTGGGAAATATCCCCCCCTCTGACTCCATCACCTCAACCAAGCTTAGAATGTGTACAGTATTAAACTGTTTGTTTAAAACGTATACTGTGTGTATATATATATATAAAATATATAAAATGTCTTTTGTCTGGTGAAAAAAAATTCCCTGGAATCTAACTCCCCCTCTTTACATTAATTCTTATGGAGAAATTGGATTCGCTTAACATGGTTTTGCTTAAAGTAGCATTTTTCAGGAATGTAACTATAACGTTAAGCAAGGAGTTACTGTATTTTAAAATCTCTTTCCAAGCTGGGTGGATTATTGTTAATCTGAGCAGAAGGGAAGACAACCAAACAAGAATAGATATCACCGTTAGAGCAAAGAGAAGGGCAGCAAACAAGCAAGGCTGAGTTAAGGCAGCCAAAGGGGCTGAGGGAGCTGGAAAAGAGGGAAGGAATCAAGTGTGGAATTGAAGGGGAGAGACCATGTAACCACTGGTGAGGAAAGCTCTTGCCCCCACCGTCCTGAGGCCCTGAATAGGGTACCGCTCCCCATATAGGAAGGAAAAGGCGAGGAGCAGAGGAGTTTGTTTATAGGCAGCCATGTAAAGCAGGCGTGTTCCCTTTTCAGGGGAGAGAGGAGAAGCCAGCTCAGAGAGAGTCAAGGGTGAGGCTGGAAGCAGGAGGTCAAGGCACTGGTCATAGGTGGCACGTTCACTGACTGTAGTGATGAAGGGGAGGAGGGAGGTGGCAGAAGTGCGGGATCTCAGGTGGATTTTTATCCCGGGGGATTAGGGTGTGGTTGTGTTGTGAAGGGGGTGAGAATAGGGGCAAGGCAGATGTGTGTCTGGGATGGGATTGGGGGGTGGGGGAGACAGAAGGTGAAAGGAGGAGAGCAGAAAAGTTACAAGGAACGTGAAGTCCTGTTGGATCGTCTCAGTCTTTTCTGTCAGTACATTGGCAAAGATGCTAAGTGGGGAAACGCTTAAGGAGGCAAGAAGAGGAGATGGTGGGTCCTGCAGATGATAGATCCCTTCCTAGAAGGCAGCTGAGATGTTCTCAGTGCTAGTAAGAGGACCACAGAAATCTACAGGAGCCCTCAGGTAGGGGGTGTGTGAGCACCGGCACTGACACTGGTTTAAGTAGGAGTGCAATAGTCCGGCACTGAAATACAGGAGGAAACGGCCAGGCCGTCTTGCAGGGATAACTGGCCTAGCACCAGAGACAAGGCTGAGAGGTAACCTGAACTCTGTTATAGTCTTGGCCTTCACAAATACTGTGAGGTACTCTAAAATCTGGCATAGCCAATCCAGACTTAGGAACTGGAGTCCAGTGTTTGGCTACCCATAGAGCCCATTGTTTTCGGCTCAGCCACACTAGCTTATGTCTGCCTACAATCCCCAAGGAGCCTGGGAGCAGCACTGCCACCTGGGAAACCCCCACTGAACCAGGAGGCTCTGCCGCCAGAAGAAGCATTGGCCTATCCAGGACATGAGAGCCAGCAGTGTAACATGCTCGTGTCCAAGGAAGCCACGGTGCATGGCAGCTACTCTGTCCGAGGCTGGGGGCTCTGTCTCTGATGCTCCACTCTCCAGTCTCAAAATACATAAGGGGCTGGTTCTTTTCCTATTCTCTTCTTTATAGCAGCTATGATTAGCCTGACCTCTTCTGTCTCTGTCTCTGCAGCTGCGTCCCCCCTCTCCCCCCTCTCCTGAGGATGTCCCAGTCAATGTCAAGCAGGCATACAAGACCTTTGCAGCGGTGCCCCTGTCGCAGGCAAATAAGGTAGGGGTAGGGCAGGGATGATGACCTGGCTGCACAGACACCAGGGTGGCAGGGACGATGGGGATACTGGGAGCATCACAGGTGGGTCAGGAATGAGAATGGAGGCAGGAGGTGCTGTGGGTGAGGCAAAGACAAAGATAACCCCTCTCTCAAAAGTTTCCCTTTTCTCTCTCTCCTCAGGAGACGCACGGTCAGACAAGCACCGAGAAACCTAAAGCTTCTCCTGAGGTGAGTTTCAGTGGCTGGAAATGGAGTTGGAGTTGGGAGTCCTGATCACAGACTTTGGGGGATAAGGGCAGGATCCCAATGTGGGTAGATAGGAGGCAAAGTTCCCATCTGTGGCAATGTGGAGAGAGGGTTCAGACATGGGGTAGGGACCTGATGAAAGCAGGCATGTGGCCTGTGCCTGAAGGGACTAGATATGGGGTAGGGACCTAGGGAAGGCAGGCATGGGACATATACTCAGGGAGATTGGATATGGGGCAGGGATCCAGGGAAGGTGGGCACAGGGCACATGCCTGAAGAGATTGGACGTGGGGTAGGGACACAGGAAAGGTAGGCATGGGCACTTGCCTGCGGGGATTGGATATGGGGCAGGGTCTTTTAGTGGCTGACATGCTGCTGTGGCTGTTGCAGATGATGTCGTCCAGGGGACTGCACAGCCCAGAGCAGCGATCCTTCCGTGAGAGGCAAAAGTACTTTGAGATCGAGGTGAAGCAGCAGCAGGTGGAGAAGCCCCCCAAGCGTGTCTCCCTGGTGGGGGAGGATGACCTGAAGAAAATGAAGGAGGAGGAAGGTGCGATGGAGTCAGTTTTGGGGTGTTAGGTTTCTCTTTTGTGCTCTTGCGGGGTCTGTCCCCTGCCTGTTGGCTTTTGAGAGTGGGGGATCCTGCCTATTGAACATGGGACTGGTAGGGACCTCCTGAGTCACTGAGTCCAGTCCACTGCTATTACAGGCAACTCTGTCCTATCATCCCATTCATAAACTTATCAAGCTCCACCTTACAAGTAGTTGGGCTGTTTGCCCCCTGCTCCTACCAGAAGGCTATTCCAGAACCCCGCTGCTTGGATGTTTGGAATTGGAAATATTCTAATTTCCAGCCATCGGCTCCTGGGTTCCAGTTTATTAGGATGGGCGGGAGGGTGTCTCAAGCAACAGTACCATAAAATATTGAACCCCTGTGGTCAGGCCTGAAAAATCATGAGACTGGCTTTAAAATGACGCGTGTTGGGTCTGTCTTTGCCTTCTGGCTTTGGAGCCCCTCTGAGCCCCATCTTCAAGCTTCTCTCCACAGCCAGGAGTGCTACCGTGTTTGTGTTTTAAATGGAAGCTGAGATTCTCCTTTGCTTGCTTCCCACTCCTGGGATGGGCTGGCCTGTACAACTCTGACAGTTAACAGTAGCTAGCAGTGCCCACTGAAGCACTTATTTGCTGCCTCCTGCCCGTCTCTTCCCTGTTTTGAAGGGTCTAAGGGTGAGGCTATAAAAAGGGATTGCAGCACTCCTTCCAGCCGCCCGCAGCAGCAGACTACCAACCTCTCTGGACCTGGATCCAGATCCTATTTTTGATACAAGTGCTATCTAAAAACATTTTGGTTTAGAGTTTTACACTGTTAAGATTGTACATAGTTAGTAGTTACAGTTTTGGATAGGTAGTTTTTAGCAACGATAAGTAAGCTTTGGCTCCAAACTGAGGTGTCTTCTATGGCAGATCTGAAAACTAAGAAGCCAAGTTTTAAATGCTTTTCGTCCTGCCCAGCAGTCTTCTCATAACACAAGAACTAAGGGTCACCAAATGAAATTAATAGGAAGCAGGTTTAAAACAAACAAAAGGCAGTATTTTTTTCCACACAATGCACAGTCAACCTGTGGAACTCTCTGCCAGAGGTTGTTGTGAAGGCCAAGACAATAGCAGAGTTCAAAAAAGAATGAGATAAATTCATGGAGGGTAGGTCCACCAATGACTATTAGCCAGGATGGGTAGGGATGGTGTCCCTAGGCTATGTTTGCCAGAAGCTGAAATGGGCAACAGGGGGTTCATTCCCTCTGAAGCACCTGGCATCAGAAGACAGGACACTGGGCTAGATGGACCTTTAGTCTGACCCAGTATGGCCATATAAGATTTTCTGTCTTATTATCTAACCCTTTCCTAATGATTCACAACATTCTGTTTGCTTTTTTGGCTGCGCTGCACATTGAGTATATGTTTTCAGAGAACTATCCACAGTGACTCCAAGATCTCTTCCTTGAGTGGTGACAGCTAATTTAGACCCCATCATTTTGAATGTATAGTTGGGATTATGTTTTCCAATGTTCATTACTTTGCATTTATCTGCCATTTTTTTGCCCAGTCACCTAGTTTTGTGAAATCCCTTTGCGTCGCTTCACAGTCTGCTTTCTACTTAACTATCCTGAGAAGTTTTGTATCAGCTACAGATTTTGACACCTCACTGTTTACATAAGAACATCCATACTGGGTCAGACCAAAGGTCCATCTAGCCCAGTATCCTGTCTTCCAACAGTGGCCAATGCCAGGTGCCCCAGAGGGAATGAATAGAACAGGCAGTCATAGAATCATAGAATATCAGGGTTGGAAGGGACCTCAGGAGGTCATCTAGTCCAACCCCCTGCTCAAAGCAGGACCAATCCCCAACTAAATCATCCCAGCCAGAGCTTTGTCAAGCCTGACCTTAAAAACCTCTAAGGAAGGAGATTCCACCACCTCCCTTGGTAACCCATTCCAGTGTTTCACCACCCTCCTAGTGAAAAAGTTTTTCCTAATATCCAACCTAAACCTCCCCCACTGCAACTTGAGACCAATAACTCCTTGTCCTGTCCTCTTCTACCACTGAGAATAGTCTAGAACCATCCTCTCTAGAACCACCTCTCAGGTAGTTGAAAGCAGCTATCAAATCCCCCCTCATTCTTCTCTTCCGTAGACTAAACATCCCCAGTTCCCTCAGCGTCTCCTCATAAGTCATGTGTTCATCAAGTGATCCATCCCCTGTCACTCATTTCCAGCTTCTGACAAACAGAGGCTAGTGACATCATCCCTGCCCATCCTGGAGAATAGCCATTGATGGACCTATACTCCATGAACTTATCTAGTCTGTTTTGAACCCTGTTATACTCTTGGCCTTTACAACAGCCTCTGGCAGAGAGTTCCACAGGTTGACTGTGCATTGTGTGGAAAAAAATACTGCCTTTTGTTTGTTTTAAACCTGCTGCCTATTAATTTCATTTGGTGACCCCTAGTTCTTGTGTTATGAGAGGGAATAAATAACACTTCCTTATTTACTTTCTCCACACCAGTCATGATTTTAAAGACATCAATCATATCCCCCCTTAGACATCTTTTCCAAGCTGAAAAGTTCCAGTCTTATTAATCTCTCCTCATACGGAAGCCATTCCATACCCCTAATCATTTTTGTTGCCCCTTTCTGAACCTTTTCCAATTCCAATATATCTTTTTTGAGATTAGGTGACCACATCTGCACAAAGTATACAAGATGGGGGCGTACCATGGATTTATACAAAGGCAATATGATATTTTCTGCCTTACTATCTATCCCTTTCTTGATGATTCCCAACATTCTGTTCACTTCTTTGACTGCCGCTGCACATTGACAGATGTTTTCAGAGAACTCTCCACAATGACTCCAAAAATCTCTTTCTTGAGTGGTAATGGCTAATTTAGATCCCATCGTTTTATATGTACAATTGGGATTATGTTTTCCAATGTGCGTTACGTTGCATTTATCATTGAATTTCATCTGCCATTTTGTTGTCCAGTCACCCAGTTTTGAGAGATCCTTTTGTGGCTCTTTGCAGTCAGCCTGGGACTTAACTATTTTAAGTAGTTTTGTATCATCTGCGAATTTTGCCACTTCACTGTCTATCTCTTTTTCCAGATCATTTATGAATATGTTGAACAGTACTGATCCCAGTACAGATCCCTGAGGGACACCACTATTTACCTCTCTCCATTCTGAAAACTGAGCATTTATTTCTATCCTTTGTTTCCTATCTTTTAACCAGTTACTTATCCATGAAAGGACCTTCCCTCTTATCCCATGACAGCTTACTTTGCTTAAGAGCCTTTGGTGAGGGACCTTGTCAAAGGCTTTCTGAAAATCTAAGTACACTATATCCACTGGATCACCCTTTTCCACATGCTTGTTTACACCGCAAAGAATTCTAGTAGATTAGTGATTCATGATTTCCCTTTACAAAAAACATTTTGACTCTTCCCCAACAAATCTCCCCAGAAAAATCATGGAGCAGGTCCTCAAGGAATCTATTTTGAAGCACTTGGAAGAGAGGAAGGTGATCAGGAAGCGTCAACATGGATTCACGAAGGGCAAGTCATGCCTAACCAACCTGATTGCCTTGTATGATGAGATAACTGGCTCTGTGGATAAGGGGGAAGTGGTGGACATGATATACTTTGATTTTAGCAAAGCTTTTGATACGGTCTCGCATAGTATTCTTGTCAGCAAGTTAAAGAAGTATGGATTGGATGAATGAAGAAGTATGGATTGGATGAATGAACCCTATAAGGTTGGCAGAAAGCTGGCTAAATCGTCAGGCTCAACGGGTAGTGATCAATGGCTTGATGTCTAGTTGGCAGCCGGTATCAGTGGAGTGCCCTGTGGGTTGGTCCGGGGGCCAGTTTTGTTCAACATCTTCATTAATGATCTGGTTGATGGGATGGATTGGACCCTCAGCAAGTTTGCAGATGACACTAAGATGGGGGGGGGAGACAGATATGCTGGAGGGTAGGATAGGGTCCCGAGTGACCTAGACAAACAGGAGGATTGGGCCAAAATAAATCTGATGAGGTTCAACAAGGACAAGTGCAGTCTCCTGCACTTAGGATGGAAGAATCCCATGCACCGCTACAGGCTGGGAACTGACTAGCTAAGTGGCAGTTCTGCAGAAAAGGACCTGGGGATTTCAGTGGACGAGAATCTGGATATGAGTCAACAGTGTGCCCTTGTTGCCAAGAAGGCTAACGGCATATTGGGCTGCATTAGTAGGAGCCTTGCCAGCAGATCGAGGGAAGTGATTATTCCCTTCTATTTGGCACTGGTGAGGCCAGTACATCAAGGGACGTGATTGTTCCCCTCTATTCAACATTGGTGAGACCTCATCTGGAGTACTCGCAAAAAGAAAAGGAGTACTTGTGGCACCTTAGAGACTAACCAATTTATTTGAGCATGAGCTTTCGTGAGCTCATGCTCAAATAAATTGGTTAGTCTCTAAGGTGCCACAAGTACTCCTTTTCTTTTTGCGAATACAGACTAACACGGCTGTTACTCTGAAATCTGGAGTACTGTGTCCAGTTTTGGGTCCCCCATTACACAAAGGATGTGGACAAATTGGAGAGAGTCCAGCAGAGGGCAACGAAAATGATTAGGGGGTTGGGGCACATGACTTACGAAGAGAGGCTGAGGGAACTGGGGTTATTTAGTCTACAAAAGAGAAGAGTGAGGGGAGATTTGATAGCAGCCTTCAACTACCTGAAGAGGGGTTCCAAAGAGGATGGAACTAGGCTGTTCTCAGCGTGGCAGATGGCAGAACAAGAAGCAATGGTCTCCAGTTGCAGTGTGGGAGGTCTAGGTTGTATATTAGGAAACACTATTTCACTAGGAGAGTAGTGAAGCACTGGAATGGGTTCCTTAGGGAGGTGGTGGAATCTCCATCCTTAGAGGCTTTTAAGGCCCAGCTTGACAAAGCCCTGGCTGGGATGACTGAGTTGGTGTTGGTCCTGCTTTGAGCAGGGGATTGGACTAGATGACCTCCTGAGGTCTCTTCCAACCCTAATATTCTTTGATTTTCATGGATTCATAGAGTCCAAGACCAGAAGGGACCACTGTGATCATCTAGTCTGACCTCCTGAATAAAACAGAGCATAAAACTTACCCAAAATAATAATTTGCAGAGAAACATCCATTTTTTTAAAGGGTCTTATTCATGTGTACCCTCCTGTTTCCAATCCTGTACCTTCACAGGACCTGAATTTAGTTGTGTCTCACTTGATGGGTTCCTCCTTTGAACCCTTGGCAACAACTCTACTGCTGCTATCAATGAAACCAGTGTTTTTGATAGTAGTTACCTCTGCAAGGTGTTTGAGAGAGATACAGGAACTTTCAGCCAACTCTCCTTTTACAGTATTCCACAAAGGCAAGGTCTCTCTCAGGCCACTCCCTAAATGTATGCCTCAAGTCATATCTTCATTCTACTTCAACCAGACTATCTTCCAGTGTTCTTTCTGAAGCCTCATTTTTCCAGGATTGAAGAAAAACTTCATACCTGGGATTTTCGGAGGGCTCTGGCATTTTATCTGGACCACACAAGATCTGGCAAAGGTCCCTCCTTCACCAAGGATAATAGCCCACTTCACTAGGGCTCATTCTACTTCATCAGCCTTTTTGAACAACATTGCAATAGCAGACATTTACAAAGCAGCAACGTAGTGGTTGTGCATACCTTCTCCAGACACTACAGTATTACTCAAGCTTCCCAAGATGTGCGGGCCATGGAAGCAGGCAAAGTGGTTGGACAGGTCTCAAAAATATCCCCTTCTTGTATAAAAAAAAAAAGTATCCCCCTCTTGCATTCCCCTGCCTTCCAACCCCTGCATGCTTAAACCCATCTTAGGTGAAAGGTCTAACTGATCGCCATACCTGGGGTTGGGAAGGAATTTTCCCTTTGGTCAGTTTGGCAGAGACCCTGGGGGTTTTTCGCCTTCCTGCACCACAGGTTACATGTCACTTGCAGGTTTAAACTAGTGTACATGGTGGATTCTCTGTAACTTGAAGTCTTTAAACCATGATTTGAGGCCTTCAGTAACTCAACCAAAGGTTAGGAATCTATTTCAGGAGTGGGTGAGTGAGGTTCTGTGGCCTATGATGTGCAGGAAGTCAGACTAGATGATCACGATGGTCCCTTCTGACCTTAAAGCCTATCAGTCTATAGATCTATGAGAATATAGGCCTCTGAACAGTCTGTGCCCATGGGAGGTGGGTGGAGTTTTGCCCATCCCTTGCCATGACTCTGGCCTTCGTTGGGTGGGCAGGATCATCAGCTAATCTGGCCTCCATCCCCCCAGCAGAGTCCTACCTATTGGCTCCCCATTTCACTGTTCCTGATGTGTGGGGAGTGGGTCTGCTTGTCAGCTCAGCTGGGGGGGGATGATGTTTGCCCGTTAGCTCCTGGGGCTCTATGTCCATGGAGGGATAGGTCTGAATCTAGCTGTTGACTCCTAGAGGTCTGATCCCAGACACGCATATCAGATCCTGTGGGGTCCATCTCAACAGGGGGTCTGCCCATTGGTTCCTAGGCGGTTCCCATCCATGGAGGAGTTACAGAGGGTGAAGCAGTTGGAGGCTTTCTGAGATTATAGCCAGGAAGAAAGGTAGGGAAAAGGTTTTGCTGATTACAAAGAAGTGATTAAGAGGACAGGTTGAAAGGCATCGAGGCTGGTAAAGGAGTAGATGCTAAGAGAGCTCAAGAGAAGTGTGTCTTCAGGGAGGGAATCGATTCAAAGACGGTTACAGAAACTGTAGGATTCTATTGCAGAGAGTGAGCGAGGCCCTTAAAGGGAAAGGACCTACCCAGAGATTGTTCCCATGAACCTCGGTGGCCATGGGAAACACTGCTGGCAGCCAGCTCTGCAGTTCTCTTCCCACTCATATGGGTCTGTCTCATTTTGGCAGCTCGTAAACTGCAGCAGAAACGGGCTCTGCTGTTGGAGGAGGAGGAGGAGGAGGAAGAGGAGGATGTGGGGAAGCAGATGCCCGATATGAGCATGCAGTCCAGTGTCATCATCGAAGGAGTGGAGTACAAGATCAAGAGACTAAATGGAAGGAGCATCCAGTCCCCGGCAACTCGGTAAGACCAGCTGGCAGCTCAGATCCAGCTCTGTGTCCTAGGAGTTGGCCAGCATCACCTTTCCCCAGATGGGGAGGTGTGGGCAGGCCCCACCACCTTTGCTGGGGAATTGGGTATCACAAGGCATACAGTTTGTCTCCAGGTCCTTGTTCTCAAATGAGTGGCTGCCCAGATCCTGCCCTTGGGTACCTGGAGTCATTGATTGTAGTTGTGGTTAGCTTGGGACACGCACCTCTTTGCTGAGCCTGTGCCAAGCCCTGCCCTTTAGGCTCTTGCATTACGCCTGGGTCTGCAGGAGTCTCTTTCCCCAGGCTGCGGTTCTGCGTTGGTGGTGCTTCTTTCATTCCTTTCCCTGCAGATTTGCCTTACAGGTGGAGCATTGGGCTTCAAACGGAATAAAGCTCAGGTTGTTGCCTTTGAACTGTCTCAGAATCTTGTCTGTCTGACTCTTTCCCCATAAGCTGCAGCAGGACCATGCCTCGGGCCAAAGGGCCAATCATCTTTGTCTTGTATGCTTTGGCTTAGAGTCTTCTCATCCTGCCTGACCACGCTCCATACCCTCATGTTTGCTCCAGTTTCTGCTCCCCATCTCCTCATTAGCATTTGTAGCATCCAGTCTCAGTCCAGAAACACCTCGCATTACACCTGCATAGTGAGGGTTCCCCACTGCACTGCCATGCTAAACTGGGCTCCTGGCAAACACTAAATAAGGGCAGCAGCCAAACATGCAGTCTTTGCAGAGGCAGTTTATCCCTCCTCTCCCCACAGCTGGATGCAGCTCAGATAGCGTCACTCTGTGAAGGTGGGGTGCAGGTCACCGCCCTTTGGTGCTCTCCCTTTGGTGGGCTAAAGGGTTGTGGGCCAGTCCATCCTACAGTGAGCTCTGGAGAATGTATCTGTGGCATCCACATCACTGGCTCAGTTGCACCTCAGGCTGATTGCTCAGTTGGTCTCCAGTGAGTTTAATAGAAGGACGGTACTTAGGGTGGGAACAGGCTACAACTTCTCTACCCAATCAACTCCTTCTCTGATCTGGGTGGGAATAGGCAGCTGGTGGCAATATTGTGATAGGAAATAAAATATTTGGTTGCTTATTCAGGGCCAAATTCTGTGCTGACTTATACATAGAGCACACTGGGCCAATGGCATTGCAAAGGGTGTCTACGAGGGCTGCCTGAGGGCAGACTTTGTGCCTTCAGAGAGATCTGACATCAGCAAAGGAAAAGCAAGAAGCGGTCAGTCAACCATCACAGCCTGGAGGCTGGAGGGAGCAGGGTTGGATTTAGGAAAGAGCTGTCAGGTGAGCACAATAATTTACACTTGATACATCAGGCCAGGGTGACAGTCAGACCTCTGGGTGAGGAAGATGAGTTTGGGTGCCTGTCTGGGGTGAGATAGATGCATATATCAGAGAGGATGCAGCTGTGATAATGGAGATGGGACATGATTGGGGCCTGGACCTGCTGAGAGCTCATGATGTCAGAACAGAGAGAAAGGTAGGCTCTTCAAGATTCTGAGGAGAAATCCCCAGCCTGGAGGTAGAAGGAAGGGGATGGCTCTCAGATTACAGGGCAGGTGCCGGCAGTCTCAGTGATAACAAAGGTGAGGCAGAATGAAGAGGATGTGTACCTGTCAGCCTGCTCCCAGTCTCTTGAGGTTCTGCCGTAGGACCTGGGAGGCTCTTCCCATGATCTGCAAGTTCTGGTTTCACCAACTGACCTGGTTACCAGGTGACTCATTCCTACTGACCCTGCTCACATGCCCTTGAAGGCTTCCTCCCCCGGGCAGGTGGGGCTGGAGGGATAAGCTCTATGTGCATGATGCCAAGGCTGTCAGGCAGATCAACCAAGAGCCACATCACTGAGTGAGTTGCAGTGTTTGCTTCCTGTGGCTCAGGTCCCTGGGCAGGGGGTCTGTGCTCTGAGCCCTCCCTGGTGCGCATGCCTCCAGCACGCTTGGTTGACATGCCTGTGTTGCTGCCAGGATCTCTGAGGCGGACGAGCACAGCAGCTCCCAGAGAAACTCACTGGAAGAAGGATTCAGGCCCGAGCAGAGACCTAACTCTATGTCTGGGTAAGAGGGGACTCTGGAGGGGGGGGAGTAACACTGCACTGCAACACCCCCTGCCCTTCCCTGCCTGCTGCCCACAGACTGCCACATAGTGGGCCAGACCACTCTGCCTTTCAGCAAGGAATGGGGTAGCAGGCAGGCTTCGGGGAGGTGTGGGATATAGAGCAGAGACCTGTCTTTGGGGAGGGATAGGTGTTGGGGGGCATGGGTCGGGTACAGGGCGTGCGGGGCATGGGTTGGGTACTTAGTGAGAGCCAGAAGCCTGGGGGGTTGGACTAGGGATGCTGTGGGGCCCTTCCTTTGAGGAGATCTTGGGGGGCTCAGGGCTTTGGGCAGGGTACAAGGTAGGACCTCTACTTTGAGGAGGGAGAGCAGGAAGTCTGGGGGCTGGAGGGTGGGCTGGGCCAAGCCCCTTGTTATTCCTGGCTTCTCTTCCCAGACTGATCCCAGTTTACCCAGGAGGGGGCGAGACAGGGGCACCTGTGCGAACGGCCAAAGCTGAGCGACGGCACCAGGAGCGATTGCGGATGCAGAGCCCTGAATTCCTGAGTACCCAGGAGAAGGAGCTGTCTCCAGCTGAGCGCCGGGCCCTGGAGGCAGAGAAACGAGCCATGTGGAGGGCAGCACGGTGAGTCAAGGGGAGCCTGCTATCCCTCTTTCTTTACTAGCAGGGTCTGATGTCGTGTCATTGAATCTGTAGCATCAGAGAGAGGGAATGTTTAGGGGCCAGGGGTAAGGGAGGTTGTAGTGACCAGAACATAGTGCACAGGCCTATCTGCCTATCCAATCCTGTCTACCTCTGACAGGAGCTTGAGGGGTTCGTCTCTTCTTTATACTTTAGCAACACTTGTGTAGGTCTTCATGACAATAAAGTCTCATTGTATTGACTTCAGCTCAGGCACTGACGTTCATGTGACATTGCGCAATTCCCTTCCCTCTCTTTGCACCTGTTTTTTCCACCTGTTCCATAGAATCAGAACAAAGAGACTTGCAGTGAAACTTAAAAGGTGGCAAATGCAAAACTAATAAAAGGAAATGCCTTTCTACACACATAATGGGCAATTAGACTGTGGAACTCACAACCACAAGATGTTATTGAGGCCAGGTTCAAATAGGGATTGAACAGTTACATGGATAACAAACATGTCCAAAGTTATAACAATTAATGCAAACAAACATTTTGGAAACAAGATAAAAACTCCTGCTTCGGGATTTAAAACAGTCTCTATTAGGAGTTAGAATGAGATCTTCATGGGTGTAGATTATTCCACAATTGTTACCACAAGGTTTCTTGCCCATTCCTCTGAAGCACCTGGTGCTGACCACTGCTGGAGACAGGATACTGGTCTAGATGGACTTTGGGTCTGATCCAGTCTGGCAATTCCTATGTTCCTGTGTATGTTGGGGATCTTCCTCCCATGGAGGCTATGAGGATGAATGAGTTAATGTTTGTAAAGTCTTCTAGAGCCTTGGATGGAAGATGCTAGAGCCAGTGCATTGGTTTGAGGCTGGAAAGCTGAGAGTCCCATGTTATTAGAAAGGTCGCATAGTATTATTGTACTTTTTATAGTTATTTAAAACCAAATTGAACCAATGTTCACAGAACCAGGGCTCATCCCTCTTTCCCTGGGGAGACGATGCCTCAGCAACAGGGTTCCCATTCCTTCCTCTGTGAGGGGATGATTCTCCAGCCAGATCCCTCTTCCAGCCAGGACGTTCTTCCATAGCACTTCCTTAATTTCACCACATTTTATGGCATTCTGTATAATCTCTCCCTATAAATCTGGCCCTCTGGCTGCCGGAGCACTGTTGCTCTTCTCTGAAGTTTCTTCACTGTTTAATATGAGGCACCCAGATATAGGCATGACATTTCAGTCAGTGTATTACTATGGGCTATCTCTGCTTTTCATTTCATGCCTCTCTAGAGCAGCCCCAAGTAGCACTGGTCTCATTCTGTTACTGTGTCACATTGTACACTCTGTTGTAAATGGCTCTTTGGTCTCGTAGCTCCCTTCTGGCCATTTCTGCTCCCCCACGCATAGTGTCAGGGGTTTGCACTTGTATGGCACATGACACAGAGCACTGCTGTCATTAAGGGTGGGTTCTGTTTTTCCACTTGAAACAGGGATTTTCCCTCATTGTTTTTCATGGAGAGTACAGTGTATCTTCCCCCAATTTACAGCACATAATCTGAAAAGGAATGGAATTTTCTGAGAATTTTTCAGATAACGGTTGAAGTGTAAATTAGTTAAAAATTAGTCCTTTAAGAAACATTTCTCTCATTTTTGGGGCACCTTCTAGCTAACAAACTGAAAAGATAGTCTTAAATGTACATTTGAAGAAACTAGGTTATTATTCAGGGCTTCGGCGTGGAGCCCGGAGATGGAGCACGAAGCAGCTCCAGAGCAGTGGAGCTGCAGGTTTTTGCCTGGAGCTGGAGCGGAGCCGCAGCACAGCTCCAAAGCCCTGTTATTATTAAGCAAAGTTACTAACAATCTTAACGTCTAAGTTTTGTCCTTAAAGTTCACAATTTGGCCTTATTCAAAATGGCCATCATTTCCCATAACTTTCAGGGCAATGAAGCCAAAGAGTGCCCTTAGGGAAGATGGCTGCCTCTTCACTAAAGTCATGGCGTGTGGCAGTGAACCTTCCATGACTAAGATTGCCTCCATATCCCATTAGAATCATAGAATCATAGAAGATTAGGGCTGGAAGAGACTTCAGGAGGTCATCTAGTCCAATCTCCTGCTCAAAGCAGGACCAATCCCCAACTAAATCATCCCAGCCAGGGCTTTGTCAAGCCTGATCTTAAAAACTTCTAAGGAAGGAGATTCCACCACCTCCCTAGGTAATGCATTCCAGCGCTTCACCACACTCCTAGTGAAAAAGTTTTTCCTAATATCCAAACTAAACCTCCCCCACTGCAACTTGAGACCATTACTCCTCGTTCTGTCATCTGCCACCACTGAGAACATGCGAGCTCCATCCTCTTTGGAACCCCACTTCAGGTAGTTGAAGGCTGCTATCAAATCCCCCCTCATTCTTCTCGTCTGCAGACTAAATAACCCCAGTTCCCTCAGCCTCTCCTCATAAGTCATGTGTCCCAGCCCCCTGATCATTTTGTTGCCCTCCGCTGGACTCTCTGCAATTTGTCCACATCCCTTTTGTAGTGGGGGGACCAAAACTGGAAACAATACTCCACGTGTGGCCTCACCGGTGCCGAATAGAGGGGAATAATCACTTCCCTTGATCTGCTGGCAATGCTCCTACTAATGCAGCCCAATATGCGGTTGGCCTTCTTGGCAACAAGGGCACACTGCTGACTTATATACAGCGTCTCATCCACTGTAATCCCCAGGTCCTTTTCTGCAGAACTGCTGCTTAGCCAGTCGGTCCCCAGCCTGTAGCACTGCATGGGATTCTTCCTTCCTAAGTGCAGAACTCTGCACTTGTTCTTGTTGAACCTCATCAGATTTCTTTTGGCCCAATCCTCCTGTTTGTCCAAGTCACTGTGGACCCTATCCCTACCCTCCAGCATATCTACCTCTCCCCCCAGCTTAGTGTCATCTGCGAACTTGCTGAGGATGCAATTCATCCCATCATCCAGGTCATTAATGAAGATCATAGAATCATAGAATATCAGGGTTGGAAGGGACCCCAGAAGGTCATCTAGTCCAACCCCCTGCTCGAAGCAGGACCAATTCCCATTGTTCAAGATGTTGAACAAAACTGGCCCCAGGACCGACCCTTGGGGCACGCCGCTTGATGCCGGCTGCCAACTAGACATGGAGCCATTGATCACTACGCGTTGAGCCCAACGATCCAGCCAGCTTTCTATCCACCTTATAGTCAATTCATCCAATCCATACTCTTTTAACTTGCTGGCAAGAATACTGTGGGAGACCGTATCAAAAGCTTTTCTAAAGTCAAGATATATCACATCCACCACTTTCCCCATATCCACAGAGCCAGTTATCTCATCATACAAGGCAATCAGGTTGGTCAGGCATGACTTGCCCTTGGTGAATCCATATTGACTGTTCCTGATCCCCTTCCTCTCCTCCAAGTGCTTCAAAATGGATTCCTTGAGGACCTGCTCCATGATTTTTCTGGGGACTGAAGTGAGGCTGACCGGTCTGTAGTTCCCCAGGTTCTCTTTCTTCCTTTTTTAAAATATGGGCACTATATTTGCCTTTTTCCAATCGTCTGGGACCTCCCCCACTCACCACATATTTTCAAAGAACATGGCCAATGTCTCTGTAATCACATCAGCCAACTCCCTCAGCACCCTTGGATACACTGGACCCATGGACTTGTGCATGTCCAGTGTTTCTAAATAGTCCTTAACCTGTTATTTCACCACTGAGGGCTCCTCCCACTACTGTGCTGCCCAGTGCAGCACTCTGGGAGCTGACCTTGTCTGTGAAGACCGAGGCAAAAAAAGCATTGAGTACTTCAGCTTTTTCCACATCATCCGTCACTAGGTTGCCTCCCCCATTCAGTAAGGGTCCCACACTTTCCCTGACCTTCTTCTTGTTGCTAACATACCTGTAGAAACCCTTCTTGTTACCTTTCACATCCCTTGCTAGTTACAACTCCAGTCTTGCCTTGGCCTTCCTGATTACACCACTGCATGCTCGAGCAATATTTTTATACCCCTCCCTAGTCATCTATCCAAATTTCCACTTCCTGTAAGCTTCCTTTTTGACTTTAAGCTCACCAAAGATTTCACTGTTAAGCCAAGCTGGTCGTATGCCATATTTGCTATTCTTTCTGCACATCGGGATGGTTTGTTCCTACACCCTCAGTAAGGCTTCTTTAAAATACAGCCAGCTCTCCTGGACTCCTTGCCCCCTCATATTAGCCTCCCAGGGGATCCTGCCCATCAGTTCCCTAAGGGAGTCTAAGTCTGTTTTTCTGAAGTCCAGGGTCCGTATTTTGCTACTCTCCTTCCTTTTGTCAGGATCCTGCACTCAACCATCTCATGGTCACTGCTGCCTAGATTGCCTCCCGTTTTTACTTCCCCTACCAATTCTTCCCTGTTTGTAAGCAGTAGGTCAAGAGAAGCACAGCCCCTAGTTGGTTCCTCCAGCACTTGTACCAGGAAGTTGTCCCCAACATTCTCCAAAACCTTCCTGGGTTGTCTGTGCATTTCTAATGGGACTGAAACCAGGAGGCCTGCAGTGATGATGGCTGCCCCTACACTCTGGTTGTAAAACTGGGAAGAGCTAGTCTATGCCACGAACCCAGCTCAGAAGACAAAGGATGGTCCATTGGTTTGGGGCTTGAACTCCAGAAACCCAGGTTGAATTCCCTACTCCACCACAGACTTCCTGTGTGACCTTGGGCAAATCACTTGGTATATCTATGTCTCTGTTCCCCATGTGTAAAATGGGGACACAGCTCTTCTCTCCCTCACCAGAGTGTCGAGAGAAGAAACACATTAAAAGTTGTGAGCTGTTCAGATCCTATGGCAAAGGGGGCTTTCGACGTTCCATAGTCAAAGGGGGTAGCAGCTGAGGTTCCCCACTATGGAATCTCTTCAACCTCTGTAGCTTTAACAGGATTTCCTTTGCTCGGAGGTGCTGTGGCTAGCCCAGCGGAAGAGGAGTGGCACACGACAGGCTTCCCCCTTCCCAGAGATTTCTGCATCATTGTGCTGGTGTGAGGGGTGGCAGAAACAGATCTGCTCTCCCCCACAGTTCCCCTGCTCTCCCCCCAGCTTGGTGTCTCCTCACCCCCCACTTCAAACATCTGCTTTCTATGCATATCTCAACATACCAGAAGGAGAAACTTGTATGTGGGGCTGTCATCCTTTCCCCCCTTTTGTGCCACCTCCAGTACTTACCATATAGGGGTCACTGGTTGATCGAGATGTTAAAGAAGTACTCAAGGCCAATTAGGCCATTGTGGAGAAACTAAATTAATTCTTTGCATCGGTCTTTACGGCTGAGGACGTGAGGGAGATTCCCAAACCTGAGCCATTCTTTTTAGGTGACAAATCTAAGGAATTGTCCCAGATTGAGGTGTTATTAGAGGAGGTTTTGGATCAAATTGATAAACTAAACAGTAATAAGTCACCATGACCAGATGGGATTCACCCAAGAGTTCTGAAGGAACTTAAATGTGAAATTGCAGGACTACTAACTGTAGTCTGTAACCTATCATTTAAATCAGCTTCTGTACCAAATGACTGGAGGACAGCTAATGTGACGCCAATTTTTAAAAAGGGCTCCAGAGGTGATACCGGCAATTACAGGCCAGTAAACCTGATTCAGTACCGAGCAAACTGGTGAAACTATAGTAAAGAACAAAATTGTCAGACACATAGACGAACATAATTTGTTGGGGAAGAGTTAACATAGTTTTTGTAAAGGGAACTCATGCCTCAACAATCTACTAGAATTCTTTGAGGGGGTCAACAAGCATGTGGACAAGGGGGATCCAGTGGATATAATGTACTTAGATTTTCAGAAAGCCTTTGACAAGATCCCTCATCAAAGGCTCTTAAGCAAAGTAAGCTGTCATGGGATAAGAGGGAAGGTCCTTTCATGGATTGGTAACTGGTTAAAAGATAGGAAACAAAGGGTAGGCATAAATGGTCAGTTTTCAGAACGGAGAGAGGTAAATAGTGGTGTCCCCTAGGGGTCTGTTCTGGGCCCAGTCCTATTCAACATATTCATAAATGATCTGAAAAAAGGGGTTAGCAGTGAGGTGGCAAAATTTGCAGATGGTACAAAACTGCTCAAGACAGTTAAGTCCAAAGCAGACTGCAAAGAGCTACAAAGGGATCTCAGAAAACTGGGTGACTGGGCAACAAAATGGCAGATGAAATTCAACGTAATGTACATTGGAAAACATAATCTCAACTATACATATAAAATGAAGGGGTCTAAATTAGCTGTTACCACTCAAGAAAGAGATTCTGGAATCATTGTAGATATTTCTCTGAAAACATCTGCTCAGTGTGCAGCAGCAGTCAAAAAAGCGAACAGAATGTTGGGAATCTTCAAGAAAGGGATAGATAATAAGACAGAAAATATCATAATGCCTCTGTATAAATCCATGGTATGCCCACATCTTGAATACTGTGT
This sequence comes from Lepidochelys kempii, assembly GCF_965140285.1. Taxonomy (NCBI): domain Eukaryota; kingdom Metazoa; phylum Chordata; order Testudines; family Cheloniidae; genus Lepidochelys; species Lepidochelys kempii. Next base: position 441,293 of record NC_136381.1, on the reverse strand, counting down.
GCAGATGTGGTTGCCCCATCTCAAAAAGGATATATTGGAATTGGAAGTTTTAGAAAAGGGGAACAAAAATGATTAGGGGTATGGAATGGCTTCCGTATGAGGAGAGATTAATAAGACTGGGACTTTTCAGCTTGGAAAAGAGACGGCTAAGGAGGGATATGATTGAGGTCTATGAAATCATAACTGATGTAGAGAAAGTAAATATGAAATATTATTTACTCCTCAAAACACAAGAACTAGGGGTCACCAAATGTAATTAATAAGCAGCAGGTTTAAAACAAACAAAAGGAAGTATTTCTTTACACAGCACAAATTCAATCTGTGGAACTCCTTGCCAGAGGATGTTGTGAAGGTCATGACTGTACTGGGTTCAAAAAAGAATAGATGAATTCATGGAGGATAGTTCCATCTATGGCTATTAGCCAGGATGGGCAGGGGTGATGTCCCTAACCTCTGTTTGCCAGAAGCTGGGAATGGGTGACAGGGAATGGATCATTTGATTATTACCTTTTCTGTTCATTCCCTCTGGGGCATCTGGCATTGGTCACTGTTGGAAGACAGGATACTGGGCTAGATGGACCTTTGGTCTGACCCAGTATGGCCATTCTTATATTCTTATTAAATATATATACAAAAGCTCTGTTTTAAAGGGATTAAAGCTGGATAACTGTGAAATCCCCCAACTCAAGCCTTTAAAAGCAAGGCTATGCCACATTATGGAACATTTCTCCTGTACTCTAACACCCACGTTGCATATTTCAAGACTCTGCATTATCACAATGAACATCCTTCTATTCCCCAGTAGAGAGGGGAAACACACTATAGGCAAGCAGCAGACAGCATTGATTTGGTCAGCTTAATGTACCATCTCAACATACACACACCTTATACATCATTGAAAGCTTATGATGGCTACTTAAAGGTGAGGTATGATGTGGAACTGTCAACTTGTGCCATTACCGTAGAAAACGGGGATAAACAATGACATCTTCAACACGTTAAAATGACCACTTTGAAATATTCGGATTTGTTTCTGTTAGTTTAATGACTCTGTATTATTTCAAGAAATACAATTGAATTTCTTTGTGACCTCAAAGTATTGCAGCAACAATCTAAAAGGTAAATTAAAATCTAGTAATAAATTTGTACAGGTATAATTGAAACGTAACAGAGCTGGTGACATTTCTGGTCAACACCATTATCCTCATCTTGTTCATCGTTGTGACCCCTGTCAGGAGTGCGCGGGTTATCACAGTCTTCGCTGCCTCAGCACAAAGTGTGCTGACTACAGGCAGAGTTGCTTGTGCAGCAACCCCTACTGGCACAGGTGCACACAAGATCTTGTAGAAGCTCAGATGCCATTGGGCCTTAGAAGAATACAGGAAGTAGTTCATCATCTACATTTTTTCATCCATGTTGCAATAAAGATCCAACATCTGGCTTACCTATGTGTTAAGACATCCAAATAGTTGTTTGCCAAATGCTCTTTCGACACACCCTTCAAAACTGTTCTTACATGGTGGGAGTTTGGCCAGTGACTCGTCCTTTTTGCTGGCTAGATGGAGCCACAAACAACTGAGGTCTCTGTGGGTCTCTTTTTGTTTGTTGCTCTGGTCATACAGCACTGCTACCAACTTCCTTGCTGCAGAAATTGCGGCTTGTCGGTCACTCTCTCCTAATTTGGCAAGATCTCTGAAGTGGTAAGCTCCCTTTGTTTTGACAACATTAAACGCAGATTTTTTCCTGCTATCAAATAGGGATGACACAGAGTCACATCTATGTATGTTGTAGAAGTTAGGAGTGAGTGTGTCACAAATTGCATGCACAGGTATAGAGTGACACTTGTCAATTTTGCCGGTAATGTTGCTTGTTTCAATCCACATGTTATCTATGTGTTCCATTTTTGGAAAGTAGTGAACAGTAAGGACCAAATCATCTGTATCAAGTGACCTAATTACTATGGTTTCTTTGGTACCAAGAGATCCAAAAGCTATATTGGCACATACAACATGCAGCAGCATCCTTGTGTCCGCTTCTTCTTGAGTACTGTATAAATCTTGGGCTTCTTGACGTTAGTAAAGCTTTTGATACTGTCTTGCGTGACCTTCTCTTAAACAAACTAGGGAAATGCAACCTAGATGGAGCCACTATAAGGTGAGTGTAAAACTGGTTGGAAAACTGTTCCCAGAGCGTAGTTATCAGTGGTTCACAGTCATGCTGGAAGGGTATAACGAGTGGGGTCCCACAGGGATCAGTTCTGGGTTCGGTTCTTTTCAATATCTTCATCAATGACTTAGATAATGGCATAGAGAATACACTTATAAAGTTTGTGGATGATACCACAAGTGCTTTGGAGGATAGGATTAAAAATTCAAAATGATCTGGACACACTGGAGAAATAGTCTGAAGTAAATAGGATGAAATTTAATAAGGACAAATGCAGAGTACTCCATTTAAGAAGGAACAATCAGTTGCACACATACAAAATGGGAAATGACTGCCTGAGAAGGAGTACTGCAAAAAGGGATCTGGGGGTCATAGTGGACCACAAACGAAATAGGAGTCAACAGTGTAACAAACACTGTTGCAAAAAAAGGGAACATCATTCTGAGATGTATTAGCAGGAGTGTTCTAAGCAAGACATGAGAAGTAATTGTTCTGCTCTACTTCACACTGATTAGTCCTCAACTGGAGTATTGTGTCCAGTTCTGGGCGCCACACTTCAGGAAAGATGTGGACAAATTGGAGAGAGTCCAGAGAAGAGCAACAAAAATGATTAAAGGTCTAGAAAATATGACCTGTGAAGGAAGATTGAAAAAATTGGGTTTGTTTAGTCTGGAAAAGAGAAGACTGAGAGGGGACATGATAATCATTTTTAAGTCTATAAAAGGTTGTTACAAGGAGGACAGGGCTCTGTGGGAAAAAGTTTCTGGACTGATTCCTGTGTGATTGCCCCTCCCTTGCCAGACTCAAATTTGGTCATCTTGGTCATGTCAGCAAATGTTTTGATGCCAGATTTCTTGACTGGGCTGAAGAAGCTACATGCCCCATCAGATTCAAGTGCACCTCTCTCAAATATCTCCATTCGTTCTTCACCAACATCTGGTATTTTCTGTAGAGACTCTTGTACATCTGATGTTACAGAAGATATGTTGATAGGCACCTCTGGATGGGATTCAGGGTCAGGTGGGTTTGTCATAGTGTTGATGACATGGTTGGTAAGGGCTATAACAGGCTCTTCATCCCTCTTCAGTGCAGAGGCAAGGACTTGTTTGTGGACTTTGTCTTCACTACTGCTTGTTAGACCCTTCTTTCTGTCAGAGCTTTTGCATTTTAGGGTATGTCTTTTGAGGTTCCATCTGACAAGGACTGACTTCTTTCTTGTCAGTCCTACAATCCCACTGCTGCCCTTTGAGTCTGCTTGACAGTTTTCTCAGTTACCATGTGGCACATGCTAGGTTGCAATCGAGGCCAGTGAAGGGTTGCATCACCACCTGCCCTCAAAATGCTGTGCTGATATGATTCTCTTGTCTGAACACTCCCAGCCAGCAGACAAGTCTGCACTGAGTGTCTGTGTGTTAAGACGCCCTGACACAACAATTCTGATTCCAGCAGCCTGCTTGTTACACCACTGCCACCCTCTGGCTCCACCGGCCTTGGTTACCCTAGAAAAATAACACCAGCATCTCCCAGTCTTGAATTTTCCCCAAACTGCGTGGTCTGCAAAGTCCAGCCTCTTCCTGGATCATTGAGAGAGACATTAAGATTCATTTGTTCCTTTAAAGATACAATACCTAGCAGCTTGCCACATTGAAGTTAACATTCACTTTACATTAAACACCCCTCTGGATTGGTTTAGATTAGGGCGTCGATTAATTGGAATTAACTCACGCGGTTAATTAAAAAAAAATTAATTGTGATAAAAAATGTATTGCTATTAATTGCAGTTTTAATTGCACTGTTAAACACAAGAATCCAATTGAAAATTATTAAATATTTTTGGATGTTCTACATTTTCGAATATATTGATTTAAATTACAACACAGAATACAGAGTGTACTGTGCTCACTTTATATTATTATTTTTATTACAAATATTTGCACTGTAAAAATGATGAACAAAATAAATGTATTTTTCAGTTCATCTCATACAAGTACTGTAACGCGATCTCTTTATCGTGAAAATTGAACTTACAAATGTACAATTATGTACAAAAAATAACTGCATTCAAAAATAAAACAATGTGAACCTTTACAGCCTATAAGTCCACTCAGTCCTACTTCTTGTTCAGCCAATTGCTAAGTCAGATAAGTTTGTTTACATTTAAAGGAGATAATGCTGCCTGCTTATTATTTACAGTGTCACCTGAAAGTGAGAATAGGCATTTGCATGGCACTTTTGTAGCTAGCATTGCAAGGTATTTATGTGCCAGATATGCTAAACATTCGTATGCCCCTTCATGCTTCAGTCACAATTCCAGAGTTCATGCTTCCATGCTGATGACGCTTGTTAAAAAAACAATGCATTAATTAAATTTGTGACTCAACTCCTTGGGGAAGAACTGTATGTCTCTTGCTCTGTTTTACTCACATTCTGCCATATATTTAATGTTATAGCAATCTCAGATGATGATCCAGCGTATGTTGTTCATTTCAAACACCTTCACTGCAGATTTGACAAAACGCAAAGAAGGTATCATTGTGAGATTTCTAAAGATAGCTACAGCACTCAACCCAAGATTTAAGAATCTGACTTGCCTTCCAAAATCTGAGAGGGATGAGGTATGGAGCATGATTTCGGAAATCTTAAAAGAACAACACTGTGATGCAGAAATTACATAACCTGAACCACCAAAAGAGAAAATCAATCTTCTGCTGGTGGTATCCGACTCAGATCATGAAAATGAACATGCGGTGATCCGCACTGCTTCAGATAGTTATAGAGCAGAACCCATCATCAACATGGACGCATGTCCTCTGGAATAGTGGTTGAAGCATGAAGGGACATATGAGTCTTTAGCACATCTGACACATAAATATCTTGCGATGCCAGCTACGAAAGTGCCATGTGAATGCCTGTTCTCACTTTCAGGTGACATTGTAAACAAGAAGCATGCAGCATTATCTCCTGCAAATGTAAACAAACTTATTTGTCTTAGCAATTAGCTGAAAAAGAAGTAGGACTGAGTGGACTTATAGGCTCTAAAGTTTTACATTGGTTTATTTTTGAATGCAGTTATTTTTTGTACATAATTGTACATTTGTAAGTTCAACTTTCATGATAAAGAGATTGCAATACCGTACTTGTATTAGGTGAATTGAAAAATACTATTTCTTTTTTACAGTGCAAATATTTGCAATCAAAAATAAATATAAAGTGAGCACTGTACACTTTGTATTCTGTGTTATCATTGAAATCGATACATTTGAAAATGTAGAAAACATCCACAAATATTTAAATAAATGGTATTCTATTATTCTTTAACAGCACAATTAATTGCTATTAATTTTTTTAATTCTTTGACAGCCCTAGTTTAGATTAAAAGTAAAACAAGTTTATTAACAAAAGGAGAGAGGATTTTAAGTAAGTTCAGTGTAAAGGATAGAGTCAGAAATGGTAACAAGCAAATACAAATGAGAAATGCTTTTTAGAGACTAAAATTTAACAAGACTACAGTCTTGGTTCAGGGTAGGCTTCTCATCACATTGCTTTCCAGCAAGATGGCTGATCAAGCCCACTTGTCAGGATCTCCCAGAAAATCCAAAGTCCTTGGTTTCTTTGTGTTCTTAGGCAAAAGATAACTTGGGATTCTTTGCCCCTTTCTTTTATAGTCCAGTGAACTTTTGAAATGGATTCTTCTGAAGGTTATCCCTCAAAGTAAAGTTCATTCAAGCAGTGAGGAAGGTGACATGCAGTCTGGCGGTGAAGGAAGCTCCATGCTGGTTTCTTCCCCTGCTACTTTTTGGTAAAATGCAAATTGATCAGTTTCCTGTAATCTCCTCCCCTGAATATGATGCTGAGTCCTCCCCTAGTTGGCTTGATGCTCCTGTTTACATTCTAAGTAAATGGAATTCCCACTGTCTCTTAATGTACCCCTGTACCTCTGGATCCCCCTTGTCCATGTGGACAAGGGGGATCCAGTGGACATAGTGTACTTAGATTTCCAGAAAGCCTTTGACAAGGTCCCTCATCAAAGGCTCTTACATAAATTAAGTTGGCATGGGATAAGAGGGAACATCCTTTCATGGACTGAGAACTGGTTAAAAGACAGGGAACAAAGGGTAGGAATAAATGGTAAATTTTCAGAATGGAGAGGGGGTAGTGGTGTTCCCCAAGGGTCAGTCCTAGGACCAATCCTATTCAACTTATTCATAAATGATCTGGAGAAAGGGGTAAAAAGTGAGGTGGTAAATACTATTACAAATAATATTGTAGACAATACTAAACCACTCAAGATAGTTAAGACCAAAGCAGACCGTGAAGAACTTCAAAAAGATCTCACAAAACTAAGTGATTGGGCAACAAAATGGCAAATGAAATTTAATGTGGATAAATGTAAAGTAATGCACATTGGAAAAAATAACCCCAACTATAAATACAATAGGATGGGGACTAATTTAGCTACAACTAATCAGGAAAGAGATCTTGGAGTCATCGTGAATAGTTCTCTGAAGATGTCCACGCAGTGTGCAACAGCAGTCAAAAAAGCAAACGGAATGTTAGGAATCATTAAAAAAGGGATAGAGAATAAGACGGAGAATATCTTATTGCCCTTATATAAATCCATGGTACGCCCACATCTTGAATACTGTGTACAGATGTGGTCCCCTCATCTCAAAAAAGATATACCGGCATTAGAAAAGGTTCAGAGAAGGGAAACTAAAATGATGAGGGGTTTGGAACAGGTCCCATAGGAGGAGAGATTAAAGAGACTAGGACTTTTCAGTATGGAAAAGAGGAGAAATGATAGAGGTGTATAAAATCATGAGTGGTGTGGAGAAAGTGAATAAGGAAAAGTTATTTACTTGTTCCCATAATATAAGAACTAGGGGCCACCAAATGAAATTAATGGGCAGCAGGTTTAAAACAAATAAAAGGAAGTTCTTCTTCATACAGCACACAGTCAACCTGTGGAACTCCTTGCCTGAGGAAGTTGTGAAGGCTAGGACTATAACAGGGTTTAAAAGAGAACTGGATAAATTCATGGAGGTTAAGTCCATTAATAGCTATGAGCCAGGATGGGTAAGGAATGGTGTCCGTAGCCTCTGTTTGTCAGAGGGTGGAGATGGATGGCAGGAGAGAGATCACTTGATCATTCCCTGTTAGGTTCACTCCCTCAGGGGCACCTGGCATTGGCCGCTGTCAGCAGAAAGGACACTGGGCTGGATGGACCTTTGGTCTGACCCAGTCTGGCCGTTCTTATGTTCTTACCTTGGAAATAACTTCCGGATGGCAGAACCACATTCCTTTTACTAAGGTGGAGTATCTTTAGCCCTGCCTGGCAGACACACTTTGATAACATAATTTCCAATATGTCTGTAATTTTGAATTTGTCCTCTGAACATATAACATGCAATAATATTAATGATCAGTATGATATTAGCTTTCTGTTGATATCTTTCAAGACACTTTTTAGATACAGGTTATGACAGTAGTGAGTTGGGGTACTCTGAGCTGAAATGTAGGACCAAATATCAGTGACCCTCTTGTATTGGGATGGTGTTGGGGTCACTCCACTCCATTCCATTCCAAGTCCCATTCAAAGAACAAGGAGTCTGACACACAGCAAATTCCCCAGACTCGAAGGCACTACGTACATCTTTCAAGGAGATTTAACATATCAAGAATGTAAATTTGTATCCACCTAGCATAGCTGGGCCTGTTTGCAGTAAAGATGGATGGAAGGGTGGCATGCTGTGTCTGTAGGTGAAGTTTCCAATCATCCCCTTGCTCTACATGGATATTAGAAGTAGTATCTGCATAACCTGGAGAAAATGATCCCAGAACTTCAATGTATGAGACCGGCTACACCCCTATGCCTAACGTTCTTCCAGCAGCAGGAGCACATGCTGAGTTATAGCATCATCAAGCTCTCTAATGACATTGTAAGGACTCAGTGTCTTCAGACTCTAACATCTTTTGAGTGTCAAACGTTTGCCAGACAGATGCTGGAATTATATATAAATGATGTAGAATCCATGAAGGTTTAGTATGTCAATTACATTTTGAGACCCAGATTCATGGTGTAGCTGTGCAGGATGACAAAAACCAGTACACATCTTTGAATACATTGTCGTTTGGTAGCTTTGACCAGTAAACACCACATTTAGGTGTTGAAATTAACTCTACAGTAAAAACTGTAGTCGTAGTCATATTGCCATGTTTCTCAAAAAGAAAAGGAGGACTTGTGGCTCCTTAGAGACTAACCAATTTATTTGAGCGTAAGCTTTCGTGAGCTACAGCTTACGCTCAAATAAATTGGTTAGTCTCTAAGGTGCGACAGTATGCATCCGATGAAGTGAGCTGTAGCTCACGAGAGCTTATGCTCAAATAAATTGGTTAGTCTCTAAGGTGCCACAAGTACTCCTTTTCTTTTTGCGAATACAGACTAACACGGCTGTTACTCTGAAACCTGCCATGTTTCTGGCACTGTGCAAAAAAGGACATTTTCTCAGTTTGGGTTCCGTTATTTCACCTTGCGTAAAGGCTTACAGCACCACTTGACAACTCCACATCGTACCTCATCTAAACATATTTAAAATAAGCTTTAAAGTGATATCTGGTGTGGATGTGTATAGGGTGGATACACGAATCTCCAAAAATGTAGCCCTTCTTGAGGAATTGCCACAGGCATACTACACACAGCAATGTAAAAATTAAATGATGGCCGCCAGCACACCCACAAACACATCACACACCTGACCTGACCACCTAGATCAGCACTGAATATTTGTTGAGGCTGTAGTAAAGGTGGGGCATTGCATTGTGAGGGGGATGAATGTGTACTGTGTTTCCTTCTCTGCTGGGAACAGAAGGTAGTTTACTGCAGAGTCTGCCCCTGCGCTCAAGGAGCTCTTAACCTAATCCCTTTTAAACACAGTTTTTGTTAGTGGAATATTAATTAATGAAAGGAGATGCCCCTCCTGCAGGGTGGGTGAATAAATACTGCCGAGGGACCTCCCACTCCCAGTACTCTATTTCTTGGACCTAAACTGTCAGCCCTAAGGCTGCATTAACACTGAATGCTTTATTTGGAAAATAACCACTGGGCATTGCATCATTCCCCTCTTATTGGGAAGTAGCCAGTGGGTATAATGCAGTGCCATCCCCAACACCCAATGCTCAGCACAAAACTTCCTAAGTCTGTGGCCTAATGGAAAAGGCATCTGACTTCAGATCAAACGAATGAGTGTTTGGGTGTCTACACTGCATTGTAAACCCAGTCTGTGGGACCTGGGCTTGTGGATTTGCTGTTTCCAAGCCAATGCTTGAGCGTCCACACTGCATTGTAAATCTGGGCTTACAGTTGCTGGCACCCAGGTCTTTTGGCTGTGCAAATGCATCCATACTGCACTACGCATACCTTCTGACTTGCGTCTGCAGCTTGAGCTACATTCATACTGTTGATGACAGGGCTTGGACAGAATCACAGGGGGACTTAGGCTGTGACCCATCCCCCAGTAGGGTGTTAGGACCTAGGTCCTGGGTGCTCACTGCCCCAAGTCAGATTGATTTGTGTGTGGCTGGAAGGGGATCTTGGGCTCAAGCCTGAGTCAGATGCCAGACACTATAGACATTCCCTTTCTAGTTGCTCTGCCCTTTTTGGAAGTCAGACTAGATCTATTGGTCCATTCTGGCCTTAAAACCTATTAATATTTCTGACACTCCTCCATTATCATTGCAATTTCAAGGGACTCTTGACTCAGAAAATTCCCACATTCTTTCTCCAGCTTTCCCCAGAGCTGTTACATAGCATTTCAGTTCCACAGCATTCTTGGGGGTTTGGCTGCCAATTAAAGGCCCTGCTTGCTCTGGGTTTAAAGACCCTTGAGGTGGAGTATGTCCTTGTCTGCTTGCTACCTCTCCATGGCTGTGTCTGCACTGACAAAGAGCATGTAATTCACCACATTTTAGCTCCCCCCCAGAATGAGATGACATGGTGCCACCACAGACACCTGAGCTCAGTCTGCTCTGCAGCTTCCTCTGTTCCTACCACAAAAGGCGGTGCACTTCTGGAGAACCACGTCTCCTCTGTTTGCTAGAGCTGGCTCAGTCCTAGGTGCAGTGTAACAGTGATCAGGGGCCAGAGCTCAGGTCTCCCTCCAAGGGGATCCCCATATACAACTCCATGAGCTGCTTGGTAGACGGAGGTTTAGGTTGCCCTTCAGTCTCACTGTATTCCTTATATTGCACAATGCAAATTGTATCACTTTCTGTCTAATCTTCTGTCTTCTGCTTCTTTCCAGTTGTCTGATGTGTGTCCTCCACCACCACCCACCCTGCTGGGCCTTCCCCCACACCCTCTGCCATCAGTGCCCTGTTAGGACACACACCCATACCCACATGCTGGTCCCTGGGCCCTGCTGGGACATGAGCACCCCTGGACTCGTCCGCTTGTGTACCCTGTGAGGCCCGACCCCTCCAATCACTGCCATGTGTCTCCTGTCAGGACACCCCCACACACCTACATTGGCACGCATGTCTAGGAAGGGTGTGTTTGAAAGGCCACGGGCACATGCCAGTGGGGGAGAAGTGTGTCCACAAGGGAGCGAAACACATCTTGTGAATCCCTCCACTGCTTTGCAGTGCACACATGCCCTCTTGTGAACACACTTTTCCCCGATGTGTGCCTGTGCCATTTTGGATACACGCATCCAGCATATGGCAAACACAGCCCTCCCTTGGGTGCTTGTCCACTGTCTTGGGCCCTCTTCCCTTTCTGACGGGTGCATACAGACACCCTCTCCCCCAGCTCAGCATGCATCCACCCTGTTTGCCTCAATCACCCCACACACACACACTTGTGTAAGCACCTTGTCAGTCCCTCCATGAGTCTGGCGTGCCTGCCATGTCTAGTCCCTCCCACCCAGTGCATACCAGCCAAGGGCAGAAGTCAGAGTCTAACTGCTGGGGCTGGGAAGGGCTGTCCCCATTGGCAGTTTATTCCTGAATTGCACACCAGGGTGTTCCTGCCCCACTCTCTGAAGCAGCTGGTGCTGGCCAGGCTCAGAGATGGGAGCCTGGTCTGATCCTAGCCAATACCTGCATCAGCCCTTCACTCCTCCTCTCTCCAGGGTACATTCCAATCTCTTTTTTCTCTCTCTTTGTCTGTCTCTTTCTCTCTCTGTGGTCGACTGCTATGATGTTCATCACCACTATCTTCTCCTCGTCCTCCTCCTCCTCTTCAGATCCTCCACTCTTGAAGACAGTATTAAACAGTACGAGCAGGATCTGGCCAGGAAGCTCTACCAGTCCCGACAGCGGGCACCTGCACCAGGGGCCAGGCCAGCTCAGGTGTCTAGCCCAGTGCAGAGTCACGTCTCAAGAACCCCTGGGTCAGGAAGTCAATCCAGGTGTGCACAGCCCCTGCCCCTCCAGCTGCATGTTCCACAATCCCTATCTGTATTTCTGCCTCGTATTGCAGCCCTCTCTGCTGCTGCTGTAGGAGTGGGGAGAAACGTCCCCCCTCCTGCTGCAGTGTGCTAGCCCTCATTGCCCCCTGGTTCTGCAGGCTGATGGCAGTTATCTAACCAATGAGAGAGAGAGAAGGTCTCCAGCTTGGGGAGCCTCCACTGCCGAGTGCAGAGCCCATCCTGCCATAGTCAGTTCTGAATTTCACAAATGCCAGAAGAGGGGCACTGATGGAGTGTGGGGGAGATCAGAGTGCCTGAAATAATCCTCATGCCCTTATGGTTTATACCTGCAATTCGCCTCCCCCCTCCTGTCCTGAATGGTTCCCCATCACATCCCCAGGCACCTCTGGAGAGCCCTGCAGCTTCTCACTTGGGTGTGCAGTGCTCGGCTGTGTCTGTCCCAGATTCACACGCGTGTGTGTGTGTCAGGAGGATGTTAATGGCTGATCACAGCAAATTCAGCTGGTTTCTGAATTCTCTCCTACGCTGACTTTCTCTGTCTGCCACAACATATCCTCACCCACTCCAAAGAGGGAACCGGGGAGCCAGTGCTCCATCCCTGCCCTCTGACATTCAGTCCCAGAGCCATGGGCTAGCTGCTGTGCACAGAAGAAGGCATTACCCATAATTCTCTTCAATGATGCTGATGTCCACTTTCTCCCCATCCTCTGAGGCAGGATGAAGTCTCTGGAGCAGGATGCCCTCAAAGCCCAGATGGTGATTGCCAAGTCCAAGGAGGGGAAGAAGCGCAGCACACTGGAACAGCTGGCTGAATCGCCTTCACCTGCTCCCACCCCGTCCCCAACGCTTCCAGAAGGTACTGTATGCCACAGTGTCCTGGGAGGGGTGTTCACCACATCACTGGGGAGAGAGGCCAACATCTGGGCACTAGCCAGGACTCTTCCAGATGTCCCAGACACAGGCCCACTGAGAGTGAATTCCCCTCTTCTAGGCTGAGAGGGCACTTCTAGGGCTGGGCTGGAATCTTTCAGCCAGGATAGTCCTGGCTTGTATGATACTGACAGAGCCCCACCCCTTTGCCATGTTATTCTCCAGGGAACCCAAGCAGTGGAAACTCAACACCATAGCCCGAGAAACAGGAGAGAGAAATAACTGTGTGTCTGGGAGGCTTGGCATAGCCCTTTATAGCACTTAGGCATGCTGCCAAAGGGGGAAGGGGTGCATAATACATTTCTCACTAACCAGTGCTTCTGCCTCGTCTTTTTCAGATTGCAGCCACAGGAATGTCACTTCACCAGGGAGGCTGGTAGGAGTTGCTGCCACCCCCTCTGTCTTGTCTCTAAACCTGGGATGCCCACCCACTGACCCTCCCGCGAGCCAGGGAGGGGAGAATGACCGTATGGCTGGGATGTGGGATCCCCACTCACATACTCATCCCAGACCTGGGGCCATGACACAGGCCATGAGAGTGAGCCACCTGGCCCTGTGTGCTCAGCCATGTCTGTTGCTGAGAGCCCCAGTTTCACAGCTGAGATTTGGTCTCATTTCCCTAGTTTCCCATTTCGCTTGTCTGTGAACCTGTCCCTTTCCCACACATTCCATTTCCATCCCCTCTGCTTCTTCAGTTCAGCTTCTGCGTTTTACCCTCAGCAAGCCTTTCATGCCTGAGACACCTTCTACAAGCTTCACAATACCTGCTCCCAGCTGTTGTGGTTGTTTTCATTACCTCAGGTGGCCCCAGCTGAGATCAGTGCTGGGCACTGTACGCACACACTGAGAGACAGAGCTCACTGTTTACAAAGACAAGACTGGGGAGAAGGGAACTGAGGCACAGAGAAGGGAAGAGGCTTGCCCACGGTCACATAGTAGAACCAGGAATATATGGAGGTTTAAAATCCTGACCCCAATGAACTCCATGGGAATTTGCCATTGATTTCAGTGGAACCTGGATTTTCCCCAGTTCGGTGCCTGATCCGGTGGACTACCCTGTATATGCCCAGGGTTTTAAGGCACCCCTGTCCTTTGCTGGCCCTGAGCCTCAGAGTATGAAGGATTATATCCCAGAGATGACTTGTTGCAATAGACGATTGTTCATGCAGGTCCTGGTGCCACCTTTCACAGATGAGAAGTGTCACCATTGCCTTTACCCAAACCATTCCTTCTGCCCTTGTCTCCTGATAAGCCTTTCCACAGTGTGCTGCAGCCCTCTGCTTGCTGCTGATCCCTCGCTCACTCTCTCTCTTTCTCTCTCTCTTCTCTTGCTGTCCCTTCCAGTCCATGTCTGAAAAGAAGTTTGACTACCGGGAATTTGCCGCTATTCCTTCTTCCAAACCTGTTCACGAAATTCAGGTATAAGCTGCATGCAGAATTCCTGTCTTCATACAATCACCAGCTAAGCAATCAGGGTCTGATTCTGGTTGGCTTCCTCTCACCAGAAGCTCTGTTATGTGACTTAGAGGTCTAATAGAGAGTCCCTCAGGGTGGGGATGTGTATTGTGGGTAAAATGTCTTTGGAACATGGCAGAATCATGGTGTATGTCACAGAGTGTGAATCTGGCTCCCCAGCCTGGATCTCATCCCACCTCCTGGGACATCTGGAGACCAGGTCATTAATTCATTGCTCTTAGCAATCATGCCAAAGGGTCTCTGCAGTTCATTCTATGGGTGGAGCTGAGACAAACGGGGCTGCTGATGCAGTCTCCCTGTCTCCCCTGGGATTAAATGGAAGCCTGACTAGGTGACATGCTTCTGGCCTTTGGGAAGAAACTGAGCTGTATTCAACAGAACATGTCTCCCTCACTAATGACCTTGAAGATCTCCCTTCTAAGTAAGAATTATTCATAAAGGATGAATTGTGATGGGTGATGCCAAAGCTTCCCAGGAGTTTTTACTCCAGCTGACTAGGAATGAAAAGTTCCTCTTGCCTAGTACAGGAGAAGCCTCACAATCTACTGGATGTTTGGGTACAGGACATTGTGCACAACTGGAAGTTGTTGCAGCTGCAGTTTCCATGGAAAACCAGAGAGTTTATGCCAAGCAAAACTCCCATTTACCTTTCCACCGTCTGTTCCCCAGACTCTTTAGCTGAGGCAGCTACTGCAAATGAGAGATCTGGTACCATTCAGCACCTGACAAGGAACCACAGAAACAGAATTATTGAGATAGGAAACTAATCCTTAGAGCCCTTTCCATGCAGGATGCAATGGTGTGGCATGAGTAGTGACCTCCCTCTGAGCTGTAAGAGCAATTCATGAGTTACTCATTTTAGCAATTTGCTGATCCATCAGTTCAAGCTCTTTATTACAAGCAGTCAAATGGGATTGTGGGGAAAATCAATCCAAATAACAAAGAGCTGGATTTTTTTAAAACATTGTGGATTTAAATCATCCATTGTTAGCAATGTTAAAATATCACCACAGACCTCCCAGTGCTTTTAGGGTTACCAAACAGGGGCCTTATGGGCAAAAACCTTGGTGCCAACATCTGACAAACTGTTTGAGTGAGAGACTGTTGACCCTGACATAATTAACAAAGAGCTAAGCACCAGGGAACTAGAACAGAAGAAATACTAGGACAAGAATGCCGAACAGCTATTCCATTGCAAGTAGGAGGACTTCAAACCAGAATGTGGCTGACAACCTGCCAAGGAAATAGCTGCACCAGCAGCTCCAATGTCACAAACCCTGAGGGTCAGTCCTACGCAAGGAACTTGAGACATCTCCACAAAGCCAAAGAGGACAC
This sequence comes from Lepidochelys kempii, assembly GCF_965140285.1. Classification (NCBI taxonomy): domain Eukaryota; kingdom Metazoa; phylum Chordata; order Testudines; family Cheloniidae; genus Lepidochelys; species Lepidochelys kempii. Next base: position 425,958 of record NC_136381.1, on the reverse strand, counting down.
TAGAGCTCTGCTTTCTGAGGACCTCCAGAATGCTGCTCACAGAAGGCACAAACCCCTCGCCAGTCACTGGCAGTGAAACATCAGGGACAGCAAACACAGGCTCCATGTGGCAGATCCACCTCAGCAGCTGAACAGACCACTGAAGAGGAACTGAGCCGTGGCCATGTGGTGAGAGAGCCATTGGGCCTCAGAGATAACAGTTCTGGATAGATGTCTGTAGCAGAGAATAATCCTCTAATCCATGCTGTGTTAGGTCATCTCCTCAGCCTCCAGCCTCGGTGTTTCTGTCTGGGTGTGTCATTAACAAGCTTTTTGTCTGGGGTAGCTGATTTGGCTGATATTAGGGTTAATTCACATTTGATTTTCAAAAAGGAAGATGTAACAGTAGCCCCCAGGGATATTACCTTTGTTACCCTGGCCCAGGATGGGGTGGGAGCCAGGAAATGAAGAGTAGTTTCCCAGCACTCATTTATTACAGTGGTATTGAATCTTCAATCAGGAGGCAAAGATCTCAGGCCCAGGAGTCTCACCCAGAGCTAGACTGGCATTGGCAGAGCTCAAGGTAGCTGCTAAGGGTTTGGTCTATACTGTTACCCACGTTATCCCTTAGTTACAATTTTGGCCACTCTCAGATGATTACTGCTCTGTAGTCTCTAAATGTTTTCATTGTGCACACAGACACAAATCATTGTCAGATCCCTGAGCCAGATGAAGAGAGAGGGACAGAAACTTAAGTGCTGATGCTGGGAAATCACTGCTGAAACAGACTGAATCATTCATAAAACTGTAGGACTGGAAGGGACCTCCGTAGGTCATCTAGTCCAGCCCCCTGAAGTCATGGCAGGACTAAGTGTTATCTAGACCATCCCTGACAGGTGTTTGTCTAACCTGCTCTTAAAAGCCTCCAATGATCGAGATTCCACAACCTCCCTGGGGCAATTTATTCCATTGCTTAACCACTCTGACAGGAAGTTTTTCCTAATGTCCAACCTAACCCTCCCTTGCTGCAGTTTAAGCCCATTGCTTCTTGTCCTACCTGCTGGAGGTTAAGAAAAACAATTTTTTCCTCTCCTCCTTGTAACCACCTTTGACATACTTGAAAACTATTATCATGTCCCCTCTCAGTCTTCTCTTTTCCACACTAAACACACCTAATGTTTTCAGTCTTCCCTCAGAGGTCATGTTTTCTAGACCATGTTTTAATCAGTTTTGTTGCTCTTCTCTGGACTTTCTCCAGTTCGTATACATCTTCCTTGAAATGCATCACCCAGAACTGGACACAATACTCCAGTTGAGGCCTAATCAGCATGGAGTAGAGCAGAAGAATTACTTCTCGTGTCTTGCTTACAACATTCCTGCTAACACATCCCAGAATGATGTTTGCTTTTTTTTGCAACAGTGTTACACTGTTGAGTTATATTTAGCTGGTGATCCACTGTGACCCCCAGATCCCTTTCCACAGTACTCCCTCCTAGGCAGTCATTTCCCATTTTGTATGAGTGCAACTAATTGTTCTTCTTCGACCGCTTGCTCATGTTGATTCCATTGTAGGTGTTCACGTGCCCACGTGCACGGCCGTCAGAGACTTTTGCCTTAGTGATATCTGTGGGGCCGGCTATGGCGCCCTCAGGAGTTCTGTGCTGATGGCTCAGTATATCAAGCACCTCGGCTCTGCACCCTCTCAGTTCCCTCTTACTGCCCATGGTGGTCAGTCGGAGCACTTCTGTCCCTTGCTACACCAAGAGAGTCCACAGCACCTCCGCTGCGTGCAGCAAAGGACCAGGCTAAGGCTCCCCTTGAGGGCAAGCCCACCAGAAAGGCCTCGCACAAATCAGATGTGTGACACGGGTCTCCGGAGCCAAGACAGAGCCAGAGGTCTCCACGTTCTTGGTTGCCACGTCAGCCCAGGTCCCTGGCTAGTCGCTATGAGTCGCCAGCACTGCACTCTCGCTCTCTGTCATCGCGCGGAGGTTCACCCAGGCATCGCTGACCACCCTGGTACCAGTTCTCGTCACACCGTCGGTCACCATCACTGAGACCTCAAGGGCAGTCCGTGACGCAACGCCACTCCCCCTACCCCCAGCACTGGTCAGACTGGTCCCAGAACCGGCCTCCAGCAGCAACATGAGCCTTCAGGCTCAAGCCTCCACAGCCCTGCCCTGGTCACCGCAGGGAGACCACTTCATGGGCTCGGAGGCACCATTTAGTCCCTCGCTCAGGCAGCCTGAGTGGGCTCCAGAAGGCACATTAGCAGCATGGTGCCAAGCTGGCACCAAAGCCAGGGCTGTCGCAGTGGCCGCATTGGAACACATGGAGCATTCCTGTCATGCCGGTGCCCCACACCTGCCAGCCCTCGGTTGCCGCATCAGACAGGCCACAGGCAGCACCCCCAGCCCCTGCAGCACTGGACTTGGTGCAGGACGTCCCGGCAACCACCTCAGGTGAGGAGCCAGTACCCACCCCAAGGCCACCGTCCCTGGTGGGCGGAGACACTATCGAGGCCCCTCTGGCCACCCCGTCATCTTCCTCCTCCCCGGACGAAGTGGTAGCGGAACCATCCAGAGCTAGTCCACCGGAAGATTTCTGCGAGAATCAGGATCTGCTCCACAAGGTGGCAGCTAACTTGGGCCTCAAAGTGGAGGAGATGGAGGAGCAGATGGACACGCTTTTTAACGTGTTCTCTGCGTCTGCCCCAACCCAGGTTGCGCTCCCAGTTCACAAAGGGCTCCTGAATATCGCCAAGGCCATCCTCCATCCTGCCAACCTCGAAAAGGGCGGAAACAAGTACTTTGCCCCCGCAAAGGGGTTTGAATACTTATATACTTATCCGCCATCAGGTTCATTGGTGGTGTCAGTGGCCAACGAACGGGACAAACGGGGGCCCACCAGTTCTACCGCTAAGAATAAAGAGGTGAAAAGATGACTTATTCGTCCAAAAGATTTTTTTCTATGGCTAGCCTCCAGCTTCAGGTGGCAAATCACCAGGCCGCTACAATTTTAACTTGTGGGGCTCTCTCCTCAAGTTCAAGGATTCTGTGTCCCAGGAAGCGGCCCAGGAATTCGCCACCCTGGTGAAGGAAGGGACCGTAGCAGCTCGGTCCTCTCTCCAGATGGGTCAGGACTCCGCCAATTCAGCTGCCCAGGAGGTCTTCTCAGCAGTGGTCATACGGCGCAGTTCCTGGCACCATACCGCCAGCCTGTCACAGGAGATGCAGGCCTTGATCCAGGACCTTCTGTTTGACAGTGTCGGCCTGTTTTCTGATCAAACGGATGCTCGTCTGCACGGCCTAAAGGACATAAAGGCGACCCTCTGTTCCCTGGGGATGCACATGCCTCAGTCGTCTAGGCAGCTGTTTTGGCCTCCCCCACCTCCCAGTCAGTGGCAGCGTCTGCAGGGGCCAACGAGGAAAAGGGACACTGGGTTCAACTGCCGCCGCCCTTCAACGTCCCAATCTCCTGCGGAGCCTGGCCCAGCAAAACATCAGGGGGGCCAGAAGCGCTCATTTTGAGGGTGGGCTCGGGAGCGATGCATCAGCCAACTTCCCGGATCCTTCCCGCCCCTTCCTCAACCACCTTTTCTCTTACTGCTTGGCCTGGTCGTGGGTTACCTTGGACCGTTGGGTCCTGGACATAGTGGCTCGGGGCTACACCCTGCAATTTTTGTCCACTCCTCCTTCCTGCCCCCCCCTTCCCTATTCCTCTTCAGGGACCCTTCTCACAAGCAACTCCTCGCTCAGGAGGTCAAGAACCTCCTACACCTCAGGATATGCAAGGAAGAGGATTCTACTCCCGCTACTTCCTAATCCCAAAGGCAAAAGTGGGGCTCAGACCCATCCTGGACCTGCAGGGCCTCAACAAGTCTCTGTTGAAGTGGAAGGTCCACATGGTATCATAGAATCATAGAATATCAGGGTTGGAAGGGACCCCAGAAGGTCATCTAGTCCAACCCCCTGCTCAAAGCAGGACCAATTCCCAGTTAAATCATCCCAGCCAGGGCTTTGTCAAGCCTGACCTTAAAAACCTCTAAGGAAGGAGATTCTACCACCTCCCTAGGTAACGCATTCCAGTGTTTCACCACCCTCTTAGTGAAAAAGTTTTTCCTAATATCCAATCTAAACCTCCCCCACTGCAACTTGAGACCATTACTCCTCGTTCTGTCATCTGCTACCATTGAGAACAGTCTAGAGCCATCCTCTTTGGAACCCCCTTTCAGGTAGTTGAAAGCAGCTATCAAATCCCCCCTCATTCTTCTCTTCTGCAGGCTAAATAATCCCAGCTCCCTCAGCCTCTCCTCATAAGTCATGTGTTCCAGTCCCCTAATCATTTTTGTTGCCCTTCACTGGACTCTCTCCAATTTATCCACATCCTTCTTGAAGTGTGGGGCCCAAAACTGGACACAGTACTCCAGATGAGGCCTCACCAATGTCGAATAGAGGGGAACGATCACGTCCCTCGATCTGCTCGCTATGCCCCTACTTATACATCCCAAAATGCCATTGGCCTTCTTGGCAACAAGGGCACACTGCTGACTCATATCCAGCTTCTCGTCCACTGTCACCCCTAGGTCCTTTTCCGCAGAACTGCTGCCTAGCCATTCGGTCCCTAGTCTGTAGCTGTGCATTGGGTTCTTCCGTCCTAAGTGCAGGACCCTGCACTTATCCTTATTGAACCTCATCAGATTCCTTTTGGCCCAATCTTCCAATTGGTCTAGGTCCTTCTGTATCCTATCCCTCCCCTCCAGCGTATCTACCACTCCTCCCAGTTTAGTATCATCCGCAAATTTGCTGAGAGTGCAATCCACACCACCCTCGAGATCATTTATGAAGATATTGAATAAAACCGGTCCCAGGACCGACCCTTGGGGCACTCCACTTGATACCGGCTGCCAACTAGACATGGAGCCATTGATCACTACCCATTGAGCCCGACAATCTAGCCAGCTTTCTACCCACCTTATAGTGCATTCATCCAGCCCATACTTCCTTAACTTGCTGACAAGAATACTATGGGAGACCGTGTCAAAAGCTTTGCTAAAGTCAAGAAACTAAAGCTTTAAGCTTTGCTAAAGTCCCTGGCCTCCATCATCCCTTCTCTGGTTCTTGGCAACTGGTAAGCGAATCTTGTCTTAAAAGACGCTTACTTTCATGTCTCTATCTTCCAGGGGAACAGATGTTTCCTGCGCTTTATAGTGGCAGGGCGCCACTTCCAGTTTACGGCGCTGCCCTTTGGCCTGTCCTCGGCCCCCAGGATATTCACGAAATGCGTGGTGCTGGTGGCGGGTTACCTGAGGCGACAAGGGTTCCAGATCTTCCTGTGTCTCGGCGACTGGCTCATGAAAGACAGGTTTCAGGAATAGGTCCAGAGGAGCCTTGATCTGGTGCACTCCATCTGCAGTGACCTGGTCTCCTAATAAACGCAGAAAAATCCATGTTAGCACCAGTTCAACACATAGAGTTCATTGGTGCGGTTCTCAGCTCCAGGCGGGCCAGGACTTTCCTGCCAGAAACACGTTTTCAAGCCATGTCTGACCTGATCATCCACATTCAGAGCCAACCTCTCACCACGGCCCACACGTGCCTGCGACTGATGGTGGCCACGTGCACCTATGTGGTAAGCCATGCCCGGTTTCATCTGAGGCCCCTACAAACATGGCTGGCCTCGGTCTATATTCCCAGCAGGCACACCTTGGGTGCCGAGCCATGTCCTCCCTTCGCTCTACTGGTGGCGGGATCCCAGGTCGGTGCTTCAGGGAGTCCCCTTCTTGACCCCGGAACCCTCACTCCCCTTGGTTTCGGACATGTCGGACCTGGGCTGGGGGGCCCATCTGGGTGACCTCAGCACCCAGTGCCGTTGGCTGCAACATGACCTAGCCCTTCATATCAGTGTCAGGGAATCAGAAAATCATAGAATATCAGGGTTGGAAAGGACCTCAGGGGGTCATCTAGTCCAACCCCCTGCTCAAAGCAGGACCAATCCCCAAGTAAATCATCCCAGCCAGGGCTTTGTCAAGCCTGACCTTAAAAACTTCTAAGGAAGGAGATTCCACCACCTCCCTAGGTAACGCATTCCAGTGTTTCACCACTCTTGGGGCACTCCACTTGATACCAGCTGCCAACTAGATATGGAGCCATTGATCACTACCCGTTGAGCCCGACAATCTAGCCAGCTTTCTATCCACCTTATAGTCCATTGATCCAGCCCATACTTCTTTAAATTGCTGGCAAGAATACTGTGGGAGACCGTGTCAAAAGCTTCGCTAAGGGCAAGGAACAACATGTCCACTGCTTTCCCCTCATCCACAGAGCCAGTTATCTCGTCATAGAAGGCAATTAGATTCATCAGGCATGACTTGCCCTTTTAGAATCCATGCTGACTGTTCCTGATCACTTTCCTCTCGTCTAAGTGCTTCAGAATTGATTCCTTGAGGACCTGCTCCATGAATTTTCCAGGGACTGAGGTGAGGCTGACTGGCCTGTAGTTCCCAGGATCCTCCTCCTTCCCTTTTTTAAAGATGGGCACTACTTTAGCCTTTTTCCAGTCGTCCGGGACTTCCCCCGATCGCCATGAGTTTTCAAAGATAATGGCCAATGGCTCTGCAATCACATCCGCCAGCTCCTTTAGCACTCTCGGATGCAGCGCATCTGGCCCCATGGACTTGTGCTTGTCCAGTTTTTCTAAATAGTCCCGAACCACTTCTTTCTCCAAAGAGGGCTGGTCACCTCCTCCCCATGCTGTGCTGCCCAGTGCAGTAGTCTGGGAGCTGACCTTGTTCGTGACCTTGTTCCACTTCTTGTAAGCTTCTTTTTTGTGTTTAAGATCAGCAAAGATTTCACTGTTAAGCCAAGCTGGTCGCCTGCCATATTTACTGTTCTTTCTACACATCAGGATGGTTTGTACCTGTAACCTCAGTAAGGATTCTTTAAAATACAGCCAGCTCTCCTGGACTCCTTTCTCCCTCATGTTATTCTCCCAGGGGATCCTGCCTATCAGTTCCCTGAGGTTGTCAAAGTCTGGTTTTCTGAAGTCCAGGCGTGCCAGGCTTTCCTGCCTTGCCTGAAAGGCAAGGTGTTGCAGGTCCTGACGGACAATACTGCCACAATGTACTACATCAACAGGCAGGGTCGCACCAGGTCTTCAGCCCTTTGTCGGGCTCAGCCTTTTGGACTTTTGTGTGTGGCACAACATTCATTTGGTGGCTGCCCACCTGTCCAGTACCAAGAACATCCTGGCAGATCGCCTCAGCAGGACCTTCTCATCTCACCACGAATGGTTGCTCCACCTGGAGGTGGTCAGCCTAGTCTTCCAAAGGTGGGGGACTCCAGACTGAACAGGAAGTGCCACATGTTCTGTTCTGTTCTCTGCAGGGCAGGGACAAGGGCTCCCTGTCAGATGCCTTCCTGATCCCATGGTCAGGAGCACTCATGTATGCCTTCCCACCGGTGCCACTGCTCCACAGGGTCCTGCTCAAGGTGAAATGAGACCAAGCTTCAGTCATCCTCATAGCCCCGGCGTGGTCTCGTCAGCACTGGTTTGCCATGCTCCTGAGCCTTTTGGCAGCCACCCTGTTACAGCTGCCTCTTTGTCCGGACCTACTGTCCCAGAACCATGGCAACCTGCTGCACCCAAACCTGGTGGCACTGCACCTGACAGCCTGGTTCCTGCATGGCTGAGCAGGGAGGAGCAGCAGTGTTCCACTGGTGTCCAGCAGGTCTTGCTGGGCATCAGGAAGCCCTCCACCAGGGCTATTTACATATCCAAATGGAAGCGGTTCACATGTTGGTCTACGGATCACTGTATCCAGGCGGAGAAGGCCCCTCTGCAGGATGTCCTAGACTGTTTGCTACACCTGAAGCTCCAGGGCCTGTCGCTGTCCTCGATCAGGGTGCACCTGGCGTCTATTTCAGCTTTCACCCTCTGTTTAAAGGAAGGTCGGTCTTTGCCCATCCCATGACGGCGTGGTTTCTGAAAGGTCTGGAGTGCCTTTACCCACATGCTGAGTCCTGGTCCCTCCTTGGGACCTGAACCTATGCTTTCTAGGTTCACAGGGCCCCTCCTCCCCCCTTTGAGCCCCTGGCTTCCTGCTCCCTTCTCCTGTTATCCTGGAAGTTCTCTTTTTTGGTTGCTATAACTTCAGCCCATAGGGTGTCCAAGATTAAGGCACTCATGTTAAAGCCGCCGTGTACGATCTTCCGTGTACGGGTAGTGATCAATGGCTCCATGTCTAGTTGGCAGCCGGTATCAAGTGGAGTGCCCCAAGGGTCGGTCCTGGGGCCGGTTTTATTCAATATCTTCATAAATGATCTGGAGGATGGTGTGGATTGCACTCTCAGCAAATTTGCGGATGATACTAAACTGGGAGGAGTGGTAGATACGCTGGAGGGGAGGGATAGGATACAGAAGGACCTAGACCAATTGGAAGATTGGGCCAAAAGGAATCTGATGAGGTTCAATAAGGATAAGTGCAGGGTCCTGCACTTAGGACGGAAGAACCCAATGCACAGCTACAGACTAGGGACCGAATGGCTAGGCAGCAGTTCTGCGGAAAAGGACCTAGGGGTGACAGTGGACGAGAAGCTGGATATGAGTCAGCAGTGTGCCCTTGTTGCCAAGAAGGCCAATGGCATTTTGGGATGTATAAGTAGGGGCATAGCGAGCAGATCGAGGGACGTGATCGTTCCCCTCTATTCGACATTGGTGAGGCCTCATCTGGAGTACTGTGTCCAGTTTTGGGCCCCACACTTCAAGAAGGATGTGGATAAATTGGAGAGAGTCCAGCGAAGGGCAACAAAAATGATTAGGGGACTGGAACACATGACTTATGAGGAGAGGCTGAGGGAGCTGGGATTGTTTAGCCTGCAGAAGAGAAGAATGAGGGGGGATTTGATAGCTGCTTTCAACTACCTGAAAGGGGGTTCCAAAGAGGATGGCTCTAGACTGTTCTCAATGGTAGCAGATGACAGAACGAGGAGTAATGGTCTCAAGTTGCAGTGGGGGAGGTTTAGATTGGATATTAGGAAAAACTTTTTCACTAAGAGGGTGGTGAAACACTGGAATGCGTTACCTAGGGAGGTGGTAGAATCTCCTTCCTTAGAGGTTTTAAGGTCAGGCTTGACAAAGCCCTGGCTGGGATGATTTAACTGGGAATTGGTCCTGCTTTGAGCAGGGGGTTGGACTAGATGACCTTCTGGGGTCCCTTCCAACCCTGATATTCTATGATTCTTTAAGGACAAGGTCCAACTGTGTCCACCGCTGGCCTTTCTGCCCAAGGTCGTCTCCCAGTCCCACACGAGTCAGGACATATATCTTCCAGTCCTTTACCCAAAGCCTCATGCGATGGATGAGGAGCGCAGGCCGCACACCTTGGATGTTAGGCAGGCTCTGGCCTTCTACATAGAGAGGATGAAGCCATTCCGTAAGTCTACGCAGCTGTTTGTTGCTGTCGCGGACCGAATGAAGGGTTGTCCAGTGTCCACCCAGAGGATCTCATCCTGGATCACGAGTTGTATCCACAATTGCTATGAACTGGTGAAGGTGCCCCTGCCACCACTTGTGACAAGCCACTAGGGTGCAGGCCTCGGCGGCAGCTTCCTCACTCAGGTGCCGATCCAGGAAATCCAGGCTGATGCTGGTTTCAGCAGAGCAGTACTACAATCTGCTTGACTGTGAACTTCAAGCCCACCTCCTGCGATTCTGCTTGTGAGTCACCTACAGTGGAATTGACATGCGCAAGCACTTGAAGAAGAAAAAATGGTTATTCACCTTTTTGTAACTGTCGTTCTTCGAGATGTGTTGGAAGCACCATCCCTAGGACCCAGGGCAGAAGTGATGAATCCATCACTTCTGGGACCGACCCATCACTTCTGGGACCAGCCGCGCCTGGTGCTGGCCAATTGCACTGGCGGCCTGCGGGGCCCACAGGGCCCGGAGCGGTCGCCCCGATTCACCATACCTACTGGACAGCTCTGTATGATGCTCATGTCCATTCCATTAACCACACTCCTGACCCTCTGTTGGAGTTGTCAGCAAGAAGGATCCAAGAGGGCGCAGGGCTGGTGGTGCCTAATATACCACGCCTTGAGGGCGCCGCAGCCGGCTCTACGGGTACCGCTAAGGGAAAAGTCTTCGACAGCTGTGCACATGGGTGCACACACACACACACAACAGAATGGACGTGAGCAACACATCTAAAAGAACAACAGTTACAAAAAGGGAGTAACCGTTTTTTCCTTCCAAAGTGGGGTACTTTGCATTACCTTCATTTCTCCAGTTTGTCCAGTTTGTTTGGGAGGAGAGCTAGATACGCTGGAGGGTAGGGGTAGGATACAGAGGGCCCTAGACAAATAGGAGGATTGGGCCAAAAGAAATCTGATGAGGTTCAACAAGGGCAAGTGCAGAGTCCTGCACTTAGGACGGAAGAACCCCATGCACCGCTACAGACTAGGGACCGAATGGCTCGGCAGCAGTTCTGCAGAAAAGGACCTAGGGGTTACAGTGGATGAGAAGCTGGATATGAGTCAACAGTGTGCCGTTGTTGCCAAGAAGGTCAGTGGCATTTTGGGCTGCATAAGTAGGGGCATTGCCAGCAGATCGAGGGACGAGATCGTTCCCCTCTATTTGACATTGGTGAGGCCTCATCTGGAGTACTGTGTTCAGTTTTGGGCCCCACACTACAAGAAGGATGTGGAAAAATTGGAAAGAGTCCAGCGAAGGGCAACAAAAATGATTAGGGGACTGGAACACGTGAGTTATGAGGAGAGGCTGAGGGAACTGGGATTGTTTAGTCTACGGAAGAGAAGACTGAGGGGGGATTTGATAGCTGCTTTCAACTACCTGAAAGGGGGTTCCAAAGAGGATGGATCTAGACTGTTCTCAGTGGTAGCTGATGACAGAACAAGGAGTAATGGTCTCAAGTTGCAGTGGGGGAAGTTTAGGTTGCATATTAGGAAAAACTTTTTCACTAGGAGGGTGGTGAAACACTGGAATGGGTTACCTATGGAGGTGGTGGAATCTCCTTCCTTAGAAGTTTTTAAGGTCAGGCTTGACAAAGCCTTGGCTGGGATGATTTAGTTGGGGATTGGTCCTGCTTTGAGCAGGGGTTTGGACTAGGTGACCTCCTGAGTCCCTTCCAACCCTAATCGTCTATGATTCTATGATTCAGATCATTTTTAATTTTAATCCTTATTAAACATTATTTTTTCCAAGCTCATGCTGAGGTGGTAATGCAAGCCAGGGGAGCATTCTTCCCACAGGCTACCATGGAGCAGCCTTCACTGGGAGAGGACACACCCACAGATTGGCCAGGCAGTCACAGGCCAGGAGATCTTCTGGAACTCTCACACAATAATGGCCATGAGTAATGCTTCCTACCACTTTTGAGTGGCTAGGAAGAGACCACATCCCTTCTTGGCATTAATCACACAGGCCTGCCAGTCCGCTTGGATTACAGCATTGCTGTTGACCGGCACTAGAAAGCATCAGTCCTGAGGAAACTACACTGGGGCAACATCTGCCTCCTCAACAACACAGGTCACTTCAGGCCCATGCTCCACTCCCATAGAGCCCTGCAGCTAATCCAAGATCTCTGTCCTTGTTTCCAAAGCACGAACAGATCTGGGTCTGGATACCTGAGGCTCATCTCACTCTCCAGGACCTTCCCCACCCTCAGTGAGTCTGCTGCTCAGGCACAATGGGTGAAACTTGAGCAGGCAGGAGTTGGTGCTTCTTGGGGCTCACCCAGGACTGTAGAACTCCCTCCTGCAGAGCCTGGGAACTACCACAAACCCCTCAGTGTTTTCTAGTCCAAATGCAAAGTGCACTTGCCCCTCCCGTCCGAAACAACTGCCCAGAACATGTCAGTGACTAATCACAATAATGCCCCTGCTCACACACTCTCCTCAGGGTGAGGGATGACGAGGCAGGCCGTGTATCCCTAGCAATGGATGCAGTATGTAGAGCTGAATAGCAGAGATTCTAGTGGAACCATTGTCGTGGAGGAGAGAGCTCCTTTACTCACTGGAGGACTCTGAGCTTATTGTTCCAGAAAGCCATTTTCCCATAGAGCTCAGAGATTCAGTATCCAGGATAAGGTGCTAGGTCCCTGTACCTCCCACTCTAGCAATGGGCCTAGTCCCTGGAGCACCTCAAGACTTATAGCCCTGAGCAAAATTAGTTTCTTTTTAACTGTTCTGAGTCTCACTCTGGCTTGAATCCCAAGGCAGGGGGCTGCCAAGAGGATCTCTTGCAAAGAATTCCATTTGCTGAAATGTGCCTCCATTTACCGAGGCCTCTGAAACTAGCAGGAGCTCTGGAGTTTCACAGTTGCCAGCTAGCAACCCTTCCCCAGGCTGGCTGCTGCCATGCCCTGGGCTGTCTGTGCTTCCTGTCTCATCTAAGGGAAGGAGTTTACTGAACCAAAAGAGAATGGATTCTGCTGCTGAGGAAGTCAGTCTAACAGATGCTGCAGGCTGTGGGTGAGAGCCCAAGGCCTTCAGGGAGGCTGTAGATTCCCATTGCTCTTGCCGTCCTCCCCATCTTCTGTCCTCCTTACTTCTCCTGCCCTACCTATTTCACTCTCTCTTAATCCAACTAGGGCAGCAAGGGGATACCCTGCTGGGCATACTACCTTCCTCCCCTGAATCCAGCCCATGGGCAGTGCTCAAGCTGCCCAACTCTGGCACTGAGCATTAACATGGGGTCATTTGCTCTTTCTGAGTTCCTTTGATTCAGCCCCTCTACCACCAGATCTTTGGCAAAAGGCTATGTCTACAGTCAGCCATGTCCCTGGTGCTGGGGCAGGCAACTGGAGAGAATGATCGGTGCCTGATGCTCACTGCCCTCTGCTCTTTTCTCTTCCAGTCACCCGAAGCAGCTGGCAATCTCAGATACGTGGATGACACAAATAGCACAGGTAAGTTACTGACCTAGTAATAGGGAGCCATACAACCCCCACCTCCCCCACATCAACCCTCCTAGCCACAGTACTGGGGAGTCCACAGAGCACTGACGAATCCAGTTTGTTCTGTTGTCTGAAGCAATCTCCTGTTTCTGTCCCATTCTAGATTGAACTCTCCAGTCCAGCAGCACTGAATTGTGGGTAGGATTTTTCTGCATTGTGGCTGGATGATGACTGATTTGCTGGGAGTAGTGTGTAGTGAGCATGCCTCCGTTTGTTCCTGGCCTCTGTCCTGAGGCAAAGGGTGGGAGGGTCTGGCCTCCTGCAGCTGACTTTGGTGTGCAGTGTGCATGCCCCAGTATGTCCCCTGGGACTGTCCTAGGTGGGAGTGGAGAGCCTGGCTGCCTGCAGCTGGGAATGGGAGGTATGTGGTGGGTTGCAGGGCTTGAGAACATTTGAGCACTTGAGAACCAGGGTTCTTCTTCGAGTCTGTGTGCATGTACATGGACCACATGCACATGGACTCAGAGTCTTTGGCCAGCATGCACCCTGCATGGTTTTTTTTCATTTCATTTTCACAAAAAAACTTTTGCTTTTGTGGTGCCTCGCACCAGTGGTGGTCTCAGAGTATCACAGCTTTAAGCCCTGTCTACCACGCGGTGCACTTACTCCCCATGATTGAGCACAGTTGGTGTCTTCAGTCTGGGTGACAGCCGTGTCCCAGACCAGTGCTCGGTGGCTTGGCCGTTCTCCCCCAGGGCTCGTTTTTCCTGTGACAGCCAACTAAAACACTTCCTCCTGATGTGGTCCATTAGAGGAGCACTGGATCCCAAAGGAAGTCCCTCTGACTAAGAAAGGCACCCTCTCCTCACAGGTCCCCTTCAGTCAGTGTCCTGTAATTAGGGATTCGACTCCTAAGGCCAGATGCACACTGTCACTCTCACACAGGTATAACTTATGTCGCTCAGAGGCGTGAATAAGATGCCCCCTGAGTGACGTAAGTCACACCAACCTAAGCACCAGTGTGGACAGCGCTGCCTCTCCCAGAGACGGATTTATTGTGCCAATGGGAGCGTAATCAGACACGCTACTGCGGCATAGCTGTGTTGGGCAGCTGCGTGCTGTAGTTCCTCTAGTGTAGACTAACCCAAAGACTGCCAGGCCTAAGTGCCTGCAGCCCCCTGTGTTGACATTTGTCCGTTCCTTAAGGCAAGTTTGGCACTGGCAGGGAGCCTGGCACTGAAGCCTGGCACTACCTCCACCTTGAGGAAGGGCAGATTGGAGCTCCATTCCCGGGGAGGCTCTTGGCACCCAGAATAGGATAGGGCAGAGAGACCACAGAAGAGCCATAGCACTGTCTATCCAAAATTGTCAGGCCTTGGGCTTAATCATGCTGAAAAGTCTAAAATGACTGAGTCCTTCAACTGCTCAGATCTGAGGGAAATGAAATCCACCCCAGCACTGAAGCCTGGTACCAATTAACTCTCCTTGTTGCCAAGTGGTCAGTCGCAAAATTGGCACCCACAGTGGAGTCCTTGACAGGTCTGGCAGATGTAACGCACGTGTTGAGCCCTCCATACCAACGGCAGTCCCAATATGTCAGGTGCCACAATACCTGATCCTACTGCCAACAACCTCTCACCCTTGCTTAGAGAGCTCGACACCGCCTGTAGAGCATGACCAGTTCTTGTCTCCTGCCCATTCCTTTTCCCCTGAATTAAGCAGGGAACCATCACCAATTCCTTGCCTGCTGGCTAGACCTACATCATCCTCTCATTCTCCACTCCCTGATCACAGAGAACCCCTCCTAAATATCTCCCGCTCATTCTACCTTCTCCATGAGCTTTCTTAGTCTTCTCCATGAGCTCCATCTCCTCCATGGTCTTACCCATTCAGTTTCCACCTGGGCCTTATTGGGTGTTTTGGGACCCCCCTTCTAAGCCCTCTTGAACTTGTTCACCTTCCTGTTCTTCTTTAAAGAACTCAGATCTAATTCACTAACTAGGTCTGTCCCTTGTCCGCCCAGTGATATGGGTCTCCATAGAGAGCGAGAACCAGAACAGGAGGAGGATGAAGATAGAGAGCAAAACAGGGAAGAGGATGTTACTCTGGGAGCCTCAGGAGCTTCCTAACCGTTTCCCTCCCATGTCTTCGAAAAGCCCTATCATCACTGGACAAAGCAGTGACATCCACCCCAATTCCTGCCTCAGATGACTTCCAGGCTAGGTTTGCTGTGAAGTATATCAGACTGATTAGATTCGTAGACTCATAGACTTTAAGGTCAGAGGGGACCATCATGTTCATCAAATCTGACCTCCTGCACATTGCAGGCCACAGAATCTCACCCATGCACTTCTGAAATAGACCCCTAACCTCTAGCAGAGTTACTGAAGACCTCAAATCGTGATTTACAGACTTAAAGTTACAGAGAATTCAGCATTTACACTAGTTTAAATTTACAAGTGACCCATGCTGCAGAGGAAGGTGAACCCCCCCTCGCCCTCTCCGCAGGGTCTCAGCCAATCTGACCTGGGGGGAAATTCCTTTCTGACCACAAATATGGTGATCAGTTAAACCCTGAGCATGTGGGCAAGACCCACAGCCAGACACCTGGGAAAGAATTCTCCGTAATAACTTAAAGGTCCATCCAGCCCAGCATCCTGTCTAATGACAGTGGCCAATGCCAGGTGCCCCAGAGGGAGTGAACCTAACAGGTAATGATCAAGTGATCTCTCTCCTGCCATCCATCTCCATCCTCTGACAAACAGAGGCTAGGGACACCATTCCTTACCCATCCTGGCCAATAGCCATTAGTGGACTTAACCTCCATGAATTTATCCATTTCTCTTTTAAACCCTGTTATAGTCCTAGCCTTCACAACCTCCTCAGGCAAGGAGTTCCACAGGTTGACTGTGCTGTATGAAGAAGAACTTCCTTTTATTTGTTTTAAACCTGCTGCCCATTAATTTCATTTGGTGGCCCCTAGTTCTTGTGTTATGGGAACAAGTAAATAACTTTTCCTTATTCACTTTCTCCACACCACTCATGATTTTATAGACCTCTATCATATTCCCCCTTAGTCTCCTCTTTTCCAAGCTGAAAAGTCCTAGCCTCTTTAATCTGTCCTCATATGGGACCCGTTCCAAACTCCTGTGGTGGAAAATTAACCACGCGTTGTGTTTGGATCAGAACAGGCCTGAGGCTCCTTTATTGATTACAAGCGCAGGGTAGATAACAGCTCGAAGTAGCTGCCCCCTGATGCAAAGCACACACAGCTTTTTAAAGCTTAAAACCACAGACAAATTACACATACTTCCATATTAATTACCTTATTTTGAATACATTGCAAAATTAACACTGGTCAAAAGCAAAAACAAGCGTCTCCCCCACTAGGCCCCTCTTGTTATTCACTGTCCGTTCTTTTGCAGTCAGCTACCTTTCTAACACAGCTGTTGCAGCTATATATTTCATAAGCTTGACTACCGCAAATTTGTTCTGTTCCCAAACCACAATTGGTCAAGCACACTTGCACCAGCTGCGTTTTCCCTTGTTTGGTATATAATGTAAGCTTTTAACAGTTGCTTTGCCTTATTTGGAGTACAGCAAAACAAGCTTTTCCTGTTATTGACAGGTTTGTTCTTTTGCAGTTAATGGTCTTTCCTAATTTCTAGCTGCTATGGTTACATTTCTTAAGCCATGCTGTTGTAACTGCCCTACAATGGAATTTTCCTCACCCTCTTCTTATGCTCTGTATACACAGTTAGCTTGACCAAAGTTTTAGGCCTATAAGTTTAGGCATGCTAGATCTTTCCTGCACACCCCTAATCATTTTAGTTGCCCTTCTCTGAAACTTTTCTAATGCCAGTATATTTTTTTTTGTGATGAGGAGACCACATCTGTACACAGTATTCAAGATTTGGGTGTACCATGGATTTATATAAGGGCAATAAGATATTCTCCGTCTTATTCTCTATCCCTTTTTTAATGATTCCTAACATCCTGTTCGCTTTTTTGACTGCCGCTGCACACTGCATGGACGTCTTCAGAGAACTATCCACGATGACTCCTCTGATGGTTAGAAACCTTCATCTAATTTGAAGCCTAAACTTGTTGATGGCCAGTTTATATCCATTTGTTCTAATGTCCACGTTGGCACTTAACTTACATAACTCCTCTCCCGCCTTGATATTTATCCCTCTGATTATTTATAGAGAGCAACCATATGTCCCCTCAGCCTTCTTTTGGTTAGGCTAAACAAGTCAAGCTCTTTGAGTCTTCTCTCATAAGACACATTTTCCATTCCTCAGATCATCCTAGTAGCCCTTCTCTGCACCTGTTCCAGTTTGAATTTATCTTTTTCAAACATGGGAGACCAGAACTGCACACAGTATTTCAGATGAGGTCTCACCAGTGCCTTGTATAACGGTACTAACACCTCCTTATCTCTACTGGAAATACCTCACCTGATGCATCCTAGGACTGCATTAGCCTTTTTCACAGCTGCATCACATTGCTGGTTCATAGTCATCCTGTGATCAACCAATACACCCAGATTTTTCTTCTCCTCTGTCACTTCCAACTGATACAGCCGCGGCTTATAGCAAAAATTCTTGTTGTTAGTCCCTAAATGTATGACTTTGCACTTTGCACTATTAAATTTCATCCCATTTCTATTATTCCAGTTTACAAGGTCATTCAGATCATCTTGTATGATGATGAGCTACCCATTATATAGGAGAAAGCTCACAAACTTTTCAATATTCTCCATCTGACTTTCCCATGCAATTGGCAATGCTAATCCGTAAAGGGACATTAATCATTCATTCATAGATTCACAGAGCCTGTGAAAGGCCTTTCGAAGATTCTAGCCTTCTCAGTTCTCTCAAATATTGTAGCTATGAAGAGGTATCAAATCCCTCAGAAAGGGTTTAAGAATTTCTACTCCCATCCATGCCCATGGTCCTTAATGAGTTCTGTAGTTGAGGAAAAATACAAATAGGCTGAAAAATTCAGTCATTTCCAAAGATATAAGGACCCCAAGAGACGTAACCTCTTAGGCAGGACCTCTTTGGCTTCTCTCCAACTAAGGATAGACAATTCTTCTCCATCCATCAGCTCAGCAGCGACAATGGGTCTGAATGAAATCTTTCCATCACTTTTCATTTTGCACAGCTTTGTTCATCTTTAAACCTTTTTGTTCCATGTCATTCTTCACCAAGTCTATCGAATGCATCCACAGTCTTCTTCTATTTCTTGGTTCAAATTTCATGTCCCACCTATTTTGAGAGTTATGGAGGATGTGTGGGGCAAAACAATTGAGATCCGCCCTATATCACCCAAAAACCTCTTAGTCATGGGGACCTTAAATTCTATGTTAAAAAGTATGAGAACAGGAGGGCAAGTGACTTGGTTTCATGTTCTCTATGTATATAAATCTCCCCACTGTATTTTCCACTGAATGCATCCGATGAAGTGAGCTGTAGCTCACAAAAGCTTATGCTCAAATAAATTTGTTAGTCTCTAAGGTGTTAGTTTCTAAGCCTCATCCACCTCATCCCCCTGGTCCGGTGGTCTATAGCAGACTCCCACCACTACATCACTCTTGTTGCTCACACTTCTAAAGTTAATCATAGAATCATAGAATATCAGGGTTGGAAGGGACCCCAGAAGGTCATCTAGTCCAACCCCCTGCTCAAAGCAGGACCAATTCCCAGTTAAATCATCCCAGCCAGGGCTTTGTCAAGCCTGACCTTAAAAACCTCTAAGGAAGGAGATTCTACCACCTCCCTAGGTAACGCATTCCAGTGTTTCACCACCCTCTTAGTGAAAAAGCTTTTCCTAATATCCAATCTAAACCTCCCCCACTGCAACTTGAGACCATTACTCCTCGTTCTGTCATCTGCTACCATTGAGAACAGTCTAGAGCCACCCTCTTTGGAACCCCCTTTCAGGTAGTTGAAAGCAGCTATCAAATCCCCCCTCATTCTTCTCTTCTGCAGGCTAAACAATCCCAGCTCCCTCAGCCTCTCCTCATAAGTCATGTGTTCCAGTCCCCTAATCATTTTTGTTGCCCTTCGCTGGACTCTCTCCAATTTATCCACATCCTTCTTGAAGTGTGGGGCCCAAAACTGGACACAGTACTCCAGATGAGGCCTCACCAATGTTGAATAGAGGGGAACGATCACGTCCCTCGATCTGCTCGCTATGCCCCTACTTATACATCCCAAAATGCCATTGGCCTTCTTGGCAACAAGGGCACACTGCTAACTCATATCCAGCTTCTCGTCCACTGTCACCCCTAGGTCCTTTTCCGCAGAACTGCTGCCTAGCCATTCGGTCCCTAGTCTGTAGCTGTGCATTGGGTTCTTCCGTCCTAAGTGCAGGACCCTGCACTTATCCTTATTGAACCTCATCAGATTTCTTTTGGCCCAATCCTCCAATTTGTCTAGGTCTTTCTGTATCCTATCCCTCCCCTCCAGCGTATCTACCACTCCTCCCAGTTTAGTATCATCCGCAAATTTGCTGAGAGTGCAATCCACACCATCCTCCAGATCATTTATGAAGATATTGAACAAAACCGGCCCCAGGACTGACCCTTGGGGTACTCCACTTGATACCGGCTGCCAACTAGATATGGAGCCATTGATCACTACCCGTTGAGCCCGACAATCTAGCCAGCTTTCTACCCACCTTGTAGTGCATTCATCCAGCCCATACTTCCTTAACTTGCTGACAAGAATACTGTGGGAGACCGTGTCAAAAGCTTTGCTAAAGTCAAGAAACAATACATCCACTGCTTTCCCTTCATCCACAGAACCAGTAATCTCATCATAAAAGGCGATTAGATTAGTCAGGCATGACCTTCCCTTGGTGAATCCATGCTGGCTGTTCCTGATCACTTTCCTCTCATGCAAGTGCTTCAGGATTGATTCTTTGAGGACCTGCTCCATGATTTTTCCAGGGACTGAAGTGAGGCTGACTGGCCTGTAGTTCCCAGGATCCTCCTTCTTCCCTTTTTTAAAGATTGGCACTACATTAGCCTTTTTCCAGTCATCCGGGACTTCCCCGGTTCGCCACGAGTTTTCAAAGATAATGGCCAATGGCTCTGCAATCACAGCCACCAATTCCTTCAGCACTCTCGGATGCAACTCGTCCGGCCCCATGGACTTGTGCACGTCCAGCTTTTCTAAATAGTCCCTAACCACCTCTATCTCCACAGAGGGCTGGCCATCTCTTCCCCATTTTGTGATGCCCAGCGCAGCAGTCTGGGAGCTGACCTTGTTAGTGAAAACAGAGGCAAAAAAAGCATTGAGTACATTAGCTTTTTCCACATCCTCTGTCACTAGGTTGCCTCCCTCATTCAGTAAGGGGCCCACACATTCCTTGGCTTTCTTCTTGTTGCCCACACATTCCTTGGCTTTCTTCTTGTTGCCAACATACCATACCATATCCTCATCCACCTCATCCCCCTGGTCCGGTGATCTATAGCAGACTCCCACCACTACATCACCCTTGTTGCACACACTTCTAAACTTAATCCAGAGACACTCAGGTTTTTCTGCAGTTTCATACCGGAGCTCGGAGCAGTCATACTGCTCCCTTACATACAGTGCTACTCCCCCACCTTTTCTGTCCTGCCTGTTCTTCCTGAACAGTTTATAACCATCCATGACAGTACTCCAGTCATGTGAGTTATCCCACCAAGTCTCTGTTATTCCAATCACATCTTAATTCCTTGACTGTGTCTGAGCTATTGAAGTCCTCAAATCATGGTTTAAAGACTTCAAGGTGCAGAGAATCCTCCAGCAAGTGACCTGTGCCCCATGCTACAGAGGAAGGCAAAAAACCTCCAGGGCCTCTGCCAATCTGCCCTGGAGGAAAATTCCTTTCCAACCCCAAATATGGCGATCAGCTGAACCCAGAGCATGTGGGCAAGATTCACCAGCCAGATACCCAGGAAAGAATTCTCTGTAGTAACTCAGATCCCACCCCATCTAACATCCCATCACAGGCCATTGGGCCTATTTACCATGAATAGTTAAAGATCAGTTAATTGCCAAAATCATGTTATCCCATCATACCATCTCCTCCATAAACTTATCGAGTTTAATCTTGAAGCCAGATATGTCTTTTGCCCCCACTGCTTCCCTTGGAAGGCAATTCCAGAACTTCACTCCTCTGATGGTTAGAAATCTTCATCTAATTTCAAGTCTAAACTTCCCGATGGCCAGTTTGTATCCATTTGTTATTGTGTCCACATTGGTACTGAGCTTAAATAATTCATCTCCCTCTCCGGTATTTATCCCTCTGATATATTTATAGAGAGCAATCATATCTCCCCTCAACCTTCTTTTGGTTAGGCTAAACAAGTCAAGCTCTTTGAGTCTTCTCTCAGACACATTTTCCATTCCTCGGATCATCCTAGTAGCCCTTCTCTGCACCTGTTCCAGTTTGAATTCATCCTTCTTAAACATGGGAGGC
Organism: Lepidochelys kempii; assembly: GCF_965140285.1. Taxonomy (NCBI): domain Eukaryota; kingdom Metazoa; phylum Chordata; order Testudines; family Cheloniidae; genus Lepidochelys; species Lepidochelys kempii. The sequence goes on along the minus strand of NC_136381.1, from coordinate 404,585 downwards.
CAGAACTGCACACAATATTCCAGATGAGGTCTCACCAGTGCCTTGTATAATGGTACTAACACCTCCTTATCTCTACTGGAAATATCTCACCTGATGCATTCCAAGACCGCATTAGCTTCTTTCACGGCCATATCAAATTGGCAGCTCATAGTCATGCTGTGATCAACCAATACTCTGAGGTCCTTCTCCTTCTCTGTTACTTCCAGGTGATGCGTCTCCAGTTTATAACAGAAATTCTTGTTATTAATCCCTAAATGCATGACCTTGCACTTGTCACTATTAAATTTCATCCTATTACTATTACTCCAGTTTACAAAGTCATCCAGATCCTTCTGTAGGATATCCCGGTCCTTCTCTGCATTGGCAATACCTCCCAGCTTTGTATCATCCGCAAACTTTATTAGCACACTCCCACTTTTTGTGCTGAGGTCAGTAATAAAAATATTAAATAAGATTGGTCCCAAAACCGATCCCTGAGGAACCCCACTGGTAACCTCCCTCCAATCTGACAGTTCACCTTTCAGTAGGACCCATTGTAGTCTCCCCTTTAACCAATTCCTTATCCACCTTTCAATTTTCCTATTGATCCCCATCTTATCCAATTTAACTAATAATTCCCCATGTGGCACGGTATCAAACGCCTTACTGAAATCGAGGTAAATTAGATCCACTGCGTTCCCTTTGTCTAAAAAACCTGTTACCTCCTCAAAGGAGGAGATCAGGTTGGTTTGGCACGATCTGCCTGTTTTAAAATCATGTTGTATTTTGTCCCATTTACCATTGACCTCAATGTCCTTAACTACTTTCTCCTTCAAAATTTTTTCCAAGACCTTGCATACTACAAATGTCAAACTAACAGGCCTGTAGTTACCCAGATCGCTTTTTTTTCCTTTCTTAAAAATAGGAACTATGTTAGCAATTCTCCAGTCATACGGTACAACCCCTGAGTTTACAGATTCATTAAAACTTCTTGCTAATGGGCTTGCAATTCCATGTGCCAATTCCTTTAATATTCTTGGATGAAGATTATCTGGGCCCCCCGATTTAATCCCATTAAGCTGTTCGAGTTTCGCTTCTACTTCAGATATGGTAATATCTACCTCCATATCCTCATTCCCATTTGTCATGCTACCATTATCCCTAAGATCCTCATTAGCCTTATTAAAGACTGAGGCAAAGTATTTGTTTAGATACTGGGCCATGCCTAGATTATCCTTAACCTTCACTCCATCCTCAGTGTTTAGTGGTCCCACTTCTTCTTTCTTTGTTTTCTTCTTATTTATATGGCTATAGAACCTTTTACTATTGGTTTTAATTCCCTTTGCAGGGTCCAACTCTACTTGACTTTTAGCCTTTCTCACTTTATCCCTACATGTTCTGACCTCAAAAAGGTAGCTTTCCTTGCTGATCCCTATCATCTTCCACTCCCTGTATGCTTTCTGCTTTTTCTTGATCGCCTCTCTGAGATGCTTGCTCCTCCAGCTTGTCTACAACTCCTGCCGATGAACTTTTTCCCCTTTCTTGGGATGCAGGCTTCCAACAACTTCTGCAGCTTTGACTTGAAGTAATCCCAGGCCTCCTCTGCCTTTAGATCCACAAGATTTTCAGTCCAATCCACTTCCCTAACCAATTTCCTTAATTTTTTAAAGTCAGCCCTTTTGAAATCAAAAACCCTAGTCACAGATCTGTTTTTGTTTATCCTTCCATTTAGTTTGAACTGAATTAGCTCATGATCACTTGAACCAAGGTTGTCCCCTACAACCATTTATTCTATGAGGTCCTCACTACTCACCAAAACCAAATCTCAAATGGCATCCCCTCTTATCGGTTCAGCAACTACTAATCATCCACTGTAACCAGAAGCTGGAGATGAGTTAGCAGTGTGCCCTTGTTGCCAAGAAGGCTAACAGCATATTGGGCAGTATTAGTAGGAGCCTTGGCAGCAGATTGAGGGAAGTGATCGTTCCCCTCTATTCGGCACTGGTGAGGCCACATCTGGAGTATTGGTCTAGTTTTGGGGCCCCCCACTACAGAAGGGATGTGGACAAATTGGAGAGTCCAGCAGAGGGCAATGAAAATGATTAAGGGGTGGGGGCACATGACTTCCAAGGAGAGGCTGAGGGAACTGGGCTTGTTTAGTCCGCAGAAGAGAAGAGTGAGGGAGGATTTGATAGCAGCCTTCAACTACCTTAAGGGAGGTTCCAAGGAGGATGGAGCTCGGCTGTTCTCAGTGGTGGCAGATGACAGAACAAGGAGCAATGGTCTCAAGTTGCAGTGGGGGAGGTCTAGGTTAGATATTAGGAAACACTATTTCACTAGGAGGGTGGTGAAGCACTGGAATGGCTTCCCTCGGGAGATGATGGAATCTCCATCCTTAGAGGTTTTTAAGACCTAGCTTGACAAAGCCCTGGCTGGGATGATTTAGTTGGGGATTGGTCCTGCTTTGAGCAGGGAGTTGGACTAGATGACCCCCTGAGGTCCCTTCCAACCCTGATATTCTATGATTCTTCCTAGCAATCCTTCTTCTTGGAATAATATCCCATTGTTGAAGAATTCAGAGCCCTCTCTCCGACACCACCTGCGTATGCACGCATTTACTTCCACAATTCGATGGTCCCTACCTGGGCCTTTTCCTTCAACAGGGAGGATGGACGAGAACACAACTTGCGCCTCCAACTCCTTTATCCTTCTTCCTAGAGCCACATAGTCTGCAGTGAGACGCTCAAGGTCATTCTTGGAAGTATCATTTGTGCCCACGTGGAGAAGTAGGAAAGGGTAGCAGTCTGAGGGCTTGATCAGTCTCCGCAGACAGTCCGTCACATCCTGGATTCTAGCTCCCTCCTACCATTCCTTAGAATCATGAACTCTGTCATATTATGATCACTTTCACCCAAACAGCCTTCCACCTTAGAATTCTCAACCAGTTCTTCCCTATGTGCCAGAATCAAATCCAGAACAGCCTCTCCCCTAGTCGCTTTCTCCACCTTCAGTAATAAAAAGTTGTCTCCAGAGCATTACAAGAACTTGCTGGATGATCTGTGCCCTGCTGTGTTGTTTTCCCAACAGCTGTCTGTATAGCTGAAGGTCCCCCATCACCACCAAGCCCTGTGCTTCGGATGGTTTTGTTAGTTATTCCAAACTAAGAGCTCTCAGTCTGGGGAATCTTCCCCAGGGAAGGAGTGGGAATCCCATCCTGGGACATTTAAAACTATGTGGGCAGAGCCCTGATTATAGAGAACATGCAACTACACGTTAGGAGGCTTATTCCTTCACCCACTTACTTCCCTGGTCCTTCTCGCATGAACAGAGAGCAACAATACCCGAAGTCCAAAGGTGCAAACAATTCGATGTTTATTGGGGTGAACTTCCAGCAAGCATGATTCCAGTTTCCTTCCTTAGTATCCTCCTTCCCAGCTCTGACACCACAGAGCCTTACACCTGTGTCCCTGTTTCCATTCCTACCTTTAGCCAAACATGATTCCAACTTCCTTACTCCCATTCCCTGTTCCCATTTCCCCCTTTAGCAAAACATGATTCCAATTTTCTTACCCCCATTCCCTGTTCCCATCTCCCTTACCCACATGCCCATGCCCATGCCCACCCCCACCCACTCACTTCCTCTTTGACTACAGATTATATAATAAAACTTGAGTTCTGCTTAGCTATACCTTAACCAATCATTTTACTGAAATTTAACTAAACAATCCTAACATATTGTAACATGATTATGTAACCAATTATATCCCACCACCTTAATTAGTTTACACCCAGCAAAATTAATTATACAGCAGACAGGAACAATCACAGAACCAGACAGAGATTATACAGACAAACAATAGCAAAGTGGGAACTACAATGACAAGACAACACAGAAGCGAGGATTTCACATCCCAGCTATTGATAAGTGAGTTCTTGCCAGACAGGATGCTATCAAACTAAGTTTCCTTTTACATTTTCTAGGCACTTCCCTTTCTCTGGAGGTGATAGGAATACAATCCTGTCCTGATAGTGCCTAACAGCCCAATAGCACCTTATTTCAGTGTGACTAGTTTGGAATGTGAGGATGTGACGGTTCGCTTCCCAGCTTATGGCTGCCTCTGCTGCTTAGCCAAAGGCCTTAGCCTAAGAACAGGGCCTCAGACTGTCACAGTAAGAGAAGGCCCTTACACCAGCAGACAGTGATTTTGATTCTTTCTTTTATACCTCTAGAACTAGCCAAGCGATAAGAATACACCTAAATTCTTGAAGTACAGGCCTTTGCAGACAGGCCTGAATATCTATATCCTAACACTACATCCTACAGTGCTAGGGACATTATAGCTAGACCAGTACTGCACTGGTGTTGGAGAAGCACTAGGCATGACCCAAGGGGGCCTGCACCGAGGTAACCTGATGACAAATCCCTCAGAGGTAGCTTTCAGAGTAACAGCCGTGTTAGTCTGTATTCGCAAAAAGAAAAGGAGTACTTGTGGCACCTTAGAGTCTAACCAATTTATTTGAGCATAAGCTTTCGTGAGCTACAGCTCACGATGCATTCGATGAAGTGAGCTGTAGCTCACGAAAGCTTATGCTCAAATAAATTGGTTAGTCTCTAAGGTGCCACAAGTACTCCTTTTCTTTTTTCAGAGGTAGCTGGCTCTCTCCTATGGGTGTGACTGTCACTGCACAGTTACTGATTTGTAAGTCCATAGAATCATAGAATAACAGAGTTGGAAGAGACCTCTGGAGGCCATCTAGTCCAACCCCCTGCCCAGAGCAGGACCAATCCCAACTACATCATCCCAGCCAGGGCTTTATCAAGCCTGACCTTAAAAACTTCTAAGGAAGGAGATTCCACCACCTCCCTAGGCAACGCATTCCAGTGTTTCACCACCCTCCTAGTGAAAAAGTTTTTCCTAATATCCAACCTAAATCTCCCCCACTGCAACTTGAGACCATTACTCCTTGTCCTGTCATCTGCTATCACTGAGAACAGTCTAGATCCATCCTCTTTGGATCCACCTTTCAGGTAGTTAAAAGCAGCTATCAAATCCCCCCTCATTCTTCTCTTCCGTAGACTAAACAATCCCAGTTCCCTCAGCCTCTCCTCATAAGTCATGTGTTCCAGACCCCTAATCATTTTTGTTGCCCTTCGCTGGACTCTCTCCAATTTTTCCACATCCTTCTTGAAGTGTGGGGCCCAAAACTGGACACAGTACTCCAGATGAGGCCTCACCAATGTCGAATAGAGGGGAACGATCACGTCCTTCGATCTGCTGGCAATGCCCCTTCTTATACACCCCAAAATCCCATTGGCCTTCTTGGCAACAAGGGCACACTGTTGACTCCTATCCAGCTTCTCGTCCACTGTAATCCCTAGGTCCTTCTCTGCAGAACTGCTGCCCAGCCATTCGGTTCCTAGTCTGTAGTGGTGCATTGGATTCGTCCATCCTAAGTGCAGGACTCTGCACTTGTCCTTGTTGAACCTCATCAGATTTCTTTTGGCCCAATCCTCCAATTTGTCTAGGTCCCTCTGTATCCTATCCCTACCCTCCAGCGTATCTACCTCTCCTCCCAGTTTAGTGTCATCCGCAAACTTGCTGAGAGTGCAATCCACACCATCCTCCAGATCATTTATGAAGATATTGAACAAAACTGGCCCGAGGACCAACCCTTGGGGTACTCCACTTGATACCGGCTGCCAACTAGACATGGAGCCATTGATCACTACCCGTTGAGCCCAACAATCTAGCCAACTTTCTACCCACCTTGTAGTGCATCCATCCAGCCCATACTTCTTTAACTTGCTGACAAGAATACTGTGGGAGACCATGTCAAAAGCTTTGCTAAAGTCGAGGAATAACACGTCCACTGCTTTCCCTTCATCCACAGAACCAGTTATCTCATCATAGAAGGCAATTAGATTCATCAGGCATGACTTTCCCTTGGTGAATCCATGCTGACTGTTCCTGATCACTTTCCTCTCGTCTAAGTGCTTCAGAATTGATTCCTTGAGGACATGCTCCATAATTTTTCCAGTCCAGTGAGGGGGACACCTATTGCTCTCCCAAACGCTTCTGTCCTTGGCCATGGCAGAAAGGGTCCTAACAGCAAGTGGAAATGAAATGACTTTTCTTTGGCATCCAGTTAATTTGGTTTGGTTTGACTGGAGGGCGGGAATGAGTCTAGGAGACCACAGGGCATAGCTAGCTGTGAGGTTTCAGAGAAAAAAAGTAATGCTTATTCAGGACAAAATTAAAAATTTGAAATTTTTCATGGGACAGAAATTCAGAAAAATTCCATTTCAGGGAAACCAAAATGGGATTTTTTTTTTTCCAGTTTACCAGCTGCTTGCCTGGAAGGGTCTTAGAGAGACAAAGCGGGGGGAGGTAATGTCTTTTATTGGACCAACTTGTGTTGGTGAGAGAAACAACCTGTGAAGCTTACACAGAGCTCTTCTGCAGGTACTCAGAGTGTTACAGCTAGATATAAGATGGAATAGATTGTTTAGCATAAGTAGTTAGTTCAAGAGACCATTTAAGGTGAAGTGGCCCGTTAACACCCCTCCAGTCATAGGGAGTAAAGGAAGAGCGAGGGTAGGTGGTTGTTAGTGCATTATAGATTGTCGTACTAAGCCACAAATCCAGTGTCTCTGTTCACAAAGTGATCACTCTGTATCTGAGAGGCATGCTGCTCTGTGGGAAATACTGTGTCTCCTCTCTGATTACTGTCTGTCTGTCTCTGCTCAGTTCCCCAGGATCAGGATGAGCCAGCAGAGGAAGAGGAGCTGTTAGTAACGCATGACTCCTCGACACCCACCACATCAGCACTTGAAGAAATGGCTCTGTACAGCAGCAAGCGCAAACTCCGACACAGCCGTCGCAGTCTGGAGGCTGCTGTCCCCACATAGAGGGTCTGCTGCACCAGGGCAACAGGACAGCCCAGCACAGGGCTCTACAACTTCCTGCACTCCACAGACTGGACTGGGTCCCACAGCTGCCTCCTTGACATTGGCTGGGACCTGTGCACCCAGAAGGCGTTGTGGTTAATGAACTTCCTTTAGGCTGGGAACCTCCTTTTTCTCTCGCTACCCACAATGCACTGGGGCACGTGCTGAACAAAACAGGACAGTGATGGACTTGTAGATGTCTGACAAAGGGTGGGAGGGGCAGGGCAGTGGGCAGCAGCAGTTTGTTAGTCTGTAAATAGTATGTGTGTATGTGTGTGCACGCACGTGTGTGGGTGTGTGACGCTGCACCTGTTATTCCCTCCACTTGGGTTTTTCAGTGGCTACTATGGGGGCTTTGTTCTGATGTGACTTAGCAGGAAGGGCCAGCCCTTTACTCCCTTTTAAATCCCACTGATTTGTTAAAAGCCAGCTCCCCCCCTAAACCATGGAGTGTCCTATCCGTGCAGGGGCAGGAATCTGTGACCTCTCTAGAACACGTTGTCCCCATGCCACTCCCCCACCAGGCCAGTGGTAATCTGGCTTGGTGTGACGCTGTTCCTCCGGCAGTAGCATTGCCCCTCAGATGCACACGTAATTCATGTCGCACAGGCTGTGGTCCATTCTAGGCAAACACGCTACGGGGGAGGGGGATGCGGGGAACAGGTGCTGACTGTCCTGTGTGAGAGTGGCCTACATGAGATGGATGAACTAGGGCAGATGGGAGTGCGAGGCTACAGCAGTGTCTGCATGTGACAGCAGTAGGGACAGACTAGGTGGGGATTAGAATGTGGTGACTCAGCAGCAGGCGGTACAAATAAAGAGACGGGGGGTAAGGTTAGAGTAGGGGGTGCAGGCAGGAAGGTGGGATGTGGACTGGCTGGGGTCAAGTTAAGGGTACTGGGTGCAGGATGATGATGGTACACAGAGAGCGATGGTGGTGGCAGCAGAAGCTGGTGGCTCTCACTGTGTTGCCCATGACCACTGCAGTAAAATGTGAGTTTTGAGTGGGGTTGGAGCATAGACGAAGTGAGCACCATGCAGGGAGCTCCAGGAGATAACGGATAATGAGATATGCATCCCACTAACTACAAATCCTACGGTCTCTCTCTGACGACTTGGTGGCGTCCTGACGCTTTACCTGCAGATTAGGGCAAACGAGATTCTTTACACATGCACCAAGTCTGTTATTGCTGGCTTCCTGACTGGAACAAGAGCCTGTCCGCCTCAGTACCAAGTGAACCCAAGGCTATGGCGCCAGTGACTAGGCACCTGTATCTACCAGTGAAACTGTCATTTCTCTTGTTCTTACTGCCCTCTGCAAGTTAAGCAGCCCTTATCCACACAGGCCCCAAATCAAAGCAAGGCATCTGAGCTTGGTTTGGCAATGGTCTGAGTGATCTTTCCACTCCCTCTAACAAATCGGTGCTCTCTTACTTGCTGATGCCGCCAGCAGTAAGTCCAGAGTTGGCCCTTAATCCTCCCAGTGCCAGGATGTGACTCGGGAGTGGAGGGCACTTCTGCTTGTACATTTACTAAATGACTGGATGCGGTTTCTTTTAGTTGAGAATCTCCTCTCTTCACACCAAATCACATGGCTCATTTGAACTGAATTGATATGTTTAATTTTACAGGGCTTGGATGGGGGAAATCTGATAGTCTATCAAACTGCAGCCATGGCTGCTGCCATCATCAGCAATTTGAGCTTTTTCTTTTTAAAACCTCATTTTAGCATTTGCTTTTTAACAAGAACAATTTCTGGATACAATCATGAATTGGTTTTGGTGACTAACTTGTGATTTTCCTTTCCCTTTGTGGTACCTGGGTGCCAGGCTCTGATCTCTCTCCTCTCCTGAGAGATGCGGAGTTAAAATTAGCTCATCAAGACTGTAACTAGTGAAATTTGTACAACCAAAGAAATCTATTTTGTGGTTCAAGGAGAATAAAGTTTACTTTACATTTTAGAGCCTGTGTCTGTCTGTGGATGAAGCTTTTTCCTCAGGCCAGTGGGAAGCACTAGAAGGGCCTCTCTCTATTCACTGCTTCTACTTTCAAATCTAGAGAAAGGCAAGTCTTCCAGCATCTCTGGTTCAATGTCCATCACATCTGTCCTGCTATGGTCTCTCCTATCTTGAGACTTCTTTCATAGATTTCAAGGCTAGAAGGAACCGCGGGACCCCTTTAGTTTGACTGCCTGTATAACAGGTCAGCGAACGGCCCCAAACTAATTTCCAGAGCATATTTTTTAGAAAAACATCTAGTCTTGATTTAAAAATTGCCCAAGATGGAGTGGTCACCACAACAACTGAGTAAATTGTTCCAGTGGTTAATTATGCTCGTTGTTAAAAATGTATGCCTTATTTCCAGTCTGAATTTGTCTAGCTTCAACGTCACTGGATCGTATTTTACCTTTCTCTGCCAGACTAAAGAGCCCATTATAGAATACTTGTTCCCCATGTACATATTTGCAGATCAAATCAAATTATCCTTTAACCTGTTCTTAAACTACATAGATTGAGCTCCTTGAGTCTATTATACGCCTTGAACTCCTTCCTATCCCCCCCGTCACACATGAAGTTGTGCATGTCACCTGCCAACATAATCATGTTTCACTGTCTCACACACACTCTCTAGATCAGGGGCAGGCAAACTTTTTGGCCTGAGGGCCACATCGGGTTTCTGAAATTGTATGGCGGCCGGTTAGGGAAGGCTGTGCCTCCCCAACCAGCCAGGCATGGCCCGGCCCCCCTGCCCCCTATCCAACCCCCCTGCTTCTCACCCCCTGACAGTCCCCCCAGGACGCCTGCCCCATCCAACCTCCCCACTGGCTCTCGGTCCCCTGACCGCCCCTGGACCCTGCCACCCCATCCAACCCCCAACTCTCCTTTGTGACTGCCCCCCCAGACCCCGCCCCATCCACACACACCCCCAGCTCCCTATCCTCTGACTGCCCCCCATCACCCCATCCAACCCCCCGCTCCTTCCTGACTGCCCCCCTCGGGACTCCCTGCCCCATTCAACACCACCCCCCCCATTCCCCACCCTCTGACCGCCCCCAACCCCTATCCACGCCCCTGACAACCCCCCCGAACTACCCCGCCCTCTATCCAACCCCGCCCCTGCTCCCTGCCCCCTTTCTGTGCTGCCTGGAGCACCGGTGGCTGGCAGCGCGGCTGCACCATGAGAGGCAGCCACGCGGCGCAGCACAGAGACCGGATCAGACCGGGCGCTGCAGCTGCGATGCCCCGGGAGCTCGCCCATGCCACCCCCGCCCAGAGCGTTGCACCGGTGGCACAGTGAGCTGAGGCTGCGGGGCAGCAGGGGAGAGTCCAGGGGCAAGCCTCCTGGGCCAGGAGCTCAGGGGCCAGGCAGGACAGTCCTGCGGGCCACATGTGGCCCGTGGGCAGTAGTTTGCCTGTGGGCAGGCTCTCATGGATGGGGAACCCTGGGTTTTGTGAAGCAACCTGCACAGCAGGGCATCTAAGGACTACCACAAAAGACTCCCAGCAGTGGTAGGGACCAGATGGCTCATAACTCAGCCCTTCCCTATCCTGGGGTGATACAGTGTAAGCACAAGCCCACCAGCTGCCCTCTCAGTAAGCATCTTCACATTTGCTTCAGGAGGATACCCATCATCTTGAGCTCAGCATGGCCACTTTTCAGCAGGCTATAGGGGACATGCTGCCACTGCAGTCACTGCAGGACAGTTGCCTGCTGGGTGCTAGAAGAACGAGGTTCAAGGAAGACAACTTGGACAAACAGTGATGACTACGCATGTATGAAAAACACAACCCCACCATTTCAGTGCTTAGTCTTCCACTATCCCTGCCATGATGCCACAAATCCACCCTGACGCTTGCCACTTGATCTATGGGCATTTGGACTGCATCACATTGGGGCCAGGATGGCTGCATCCCTCCTTGAAACACGCTGCACCCATGCTCAGATAAGGCTCTAAAACTAAGGTGCTTTTTATATCCATAATAGAATTTGGTGCAGTCACCTCTATTTTGGGTCTGTAAAACTCCAGTCAGTACCTGCTCTGTGCCAGGTTGGCTGCTGGTTTGGCTCAGCTGGGCTTAAGTGCATATCCCACTTCCCGCATTCAGGGAGCAAAGCCATGCTTCCACAGAAAGGAGATGACTGCAGGGGTCAGGCAGATGCACTTTTCCTTCATACTTCCTGCCTGCTGCTGAGGTACCAGTGCAAAGGGCAGGGACTGCGAGAAAAGGCCTGTCTGAAAGAAAATAAACATATCTCACTGGAGGTGATTCACTGTCTAGGGGAGACTAGCTGAGCCTGCAAAGGCGGGGAAGGGGGCCTTGCATCATAAATTTATAGCCTTGCCCGTAGTGCTGCTGACCATAGTTGCATCTTGCATTCTTAGCTGTTGGAAGGGTGAATTCAGCTCAGTTGTTTGGCACCTCCCCCTCTGCCCTATTATGAGCCCTGCACTTTGTGGCCTTCCCTTCAGAAATGCAGCAAGCCACCCCCCCCCCCCCCAGTGCGGCCCATGATTGGTTACAAAACACAAGCCTTGTAATACAATTTCACTTTAATGAGACACCAGCTGCCACACCACTTGCAGCCTGTTGTTCACGCCTACAGGCTGCACTTGGCCAGAATGATCCAAATTGGAAGGAGACTTTGGAGCAATTCCTCAGGGGGCTGGTGACGTTTGATGACAACAAATAATTTAAAGTTTCCAATCCTGGTTGCTTGAAATTCAGTCTGTGAATACTCTGGTCCATCTGTTGCTCTGACTAAGGACAGGTACCTGTAAGAGGAAGGAAACAGGCAGTTGAACAGCATGGTTTATAGGCATGCCAAGTTATTGCACTCACCTGGCCACACTGACTTCTGCTTCTAAAAAGCCACAGGTGGTGTTGCATAGCCACTGGCTCAAGTAAACACAATTCCCCTGGTTAGGGCCAGCAACCTCAGAATACGCAAACAAAGGCACGAAGCCTGCGTCTGTGCAAAGCGAACGTCTCTGCCTTGATGATGGACTAACAATGGCGGAAGGAGAGGGCCATGAGATGGCAGCTGAAGCCATGAAGAGCAATGAGTTACATAGGGGTGACGTGCCATAAAGACGTCTGAAAGACCTCAATGGTGTGCAAAAGGGGACGCCCTGAGGGAATACTGAGAATGGTACAGTATCAGAAAAGAGTGTTGGTGCCTAAATACTTCTGGGGATCTGGTTCTCACGCCTTTCCTGCACCTTGCTGGGCTTTTGTGCGTCTTTCCTTTCCTCACAGCATTACTCCCAGCACTGTCTCAGAGCCCCTCATGGTTGCTCTGATGCCCTTCAGGCTTTTCTGTGGCCCTGCCCTGCATAACCTTATTGCCTTTCATGGTTTCAGATACCATCTCAACCCTCCCTCTCCTTGGTCCCAGACTTAGACCCTTCTCTAACTCAGGCAGCACTGAACTGCAAACCTGGGTCTCCCACATCCCAGCTAATCACTTAGCTATTGGTTGTAAACTTGCCTGCCCACTCACTCTTCCCCTCCCCTAGCTGGCTTTTGTTGGGGAATTAGGCATGCTCTGAGTGGCCTGACAGCTCAGGCCCCTTAGCCACGATAAGTCAGTGGCTGCAGAGTTTGAGAATGCTGCCAGGCTTAGGTGTGACCTCACATGCTGAGCATCTTTGTGGTGTCAGGACTTCGGTAGTTAGGGGATGTTACTGTCAGACCCTTCAGTGTCTGCAGGGTTATGTGTCAACTGAGCTGTGGTTCTGTGACGGCAGTGGCAGCGACATTATGGATTAAAGACACAGTTAGCTGCCAAAGTCCTTTTATAAATCTAGCCCTTTGGGACTGCACTTCTCTCCAGCATATATAAGAAATAGTTCTAATGTGTTCACAGGGTTTGGCCACACCTCCTTCTAGCTACAGGTCCCATTCGCTGCCTTCAGCAATGGCAAAAACGTGGACGTGCTGCAGTCACACCTTTGCCACTGTAACCCCAGCTTTTATCATGGCGGCAGCAGAAACAAACATCATCGCCCCTGCTCCGTCACCCCTCAGTGCACTGAGACTTCCAGGGCCCAGACACAGAACGCTTTGACTCTATTTGTTCCTGCTCCCTCTCCTGGCGGTGAAACCCAAATGGAGCAAAACAAAGGCCAAGAGATGCTAGATCTACAAGGCCTCTTGGGACCATTCTGGTAGGGGCCAGCGCTGCTTTGTAAGAAAGAGAGACAGTTGTTACAGCGGGAGGTCTCGGCCCCCCCCAGCTTTGCTCCCAAGCCATTCAACAGCTCAGGAGCACAAGTGGATGCAAGCAACAAGAATGCATGGAACAAACAGAGAAGCAAAAGAGAGACACACAAAGGACTCAAGGGTGCAGGCCAACTAACCACCAGGGAAGCAGGTTTTCTCTCTCCTCAACCATCAAGGTTCTCTGGTAACCATCCCCAATCAGCTGGATAAGGCTTCAAAGAGGGGGCGTACCGCATAAAGGTAGATAAAAAGCAGGATTTTTTTTCAAAAATCAATTTTAAAATAAAATAAAAAAATAAGTTATTGTAAGTGCTTTTAAAAACTAAACCTCTTAAAATTTAAATGTGAGATTACCTGTGTTAATGCCTGAACTTGTTATACCCATTACATAAATAAAAATAAATATGCTGAAACAACAAACTTTTTCCACAGACAGCTTCAGAGAAGACGAACTTTCTGCATATTGCCGGGGTAGAATCAAGAACCCTGCAGTGTGCATTATTAAAATGATCTGGCATGCACTCACACCTCTCTGCCTCTCCTCCCATCCTGGAGAGTTCCAGAGGCATAAAAGCCAGCATAGTCCAAACCAGCGGTTCTCAACCAGGGGTTCGCAGCCTCCTGGGGATCTGTAAGTTGGTTTCAGGGGACCACAGGGCCCCACAGCTCAAGCCTGGTACCCTGAGCCCCAGCACCTCTAAGGGGCTGAAACCAGGAGTGGAGCCACGGGGAGGCCCAAGCCTCAGCACTCCCCCCACCAGGGCTAAAACCCCTAGCCCTGGTGCCCCTCCACAGGGTTGAAGCCTGGCGCCCCGAGCCACAGCGCTCCCCACGGGGCTGAAGCTGGGAGTGGCGTCTCCATGCGCCTAAAGACTGGAGCCCCAGTGCCCTTGTGGGGCTGAAGCCCCAAGCTCCATCCTGCCCAGAGCCCCAGCGACCCATGTGGGTGAAGCCCTGAGCCCCCCATACACCCAACACCCTGCAGCACAGAAAGTCTAAGCCAAGCCCTGCCCAAGCCCAGAGCCCACAGCTGAAGCCCTGAACCTGTCCCTGCTTGGTGGTTGAAGTCCAGAACCCTGCTGCAGTTGAAGCCTCAAGCCCTGCAGAGCTAAAGCCCCAGAGCACGCCCCCCGACATACAGCTGGTGGCTGAAGCCAGGAGCCCAAAGCCCCCCCGGGCCCTGGAGTTTTTATCGTATGTTGTGGTGGGGAGTCTCAGAAAGAGAAGGGTTGAGAAGTCTTGGTCCAAACTACTCTTCAGTTCCTTTGAGCCACTGAAGTTGAGTGAGCTCTGAGCACACTCACTGTTTTCCATGCTTCTCATCTTGTTTTCATCGTCTGCCCTTTGGGAGCAAATTTTGTTTAGAGTGAGACTGTGGGGTTCTATAAGGAACATAAGAGGAGAGCTTTGGCTGGACCTGAGCAGCAGAAGGGCTACCTCGCATAGTCCTACTGACGAGGGCGGCTCTTCAGTCCAGTTGACTAAGATTAGTACCATAGGTACAACATGGGGGGGCATGCCGAGTCAAGTGACCCCCCTCCAGATTTCTGCTTGGCCTGCTGGCACTGGGGAGAGCGGCTCTGGCCTTCCCCCTGCTGCGCCTGCCCTCAGGCTCGCTTGGCCCTGTCCCTGGCAGCCAGGCCTGGGTGGGGACAGGAGGGGGTGGGACCAACCACTTGTGCTGGCCGCTGTGGATCGCTGCTCTGTGCAGTGCAACGGCTGCCTGAGAGAGTCCATTTAGGGAGGTGGCGGTAGTGACGGGCCGCTCCCCGCCCAGGCTGGTTGCCGGTACAGGGACGAGGGAGACGGAAGCCATTCCCCGCCCCCACCCCACCACAGCATGTTTACGACTCACTCAGCCCCTGTCTCTGGCAGCCAGATCTGGTGGCGGGGTGACCCGACACCACCCCAATTGGGCTCTCTCAGGCAGCCACCACACTGCACAGAGCAGCGACCTGGAGTGGCAAACTTCAGCCAGCATGAGAAGTGGCTCCCTCCCGCTCCTCACCTGCCAGGGACAGGGGCTGAACATGCCGGGGGGAGACGCAGCAGGAGGACAACCACCCCCCGCCCAGGTAACTCTGGTAGGGTGGGGAGGGCATGGCAGCCCCAGGCTGGGCACAAGGTGGGGAGTTGCTAGGGATGCAGGTGGGGCAGTCACGTGTCCTCCTCTTTAGATTGTGCCCCCCACAATGTCGGGAGGCACAATTTGTCAATGGCTGGCACTGGGCAAGCTCAGCATCGACTGAAAGGATTGTCCTGCAGATACTGGAGGGCTGACTCAGTGCCCACGCAGTGGGAGAGGCTCTTCAGCCCTAGTTGATTAAGTCTGGCCATCTGTAAATCCAGCATTGACTTAAGCATCCACTCACCATCAAGATCCCTCTGTCTGTCAAGAGGCTTGGGTCTGTCTAGGTTGATCTAAAAAGTCTGGCTGTGTGCCTAGACTGGCTCTCTGGCCTCTGGTTCCACTTCTGAAAAACTGGATCTGTAAAGCCAAGATCCAGCACAAATCTGGGGGGCTGTAAAAATTAATACTAGCAGCCAAGCACAGATGTGGTTTCAGGGCCTCAAAGCTCTGACTGACCCATATGTGGACAGAGCCTCATAGAAGAGAATTTTATTAGACTATTGCTGGGTTCTGGGCTACCAACCTCCAATTTTGATTAGCTTCCAGTTCTAAGCCAGGACCGTGACTTTTACACAGCAATCCAGAGCATCAGTGCTAATGACCGCTTGATGCCAGGGCCTTCTTAGGTAGTCTCAGTGTCTGTGATCTGATCGTGGCTTTTGATAACCCCTGTATGGAGCACCATCTTGGGACGCCCGTCCTGTTTTGGTTCCAAGGAGGGCTTGGTAAAGCAGAAGAGAGGGTTACTCACCCTGTGCAATAACTGAGGTTCTTTGAGATGTGTGTCGCGGTGGGTGCGCCTCTTCACTTCTGGTGAAGGTGTGTCCCGGCACCGTTGATCAGAGATTTTCAGTAGCAGTGCTTGGTCGGGCCACGCATGTGCAGCAGCTGTCTCGCGGCCCACTGGAGTCTCTTCAGCTCGTGCATGGTCCGACCCTCTCAGTTCCTTCTCTACCGTAGAGTCCTTGTGTCAAACGCCAAAGTAGAGGAGAGGAGCAGGGCCTACACACATCTCGAAGTGATGTCCCTGTGGGTGATGGCCCTGTGGGTGCTCCACTTCAGGTGATTGGTTGGGGGGGACTTTGGAGTTATGTGCATAGTCACAGCGGAAAGGACAGTAAGGCCTAATATGGCATCTGCCCTGGAGTCCTGTGTAATGGCACAGTGCTTGACAAAAGCATGTTCTGACACCCATGTGGCGGTTTTGCAGATATCCAGAATGGGTGCGTTATGCAGGAATGCCGCAGATATTGACATGGCTCGAATAGCGTGGGACCTCACCCCATCAGGGACTTCTATGTCATAGGTTTGATAGCATGTTTGGATACAGTCCTATCCACTTGAAAGTCTTGCTTGGATATCGCAACACCCTTGGATTATTCGGTTGTAGAAAAGAACAGTCTTGGTGATTTATGAAAAGGTTTAGTCCTAAGTAGAAGGCTATTGCCTTCCTAACATCAAGGGTGTGTAATGAAGCCTCCTGTGAGGTTTTATGTGGTTTAGGGTAGAACATAGGGAGGTGGATAGGCTGGTTGATGTGGAAGGTGTACGTCACTTTTGGAAGGAATTTAAGGTGACGTCACAGTGAGACCTTATCCTTGAAGAGAAACATGTAGGGTGGACTGGCCTTCAGTGCACTAATCTTGCTCACCCTTCTAGCTGATTTGATGGCAATGAGGAATGCTACCTTCACTGACATGTGTTGTAAGGAACAGGTAGCTAGGGGGTTCAAAGGGGGGTCTCATGAGTCCCCTGAGGACTAAGTTCAGATCCCAGGTGGGCGTGGGAGGGTGCACTTCAGGGTAAAGGCTCTGAAGTCCCGCAAGGAAGCGTTTTGTAGTTGGATGTATAAATGTTGAGAATCCGTCGATTTTGTCATGGAAGGTGTTAATCACTGTGAGATGTACTTTCATAAAACTTAATGAGAACTCTGGGTTCTTTAGCTCTACAAGGTAGTCTAGCACCATTGGAAGGGGTGTAGCGCAGGGAGTCAGTTGTTTATGTAGGCACCTTGTGGAAAAACATTTCCACTTTTATAGGTAAGTATTGCATGTGGAATCACATCTGCTGTTCAATAATACGCGTTTGACCTGCTCCCAGGAGCAGATTTACCGTGAAACAGGGCCCCAACAACGGGGAGCCCCCAAAATGAGGACAAATATCTGACAACCTGCCCCTGAGTCCTGGCTGGCCGCAGCAGGGCTCAGGCAGGCAGGCTGTCTGCATGCTGCGGCTGCTGGCCCCACACCACTCCTGGAAGCATCCAGCTGCTGGCACACCTCTGTGGACCCTTGGGTTGGGGGGGGGGGAAGGTGGCTCCATGCGCTGCCCCCACCCCAGGCAGCACACAGAGACCCGCTGCCCCCCTCCCCGTAAGAGGCGCGCAGAGACGTGCCAGCAGCAGGGCTAAGGCGGCTCCCTGCCCGCTCTGCAGCAGGGCTAAGGCGGCTCCCTGCCCGCTCTGCCTCCCTCCCTCTGTGCTGCTTTTCTCCTGGAAGTGGCTGGCATGTCCCTGCGGCACCTGGGGGCGATGTCTCCGTGCACTGCCCTGACCCCGAGCACGGACTCCACAGCTCCCATTGGTCGGGAACTGCAGCAGAGACCCTCTGCCCCCCCCCCCCCGCCACAGCCTAGGGGCCGCTGCCGGAGGGGGGGCATGTGCCGTCTGCTTTGGGAGCCGCGCTGCCCAAGGTAAGCGCCGCCCCCTGCTCCCCTCCAGCACCCCAGCCCAGAGCCTGCACCCTGCACCCAAAGTTGCTCCCAGAGCCCATACCTCTCACCCACCTCCCACACCCCAACCCCCTGCCTCAACCCAGAGCCCACACCCAGCACCCAAACTTCCTCCCAGAACCCGCCCCCCACACTCATTCCTGCACCCCAATCCCCTGCCCCAATCAAGGTACCTGACTTTGTTTTCACTTACTTCCCTTTACTTATAATATAGGAGGAGGAGGACGGAAAAAAAGAATGAAAAATGGGAGGGGAGGGGGAATAAGAGAGAATTTTTTTTCTTGGTTGGGCCCCAAGGGGGGGCCCTGAAAATGAAGCTGTGCACGGGGCCCCACTAACTCTACATCCGCCACTGCCTGCTCCAAACAGGTTAACTCGTGTAACTGGAACCATAGAGGAGCCATGCTTTCAGATGGAGCTTCACCAGTTGTGGATGAAGGATCTGACCATTCGCCTGTGACAGGAGGTCTGTCCTCATTGGAAGAGTTTGTGGAGGATGAATTGACATACGCAGCAGGTAGGGGTACAAGATCTGTCTGGGCCATGCTGGGGCAATCAAGATGCTCTTGGCTTTGTCGTCCCTGGTCTTGCGTAAGACTCTGTGTATTATGGGATCAGTGGGAATGCATACATGAGTGTCCTGTCCCACTGAATTAGGAAAGCATCCCCCCAAGGATCAGGGACTGAGTCCCGCCCGGGAACAAAATAGCGGGCATTTGTGGTTCTGTGCTGTGGCGAATAAGTTGATAGATTATCTGTTGAAGACCGTAGGGTTCAGTTCCTATGCGTGCTCCTGTGAGAACCATCTGCTTAGAGTGTCGGCAGCAGTGTTTTAGCATCCTGATAGGTAAGAAGCTGAGATGTCAATGTCCTGCTGGATACACCAGTTCCTTCAAAGCCTAGGGAGTGGGATCAGCCCCCCACCTTGTCCGTTGATGTAGAATATGCATGTGACATTGTCATCACTCAAATTGATTTGTTTCTTATGAGCGGTAGGAAGTGAAGACAGGCATATCTTACTGCTCTGAGTTCTAGCAAATTTATGTGAAGGTCTGCTTCTGATGTCGACCACCTGCCTTGTGTCATGTGGTAGTCAAGGTGTGCCCCTCAGCCCAGTAGGGAGGCATCTGTTGTGATCATGACTGAAGGAGGTCTGTGGTGAAAGGGAACATCTACGCAGATGTTCTCTGGTCTTTTCTACCATTGTAGGGATGCTAAAACCTTGGTCGGTGGTGTTACCATAATGTTGAGGCTATGTTTGGTGGGTTTGTATACTGAACGCAGCCAGCCCTGAAGACACCACATGTGTAATCTGCCTTGATTCGTGGACAGATGGAGATGGTGTCTATGAGATGTTTGATGGCTAGGAATCTGGCATGAGGTAGTGAGGCTCTGGCTTGAATTGAGTCCAGGTGTGCCCCGATGAATTCCAGTTGTTGTGTGGGTGTCAATGTGGACTTCTGAAAGTTTATTTGCAACCCCAGTCTTTGAAGAGGTTGATAGTCAGTCATGTGATTGTTTCTGTCTCTGTGTATGAATGTCCTTTGATAAGGCAATCGTCTAGGTATGGGAAAATTATGATTCCTTGTTTGTGCAGGTGGGCTGTGAGTTTTGGAGAACACCCTCGGTGCAGTAGACAGTCTGAACAGGAGCACTCTGTATTGGAAGTGGTCATGTTCCACTGTGAATAGGAGGAATAGTCTGTGAGTTTCAGAGGAACAGCCGTGTTAGTCTGTATTCGCAAAAAGAAAAGGAGTACTTGTGGCACCTTAGAGACTAACCAATTTATTTGAGCATGAGCTTTCGTGAGCTACAGCTCACTTCATCAGATGTTTACCGTGGAAACTGCAGCAGACTTTATATACACACAGAAATCATGAAACAATACCTCCTCCCACCCCACTGTCCTGCTGGTAATAGCTTATCTAAAGTGATCAACAGGTGGGCCATTTCCACACAAAGATGGACTACAAGCCGTCAAGAACACTATCCCCGATAATGTCACGGCTAACCTGGTGGCTGAACTTTGTGACTTTGTCCTTACCCATAACTATTTCACATTTGGGGACAATGTATACCTTCAGATCAGCGGCACTGCTATGGGTACCCGCATGGCCCCACAGTATGCCAACATTTTTATGGCTGATTTAGAACAACGCTTCCTCAGCTCTCGTCCCCTAAAGCCCCTACTCTACTTGCGCTATATTGATGACATCTTCATCATCTGGACCCATGGAAAAGAAGCCCTTGAGGAATTCCACCATGATTTCAACAATTTCCATCCCACCACCAACCTCAGCCTGGTCCAGTCCACACAAGAGATCCACTTCCTGGACACTACAGTGCTAATAAACAATGGCCACATAAACACCACCCTATACCGTAAACCTACTGACCGCTATTCCTACCTCCAGCTTTCACCCTGACCACACCACACGATCCATCGTCTACAGCCAAGCTCTGCGATACAACCGCATTTGCTCCAACCCCTCAGACAGAGACAAACACCTACAAGATCTCTGTCAAGCTTTCTTACAACTACAATACCCACCTGCAGAAGTAAAGAAACAGATTGATAGAGCCAGAAGAGTTCCCAGAAGTTACCTACTACAGGACAGGCCTAACAAAGAAAATAACAGAACGCCACTAGCCGTCACCTTCAGCCCCCAACTAAAACCCCTCCAACGCATTATTAAGGATCTACAACCTATCCTAAAGGATGACCCAACACTCTCACAAGTCTTGGGAGACAGGCCAGTCCTTGCCTACAGACAGCCCCGCAACCTGAAGCAAATACTCACCAACAACCACATACCACACAACAGAACCACTAACCCAGGAACTTATCCTTGCAACAAAGCCCGTTGCCAATTGTGCCCACATATCTATTCAGGGGACACCATCACAGGGCCTAATAACATCAGCCACACTATCAGAGGCTCGTTCACCTGCACATCCACCAATGTGATCTATGCCATCATGTGCCAGCAATGCCCCTCTGCCATGTACATTGGTCAAACTGGACAGTCTCTACGTAAAAGAATAAATGGACACAAATCAGATGTCAAGAATTATAACATTCATAAACCAGTCGGAGAACACTTCAATCTCTCTGGTCACGCAATCACAGACATGAAGGTCGCTATCTTAAAACAAAAAAACTTCAAATCCAGACTCCAGCGAGAAACTGCTGAATTGGAATTCATTTGCAAATTGGATACTATTAATTTAGGCTTAAATAGAGACTGGGAGTGGCTAAGTCATTATGCAAGGTAGCCTGTTTCCTCTTGCTTTTTCCTACCCCCCCCCCCCAGATGTTCTGGTTTAACTTGGATTTAAACCTGGAGAATGGTCAGTTTAGATGAGCTATTACCAGCAGGAGAGTGAGTTTGTGTGTGTATGGGGGTGGGGGGGATGTGAGAAAACCTTGATCTATGCAGGAAATAGCCCGACTTGATTATGTAAAGAGTTGTCACTTTGGATGGGCTAGCACCAGCAGGAGAGTGAATTTGTGTGGGGGGGTGGAGGGTGAGAAAACCTGGATTTGTGCTGGAAATGGCCCACCTGTTGATCACTTTAGATAAGCTATTACCAGCAGGACAGTGGGGTGGGAGGAGGTATTGTTTCATGATTTCTGTGTGTATATAAAGTCTGCTGCAGTTTCCACGGTAAACATCTGATGAAGTGAGCTGTAGCTCACGAAAGCTCATGCTCAAATAAATTGGTTAGTCTCTAAGGTGCCACAAGTACTCCCAGTCTGTGAGTTGGATGTATTGAGATGTGGAAATATGTATCTTGTAGGTCGAGGGCTCAAAACCAGTCCCCCTGTTCCAGAGCTGGGATTATTGTGCCTAAGGTGACCATCTTGAATTTTTGGAAGTGTACAAATTTGTTGAGTTTTTGTAGGTCTAGTATCGGTCACCATCCACCACTTTTCTTCTGGGTTAGGAAACAGTGAGAATAAAAACCCTTCCCTCTGTATTGTGTGGGTACTGGTTCCACGGCACCTAGCTGTAGATGACAATCTACTTCCTGTCTTTAAAGTTGCTCATGCGAAGGGTCCCTGCAGAGATAGGGGGTAGGGGAGCAAGAAGTAAAAGGGATGGAATAGCCCGACTGAACTATTTCTAAGACCCAATGTAATATGCTCCCAATGTAATATGCTCCCAAGCTTGGTAAAAATGCTGTAGACAGTGACCAAATAGGCAGGTAGGTGCTGGTGTAAAGGGGAGGTTGTTCAGATCCTCGACCAAGCCTTCAAAACTGTGGTTTGTTTCCTGATGGTTGTGATGCCGCTTGTTGTAATTGTGTCTGGCGTTGTCAAGGTGGTCTATTTCTGCGTCTGGCCGCCTTGTAAGGTCTGGATTGAGGGTGGGTGTATTGAGTATCCCTGTTTCTTTGGTATGGTTGATACCGCTTCCTTTTTTGGGGGTGGTGTATATATGACAAGTATACACAGGGTCACCCAAGAGTTCTTTATGGTGTGTAGGACGAAACAGTTTGTCCTTATTGAAAGGTAGGTCTTCAACCTTTAGTTGAAGCTCTTTTGGTATGCAGATACAAGGGACTTGAAAACACAGGGGAAGAAGGACAGTCATGGATATACATAGGGAAAACACATCTCTAAGAACTTCAATTACTGTCCAGAGAAGTAACTTTTCTATCTTCTTCAAATGCTTGTCCCTATGTGTATTCCACTTCAGGTGACTTCCCAGCAGTAATCTAACTATGGTGGTGATTTATTGGGGTTCTAAGAACAGACTGAAGAACTGCCCTAACAAAAGAAGCATTTGGCCTAGATGCCTCCACCAACGCATACCATCTTCTTAAAGTCTGTATAGAGTCCCACAGGATAGCCTTACAGAGTTTAACTATGAGAACATTCTTATGAGAGGCTATTGAGGATGCTTGGGCCCTTGTCAAATGAGCTCTAACACTGGTTGGTGGATCAAGTTTGGCTAACTCATAACACAAGATAGATAATACAATTCAAAATCCATTTGACAGTCTTTGGGTAGAATCGGAGAACCTTTCATTCTCTCAGTGAATGAAACTAAGTCTCAGGGAGGATCTAAATTGTTTTGTTCTCTGGAGGTAAAGGGCTAAAGCTCTCCAAACATCTAAAGTATATAACTTGGCCTCATCCCTATTAGTGTGAGGATTCAGACAATCCGGGTAAAAGGATAATCTGATTTAGATGGAATTCAGACACAATCTTGGATATGAACTTAGGGTGTGGCCTGAGGGAGACGTTGTCTTGGAGAAAATCTATACAAGGATGGTAAATCATAAGAACTCTTAACCCTCCCACTTTTCTTGCTGATATTGTTGCTATAAGAAAGAGAGTATTCACTGATAGGTGAAGGAAAGGACATGAAGCCAGTGGTTTGAAGGCTGATGCTGTAAGATCTGTTAATAGTATAGGAAGGTCCGATGCTGGTGTATGTTCTACAACAAGTGGAAATACCCTTAGAAATCTAGATGTGGTAGGGTGGGAAAATACTGAAGAATGACTATATATGGGTGGAAGGCACTAGTGACCACCAAGAGTACCCTGAGAAGACAGAGTGAGAGACAGAGTTCTTCAGTGAAAGTATATAGCCTAAAATGTCAGGTAGTTGATATTGTAATGGAAGAAGTTCACGATGGTCACACCAAGAAACAAATCTTTTCCACTTCAAACTGTACATTTTTCTTATGGATCCTTTCTACTGTTTATCAAGATAATATGCTCTTTGCAGATATAAACTAAGGTAAGTTAGATGTATTTCAGGTTTGTAGGGCCTGATGAAATTCATCCTAGAGTACTTAAGGAACTAACTGAAGCAATCGCTGAACCATTAGCATTATCTTTGATAACTCATACAGGATGGGTGAGGTCCCAGAGGACTAAAGAAGGGCAAACACAGTACCAATCTTTAAAAAGAGAAACAAAGAGAACTGAGGGAATTATAAACTAGTCAGCCTAACTTCAAGGCAATAGGTGATAAGTAATAGCCATCAAGGATTCATCAAGAATAAATCACAGAATCATAGATTTGTAGGACTGAAAGGGACCTCAAGAGGTCATCTAATCCAATTCCCTGCACTTGTGGCAGGACTAAATATTATGTAGACTATTCCTGACAGGTGTTTGTCTAACCTGCTCTTAATCTCCAATGATGGAGATTCCATAACCTCCCTAGGGAATTGATTTCTGTGCTTTACTACCCTGACAGTTAGGAATTTTTTCCTAATGTCCAACCTACACTGTCCTTGCTGCAATTTAAGCCCATTGCTTCTTGTTCTACCCTCAGAGGTTGAGGAGAACAATTTTTCTCCCTCATTGTAACAACCTTTTATGTACTTGAAAACTGTTACGTCCCCTCTGAGCCTTTTCTCCAGACTTAACAAACCCAGTTTTTTCAATCTTTCCTCATAGGTCATATTTTCTAGACCTTTAATCATTTTTGTTGCTCTTCTCTGGACTTTCTCCAATTTGTCCACATCTTTCCTAAAATGTGGTGCCCAGAACTGGACACAATACTCCAGTTGAGGCCTAATCAGTGCAGAGCAGAATTACTTCTCATGTCTTGCTTACAACACTTCTGCTAAAACATGACAAGCCAACCTAATTTTCTTCTTTGACAGCGTTGCTGGCCTAGTGGATTGGGCAGGAAGCAGTAGATCTGATATATCTTGATTTTAATGAGGCTTTTGACACAGTCTCACATGACTAGATGACCCCTTGAGATCCCTTCAAGCCCCACATTCCTCTGACTCTATGATTCTACATTCTTTCTAGTTCTGACATCCACCCAAAAACCAAGCAGTCAGGTGGAGGGAGGACAGATTAGGGATGATGAATCCCTTCCCTCATTCTGAGACAGGACATCTGGCATCAGAGGTCAAGTGAACAAATGAAAATGTTCTGGGAACCAATACTATCTCAGTCACACAAGGGCCACTAGGATAACTAGTGCTTTGTCCTGTTTGATCTTTTGTAATACTCTGGGAAGTAATGGGATCAGTGCACAGGCATGCATCATTTTGTGACAAAGAGATCAGGAGTGCATCTGCCAGAGAACCTGGACTCTGACCCTCTCTGGAACAAAATATCCCACACTTATGGAAGATAAAGTGACTCACTGACTTCTGAATCTTTCACTCATGTTCTGGGGAGAAGTGTCTGCTAAAATTGTCTGCCAATACATTGTGAATACCTGACAGGTATATGTGCTGACAGGTTGATGCAGTGGTGTATGCACCTGTTCCATAATCATAAACAACAATGCCATGCAAACACCTGTTCTCACTTTCAGATGACATGGTAAACAAGAAGCGGGCAGCATTATCTCCTGCAAATGTAAACAAACTTGTTTGTCTGAGAGATTGGCTGAACAAGAAGTAGGACTGAGTGGACTTGTAAGCTCTAAAGGTTTATATTGTTTTATTTTTGAATGCAGTTATTTTTGGTACATAACTCTACATTTCTAAGTTCTAAGTAATGATAATACAAGTTCTGTAGTGCAATCTCTTTAAATGAATTGAAAAATACTAATTATTTTATTTTTACTGTGCACATATTTATAATATAAAGTGATCACTGTAGACTTTGTATTCTGTGTTGTAATTGAAATCAATATATTTGAAAATGTAGAAAACATCCAAAATATTTATAAAATGGTATTCTATTATTGTTTAACAGCACGATTAATCATTATTAATTTTTTTAATCACTTGAGAGCCCTAGAATTAATTTGAGTTTAAGGTCCATGTTCTTTTTGGCTCTCAGTTTCAAACCCAGGCAATGGGAACACTTCTGAAGAATGTGTCCCTCTCCTAGGCAGCAGATACACTTTGCGTGGCTGTCCATTATAGAGAAGGCGGCTCCACACAAGACACACCGCTTACACCCGGGTGAACCAGGCATAAGAATGAGAGTGTAGCTTCCCTGAGGGGGAGGGAGGGAAAACAGGAGAACGAACTAATAATTTTTTTTGTTTTAGGAGGAAGAAACAGAAAAGGGAAAGTAAGGAACTAAAAACATTGAGAAGAAAAACAGGTAAGATACTCTCTAAATAACAATGTGAGCTCTGCTAAGTGTTCTGTTCCAGAGTTCAGGTGGTAGAGAAGGAACTGGGGGTCGTCAGACCACACGGCGCTATATATAAGACACGTGCATAGCACGAGAGAGGGGAGGTGTGCATGTGCGGTCTGACAGGCACTGCTATTGAAGATCTCTGACTCCAGATGCAAAGGCGCGATCACACCTACAGTGGAGCACCCAAGGGGACATCTGAGTGTATCTGAGTGTTTGTTGTGAGGACAGTTTGACCGTGTGCTTGATTGGTTGTTTGAAAAGGGCGGGAACTGGGAGTGCTTTGTTCCAGGTGAGCCTTAAGTGGGCCTGACTGTATAAAAAGCCAGTCAGCTGCGAACCAGCTGAGCAGCGAACAGAAGGAGTTTGCCTGGGAGTTCACCCGGGGAGAGCCCACTGAGGCTTACATCTGGCCGGCTTCTCTGAGTAGTTACTACAACTCCTGAGGAAGCTCGTAGAAGGAAGGTAATATGGATGGGGAGCGTTCAGCTGTTGTGACCTGCACTGGATGTGCCATGTTTGTCTTTCTTCCACAGGACAGAAGCGACTTTGTCGGTACAAAGTGCAAGCTGGTCTCCATATTGGAAGAGAAGGTTCAAGGTGCATAGACAATCCAGGAAGTTTTTGGAAAGCGTAGGGAACAATTTCCTGGTGCAAGTGCTAGAGGAGCCAACTGGGGGGAAGCTTTTCTTGACCTGCTGCTCACAAACCGGGAAGAATTAGTGGGGGAAGCAAAAGTGGATGGGAACCTGGGAGGCGGTGACCATGAGTTGGTTGAGTTCAGGATCCTGACACAGGGAAGAAAGGTAAGCAGCAGGATACGGACCCTGGACTTCAGGAAAGCAGACATCGATGCCCTCAGGGAACGGATGGGTAGGATCCCCTGGGGGACTAACATGAAGGGGAAAGGAGTCCAGGAGAGCTGGCTGTATTTCAAGGAATCCCTGTTGAGGTTACAGGGACAAACCATCCTGATGTGTCGAAAGAATAGTTAATATGGCAGGCGACCAGCTTGGCTTAACGGTGAAATCCTAGCGGATCTTAAACATAAAAAAGAAGCTTACAAGAAGTGGAAGGTTGGACATACGACCAGGGAAGAGTATAAAAATATTGCTTGGGCATGTAGGAATGAAATCAGGAGGGCCAAATCGCACCTGGAGCTGCAGCTAGCGAGAGATGTCAAAAGTAACAAGAAGGGTTTCTTCAGGTATGTTGGCAACAAGAAGAAAGCCAAGGAAAGTGTGGGCCCCTTAATGAATGAGGGAGGCAACCTAGTGACAGAGGATGTGGAAAAAGCTAATGTACTCAATGCTTTTTTTGCCTCTGTCTTCACGAACAAGGTCAGCTCCCAGACTCCTGCACTGGGCATCACAACATGGGGAATAGATGGCCAGCCCTCTGTGGAGAAAGCGGTGGTTAGGGACTATTTAGAAAAGCTGGACGTGCACAAGTCCATGGGGCCGGACGAGTTGCATCCGAGAGTGCTAAAGGAATTGGCGGCTGTGATTGCAGAGCCATTGGCCATTATCTTTGAAAGCTTGTGGCGAACGGGGGAAGTCCCGGATGACTGGAAAAAGGCTAATGTAGTGCCAATCTTTAAAAAAGGGAAGAAGGAGGATCCTGGGAACTACAGGCCAGTCAGCCTCACCTCAGTCCCCGGAAAAATCATGGAGCAGGTCCTCAAAGAATCAATCCTGAAGCACTTACGTGAGAGGAAAGTGATCAGGAACAGTCAGCATGGATTCATCAAGGGAAGGTCATGCCTGACTAATCTAATTGCCTTCTATGATGAGATTACTGGCTCTGTGGATGAAGGGAAAGCAGTGGATGTATTGTTTCTTGACTTTAGCAAAGCTTTTGACACGGTCTCCCACAGTATTCTTGTCAGCAAGTTATAGTATGGGCTGGATGAATGCACTATAAGGTGGGTAGAAAGTTGGTTAGATTGTCGGACTCAACAGGTAGTGGTCAATGGCTCCATGTCTAGTTGGCAGCCGCTGTCAAGTGGAGTGCCCCAGGGGTCAGTCCTGGGGCCGGTTTTGTTCAATATCTTCATAAATGATCTGGAGGATGGTGTGGATTGCACTCTCAGCAAATTTGCAGATGATACTAAACTGGGAGGAGTGGTAGATACGCTGGAGGGCAGGGATAGGATACAGAAGGACCTAGACAAATTGGAGGATTGGGCCAAAAGAAATCTGATGAGGTTCAATAAGGATAAGTGCAGGACTCTGCACTTAGGATGGAAGAACCCAATGCACAGCTACAGACTAGGGACCGAATGGCTAGGCAGCAGTTCTGCGGAAAAGGACCTAGGGGTGACAGTGGACGAGAAGCTGGATATGAGTCAGCAGTGTGCCCTTGTTGCCAAGAAGGCCAATGGCATTTTGGGATGTATAAGTAGGGGCATAGCGAGCAGATCGAGGGACGTGATCGTCCCCCTCTATTCGCCATTGGTGAGGCCTCATCTGGAGTACTGTGTCCAGTTTTGGGCCCCACACTACAAGAAGGATGTGGATAAATTGGAGAGAGTCCAGCGAAGGGCAACAAAAATTATTAGGGGTCTGGAACACATGACTTATGAGGAGAGGCTGAGGGAACTGGGATTGTTTAGTCTGCAGAAGAGAAGAATGAGGGGGGATTTGATAGCTGCTTTCAACTACCTGAAAGGGGGTTCCAGAAAGGATGGCTCTAGACTGTTCTCAGTGGTAGAAGAGGACAGGACAAGGGGTAATGGTCTCAAGTTGCAGTGGGGGAGGTTTAGGTTGCATATTAGGAAAAACTTTTTCACTAGGAGGGTGGTGAAACACTGGAATGCGTTACCTAGGGAGGTAGTAGAATCTCCTTCCTTAGAAGTTTTTAAGGTCAGGCTTGACAAAGCCCTGGCTGGGATGATTTCATTGGGGATCGGTCCTGCTTTGAGCAGGAGGTTGGACTAGATGACCTCCTGAGGTCCCTTCCAACCCTGATATTCTATGATGCTATGATCACTCAAAGAAGAATTTGCAGATATTATTGCAAGCAGCTCCAAGAGTTCTTCAGTTTATAGAATCATAGAATCATAGAATATCGGGGTTGGAAGGACCTCAGGAGGTCATCTAGTCCACCCCTGCTCAAAGCAGGACCAATCCCCAACTAAATCAATTAATTCCTTCAGCTTCTTGGAGTGAATACCATCAGGCCCTGCTGACTATAATACATTCAAACTAGTCAGAAGACCTTCGACATGTTCTTTGCTTATCCTAATCTGCATCCCTTCCTCTTTATTGTCTATGATAAGATCATTGGTTGTCTGGGCACATTATTTTTGTGTGTGAAGACTGAAGCAAAGTAGGCATTGAGCAGGTCTGCTTCTCTATCATCTTCCATTACCAGCTCACCATCCCTGATCACTCTGTTTTGTCTGACATATTTATAGAGCCCCTTCTACATGATATTCTCTGTACCTAGAACACTGACAATACATCCTATAAGCTATCAGGGGAAGCTGGTGGTTTTGGCACTCAAGAGACATGGCAGTGGTTTGAGTTTATGATTATGAGATAAGCCCATTTACTGGATGTCTCTTAGACAAGACAGTTAAAGTTGACATTTAAAAAGTCATTGTTAAGTTTCAGAATCAAAGGCAGCCTTGACTGAATAGCACAATTCACACACCTGATTGGGCATCAAGAGTGGGATTTGCAGAAAACTTTACTTAGGGTGCAGGAATTTCTCAAACTCTACCCTGGACTGTTATGTGCCAGTGTTGGGGTGGCTGATGTGACAGTCTCATCCCCGAGCTTGAAAAGGGTAAATATTCCAGCAATCTTTTGGCCTTTTCCCAGAATTATAAGGGGAGGCGGCCAAAGGGCTGGAGGTGCCAGTCCCTCACCCCTAGATATCTACAGCTAGATACTATTTGTCCCTGGCTCTCATAACATTAGTATCTGAGAATGGTGGGAGATAGGGCTCTGGGGTAGAGGTGCTCAGCCTTCTCCCTGGCTTCCCAGGCTGGGAGGGGACAAGGCTGATATGGGCCAAGGGATTGGCACATTCCTACATCCCCAAGCTGGGAGGGAATAGGGTCGGAAGAGGTGCCATTTCTCCACTGAAGCTCATGGAGTTTACCATACCCACAAATTCTTACCTTTCATTCTGCAGTATCTGCTTGCTCAGAATTGCCTCTGCCAGTCCAGACTCTATTCTCTCCAACTGTCTCTTCACGGCATCAAACATGTTCACTTCCATCATGTCAAACACCACTGGCTTTCCATACCTAAGGGCAGAGGTCTGAATGGTTGATCATATGTACTACAGGACAGTCCAAGGTCCTTAATACAAAAGATAAACAAAACAAATCTCTGTCTCTCTCGATAATGATGGGTCTCAAGTATTACATGTATGGACAGCCTTCCCTTTAGCACAATGTGGAAAGGGGACTGGGGAGAAAAGGCCCCTCACTCAGCCAGCATTCCCTTTTGTGAAAGACGACCAGAAATACTAACTGTGAAGGTAGTGCAGCTACTTCCCCAGGCAGAGGGTATCAAAAAGCAACTTACTCCCTCACAGCCACATGCACTACCAGCTAATTGTGTTATTCCTCCAGCTCACTCATATGTGCACTCTTAGATGATCAGGAACACCAACCTATGCTGTGTCCAAGCCTGCCATCCTGCCCTCCCATTCCTGGTGCTCTGCCACCTACCGGAGGGCCCCCAGCAAGGCCAATCGAATGGTCTCCATGTTCATATCATTTGGGTTCAGTGTGTTCAAGTAATTTGTGTCTCGATACCGCAGGAAAGTTGCAGCCTGTCCAGATGGATCAATGATTAATGGCCATCTGTATGTGAAGATGAGACAGAGACACCCATCATTAGTGGGGACAGGGAACTAAGCGTCTGAACTAGAGCTGAAAGACCAAATACCAAAACCCAATACAACCAGCAAATATTCCCCCTACACCTGCTGGAGAAGTAGCAACACCAGACATTCCCTCCAGCCCTGCAGGGAGGAACATGGTGTTACCCCGGAATTTGATATTCCTGCATGTAGCCCAGAACTTGACAGTACTGCAGTAAGCAATTTTGTATGTTCAGCCACTGCCAGCTGAAAACCAAACATCACATCGCTAGGAATAATCTTAGGCCTTTGTGAGACAAGGTCAGACAACTGCATACTTGCAGTTTGTTAATCAGAATGGGAGGATGAGACAGAAAGTTATGGAAGAGAGTGAGGTAAGAGCAACCTTGGTTTTAGGTGCTGCTGACGTATTGTTGTTATGGCTGGAAATATTAGAAATGTTTTGAGATAATGAGTAGTTTGCTGAAATTAGGAGAATTAGTGGAACCTGTAGGGGTTATGATGCTGACCCACTAGGAGTCACTATAGGTTACGTGCTTTGTTAGAGATAGCTATAAAAGATTAGGTAAAAGTAAATACCTCTGAGCAGTCCAAGGGAGCTTTTCTTTGGGCAAGGAGCTGACATCTAAACTCCCCGTCAGCTGGACAGAAAGAGGGCCCCTGGAAGCCTGGATGGTGATCACGTGAAACCATCTCAGACTGTGGGTAACTATATCTGGGATGTCTTAAACCTATTGCGTATGTGTATGTGTGCTTAATATCTAATAAATCGTAATTTTGGATAAGAGCACACTTGCTTGTATCAATCATTTATCAGATGGAAGCACTGTGTTCCCATTGATTTATTCCTAACACCGCCTGGAGAGAAACAATTAAGTTACCCCAGCTTTGGGTTCTGAGAAACCCCAGGTAACACTGGTGGCACCAGGGAGATGATCCCTCCTTAAAAACCTTCTTATGCCATTCTCAGAAGGGAGTCTAAAATAAAGCCACTCCATATGTCTCCTTCCTCCTTTAGGTTTCCTTCCTCTTCTCCATTTTTCTCTCTTCCTTTAGGTTGTAAGGTGATCAGGGAATACAATAATTGTGTGTCTTGTACCAGAGCTGAGCAGATTTCATGTATTTAACAAATAAATAGAATTATTAATACCAACAATAAAAGGGTCTTCTTCACCATGGGATATAATGGTACTAGTCCAACAGCCCACTACATCAGGGCTGCTTAATGGCAAGAGGTGTATCAGTACTTTTAGGTCAGTCTCTTTGCGAAGGCTCTCTTCCTCAGAGTTGAGGGGAAGCAGCATTGTTGTTAAGACATTTCTGCTGGATACAAACATGACAGCAAGTATGACCATTGTCTTTTCTAACTCACCGTCCATCTGAATGGATTTTGCCTCCCACATCCTTCAATAGCACATCATCAAGCTCCTGTATGGAGCACTTCAGCCCTTGGAATTCATTCCCCACCCCTAGTAAAGGATAGAGAAAGCACTGAATAGCATTATCTATTCTACACAAAAAACAGCAAGAACATTAATGTTGAATGGTTAAGCACTTCCAAGGAAAGTGGTGCAAATCCCTTCAGTAAAACTATTATTGATTTTTTTTATTACCATACTGCCACTTCCCTTGGAAGAGGAGTCCATAACCTAATAACACTCACAGTCAGGAAAATTTCCCAGATATTAACCTAACTTCTCCCTTTCTTAATTTCATTCTATTGCCCTTGGTATACCTACTTGGACTAGTCAACATTTCTTCTTCCTCCTTGGTGTTTATGCCCTTTGGAGATTTGAATCTTCATAGACACAGATTATAAAGACAGAAAAGAACATTGGAATCATCTAATTTGACTTTCTGCATAATACAGACCACGGAACATCACCCAGTAACTCTTTCATAAAGGCCAGTAATTTCTGTTCCCCATGTAGATACTTATAGACTGCGAACAAATCCGCCGTTTGGGTTCTCATACTGGAATTTAAGGGCCTACATTGGATATTTTAGCTCAAATACAAGATTTAAGCACCAAATGTAGGTGACAAGGTTTGAAAATATGCTTAGAACTATAAAAGACATAACAAAGTTGTATTGTATCCTCCACCCCAGACAAAGTCTATCGTGGCCAGAGGCTGCTCATTTCCTAACCCATCACAAGCAAGGTTTCTCCAGGAACACACCTGAGGTCAGATAGGGCAGAGCGGCACTGATCGCCTCTTAACCACCCATAGTAGCGAGAAAGAACTCAACAATATCTGTCCACTGTCTCTAAGTTTAGCATCTTTTTTCCTAACAGTTTTAGTCTTAATAATTAATATAGTTAATGAAGTGTCTTGTGCCCAGCTGGCACGATCTTGGAGTTTTTTTAGTTCTGACTAGTGGCTCATTGTAGAGGAACTTTCCTACGTGGTGAAAGGATTCCAATCTCATATTCATGGAGCACGTGCACCCCATGAGTAGGATCCATATGAACAAAGACTTAAAGAACTACAGATACACCTGGGTCCTGATCAAGAACCTCCCTCTTCCCCCAATTTTACTCTATCAAGCAGTTCATGACCAAGGCCTAAACCTACCTTCCTGAGTCTGTTCTCGCAACCTGAGCCTGGCCAGGGACAGTTTCTCCTCTGCTTTCTCAGCAGCCAGACGTAGAGTCTCCACCAACTTCTCTGCATCACCAATTGCCTAAAGTAAGGAAATGCATTAGGACAAGTTTTTCATAGATTTTAAGGCCAAATGGGACTATTGGATCATTTAATCTGAACTCTGTATAAAAAACAGGCCACAGAATTTCATTCCAGTACTGAGCTCACCAATACAGTATACAGAAATAAAATCACCACTCTTTTACTTACTACTTCCCTATACACCTAAGGATTGCATTAGACCGTTTTGAAACAGCATCACACTGGGAGCTCATGTTCAATTGCTTGTCCACTATGACCCTTAAATCCTTTTCAGAGTCACTGATTTCCGGGATACAGAATGGGGGATTGTAATAGGGGCTGCTTTCTTTGTTTCTAGAGATATGACCTTCCATTTATCTTTGTTATAACATTTTGTTTGAATGGGCCCAGTTTACCAGGCAATCCACTTCACCCCCTATGACTCTCCTGTCCTGGTCATTTTTTACCACTCTACTAATCTTTGTATTATCCGCAAATCTAATCAGTATTATTGGTAGTCCATCCCTGGCGATGACGACGATATTGTCATAGTTCTCATATATGGCTACGCATATGACTCTGAATCCTGATGCACAGAGTGAACTGCACTGAGAGGGCATGGGAAGTCTGTATCTATGGGGTGTGATTATGCAGCTCTGTGGTGCCTTTCACATGCAGCCTGGAGATAATTTCGTGATTCTTTAGATTATCTTTGAAGTGCTTATACGGACAATGCTTCTTTCTTTTGCCCTGACTCAGCTCCCCAAACAAGATCTGTTTTGGGAGACAGTGGTCTTCCATTCTGAGGACATGCCCGGTCCACCTAACTTATATTCTCAATAAAATTTCCTCAGTGCTGGTTGTGTTTGCTCTCTGAAGGACTTTAATATTCCTGCCAGCGAATGCTCATTATTGGGCGGAGGGAGCACATGTGATATTGCTCAAGTTCTTTAATGTGATGTCTATAAAGAGTCCACGTCTCAGATTCATACAGGAGTGAAGTTAGAACCACTGCACTGTAGATCTTCAATTTGGTGGAGAGACAGATGTTGTGTTGATTAAGAACTTTTGTTTGAAGTCGGCCAAGGGCCTGGCTGGCTCTCCTAATTCTGGAGGAGATTTCCTTATCAAGAGAACTGTCACTTGAGATGGTACTGCCCAAATACTTGAATTGATCCACATTTTTCAACTGTGTACCATGGATGAAGGTGGCTGGCACTGGGGCATTGGAATGAAGTGCTGGCTGAAACAAGACCTCTGTCTTCCAGAGACTGATGGTGAGACTAAAGAGCTGAGATGCTTCAGAAAAATCAATGATGACCCGATGTCTATGAGCCATCAAGGCACAGTCATCTGCGAAAAGTGCCTTGACAAGAAGCCTCTCCAGCATCTTGGTCTTAGCATTGAGTATTCAAAGATCAAAGAGGGAGCCATCAAGTCAATAGTGGATGTATATCCCCTGATCCGAGTCCCTTGTGGCATGGCTGAGGACACAGGCAAAGAACAAGTTGAACAGCACTGGAGCAAGTATGCAGCCTTGCTTCACCCCATTCAAGATTTCAAATGCATCGGAGAAGTCACCACTGTCGAGTACTTGCACTGTCATGTGGTCATGGAACAGACAGATCATAGAATCATAGAATATCAGGGTTGGAAGGGACCCCAGAAGGTCATCTAGTCCAACCCCCTGCTTGAAGCAGGACCAATTCCCAGTTAAATCATCCCAGCCAGGGCTTTGTCAAGCCTGACCTTAAAAACCTCTAAGGAAGGAGATTCTACCACCTCCCTAGGTAACGCATTCCAGTGTTTCACCACCCTCATAGTGAAAAAGTTTTTCCTAATATCCAATCTAAACCTCCCTCACTGCAAATTGAGACCATTACTCCTCGTTCTGTCATCTGCTACCATTGAGAACAGTCTAGAGCCATCCTCTTTGGAACCCCCTTTCAGGTAGTTGAAAGCAGCTATCAAATCCCCCCTCATTCTTCTCCTCTGCAGACTAAACAATCCCAGCTCCCTCAGCCTCTCCTCATAAGTCATGTGTTCCAGACCCCTAATCATTTTTGTTGCCCTTCACTGGACTCTCTCCAATTTATCCACATCCTTCTTGTAGTGTGGGGCTCAAAACTGGACACAGTACTCCAGATGAGGCCTCACCAATGTCGAATAGAGGGGAACGATCACGTCCCTCGATCTGCTCGCTATGCCCCTACTTATACATCCCAAAATGCCATTGGCCTTCTTGGCAACAAGGGCACACTGCTGACTCATATCCAGCTTCTCGTCCACTGTCACCCCTAGGTCCTTTTCCGCAGAACTGCTGCCTAGCCATTCGGTCCCTAGTCTGTAGCTGTGCATTGGATTCTTCCATCCTAAGTGCAGGACCCTGCACTTATCCTTATTGAACTTCATCAGATTTCTTTTGGCCCAATCCTCCAATTTGTCTAGGTCCTTCTGTATCCTATCCCTCCCCTCCAGCATATCTACCACTCCTCCCAGTTTAGTATCATCCGCAAATTTGCTGAGAGTGCAATCTACACCATCCTCCAGATCATTTATGAAGATATTGAACAAAACCGGCCCCAGGACCGACCCCTGGGGCACTCCACTTGACAGCGGCTGCCAACTAGACATGGAGCCATTGATCACTACCCGTTGAGCCCGACAATCTAGCCAGCTTTCTACCCACCTTATAGTGCATTCATCCAGCCCATACTTCCTTAACTTGCTGACAAGAATACTGTGGGAGACCGTGTCAAAAGCTGATGATTTGTATGCACCTTCTTGGGCAGCTCAGTTTATGTAGAATAGCCCATAGGCCCATAGACCCTCTCTGTTGACCGTATCAAAAGCTTTGGTCAAATCTATGAAAACTGCATACAGATCCATGTTCTGCTCTAAACATTTTTCCTGGACCTGCCTTACAACAAAGATCATGTCCATAGTTCTACAACTTGGTCTGAAACCACTCTGCGCTTCTGGCAGATTCTCCTCAGATACGTTTGCAATGAGTCTGTTCAGTAGAATGAGAGCTAAATCAGTGCTGGGGCCAAAGAAAAAGTGTACACCAGGACTGGTTCGATGAGAACAACGAGGACATCTCCAAACTTCTTAGTGACAAGCAGAAAACATTTGTTGAATGGCAGAATGAACTCACTTCCATCTCAAAGAAAGATAGGTTTAAGTACCTATAGAGCAAGGCCCAGTCTGAACGAAGGAGAATGCAGGAGAGTGGTGGGAGAGGAAAGCTGCAGAAGTCCAGCATTACGCAGATACAAACAATGCAAACATGTTCTTTGACTCTCTCAAAGCAGTCTACGGACCATCTAAATCTGGCACAGCCCCCTTAAAGTCAACAGATAGCACAACCCTCAGAGACAAGGTGGGAATCATACAGAGATGGGCTGAATACTTCAGTAGTCTATTCAACAGACCATCCACAGTCGATTGGTGTGTCCTTGACCATTTACCTGAGAAACCCATCAGAGAGGATCTCGATCTCTCTTCATCAGTTGAGGAAGTTATAAAAGCCATCAAAACAACTGAACTCTGGCAAAGCATCTGGAAAGGATGGTATTCCAGCAGAACTGTATAAAGGAGCAGGCCCAAAGTCTATCGAGGTGTTTCATGACATCCTGAGTAGCACTAGAGAGGAAGAAGAAATGCCACAAGACTTCAAAGATGCTATTATTGTATCACTGTTCAAAAAAAGGCAGCAACGCCAACTGCGGAAACTACAGAGGCATTACTCTCCTCTGTACAGCAGGCAGAATATTAGCTCACATTCTACTGAAATCAGTAGTGATTTTACAATTACTTCCAGATCATTGTCAAAAATATTGACTAGCATCAAGCCTAATGCTAATCCCTGCAGAACCTGCTAAAAACACTCCCATTCAATGATGATTCCTCATTGACAACTACTTTGAGTTCTCTCAGTTAGCCAGTTCTTAATTCATGTAATGTGTGCTTTATTGATATTGTATAGTGCCTAAGTATATTACATCTCTGTACTTAGGTTTATCAACCAACATTTTAATCTCCAATTAAATGATATTAGGTTTTTCTGACAAGACAAGACCTAATTTGTTTGCTCCTTTTAGAATATTGACACAATACAGGTTTCAGAGTGGTAGCCGTGTTAGTCTGTATCAGCAAAAATAACGAGGAGTCCTTGTGGCACCTTAGAGACTAACAAATTTATTTGTGCATAAGCTTTCGTGGGCTAGAACCCACTTCACTGGATGCATGGAGTGAAAACACAGGAGCAGGTATAAATACATGAAAGGATGTGGGGTTGCTTTACCAAGTGTGAGGTCAATCTAATGAGTTAAAAATCAATTAACAGCAGGATACCAAGGGAGGAAAAATAACTTTTGAAGTGGTAAGAGAGTGGCCCATTACAGACAGTTGACAAGAAGGTGTGAGTAACAGTAGGGAAAATTAAGTTTAGGTTTTGTAATGACCCAACCACTCCCAGTCTCCATTCAGGCCTAATCTGATAGTATCCAGTTTGCAAATGAATTCCAGTTCTGCAGCTTCACGTTGGAGTCTGTTTTTGAAGTATTTTTGTTGAAGAATTGCCACTTTTAGGTCTGTTTTTGAGTGACCAGAGAGACTGAAGTGTTCTCCTACTGGTTTTTGAATGTTAGGATTCCTGATGTCCATTGTGTCCATTTATTCTTTTGCACAGACTGTCTGGTTTGGCCAATGTACATGGCAGAGGGGCACTGCTGGCATATGATGGCATATATCACATTGGTAGATGCACAGGTGAACGAGCCTCTGATAGTGTGGCTGATGTGATTAGGCCCTATGATGGTGTCCCCTGAATAGATATGTGGACAGAGTTGGCACCGGGGTTTGGTTCCTGGGTTGGTGTTTTTGTTGTGTGGTGTGTAGTTGCTGGTGAGTATTTGCTTCAGGTTGGGGGGGCTGTCTGTAAGCTAGGTCTGACCTGTCTCCCAAGATCTGAGAGTGAGGGATCGTCCTTCAGGATAGGTTGTAGATCCTTGATGATGCGCTGGAGAGGTTCTAGTTTGGGGCTGTAGGTGACAGCTAGTGTCATTCTGTTACTTCCTTTGTTGGGCCTGTCTTGTAGTAGGTGACTACTTGGTATCCTTCTGGCTCTGTCTCTGTTTCACTTCACTAGGTGGGTAGTGCAGTTTTAAGAATGCTTGATAGAGATTCTGTAGGTGTTTGTCTCTGTCTGAGGGATCGGAGCAAATGTGGTTGTATCTTAGAGTTTGGCTGTAGACAATGGATCGTGTGATGTGGTCTGGATGAAAGCTGAAGGCATGTAGGTAAGTATAGCGGTCAGTAGGTTTCTGGTATAGGGTGGTGTTTATGTGACCAGTGCTTATTAGCATTGTGGTGTCTAGGAAGCGGACCTCTTGTGTGGACTGGTCCAGACTGAGGTTGATGGTAGGGTGGAAATAGTTGAAATCTTGGTGGAATTCTTCAAGGGCCTCCTTTCCATGGGTCCAGATGATGAAGATGTCATCAATGTAGCACAAGTAGAGTAGGGGTGTGAGGGGACGAGAGCTGAGGAAGCGTTGTTCTAAGTCAGCCATATAAATGTTGGCATACTGAGGGGCCATGTGGCTTCCCATAACAGTCCCGCTGACTTGAAGGTATAAATTATCCCCAAATCTGAAATAGTTGTGGGGAAGGACAAAGTCACAAAGTTCAACCACCAGGTTTGCC
This sequence comes from Lepidochelys kempii, assembly GCF_965140285.1. NCBI lineage: Eukaryota > Metazoa > Chordata > Testudines > Cheloniidae > Lepidochelys > Lepidochelys kempii. The sequence goes on along the minus strand of NC_136381.1, from coordinate 365,278 downwards.
GTGATGGTATCAGGGATGCTATTCCTGATGGCTTGTAATCCATCTTTGTGTGGAATGTTGGTGTAGAGGGCTTCTACATCCATAGTGCCTAGGATGGTGTTTTCAGAAAGATCACCGATGGATTGTAGTTTCCTCAGGAAGTCAGTGGTGTCTCGAAGATAGCTGGGAGTGCTGGTTGCGTAGGGCCTGAGGAGGTAGTCTACATAGCCAGACAATCCTGCTGTCAGGGTGCCAATGCCTGAGATGATGGGGCATCCAGGATTTCCAGGTTTATGGATCTTGGGTAGCAGATAGAATACCCCAGGTCGGGGTTCCAGGGGTGTGTCTGTGCGGATTTGTTCTTGTGCTTTTTCAGGGAGTTTCTTGGGCAGATGGTGTAGTTTCTTTTGGTAACCCTCAGTGGGATCAGAGGGTAATGGCTTGTAGAAAGTGGTGTTGGAGAGCTGCCTAGCAGCCTCTTGTTCATATTCCGACCTATTCATGATGACAACAGCACCTCCTTTGTCAACCTTTTTTATTATGATGTCAGAGTTGTTTCTGAGGCTGTGGATGGCATTGTATTCAGCACGGCTGAGGTTATGGGGCAAGTGATGCTGCTTTTCCACAATTTCAGCCCGTGCACGTCGACGGAAGCACTCTATGTAGAAGTCCATCTGTTGTTTCGACCTTCAGGAGGCGTCCACGCAGAATCCTCTTTGTTGGCAGGAAGCTTCGTGTGTGTTAGTGTGCTGTTCAGTGGTGTGTTAGAAATATTCCTTGAGTCGGAGACGTCGAAAGTAGGATTCTAGGTCACCGCAGAACTGTATCATGTTTGTGGAGGTGGTGGGGCAGAAAGAGGCCCCAAATTATGACAGACTTTTACCACTTCAAAAGTTACTTTTCCTCCCTTGGTATCCTGCTGTTAATTGATTTAACTCATTAGACTGACCTCCCACTTGGTAATAGCAACCCCCCATCCTTTCATGTATTTATACCTGCTCCTGTATTTTCACTCCATGCATCCGATGAAGTGGGTTCTAGCCCACGAAAGCTTATGGCCAATGTGACAAAGCTCTATCCTTGCCTCCGTGGGTCCTGCATTTCCTGGAGGATTTCGCTAGCCTCAGAGGCTCATTGTGACCCTCCACGTAACCCTTCTCTCTCTAGAGACAAGGGTCACAGTCTACTGAGCCATTTTCATCATAAGCCAGCGAGGGAGGTGAGGAGAAGTTATCCTTCCTTGCACAGTCTCTGTTGTCTCCCAGTCTCAGTGATTAATCAGGGGGAAAAGGGGGCGGGGAGCCGAGGCCCACCCTCTACTCTGGGCTCCAGCCCAGGGACCCGAATAGTATCAGCTATGGTAGCTGACCTTTTAGAAACATAACATGTACAATTCCCTGGGCTACTTCCCCCACAGCAGCCCTCATTTCCTCAAGCTCCACTTCACCCTTACCTCAGGGCCTCTTCCTTGTGCCTGATATGGTGTGTACTACTCAGCCTCTCCAACAGTGCAACTTCCTCCCACAGCTCCTGACATGCACCCCCACCTGACTGGCTGGGAGGCTTTTAACTAGTTTCAGCCAGCCCCTGATTGGCTTCAGGTGTCCCAATCAACCTAGCCTTCTCCCTGCCTTCTGGAAAGTTCTTAATTGGCCCCAGGTGTCTTAATTGACCTGGAGCAGCTGCCATTTCACTTATCCTGGTACCAGGGATTTGTTTAGCCTGGAGCTAATATATCTATCTCTCACTACTTTTCTATAGCCATCTGGCCTTGCCCTGTCACATATTCCCCTCCCCCCACTCAACACCATAGAGTTGGGCAACTTGGGACGCCAGGCAGTATGCTCGTGACAGACCATCAGCGTTGCCATGGTGGCATCCAGCCCTGTGCTGTATGCGGAACTGGAATGGTTGGAGGGATAAGAACCACCTGGTGACCCTTGCATGCTTTTCCTTATTCCGCTGCATCCAGTGGAGGGGTGCATGGTCCGTCACAAGAGTAAATCGCCAGCCTAAGCGGTAATAATGCAGTGTCTCCATAGCCCATTTGACAGCAAGGCATTCTCTCTCAACTACTGCATATTTCTGTTCTCTTGGGAGAAGCCTTCTGCTTAGGTAGAGGCTCGGGTGTTCCTCTTCTCCCACCATTTACGACAGAACTGCCCCCCAATCCCACCTCGGAAGTGTCTGTTTGTAAGATAAATTCCCTGTTAAAGTCCGGGTCTATGAGTACGGGGTCATTACAGAGGGCCGTCCGAAGGTCTGTGAATGCCCCCTCTGCTGCGTCGGTCCACTTTACCATGTCTGGACCTCGGGCCTTCACCAGGTCTGTTAGGGGACTTGCCCTAGTGGCGAAGTGGGGAATAAAACGTCTGTAGTAGCCTACCATGCCTAGGAACACAAGGACCTGCTTCTTTCGGGTCGGCCGGGGCCAGTTTTGAATTGCCTCTAGCTTATTTGTTTGGGGCTTCATTATGCCTCTTCCCACAATATATCTCAGGTACCTAGCCTCTGCTAGCCCTATGGCACATTTAGAGGGATTAGCAGTGAGGTCAACCCGCCTTAAGGTGCGCAGTACTGCCTCAACTTTCTCCAAGTGGGTTCCCCAGTCTGGTGTTTGGATGATGACATCATCTAGGTATGCAGCTGCATAACTAGTGTGGGGGCGCAGCAGCTTATCCATGAGGCGCTGGAATGTGGCTGGGCCCCATGGAGCCCAAAAGGGAGGACAGTGTACTGGAATAGCCCATCCGGGTTGGAGAATGCTGTCTTTTCTTTAGCTTCTTTGGTCAGAGGAATCTGCCAGTACCCTTTGGTCAGATCCAGTGTAGTCAAGAATCGGCACTACCCAGTCGGTCAACCAGTTCGTCGATGCGCGGTAGGGGGTGTGCGTCAAACTGGGATGTTTCATTCAGTCGGCGAAAGTCATTACCGAGTCTCATGGTACCGTCTGGTTTAGGCACTAGAACAATTCAGCTGGACCACTGACTGTAAGATTCTTCAATAACCCCATATTCTAACATTTTCTTTACTTCGGCCTTGATTTCTTCTCTTTTGGCTGCTGGAATTCAGTAGGGTCTCAATGTTACCTTGGCTCCAGGGATCGTGCGGATATGGTGCTAGGTCTCAGTCATCCACCCTGGTTTTGTAGAGAACATATCTAGGTTGCGATTAATCATGTTGGCTGCCTCAATCTTTTGGATCGGCGGCAAGTCGGATGATCTCCTCACTTGCTCGTGTAAGTTATCCTCCTGGGGAAGGGTCACCTGCATGACTAAGCATGCCTCTCGATCGTGCCAAGGTTTTAGAACATTGATGTGGTAAATTTGCTCCAATTTCCGGCAGCCTGGCTGCCGCACCTTATAGTTCACCTCTCACATGGCTTCGATTACTTCATAGGGTCCCTCCCTTCATAGGGCCCCATAGGGGCCAACAGTTTACTTTCTGCTGTGGGCACCAGTACCATCACACGATCCCCTGATTGGAACAGTCGAAGCTTCGCTTGGTGGTTATAATGGGTTCGTTGGGTCTCCTGTGCTCTCTCCAAGTGTTCCCGTACAATGGGCGTAACTCAGCCTGTCTGATCTCTCATCTGCAGTGCATGCTCAACTGTGTTCCTTCCAGGATTTGGCTCCTCTTCCCAAACTTCTCTGGCTATATCCAATAGACCCCGAGGGTGGCGCCCATATAGTAGTTTGAATGGAGAGAAACCCGTGGAAGCTTGCGGAACCTCCTGGATGGCGTACATGAGGTAAGGCAATAGGGTATCCCACTCTTTCCCATCCCGGCTCACCACTTTCCTAATCATGGTCTTGATGGTCCTATTGAAACTTTCCACAAGGCCATCTGTTTGTGGGTGGTATACAGAGGTCTGTAGGGCTTGTACATAGAGCAATGAACAGAGATCTTTCATCAACTTGGACACGAAAGGTGTCCCTTGATCAGTCAATATCTCCTTGGGTAGCCCAACCCGGGCAAAGACCTGCACTACCTCCTTAGCTATTGTCTTGGAAGCTGTGTTGCGTAGGGGAACAGCTTCCGGGTACTGGGTTGCATAGTCCAGTACAAGAAGCACATGTTGGTGGCCCCAAGCTGTCTTCTCTAGGGGCCCTACCAGATCCATGGCTATCCATTCAAAAGGAACCTCTATTATTGGAAGAGGTATCAAAGGAGCCTGCAAGTGCGGGCAAGAGCTATGTAACTGACACTCTGGACAAGAGGTGCAATATCGCTGGACATCTTCATGTACTCCTGGCCAGAAGAACCTCCGCAGGATCCGTGCCTGGGTTTTCTCTACCCCTAGGTGTCCTCCAAATAGGTGACTGTGGGCGAGACTCAATATGGGTTTTTGATGTTTTTGTGGCACCAGAAGTTGTTGTATCTCTTGCTCCTGCATTTGCACCACGTGGTACAGGAGATCTTTCTTCACTATAAAGTAAGGTCCGGGACCCTGGACCTTCCCATCCACGGGTATCCCATCAATCTCGGCCACCTCTTTCCTGGTGTTATCATATCGGGGGTCCTCCGCTGGGTCCTGCCCAAAAGTCTTTCTCCTAGGACTAACCTGCCCAAGCTTCCAGGGGCCGGCTTCTGCTTCTTCCAATGGCTCGCCGCTGTCATTGCTGGGGGCAGCCTCTGGCTCACCTTCTGTGGTGCAAGTTTCTCTGTTGGCTGCTTGCGTCCATCAACCTACTAGGGAGGTCTTCTGGCCCTGGGTCAGGATCCGGGTTCCCAAGGCCTTCGCGGCCTTCCTCTCTTTTTTGTCTTCCGGGTCTTTCGGGGGACTGAGAACAGATCCTGAGAAATCTCAGCAAACATCGGGGGTTGACATTCCCGCGGTGATGAATCGCTGTCCTCAGGGTCCCCACCTCCCTCCAGCCTCTCCGGGGGGAGTAAATTATCAAACCCTGGATAGTCCCTCCCAATGGCTACAGGATATGGGAGTTTAGGAACTACACCCACGGTCACCTCAATGGGGTTTCCCTGAACCTCTATCTCCACTGGGATGGTGGGGTAATGGCTCACGGCCCCATGCACGCAAGTCATTGCTACGCGTTTGGCTTGTAGCAGCTGACTACTTTTTACCAGCTTACCCGATATGAGGGTGATAGCACTCCCCGAGTCCACAAGCGCTGAAGCCTCTGCTCCATTTATCCTCACTGGCCTGGTGTAATTATGCAGGGCTAATGCGAACCCCGCGAGGTGGATAAGGGAGCATGGGACCTCCCAATCCCCCAATTACATTGCATAGACTCCTCGGTGCTGGGACACTGTGCTGCTATGTGTCCCCACTCCCCACATGCATAACATCTATAATTGCTTTTAATCACTCCCCTATCCCGGGGGTTAGGGGGTTTAGTCCCGGGGTTCCCCCCACTCAGGCCAATCCTTTCCTTCTGGGGTCCCCACTGGTTTTCAGCCCCCTCCTTCTTCCACCTAGGACTCCCCAGGGGTTTGGCTGCCCAACCTTCCAGGGTTGGGGTCGGGTGCTTGCTTCAAAAGGGGCCTTCCTTGGGTAGTCGAGTCAGTTCCCTGGCTGTCATCTGTCTTTCTACCAGCGTGATCATCTCGTCGTACGTGGATGGATCGTTCTGGCCTACCCATTTGCGGAGATCTGGCGGCAGTCCCCGCATGTAATGGTCTATGACCAGGGTCTCCAAAATCTCCTCTGGCCTGCACACCTCCGGCTGTAACCACTTCTGCGCAAGGTGTATGAGGTCGAATAGCTGGGATCTCGGGGGTTTGTTCTCCTGGTATTTCCACTCATGGAACCTCTGGGCCCTTACCGCTGCCGTTACCCCTGATCGTGCTAGGATCTCTGCCTTCAGACGGGTATAGTCAGTGGCATTCATGGCAGGAAGTCAAAGTCGGCCTTCTGGGCCTCTCCACACAAAAAAGGGGCGAGAATGCTGACCCACTGCTCCTGGGGCCACGCCTCACGCTGAGCAGTCCTTTTGAATGAGAGGAGATATGCCTCTATGTCAATCTCCTGACGTCATCTTTGGCAGACAACCAGTGGCCCTCAGGGTTTGCGTCCCGTCTGACCCCTGGGCCTGGGTGGTGAGGATCTTCAGCCGGTCCACCACCTCTCTCAAGAGGGCACGATTTTGGGTCACCTGGCTCATCAATAATTGATTGGTTTCCTGCTGTAGCCACATAGACTCCTGTTGTGCCATTGCCTGAACCCGGGTGGCCTCCTGCTGGGCTGCCGTGGCTTGTACCAGAGCTCTTACCACCTCCTCCATTGTGGTACAAAGCAAACAAACAAACCAAAACAAAAAAAAATCCAAAACCCCAGCGCACATTTTTTTTAACTCTCTTTCTTCCGCCATGCTGTGAACGAAGTCCCACTCCTGACACCAGTTGTGACAAAGCTCTGTCCTTGCCTCCATGGGTCCCACGTTTCCTGGCAGATTTTGCTAGCCTCAGAGGCTCACTGTGACCCTCCACGTAACCCTTCTCTCTCTAGAGACAAGGGTCACAGTCTACTGAGCCATTTTCATCATAAGCCAGTGAGGGAGGTGAGGAGAAGTTATCCTTCCTTGCACAGTCTCTGTTGTCTCCCAGTCTCAGTGATTAATCGGGGGAAAAAGGGTGACGGAGCCCAGGCCCACCCTCTACTCCAGGCTCCAGCCCACAGACCCGAATAGTATCAGCTATGGTAGCTGACCTTTTAGAAACATGACATGTACAATTCCCTGGGCTACTTCCCCCACAGCAGCCCCCACTTCCTCAAGCTCCACTTCACCCTTACCTCAGGGCCTCCTTCCTTGTGCCTGATATGGTGTGTACTACTCAGCCTCTCCAACAGTGCAACTTCCTCCCACAGCTCCTGACATGCACACCCACCTGACTAACTGGGAGGCTTTCAACTTGTTTCAGCCAGCCCCTGATTGGCTTCAGGTGTCCTAATCAACCTAGCCTTCTCCCTGCCTTCTGGAAAGTTCTTAATTGGCCCCAGGTGTCTTAATTGACCTGGAGCAGCTGCCATTTCACTTATCCTGGTACCAGGGATTTGTTTAGCCTGGAGCTAATATATCTATCTCCCACTACTTTTCTATAGCCATCTATAGCCTTGCCCCATCACACCAATTAAATTTGTTCGTCTCTAAGGTGCCACAAGGACTCCTTGTTGGTTTTTGCTGACACCTGTGACAAAGTTCCTCTTCTACCTTGGTGGGTCTTGCAGTTATTGGCGAATTTGCTCACCTCAGAGATTCACGGCAGCCCTCAGTTTGGCAGTTTTCGTGAACCCACAGTCCAGGTCAACTCCTCCTGTGTCTGATCAGGAGTTGGGAAGTTTGGGGGGAACCTGGGCCCGCCCTCTACTCCGGGTTCCATCTCAGGGCCCTGTGGAATGCAGCTGTCTAGAGTGCCTCCTGGAACAGCTGTGTGACAGCTACAACTCCCTGGGCTACTTCCCCATGGCCTCCTCCAAACGCCTTCTTTATCCTCACCATAGGACCTTCCTCCTGGTATCTGATAATGCTTGTACTCCTCAGTTCTCCAGCAGTCCGCATTCTCACTCTCAGCTCCTAGTGCCTCTTGCTCCCAGCTCCTCACACGCACACCACAAACTGAAGTGAGCTCCTTTTTAAACCCAGATGCCCAGATTAACCTGCCTTAATTGATTCTAGCAGCTTCTTGATTGGCTGCAGGTGTTCTAATCAGCCTGTCTGCCTTAATTGTTTCCAGAAAGTTCCTGGTGGTTCTGGAACCTTCCCTGTTACCTTACCCAGAGAAAAGGGTCCTACTTAACCTGGGGCTAATATATCTGCCTTCTGTTACTCTCCTGTAGCCATCTGGCCCGACCCTGTCACACACCATGCAGGCACTCCTTCAGTCTTCTAGAATTTCTCCAGTATTACAGCCAGTGGAGGGTGTGCCTACACTGCACCACACCCCCAATTAAGAATCACAGATTCATAGAGTTGAAGCCCAGAAGAGACCACCAAATTATCTGCAGTAGGACCTCAGAGTTACACACACCTCAGGAATGGAGGTTGTTCATAACTCTGAAATGTTTGTAACTTTGAACAAAACATTACGGTTGTTCTTTCAAAAGTTTATAACTGAACATTGACTTAATACAGCTTTAAAACTTTACTATGCCAAAAAAAATGCTGCTTTTAACCATCCTAATTTAAATGAATCAAGTACAGAAAGTTTCTTTACCTTGTCAAATCTTTTTTTAAACTTTCCCGCTATTTTTTTCGTAGTTTATGTTTAATACAAGTACTGTACTGTATTTGACTTTTTTTTTTCCGTCTCTTCTGCTGCCTGATTGCCTGCTTCCGATTCCAAATGAGGAGTGTGGTTGACCAGTCAAGGAACTATCATGTGATTGGAATAACAGAGACTTGGTGGGGTAACTCACATGACTGGAGCACTGTCATGGATGGGTATAAACTGTTCAGGAAGGACAGGAGGGGGAGAAAAGGTGGAGGAGTTGTACTGTATGTAAGAGAGTGGAATGATTGCTCAGAGCTCCAGTGTGAAACTAGAGAAAAGCCTATTGAGTGTCTTTGGGTTAAGTTTAGAGGCAAGAGGAAAAAGGGTGATGTCATGGTGGGCGTCTGCTATAGACCACCAGACCAAGAGGATGAGGTAGACAAGGCTTTCTTCGGACAAGTAACGGAAGTTTCCAGATCACAGGCCCAGGTTCTCATGGGGGACTTCAAATCACCCTGACATCTGCTGGAAGAGCAATACTGCAGTGCACAGACAATCCAGGAAGTTTTTGGAGAGTGTTGGGGACAACTTTCTGGTGCAAGTGCTGGAGGAACCGACTAGGGACCATGCTCCTCTTGACCTGCTGCTCACAAACAGGGAAGAATTAGTAAGGGGAAGTAAAAGTGGGTGGCAACCTGCGCAGAAGTGACCATGAGATGGTTGAGTTCGGGATCCTGACACAGGGAAGAAAGGAGAGCAGCAGAATATGGACCCTGAACTTCAGAAAAGCAGACTTTGACTCCCCCAGGGAACTGATGGGCAGGATCCCCTGGGAGGCTAATATGAGGAAGAAATGAGTCCAGGAGAGCTGGCTGTATTTTAAAGAAGCCTTATTGAGGGCGCAGGAACAAACCATCCCAATGTGCAGAAAGAATAGCAAATATGGCTGGTGACCATCTTGGCTTAACAGAGAGATCTTCGGTGAGCTTAAACACAAAAAGGAAGCTTACAAGAAGTGGAAACTTGGACACATGACTAGGGAGAAGTATAAAAATATTGCTCGAGCATGCAGGGGTGTAATCAGGAAGGCCAAGGCACAACTGGAGTTGCAGCTAGCAAGGGATGTGAAGGATAACAAGAAGGGTTTCTACAGGTACGTTAGTAACAAGGTGGTCAGGGAAAGTGTGGGACCCTTACTGAATGGGGGAGGCAACCTAGTGACAGATGTGGAAAAAGCTGAAGTACTCAATGCTTTTTTTGCCTCAGTCTTCACAGACAAGGTCAGCTCCCAGACTGCTGCACCGGGTAGCACAGTATGGGGAGGAGATGAGCAGCCCTCAGTGGTGAAAGACCAGGTTAAGGACTATTTAGAAAAGCTGCATATGCACAAGTCCATGCGACCGGATGCAATGCAGCTGAGGGTGCTGAGGGAGTTGGCTGATGTGATTGCAGAGACATTGGCCATTATCTTTGAAAACTTGTGGCAATCAGGGGAGGTCCTGGACAAATGGAAAAAGGTAAATATAGTACCCATCATCTAAAAAGCGAAGAAGAAGAATCCAGGGAACTACAGACTGGTCAGCCTCACCTCAGTCCCTGGAAAAATCACGGCGCATGTCCTCAAGGAATTCATTTTGAAGCACTTGGAGGAGAGGAAGGTGATCAGGAACAGTTAACATGGGTTCACCGAGGGCAAGTCATGCCTGACCAACCTGATTGCCATCTATGATAAGATAACTGGCTCTGTGGATATGGGGAAAGCAGTGGACATGATATGTCCTGACTATAGCAAAGTTTTTGATATGGTCTCCCACCATATTCTTACCAGCAAGTTAAAAAAAGTATAGATTGGCTAAACGGACTATAGGGTGGATAGAAAGCTGGCTAGATCATCGGGCTCAGTGGGTAGTGGTCAACGGCTCAATGTCTAGTTGGGAGCTGGTATCAAGTGGAGTGCCACGAGGTCTGTCCTGGGGCTGGTTTTGTTCAACATCATCATTAACGATTTGGATGATGGGATGGATTGTACACTCAGCAAGTTCGCAGATGACACTAAGTTGGGGGGAGAGGTAGATACACTGGAGGGTAGGGGTATGGTCCAGAGTGACCTAGACAAATCTGAGGATTGGGCCCAAAGAAATCTGATGAAGTTCAACAAGGACAAGTGTAGAGTCCTGCACTTAGGACGGAAGAATTCCATGCACTGCTACAGGCTGGGGACTGACTGGCTAAGCGGCAGTTCTGCAGAAAAGGATTACAGTGGACGAGAAGCTGGATACGAGTCAACAGTGTGCCCTTATTGCTAAGAAGGCTAACGGCATATTGGGCTGAATTAGTAGGAGCATTGCCAGCAGATTGAGGGAAGTGATTATTCCCCTCTATTCGGCACTGGTGAGGCCACATCTGGAGTATTGCATGCAGTTTTGGTGCCCCCACTACAGAAAGGATGTGGACAAATTGGAGAGAGTCCAGTGAAGTGCAACAAAAATTATTAGGGGGCTGGGGCACATGATTTATGAGGAGAGGCTGTGGGAACTGGGCTTATTTAGTCTGCAGAGGAGAAGAGTGAGGATGGATTAGATAGCAGCCTTCAACTAAGATTAAAGAGGACAAAAGAAAGGCTGTTGTTTACTCTTCCCACCCCCAGGAAGATAAGTCTTGCAAGTGAATTGCTTCCATCAGCTGAGTTGGCAGATCAAAGCAGAAGTGAGGAAGTGAATAAAACCTCTGAACAAGCAGGAACTGTATCTTTATACTGCTTGGACTCTGGGGGGGAACAAGGATTACTAGAATAAACAAAAGATTCCCAGTGCTTATCCTGGGTTAGCCCTAAAGGACATACAGACCTTGCTTATTATAGACGCTTCTATTACTTTTTGAAAGTTAAGGTTGTAAGTTATTATCTGCTTTAACCTTGTCAAAAAAATATCGTTACCTTTTCCTGTTTAGTAAATCTTTAGATAGTTTAGTATAGGATTGGCTACAAGCGTTGTCTTCAGTGTGAGCTCTAACATGCAATTCAGGACTGGGCGCAACCTGAATATTGCTGTGATTCGTGGTGTAAGGGCCATCTATCACAAGGGCAAGCTTCCCTAGGTGGCGAGACAGGGAGTACCGACTGTCTGTGACTCCATGTTAAGGCTGTTACAGTGCCTAAGGAGTATACACTTGATAACTGGTTGGTGAAATCTAAGTATAGAGCTCTCAACCAGTTTGGGGTTTGTGCCGGTTTTTTAAAAAAAAAACCAAAAAAACAGTCTGCCCTGAGGTTGGTACTCATGCTCTTGAGCCACTGCAGGACAGCTTGATAATGAGTACAGTAAATGTCCCTAAGCTTTCGTATCTATAAATGTTATATATCTTTGTCAGATAAGGATTGTATTCTAGCTCCATGGGGGAGGGTTATAGAGCTAACTCCAGCAACTACAATAAGTGTGTGTGTGTGGGGGGTGAATCCTGCAGATCCCAGGACAGGTAAACAACTCCAGATAATTACCAGTTCTTGGGGGGCATTTCACATACTGATTCAGACCAGGTTCAAGAGACCCAGATGACAAAGGCTCAGCCTGAACTGATTGAGTGGCCCTCATTTGATCCTCAAATTAACATTAGACTGTAACTGAGAGGGAAAAACCTTGCCCTACCAGGGTCTCCACGTGGATGATGGGTGTCACCTGGTAAGCTTAACACACACGTAGACAATTTTTTAAAAATTATATTTAGGACAAAAGCATTACAGAATATATATATATATATATTGTGCTCTGTGAAACAACCATCATAGCCACTGGGAAAGAGTAGAACTGCAGGCAATAAAGTCAGACCTGCTGGGATAAGCATAGTGAATTGGAAGGGGGACTACAAGCCTAAATACCTAGTCTGGAGGGAGAGGGACATGGGTCCCTGCCCATGGAGAGGTGGTGGCTGGAGGCCTGAGTCTTAAAGGGGTGCCTTTGAGCAGACAAAGGCAGAGGTACAGTTAACCCTGGAACTGTGATATCTCCATCACTGGACGTTCTAACAAAGTTTGGATATTTTCTAAAAGAGACACTCTAGTGTAAATAGGAATTCATTCAGGGATGTCCTATGGCCTGTGTTAAGCAGGTCAGACTAGATGATTGCAACGGTCCCTTCTGGCCTAATAATCTAGGAGCCCCAATGTTGGGTGCACACTGTGCAGACCTCCTACCCCAAATATTCTGAAAGGATGTGGCAGAGAGCCCCAAGCTGCCCCTCAGGTCCAATGGAGCAAAGGCAGCTTGGAACCTCTGTAGAGTCCCTTCCTGACAGGCCTAAAGGGGCAGAAGGGCCTGGGAGCCTCACCTGCAGGGTCAGCTCTGCATTGACCATCTGCTTTCTCTGACACTTGTCATGCTCTGTGATTCTCCTGTTCAGTTCACAGTAGGCCTGCTGCAGCTGCATGGGAGGAAAAAGGAGGAAACAGATGGGAAAGATGAAGGTGGCCCCCAACACAACTTTGTCTTAGGTGGGGAGGAAAACAGAATCCTTTGTCACACCTGCAAGGCTTAAATTCTTTGTCCCTATGCTCTAGATGGGGCTGCAACATTCCTGTCACACACAGCAGATAAATTCTACCCTACTGTTCTCAGGAGGGACAGTAAACCCCTGGTCTGGATCAGATGTTGGGACCAGTTGGCTGGCTGTATAAAAAGGTCAAAGTGGACTGACCAATAGCTAGGGCAGGCTGGCTGGCAGTCTCTATGCAAGTGCAACTGAGCAGCATGAATATCTGTCCCAGGCATGCACCGTGAGGAGTACAGAACATATCCCATCAACTCTCTCCTGGAGACAGAGCAGATGGAATTGTGTTTTCTCCATGCAGGTACAAACCATTCTTGCACAAATGATACCAATTAGCAAGTGCTGCCCCTCTCTTTAAGACTAGAAGGGCTGACATCTAAGTCCAGAGATCAGCATCTAAATGCACACCAATTCCAGCTCAATCCCATCAGGGATCAGCTGACCAGGAAAGTCGGGCACTGAAGAATAAGAAGAAGTACGGCCACCACAGGGAAGGGCTGGAAATGGGGAAAAAATGATACCTGGGGGCTGTTTAATAGTTTCTAAAAAGAGCTGGCCTGACCTCCTTGTTACATCTCTCCTGCACTTTAGACAGCTGCTCCACCTCCTCGTTCATTCTATGGGAAAGAACAACACAGTTCAGTTTCTGAGTCCTTCACAGTGGCGAGGGGCACAGCAGCATTGCAGTTTCTGGACCCCCTTCCCTGATTCTAAAAGATGTCCTGATCAGACGAAGTGAGGAAAAGGAACCAAATGACATCACCCCCTGCAATGGGACAAACTCTTGGGCAACACCTGGGACATAAACTTGAGGTTCCTTCTTTTACCCCTTCTTAACTTACTATTCTGCCTCTTTCTTCGCTTCTTTTGCCTTTTGTCTCATAAAGTCCGAGTTCTCAAACTGTAACCCATTCAAAAGGTAAAAAACACGTTCAGTGTAACAGTGTTTGTGACTGCTGTATCTAACTATCTTCCCTTTCCTGGCTAGGGCTGGGGTGCAGCTCTCACCGGTGAGTCTCAGCTTCTTTCTGCTTCTTTTCCAGCAAGGCTCTTCTTTGCTGTTCTGCCTCCATCTTCTGTAGCATCAACTCAGTCAGGCTGATGTCCCAGGACTGCAGAATGGCAACCAAGCTATCCAAAGAAGCAATCTTATTGGAAACAAACACAAACACCACTGTGGCTGTAAATACATAAAATTAATGGTTGCAACCCACTCTCCAAACTCCAATCTCAGCAGCACCAACAATGGGTACTAAGGCTGGGAACATAACCCTTCATCTAAGATAAGTGGGACCAAAGAAAGGGCAATCTGCACCACTAACATCATAGGCACTGCTAACCCTGTGTAATTTCCTTAATCCAAATAATCACTCTTAACTTGAGGGACTGTCCTGTTGACACTATTTTACTCTTTGCATGAATGAACCTGATAGGATGATTTATCTCACTCTTGTAGTTAAACAGTCTGCATCACTGCCATATATGAGTGCCTATCAACCATCCTTTGCTCACATAAAGAACGGTTACTTACCCTACATTAACTGTAGCTCAAGATGTATTGTCCGCATGGGATTCCGATTTTGGTGCTCATGTGCCCCATGCATGTAAGATCGGATTCTTTTGAACAGCAGTGTCTGTCAGGGCCATGCCTGTACCCTGGGCATTGTTGCAACCCCCAACAGCTGAGGTTATAAGGGGCAGGATGGCCTCAACCACCTCTTCATTCCCTTGCCAATAAGGATACCTAGGGTAATTACCCTAGGGTAATTAATGAGTACAGTAAATGTCCCTAAGCTTTTGTATCTATAAATGTTATGTATCTTCTTGCAGCAAAGACAGACAGCAGAACATGGAATCATAGAATCATAGAATATTAGGGTTGGAAGGGACCTCAGAAGGTCATCAAAGCAGGACCAATCCCCAGCTAAATTATCCCAGCCAGGGCTTTGTCAAGCCTGACCTTAAAAACTTCTAAGGAAGGAGATTCCACCACCTCCATAGGTAACGCATTCCAGTGTTTCACCACCCTCCTAGTGAAAAGGTTTTTCCTAATATCCAACCTAACCCCCCCCCCCACTGCAACTTGAGACCATTACTCCTTGTTCTATCATCTGCTACCACTGAGAACAGTCTAGATCCATCCTCTTTGGAACCCTCTTTCAGATAGTTGAAAGCAGCTATCAAATCCCACCTCATTCTTCTCTTCCGCAGACTAAACAATCCCAGTTCCCTCAGCCTCTCCTCATAACTCATGTGTTCCAGTCCCCTAATGATTTTTGCTGCCCTCCGCTGGACTCTTTCCAATTTTTCCACATCCTTCTTGTAGTGTGGGGCCCAAAACTGGACACACTACTCCAGATGAGACCTCACCAATGTCGAATAGAGGGGAACGATCACATCCCTCGATCTGCTGGCAATGCCCCTACTTATGCAGCCCAAAATGCCATTGGCCTTCTTGGCAACAATGGCACACTGTTGACTCATGTCCAGCTTCTTGTCCACTGTCACCGCTAGGTCCTTTTCTGCAGAACTGCTGCTGAGCCATTCGGTCCCTAGTCTGTAGCGGTGCATGGGATTCTTCCGTCCTAAGTGCAGGACTCTGCACTTGTCCTTGTTGAACCTCATCAGATTTCTTTTGGCCCAATCCTCTCATTTGTCTAGGGCCCTCTTTATCCTATCCCTACCCTCCAGCGTATCTACCTCTCCTCCCAGTTTAGTGTCGTCTGCAAACTTGCTGAGGATGCAATCCACACCATCCTCCAGATCATTTATGAAGATATTCAACAAAAGCGGCCCGAGGACCAACCCTTGGGGCACTCCACTTGATACCGGCTGCCAACTAGACATGGAGCCATTGATCACTACCCGTTGAGCCCGACAATCTAGCCAGCTTTCTATCCACCTTATCGTCCATTCATCCAGCCCATAATTCTTTAACTTACTGGCAAGAATACTGTGGGAGACCGTGTCAAAAGCTTTGCTAAAGTCAGGGAACAACACGTCCACTGCTTTCCCCTCATCCACAGAGCCAGTTATCTCGTCATAGAAGGCAATTAGATTCGTCAGGCATGACCTTCCCTTGGTGAATCCATGCTGACTGTTCCTGATCACTTTCCTCTCCTCGAAGTGCTTCAGAATTGATTCCTTGAGGACCTGCTCCATGATTTTTCCAGGGGCTGAGGTGAGGTTGACTGGCCTGTAGTTCCCAGGATCCTCCTTCTTCCCTTTTTTAAAGATGGGCACTACATTAGCCTTTTTCCAGTTGTCCGGGACTTCCCCCGATCGCCATGAATTTTCAAAGATAATGGCCAATGGCTCTGCAATCACATCCGCCAACTCCTTTAGTATTCTCAGATCTTGGAATCTGTGAGGACAATACACCTAAAGAACTATGGGTGTTGTAGGGTAAATAACTACTTTCTTTTTCAAGTGTTTGTCTGTACAGATTCCTCTCTTCATCACTAGCAAGCAGTATCCTTCTTAAGAGATAGGTAAGAGGAATATCACCTGGAGGACTGCTCTACCAAAGTTTTTAATCTGACCTAGACTCCTGAACCAAGGCATAGTCGGGACCACACAAAAATGAGGAAGTTAGTTAAACAGAAATTAAGAGGTACAGTGCCAAAAGTGAAATCCCTGCAAGCTGCATGGAAGCTTTTTAAAGACGTCATAATAGAGGCTCAACTTAAATGTATACCCCAAATTAAAAAACATAGTAAGAGAACCAAAAAAGTGCAACCAGGGCTTAACAACAAAGTAAAAAAAACCACTGAGACACAAAAAGGCATCCTTTAAAAACTGGAAGTTAAATCCTTGTGAGGAAAATAGAAAGGAGCCTAAACTCTGGCAAATTAAGTGTAAAAATATCATTAGGAAGGCCAAAAAAAGAATTTGAAGAACAGCTACCCAAAGACTCAAAAAGTAATAGCAAAATTTTTTGTAAGTATATCAGAAGCAGAAAGCCTGCTAAACAATCAGTAGGACCACTGGAGGATTGAGATGCTAAAGGAGCATAGAATATCAGGGTTGGAAGGGACCTTAAGAGGTCATCTACTCCAACCCCCTGCTCAAAGCAGGGCCAATCCCCAACTAAATCATCCCAGCCTGGGCTTTTGACCTTGAAAACCTCTAAGGAAGGAGATTCCACCACCTCCTTAGGTAACACATTCCAGTGCTTCACCACCCTCCTAGCGAAAAAGTTTTTCCTAACATGCAACCTAAAGGGGAGGTTCGATAGAGCATGGAGCTAGGCTGTTATCAGTGGTGGCAGATGACAGAACGAGGAGTAATGGTCTCAAGTTGCAGTGGGGGAGGTCTAGGTTGGCTATTAGGAAAAAATATTTCACTGGGAGGGTGGTGACGCTCTGGAATGGGTTACTGAGGGTGGTGGTGGAATCTCCATCCTTAGAGGTTTTTAACAAAGCCCTTGACAAAGCCCTGTCTGGGATGATTTCAGGCTTAGGATAGGAACTCCATCTCCCAGTGGGTAAGGGAGATCTACATCTCCTTTGGTGCTGGATTTCTTCGGGCCTCTGTGTTGTGTTGAAGTAAAAGCAGAAGAGGAATAGGGCTTGTGAACATCTGTGGTGTCTGGGATAATATTACAGCTCACAGGAGCACTAATGGACTGAGACAAACGGGGAGGTTTCTTGGCCAGCTTGCCTGGATCAGACAATGCTTGCATCAAAGTCTCCCAGAAGATGTAACTTCAGTCTGCCCTCTCTGAATTAAAGTGTGTACTTTGAAAAAACCTTACATTAAGTAGTGCTCAGGCATATGGTCTTTGCCTAAGCACAGGAGATGCTGAGCATCAATCATGGGTTTTGCTGAGTCCCCGGTAAAGAGATCTTGAATCCTGGAGCCTTGCCTTTAGGCATTTTGATCTTATGTGTGTGTGTGGCGGGGGGTGTCTAACCATGTACAGAGGCTGGCATGGGAGGGGGAGGGGGGCAGAAATCGTATCAACACACTGTTTCCACAGGGATTTTTTTTTTTAAAATAGAGGACAGGTATGCTAACTAATGAACTGTAAATAGTGAATCAGAAAACAATAGCTAAATAATCTCTTGCATATTGGAGGTCACTGAGATCGCAGGGCTCCATGTTGAAGCCATAGGTGGTCAGAAGGAACTGAAAGGCCGTTCAGGCTGCCCTGCTCCTTATACCCTCGGCTACAGTGGTTGCAGGGGCTCCCAGGATGCAGGGGAATGCCCAGGGGACACAGCTATTCAAAAGAATATGATTGCATGTGCACAGGGCACATGTGCACCAAGAGTGGAATCTGTGTGCACGATCACTCAAAGAAATTAAACAGCAGTTAAACTGAAACTAACTGGACACAACTCAACTCAAAGCCACATGCCTGGCTGAAAATGCTTTACCTGTTCTTGTTACAAGTAACACCTGAGATCAGTAGAGGTAAATTCAGAGAAAAACGGATATACTTTCACCTCTGTTTTCAGGTTTACTTCCAACAGTTTATAGCACTCTGGGTAGACTCATTGCCACTGCTCCCCCGGCATGGTCAGTCAATATCCACCCCTGTTTGTGAGGCTCATTCAGAGAGCAACAAATGAGACAACATAAGAGACCAAAAGCCAAAAAGAAACAATGTTATTTAAGGCAAAGGGAAATAGAACAAATTGCCCCTACTTGTTCAGGCGTGTTGCCATCATCAGCATAAAGTCTGGGGTCTGCTCCATATTGAAGAAGTGTCTCCACGGCGGCCATGTGACCACCAAAAGCAGCACGATAAAGAGGGGTCCTGCCAAAAGCCCCCTACACAAATAAAAACAATGAACATGAGGAAAATAGTGTCTGACAGTCACATATAGCAATCTGCTGTCATCAGTGCTCTGCACATCTCCACCCACTCTGCATAAAGGACAACCTATAAAGCTCCATCTCCCTCTGCAGAAGTGGGTACCAGCAGGACCTGATTAAAGCAATTTGCAGCCCTAAACACACTCACATGGGGTCTCTTCTGTGCCACAACCCTACTCCTCCACACCATCATCCCATCCCTGCTTAGGGTTGTAATGGCCAGGGCCACTGTCATCTGGATGACCTGACAACCTTAGATATGGAGCACTTGTGGGGGGAGGAAGCCAGAGAATGTAAGAATTCTTTAAAGAGGGTTTACCAGTATTTATTTTATCTACACCCATTTACTTTCAGTCCTATTTCCTTGTAAGTTGTTTCTTTGTGTACCCAAAGCCTTTTTATTCTCTAGAAAGTCCAAAGTCTTTATAGGGAGGCAGAACCCAGCCTGTATCCAAACTCAGTACCTTCTTTTCCTACGTCTTACTGCTCCTCAGACAATGATCTGGTGTGGTCTTTAAAACTCCCCTCTCGAAATTGTTCCCCCAACCTCAGAATGAGGTGGGGCTAATTAATGTAAATCCTAGATCCCTCCCACTCCCAGCAGCTTCCGAGAGGATTTGTGATTGATTAAAGCCAGCTGGATCACACCCTAGTTCTAATTTTCTGAAGTAGTCCACTACCTACAGATTCTTGGGGTTTGGGTTTTTTTCACCCTTGTGACAGTTCATTCTCTCATAGTCATATATATAAAAGCAACCTGCTGAGCTAGAGGGTGGTCTACCATTGCTCCCCTTTGTGAAAGCTGTGGTCTCTCCTCCTTTCTAGAACATCACTCTATTGTCATACAAGCTGGGTTCTGTCCAGAGGGAAGGAGGTCTCAGCCCCTATCATGTGGGCAGGAAATGCTATGTATGCATCTTCCCCACTCAAACTATGATGGGGTGGCTGCAGCACGTACCCTGAGTTCTCTTTTCATGTGGTGTCAGAAAAGGCCCTCACGTAGAGATAGCAACTAATGTTCCCTCTTTTTTTTTCTTCTTGTGTGTTGAACAAATGGCTGCCCAAGCTCATAGCACAGCCTCTCCCACCCTCTCCCATCCCACACATTTCCTTCTTCCTCTATCCTCTCCCTCATTACATCTGCTCCTTTCATTCATTCTCCTTCCTGCCTCTTCATTCATTCCAGATCCTACATTCATTTCAATGAGACTTGATTAGCATGACAAACTACACTTATGTTGCCAAAGGTCATTGAAGAGACAGACTGCTCAGGTCTCTGTCAGGAGTGGATGCAACCCACCCACAATAGACTCCCACACTTCATCTGAGGTTTCAACTTTTGCCCATTTATCATTCCTATCCATTCCTGAGCTGCTAGCAGGTTGTTCCACAGCATGATGCTCTGTCACTCTTTTTTCCCATAGTCAAGAACAGTTTTCCTCATAACTTTTTGATGACACAACTTTATGATACCGGATAATTTGAAAAAACATCTATCTTGCTCTTCCTCTTATTTGCAATATTGGCCTAGAAAATGTTTGTCTCAATCTCTCCTTTCACATTGGCTGGACAGTCGCTCTTTTCTGAGTTTAAACACTTTCTCTCCACCATTCTCAATTTTCCTTATCCCTCTCTTCCCTATCCCCTTCATCATGTTTGTTAAATTTGAGTGCTCAGTCATTCATTCTGCACACAGTAAAAGAAAGAGGCCACTAGGAGGTGTGCAGTGCCTCTGTCTCTTTCCTTTCTTGGCCACTCAGGTTCATCAGAGCCAGCAGCTGAGTCTCCCCCGCAGCTGAGTCCCATTTCCCTGGTACTTTCAAGCACCCTTAAGAGGGGCTCCTCATAGTGGAAGGCCACCCCTCCCAGGGCCTCCTGGGCAAGCTAAGAAGTTTTTCCTTTTCCCTTGTCTCCGTCCCCTTTCCATTAGAGCCAAAAGAGTGACAGGGTCCTCTTCTGCGCAGCAGGAGCCTAGTTGCCCCTGGTTGTAGATGTGAGGCCAGCCATGTCTTCCTTCTGCTGGAGGCTCTCTGCAGTCTCAGACAAACATTACTGCATTGGTTACACTTGAGTCATATTTTCAAACTTTACTTTTTTTTTTTAAATGGAAGTGGACATTCTGGCTTCAAGTGATTTCAGAACCAGGGGCCTTAGGTATAGGTTTATAATGCCTATGTAAAGCAGCTATGGAACATGATCCACCTTCATGAGAAGCAGGCTCCCACCCCACTAATATCAGAAGGGTTGACGTTACCAAATTGCTATTTTCTGAAGGGAAAAGGGATTTGGGAGTGAAGTTAGGAGGACTGACTACCAGGAGGGAGACATTGGAACATAACTAAATGAAAGGCAGTTGATCAGTGTGTGAAGATGGGAGGGGCACAAGAGAAATTAATAGGTAATGCTATAATTTAGTCATGGGTATTTTTAGTAAAAATCATGGACAGGTTATAGAACGATAGAAGATTAGGGCTGGAAGAGACCTCAGGAGGTCATCTAGTCCAATCCCCTGCTCAAAGCAGGACCAATTCCCAACTAAATCATCCCAGTCAGGGCTTTGTCAAGCCTGACTTTAAAAACGTCTAAGGAAGGAGATTCCACCACCTCCCTAGGTTACACATTCCAGTGTTTCACCACCCTCCTAGTGAAAAAGTTTTTCCTAATATCCAACCGAAACCTCCCCCACTGCAACTTGAGACCATTACTCCTTGTTCTGTCATCAGCTACCACTGAGAACAGTCTAGATCCATCCTGTTTGGAACCCCCCTTCAGGTAGTTGAAAGCAGCTATCAAATCCCCCCATATTCTTCTCTTCTGCAGACTAAATAAGCCCAGTTCCCTCAGCCTCTCCTCATAAGTCATGTGCCCCAGACCCCTAATCATTTTCGTTGCCCTCCACTGGACTCTCTCCAATTTTTCCACATCCTTTCCGTAGTGGGGGCCCCAAAACTGGATGCAAATCTCCAGATGTGGCCTCACCAATGCCAAATAGAGGGGAAGAATCACTTCCCTCGATCTGCTGGCAACGCTCCTACTAATGCAGCCCAATATGCCGTTAGCCTTCTTGGCAACAAGGGCACATTGTTGACTCATATCCAGTTTCTCATCCATTGTAATCCCCAGGTCCTTTTCTGAAGAACTGCCTCTTAGCCAGTTGGTCCCTAGTCTGTCACAGTGTATTAAGTGAGGACCTTCAAAATATGGAACAATATTTCCGGAAATGGAGGCTCAAACCTGTGACAAAGTAGGGAGTATTAACCTGGTAATGTTGCATGGGAGTTTTACTTGTTTACTCTCTTCTGCTAACATGGGGCGTGCCTCCATTTCCCTGGGGTACTGCACCAATACTAGATGGTGATGGCAAGTAAGCGGGTGACTTCACTGACGGATGATACTTGATGGCCAGCACGTAAATGATGGTGACTGGCCTTCGTAACCTAAGCCCAGGAGGGGACTGGGACCAGATGACACCTTCTGCCCGGGAAACAGGACAAAGGCTGGAAGAGAGCTTGGAGGTGTGGCTGGGTGAGGCAGCAGGAAGGGGTTTCAGTTTGGAGCTGGCTGGGGAGATGGCAACATGCCCAGAACCAGGGTCTGGGCTCCCCACCCCACAAGAGGGACCTGGATGAGCACAGGCGCTGATTCTGTGGGTGCTCCGGGGCTGGAGCACCCACGGGGAAAAATTAGTGGGTGCTCTGCACCCATTGGCGGCTAAGCTCCCCATACCCCCTGCCCCACCTCCTCCTCCTTTTCCCCGCCTAAGCGCACCGTGTCCCCGCTCCTCCGCCTACCTCCCAGCGCTTCCCCCTGGCCACCACCAAACAGCTGTTTGGCGGCGTGCTGGGAGGGAGGGGGAGGAGTGGCAACATGGTGCGCTCGGGGAGGAGGCGGGGAAGAGAAGGGGATAGGGCGAGAATTTGGGGAAGGAGTTGGAATAGGGGCAGGGAGGGGGCGGAGTTGCGGTGGGGACTTTGGGGAAAGAGTTGGAATGGGGGCAGGGCAGGGGTGGGAAGACGCTAGGCTGGGGCAGAGCCGCATGGAAGGGATGGAGTGGGGGCAGGGCCGGGGGCAGGTGGGAAGAGATCAAGCATCCAAGGGAAAGTGTGGAAGTTGCCCCATATGTGACTGGGGGGTCCTGTTTTCTGTACCTACAAGGTCTGTTTAGAGTGTGTTCCTGTCATCTAATAAACCTTCTGTTTTACTGGCTGGCTGAGAGTCATGGTGAATTGCAGGATGTGGGGGGTACAGGGCTTTGACTCCCTCACACTCCATGACAAAACCAAACCCTGGAAAAACAATAGTAAGCGCATTTCATCTTGATAATAGGAATGCCAAAAGCACACTGAAAGTAGCTTTCTGGGGTAAAAATGTGCAACACGATTACACTCCAACATATCTTGGAGTGAAACTCGACCGCACCCTCTCCTTCCATGATCATCTTGAGAAGGTAGCTGCAAAGATCAAAACGAGAGCCAACATAGTTCAGTTGCAACCTGGGGTGCACCAACATCAGTGCTGCGAACATCTGTCATAAATATAAAGGAAGGGTAACCACCTTTCTGTATACAGTGCTATAAAATCCCTCCTGGCCAGAGGCAAAGTCCTTTTACCTGTAAAGGGTTAAGAAGCTCAGGTAACCTGGCTGGCACCTGACCCAAAATGACCAAAGAGGGAACAAGATACTTTTAAATCTGGAGTGGGGGAAAGGCTTTTGTCTGTCTGTGTGATACCTTTGCCGGGAACAGATCAAGGATGCAAGCCCTCCAACTCCTGTAAAGTTAGTAAGTAATCTCACTAGAAAATGCATTAGGTTTTCTTTGTTTTGGCTTGTGAAATTCGCTGTGCTGGAGGCAAGGTGTATTCCTGTTTTTCAGTCTTTTTGTAACTTAAAGTTTTGCCTAGAGGGATTCTCTATGTTTTGAATCTGACTGCCTGTAAGATTATCTTCCATTCTGATCTTACAGAGTTGTTCTCTTATCTTTTTTTGTTCTTCTAATAATGTTCTGTTTTTTAAGAATCTGATTGGGTTTTTTGGGTCTTAAAAATCCAAGGCTGGTTTGTGCTCATCTTGTTTATTTTCAAGCCTCCCCAGGAAAGGGGGTGTAGGGCTTGGGGGAATATTTTGGGGGAACAGGACTTCAAGTGGTCCTTTCCCTGTTCTCTGTCTAAATCACTTGGTGGTGGCAGCATACTGTTCAAAGAGAAGGAGAAATTTGTGCCTTGGGAAAGTTTTTAACCTAAGCTGGTAAAAATGAACTTTGAGGGGTTTTCATCTGTACCCTAGAGTTCAGAGTGGGGAGGGAACCCTGACAACTTGTATATTCAGTATTTGAATATTGTGCACCGGTAAGCAGCAGATGCAGCCACACACGACTTGTGGCCACCCACAATACAGTGATGTGGTGCATCACAGGAACCCTGAAGTTGACTCCAACACCATGGCTACCTGTCCTGTCTAACATCGCTCCCCTGCCGATACGCCAAACTGCTGCAACGTTTGGCGAAGCTCAGCGAATCCAGGAAACCAAATGCCTTCCTATTCACCAAGACCTTGACAATGCCCCTGTCATAAATATAAAGGGAAGGATAAACACCTTTAAAACCCCTCCTGGCCAGAGGAAAAACCCTTTCACCTGTAAAGGGTTAAGAAGCTAGGATAACCTCGCTGGCACCTGACCAAAATGACCAATGAGGAGACAAGATACTTTCAAAAGCTGGGAGGAGGGAGAAAAACAAAGGGTCTGTGCCTGTTTGTGTGATGCTTTTGCTGGGGATAGAACAGGAATGGAGTCTTAGAACTTAGTAAGTAATCTAGCGAGATATGCGTTAGATTATGATTTCTTTAAATGGCTGAGAAATTAAGTTGTACTGAATAGAATGAATATTCCTGTCTGTGTGTCTTTTTGTAACTTAAGGTTTTCCCTAGAGGGATTCTCTATGTTTTGAATCTAATTACCCTGTAAGGTATTTACCATCCTGATTTTACAGAGGTGATTCTTTTTACTGTTTCTTCTATTAAAATGTTTCTTTTCAAGAACTGAATGCTTTTTTCATTGTTCTAAGATCCAAGGGTTTGGGTCTGTGGTCACCTATGCAAATTGGTGAGGATTTTTACCAAACCTTCCCCAGGAAGTGGGGTGCAAGGGTTGGGAGGATTTTGGGGGGAAAGATGTTTCCAAACAACGCTTTCCCAATAAACCCAGATAAACGTTTGGTGGTGGCAGTGGAAGTCCAAGGGCAAAGGGTAAAATAGTTTGTACCTTGGGGAAGTTTTAACCTAAGCTGGTAAAAGTAAGCTTGGGGGGTTTTCATGCAGGTCCCCACATCTGTACCCTAGAGTTCAGAGTGGGGAAGGAACCTTGACAGCCCCCCCACAACATCTTAAGTCCTGCAAGCCTTTCAGGTAACATTTGTTTAGCCTCATGCAATCAGGCTACAATCAGAAGGAGGCTTGGAAAGCAGACTGGGCTAAACAAGACTTAAAAAATAAGCACCTTGTGCCAGATCCCAGGCAGAAGGTTCCTGTGTTTGACCTTCCATGGTCATGTTGGTCAACTCTGAACCAAATGCGAATCAACCATGGTAGATGCAGATATCTAATGCACAAATGGAAAATCAAGGACTCTGCAGTGTGCGAGTGTGGTTCCCCGCGACAGACTATAGAACATATCACTGCCCAATGTATAAATATGAAGGAGGCATCACTGCAATAAATTCTGCTACCCCTGATGTAGCCATTTGGGTCGATCAACTTCAGGTGAAATTGTAGTTGTTGCTCTACACCAGCCATATGAAAGAAGAAAGAGAAGCGGTGCATGGGATTCTTCCACTCTAAGTGCAGGACTCTCAACTTGTCCATGTTGACAATAAACAAAAATTCATAGCCGGTGATCTGCCCATGACTTATAATCTAAATACCTGCTGCTGGGGGAGGGGTCGGGGGCCACTGTTGGCTGGGCACTCTAGGGAGCCATTGGGGGGGTGCCCCAGGGCCAGTGGCACCAGCTGCCAGGGGCTACTGTCATCTGACCTCCATGACAGATACAGAGCCCTACTAATAGGTAAAAGTTAATTAAACTAGGAAAGAGAACACTAAAATGTTAGATATTAAATTTAAATGAGAAATTAGGCAAGGGGTGGGAAATAAGTTCCATATAACAAAAGTTTTAAAAAGTAAAGATTAAAAATACAAGAGAGAAAAACAAAAACAGACATAGAATTTTTGGCCAGAATTGACAGTTATGATCATGAAGCTAACCTGCCTGACACTGGCGCATAGAATTTCACCCTATGATGCCAGCACTGTGATTTTTTGCTCACTACAGGGATAACTTTGTTAAATAATCTGGCCTGTTTTATGTAGAAGGTCAGACTAGATGATCTAATGGTCTTTTCTGGCCTTTAAATCTATAAAACTATGGATTATCTGTTAATTCAGCAGTGACGATACCATTACTGGAATGTGCATCAGTTTTGGTGTCCTTTTAACAAGGGTGTTTAAAAATTAGAGACTGAGTTCAGAAAAGAGCCACGAGAAAGATTCAAGGTCTGGAAAACATGTCTGGGGGCGGGGAAGGGGAAATACTTCAGATCAGCCAGTCATCAAAGCATGGATAAATGTGAGCCTTTGGCTCCTAGATGAGCTGCCATGACCACAAGGCACTT
Source organism: Lepidochelys kempii (assembly GCF_965140285.1). NCBI lineage: Eukaryota > Metazoa > Chordata > Testudines > Cheloniidae > Lepidochelys > Lepidochelys kempii. The sequence goes on along the minus strand of NC_136381.1, from coordinate 339,097 downwards.
GGTAAATGCTCTCAGTGCCATAGAAAATCCACACAATAGCACATTGTACTGATAGTGTGAGTTTCCTTTTAGGAAACAAAGGTACTTCCTGTGGGCTGGATGGATGTACATACGTGACTATGCCTCCTAAAGAATGAGTGCCCTGAAGCAACCTTGAGATGCTAGTGTAGGGATTATGAAAGTGACCATCCTGAACTCGAAGTAACAGATGAACTTGTTGAGTCATCTGAGGTCTAGAATGGCATACCTTCTGTTCTGAAAACTGGGCCTACAAATTTACCCTAATTGTGAGCTCAACTGTAAAAAGTGAGTGTAAGTTCATAAGATGTCACAATGACCTATAACAAATGCTGATGGGAAAAGATGCAAAAGTAAGACAAGACTGAATTAGTCCACACAAAAAGGGTCAATTAAGATCATGCTTGACATATAAGAAAAGTGTGGAACCGGAAATCAGAAAACCAAAACTGGCATAGAAAATGAGGTCTAATGGTTGGGGATTGGTCCTGCTTTGAGCAGGGAGTTGGACTAGAGGACCTCCTGAGGTCCCTTCCAACTCTGATATTCTATGATTCTATGATATTGTGATCATCTTCCGGAAGTAAAGGCAACACTTGAAGCCCGGTCAGCCTGGCATACTGCAACTATGGTGGTTCATCCCTACAGATGAACAGTAACTGTTCTAACAGCTAGAAATAAAGGTATAATTTTTTTTAAAAACAGAAAATAAATGGGGAAAGAAAGGGTAAGTAACCATAAGGGGATGGCAGAGGGTACCCCAATCCAGGTCCCAGTTTTTCAGCATGCTATTTCTGATAAGTTTTTGGAAAGTAACTCTGCTTCTTTAAATCAAGATGCAGCTCCAGTGCCTGCGATAACAGAGGAGTTGAGAGTAGGAAGTTGTAAGGTGGTCGTTTGTCAGAATGCAAATGACCCAACTGACAGAGAGGGAGGTGTTTTTCCACAGGCTGTGAGCACAGAGAGGAGTCAAATGACACCATGGGTAATGAACAAACCAACCTCAAACCAGAATATCTGAACAGAGGGCATGGTATCACAAAGATACTTGTAAACAGCCATCTGTGATAAAAAATTTGGTATGATGTTAAGTTTTGGGATAAAAAATCTGGTTTGCTGTGTGAAGGGGAAACTGAGGCACGTCACTTCATGGCCTTGATGGCTGGATGACAAGAGAATTATAACACAAAGTGTCTTTGAGTTAGTCACTGACTAACCCTCTTGCAGTAAACCAAGGGGGAAAGTGTGACATTCTATACCTTGGGGTAGTGTCCTGTAACCCCATATGCCTCATTTATATATAATAGTGATATTGCATATACAGCAGGCCATGCGAGGCATCAGGGGAAAGGTTATGAACTGCTGAAATCCACTGTTCTATCTAAATACGTATATCTTTAGTGCATATGAAGTTATGAGATTGTGTTGTATGGTTGTCACTAAAACATGCTGTAAGTTGGGGAATCAGCCAGATATTAGCTCCTCAGAGACAAGCAACCATCAACAGCCATTGTCCAGCAAGAAAGCTACAATTCAATGACTCACCTGTATAAGGTCAAACCAGGAAAATTGCTCAAACCATGCCTGGGGACTCAGCAATGCCCACCAGACATGCCTGGGCTTGTGTTCTCCAAGCACATGGACTAAGGGTATACAACAGAACACAGGGGCCTCATGCTTGGCCTTTCTCCTGCCCCCACCTATGCTGCAAGCAACCAGGAGACTCAAAAGACTGAAGACTCCAACAGAGGAGACTGGCCTAGGTTTAAGAGACAAACCTGTATATTAAGGACTGCAATATCCAGTGGGGTGAGAAAAACCGCTTAATCTAGATCAGCGTTTTTCAAAGTTTGGGTCGCGACATGTTAGGCACTGGGTCACTCTGGTCAGCACCGCTGACTGGGACATTAAAAGTCCCATTGGTGGTGCTGCCCAGCTAAGGCTGGCTAGTGCCTACCTGCTCCAACACCCCACTGCGCCCCGGAAGCGGCCAACAGCAGGTCCGGTTTCTAGGCGGGGGGCCACGGAACACGGCACGCACCCCCGCCCCGAGCATTGGCCAGGAACCGGGCAATTGGAGCTGGGGAGATGGCGGTGGCTCCACCTAGGAGCTGGACCTGCAGCTGACTGTTTCAGGCACAGCGCGGTCCGTGGTGCCAGGACAGGCGGAAAGCCTGCCTCTGCACCCCGGCTGCACCACTGACAGAGAGCCACAGGAGGTAAGTTCGAGCCCCAGCCCTGCGCCCCAATCCCCTGCCCCAGCCCTGAGCCTCCCCAAACCTAGAACCCCTTCCTGCACCCCAAACTCCCCATCCCTGGCCCCATCCCAGAGCCTGCACCCCCAGTCCAGGGCAAGATGGTATATTCCTGAGGTACAGAGCTGGGGGGATTTCGCTCTGGTGCCTTTCCCTGTGTGATTCGTGAGTGGCTCTGGGAGCATTCAGGCAATCTAGCTGGGTGTGGGGCTCCACATGCAGTTGTGCTGAGTGATAACAGCGCCTGGAGGGGTTTGCTGCTTGTCACTAGCAAAGCATTGTGAGAGACAGCCCAGGCTGGAGAGAGTTAAGGAGACACAGCAGTCCCATGGTCCCAGTCTGCACACCGGGGACCCTATCACAGAAGTTACTTACCTTAGAATAACTGTGGTTCTTTGAGACATGTTGTCCACATGAGTTTCACTCTTGGCATGCAAGATTGGATTATCAAAGCCAGCAGTGCCTGTACCCCAGCTCAGGGGGTCTCAACCTTTTTCTCCCTGAGGCCCCCCCTCAACTTGCTATAAAAACGCCAGGGCCTGGTGGGGGGCGGGGGGGGAAAGGAGCACGGGGCTCCAGGCCTGGGCGGACCTTTGGGCATAGGCATAGTTTTACTTCTATTTGTGGGGGAGGCAAAGGCTGGCAGGGCTCAAGCCAGCTCCGCACAGGGGGGTCCAGGGAGGGAGCGCCACCTCCACTCCCTGACTCACTCAGGAGGCCATCCAACCTGTGCTCTGGGGAGGCACAACCAAAAACATAAGACCATAAGAACGGCCAGACTGGGTCAGACCAAAGGTCCATCCAGCCCAGTATCTTGTCTACTGACAGTGGCCAATCCCTGGTGCCCCAGAGGGAGTGAACCTAACAGGTAATGATCAAGTGATCTCTCTCCTGCCATCCATCTCCACCCTCTGACAAACAGAGGCTAAGGACACCATTCCTTACCCATCCTGGCCAATAGCCATTAATGGACTTAACCTCCATGAATTTATCCAGTTCTCTTTTAAACCCTGTTATAGTCCTAGCCTGCAAAACCTCCTCAGGCAAGGAGTTCCATAGGTTGACTGTACGCTGAGTGAAGAAGAACTTCCTTTTATTTGTTTTAAACCTACTACCCATTAATTTCATTTGGTGACCCCTAGTTCTTATATTATGGGAACAATTAAATAAGCTTTGGACTTAACTATCTTGAGTCATTTTGTACCATCTGTAAACTTTGCCCCCCTCACTGTTTACCCCCTGTGATGTTGCACTCTATATGATTTTATAAAAATATGCTAATGAGTGTGAATATAATGTAACTGGGGTATGCTTCATGCAAAAGGTCTCTTGTAAGGTATCATTACAAAGCTTATAATCTACTGAATGTGTTCATCCTATTTGTATGAATGTATCATTCTTGTATCTGAAACTAGAAATTTAAAATATAACTCTGAGGGCCTATTGTAATTATGCAAAGTGTGGGCCATTAATGGTGGTTTGGAATCTTGATGGCTCCCATTAACCAGGACAATTGACTGCAGATGGCTCTGTTTTACTTGTAAGTCTTCCTGTATATGTGTGCGCTGGCAAGTGGGTAATGAAGTCTTACAGTGACATGTGATCATGTCACCTGAACTGGAATCCATCTTTAACCTGGTGCTTTTCCATCGAGAAGGAGGGGTGGGAACCCAGAGGGACAAAGAATTCCTGCCTTATGCAAAAGATATGTAAGTGGGTGGAACAGAACAAAGGGGGCGGCCATCATGAGAAATCCCCTAGCTACCACCTGAGCTGGAACAAGGGCTGAACCAGGGGAAAGGATTGTGCCCAGACTAGGAAGGCATCCAGTCTGAGAAAGAAACTTATTGAAACATCTCTGAGGGTAAGATTTTATCTCTATTCAGTTTTATTACCATATTAGGCTTAGACTTGCGTGTTTTATTTTATTTTGCTTGGTAATTCACTTTGTTCTGTCTGTTACTACTTGGAACCACTTAAATCCTACTTTCTGTATTTAATAAAATCATTTTTTACTTACTAATTAACCCAGAAAATGTATTAATACCGGGGGGGGGGGGGGAGGAGGGAGGGCAAACAGCTGTGCATATCTCTCTATCAGTGTTATAGAGGGCGAACAATTTATGAGTTTATCCTGTATAAGCTTTACACACGGTAAAATGGATTTATTTGGGGTTTGGACCCCACTGGGAGTTGAGCATCTGAGTGTTAAAGACAGGAACACTTCTTAAGTTGCTTTCAGTTAAGTCTGCAGCTTTGGGGCCCGTGGTTCAGACCCTGGGTCTGTGTTGGAGCAGACTGGCGTGTCTGGCTCAGCATGACAGGGTGCTGGAGTCTCGAGCTCGCAGGGAAAGCAGGGGCAGAAGTAGTCTCAGCACATCAGTTGGCAGTTCCCAAGGGGGTTTCTGTGATCCAACCTGTCACATCCCCTTTCCCAGATCATTTATGAATATGTTGAATAGCACTGGTCCCAGTAGACATGCTTGGGGGACTCTGCTATTTACCATACCATGCTGCTATGTCCAGCAGTTTCTATGATTTCTCTTTTAACATCTCCAGTTGAAAGTCAAGAGCCTCTGCCATGCATTTCATAAGATCTTAGGGCCCATTAAAATAGTTGTCTGAAGAAGATGCAGAGGATGAGGAAATTTCAGATGGGATTAATTGTTCTCCTTCATCTGCATGATCTTCATTGCTCTCCTCCTCATGTCTCTAGCATCTGAGGCTACGGTAATTGACCAGTCTGAGAAGGTCTATTCTGTCTCTGGGGAGAAAGGGATCTAGTCCTGGGGTGAGGGGTGGGAGGCAGTAGACACTGGCTTGCAGGTATGGGATCACATGCCCGATGGTGTCCAGTAAGGCCAAGGTCAATAGGCATATGGATACTGCACTGGAAGACATACCAGGGGGCCTATTAGATTCGTGCCATTTCCTATCATGAGACCAGTTCCTAGAGTCCCTCCCAGGTTCCCACTGTAATCCCCATAGAAGGGAGGGAGGGCGAGCAAGTGGGAGATGAGCCCCTACTGTGCGTTGACTGTGAGAATGAAAAGGAGTACTCCTGCTCTGAAGGTGGGGCTAAACTTTCAAGTGTACAATGTGCCCTCCACTCTGGTATTGATCGAGTTTGTACTGCTGACACTTATCATCTGCAGTACAGAGGTCTTGGTGACTAGTGGTCTAGCCAGCCTCACCTTCAACCTATCTAGCAATGTTGACTCCAGTACCTGGCCTATAGCTAAATCGCTTGGTACCATATATGCTCTAGGTACGGACAGGGACTGTACCTATGCACTGGGTACCCATGAAAAGTCACTGGAGCGATTAGTACATTGCGGTTGGCGCTGGAAGAAGGGCCGGCCACATGTTTCGTGGGTATCACTGGTACCTGTTTAACTGTCAGCACCGAGGTGGAAGAGGGACTTTTGTCAGGCTATTGGCTGCTCTTTGACTGTTAAGCCTGAGATGACGGAGATGCTTGCAGACTAACAAACAACTAATTAATAATACTAAGAACTTGTCTACCCGGCAAGTTAACATATGGGAAGCCAGGGTGTGAATCTACAGTGCACTAGCTTGCCACGCATTAACTCACTGCGTGGCCAAGTCCAAAGAACTTTAACACTAATGCTGGCAGGACACTGCAGGGATTCTGTCTCACTACCATTAGTGGTAGGAAGGAACTGAGGGACAGAAGGGCACCTCCACACTTGATGGCCTTGGGTTGGGGGGAGGCAAGGGCATCCAGAGCACAAGCATGGCCCCAATGGACTCTGCTGGCCAAAAGAATCCAGTCTCATATGCATGGTACACATGTGCACAAAGACTACAATCCATGTGGACAAACACATGAAGAAACCACTTGATTACTGTGCTGGGGATTCTGCTGGTGGAGGACTTAACACAGCCCCTCCTAACTATTTACCACCTTGGAGATCTCTCCCACATGGATATCAATTCTGGACCCCCATGGACTGTCTTAGGGGTTAATTACCTACCAAGGATTGAACCTTGCCCTCTTATCCCCACTACAGCAAGTACGGCAGTATGAGTTGAGTACTGAAGTGTGATTAGACATATAACACATTAGCTGACCCCACGGTCTGGCCAAGCTATCTTTCATAACACTGTTTATACAGGTTGCAGTGAGTCTTGTTCTATTGAATCTCAGGCAGTTCCCATTTCAGTTGTGGCCTATTTCCTTCCACCACCACAATTTCGTACCTTGCAGTTGGGATTGGCTCCATTTTCTATCAGCAGCTTGATAGCATTGGGGTGGCCACCTCCTGCTGCCTCTGAAAGGGGCGTGTTCCCATTGGAGTCAGTGCACTCCACCATGTTGATGTGATTACAGAGACGCGTGGCCTTCCCTTTTTCATCGGTACCCACACCATTCTTAGTATCCAAATCTGACACCTGGAGAGAGACAGACAAATGGAGAAGATAAACATGGAGAATGGGAAAAGAATGCCTTCTGCTCTGGGTACCCCTGGGAATTATGTATTATCTGAAAGATTAGTGAAGAAAGATTTTTTGCATACAGTTTATTTACATTGTGAAGTTTCAGGTGTTTTCCAGACACACACAAAGCATACTCCCGGCATCGAAGAGCTCACGATCAAAGCAGGCAATCAAAGCAGGCAAAAAGAGATTAGAGGCAGGAAGAGACAAACACAGCATGATGCAACCCAGATGGATGGCAAACACCTTACTAGCTCCCTACTTCATTTATGTTTTGTCCTTTGTTACCTAATGAACAAGTCTCTGAGGGGAGGAACCAGGAGGCTTGGGGCCTCTTGCATAAAGCATATTTCAGAATGAACCATTTCTACAGCCTTCAACAATGGACTATGATCCAAATCAATAAATTTGGAAATGAGCAGAGCTCCCAGAAAAGGGCATGAGGTCCCTCCCTCTCTTATGTGTATTCCAGTTCCTATGGAACCTCTCCCCTGCCAAGTACTAACTTCCTTTAGCACAGCCTTCATCTCTTCCACATCCCCATCAAATGCCGCCTCCAGCATCCGTTTCTTCCTTTGTTGTATTTCTTGCTGCTTCTTCCTTTTTTCTTCCTCTTTCTGTCTCTCCCGTTCAGCTTCTTCCTGCTCCTTCTTCACCATTGCAATGAAGGCCTGCAATAAAACCAGTCATTACAACTCCAAACTCAAAGGGACTCTCAGCCATGTGCACGAGAAGACAGAGGATCCAAGCACCCACATGGAAAGAAAAGTGGGCTGAAGTAGGGTTGCTAACCCTCTCAGATTGGCCGGGAGTCTCCCGGAATCGGCCTCAATCTCCCAGTGACTATTAAAGGCAATCCAGGAGATTTTAATAGGCCAAAGTCTGGTCACCAGCACAGTGGGGCTAAGGCAGACTCCCTACCTGCTCTGGCTCCACGCAGCTCCCGGAAGCAGCTGACATGTTCAGCTCCTAGGCGCAAGGGTGGCCAGCGGGTCTCTGCACGTTTGCCCCCACCCTGAGCGCTGACTCTGCAAAGCCCATTGGCCAGGAACTGTGGCCAATGGGAGCTGTGGGGGCGGTGCCTGCAAGCAGGGGACGGTGCGCAGAGCCACCTGGCCGCCCCTGAGCCTAGAAGCCAGACATGCTGTCCGCTTCTGGGAGCCGCACAAGGTAAGCGCCGCCTGGCTGGAGCCTGCACTCCTTGCCCCCTCCTGCACTCCTACCCTAGCCCTGAGCCCCCTTCCACACCCAAACTCCCTCCCAGAGCCTGCACCCCCTCCCACATCCAGCCCTGACCCCCCTCCCTCAACCAAACTCTGCCCCAGAGCCTGAACCCCGTGGGCCCCTGTTGCCTCTGCCTCTCACATTCATTTGTGGCCACTATTTCCAGCGATCCCGGTGGAGGGTGGGTGTAGAGGTATTCGTACCCTTTTGAAGGCATGAAGTACTTCTTCTCCATTCTTTTTGCTGTGGAGGGCAAAGATGCTGGAGTCTGCCACAATGTTTTGGTCATGTCCTGGATTGTCTTTATTAATGGCAGGGCAAGCCATGAAGGGCCAGCCAGGGTCAAGATGCCCACCATGAGGTCTGAGGACTCTGACACCTCCTCTACCTGGAGCCCCAGGTTTTGGGCCACCCTCTTCAGGAGCACCTGGTGAGCCCTGCTATCATGGGCAGATGCTGCGGAGGTCCCAACCACCGCTTCATTGAGAGACGAAGAGTAAGATGCTCAGGCCACTACGGGACACTGTTCTTGCCCTGTGGCTTTCAAAGATCACGCAGTGCTGGTTCCTCAGGCTCAATGTCGACCTCGGTGCTGGGTCTGATGCCAGTCTTGGTACTGCGGGAATGCTTGTGGGTCAAAGGAGGCAGCAGAGGAGGAAGGAAGGAAGGAAGAGGAGGCAACTGATAGCGACCCCCTTGAATACGAACTCTGGGCTGGATGAAATGCCTATGGGGTCCAAAAGGGCCATTGTGCAGGCACTTGCCACTGCACCGGCCAGGGCATAGGGGGGAGAGACTGCCCTGCATCGGGCCTTAGGTGTCGATGCTGTGAGTGGTGCTGACTTATCTTTGAGGCATAAGACTCTGCCTCCAATGGTGAAGACTCGCTCCGTGGTGATCAGGCGAGTCGATGCTGGACGGTGTTGGAGAGCAGTGCTGAAGAGAAGGCAACTGGTGCCACGACATGGCTGGCTTGCCTCTAGATGGCACCGAGTGCCTTTGTGGTGCAAGTAGTCTGGCATCCAGTGCCCTCTCACACCTGGTGAGAGACAGCAGTGCCATAAAGGGTATAAGGTCCCTAGCTGCCTCAAAAGTCTCCGACGTGGAGTGAAGCTCTCGTGTCTCTCTGTGTTACTTCCTCTGAGGGGAGTCCAGAGGCACCGGACTTGACAGACCCCTCAGCAGGGCCAGAGTCCACGGTACCGCACTAGACGGCCTGGAGCTGGAGTGGCCCGGTGCTGGTCACACTGCGCTTGAGCCCTCACGCTCAGCTGTTTTCAGTGTGGGTGAGCGTCCCCTATCCATCTTTCTCTGCTTCTTTCGCAGCTCTGGATATTGGGAGCAGTGCTGCACCTCCCCATGTGAGGACCTCTTCGGTGCCAGAGAGTCTTGACGGTGCAGAGGACCCTAAGTCCCAGAGTCTTTCCTTGGTGCTGGGGGCTCCCTCATTGAAGCCAGTGCACTCCACACCGATGCAGACGTGATGGGTACCGGTTCAGACCGACTTGGCTCTGAATGTGGGTGGAGAGCTGGCTCCATCAAGAGGAGTTTCAGTCTCTAGTCCCTCTCCTTGTTCATTCTGGGACGAAATCCCCTGAAAATCTTGCAATGATCTTTTTGATGGGATTCTCCCATACACTTCAAACATGACATGTGGGGATTGCCCCTAGGCATAGGCTTTTGGGAAGCCCCACACGGTTTAAACCTTGAGACTGAGGCATGCCCCAATCTCAGGGAAAAAGGGGTAGGATTGACCCTGATAAGTGGGGACCTAACTTACTATACTAAAACACTAACACTATTAACTATTTACAAGAAGAAAGAAAAGAGTCCACTAGGGAAATCACTTGCCAAAGCAAGAGAGAACCACAGTTTCAACAACCGTCATGGGCACTAAGAAGGAACTGAAGAGGCAGGGGGTTGGCAGGGCCCTAAACAGCACCACGAGGGCGTGACTCAGGGGGTCACTCGGGGGGCTCCAGAGCCGACCCCTACAGATAACAGTAGGGGAAAAACCTTCTGGCAACTGTGCATGTGGCATGCGCACACCTACTTAGAATCGACATAAACAAGCACTTGAAGAAGAACAATAGTTCTGAGAGATGTGAGCTAGTCCGTTCATCGCCACGTGGCATTAAAAATGAAGCCTAATGATGACAATTTAAGTATTAAGATTAATTAGTTCAATGCTGATTAAAGCATGCAGGAAAGAAAAGGCACAATCATATTATTGAAGATCTGCACAATATACTCTGAGTAGCAGTTCATTTTGGCATCACATGTGGACAGAGCATAGAATGTAGTAGGCAGAGCATGGGAGGTTGTCACCATTTATTATTTTCCAGTTTCACCATTGATGGTCCCTCCAATCATATTTAACAGAGCCTTCCAATATTTAAAATTCAGTTTTTACAGTAGAAAGTGATAGGCTACAAATTCTTGTGGAAAGGGCAGGAAACTTCAGGTAGAGATAGGAGTTAGGGGGAAGAGGATGATCCCAGATAGTACAGGGAACCTTTAAAATGGAGAAACAAGGTTAGAAAAAAAGAAAATATATATATATTTAAGACAGCAGAGAAAAGGTATTTAGAATCCGTTCTCTAGAATCTTCTCTCTCATAATCCTAGGAGCATCTCTACATAGTGGAAGGTTATGGTACATAGCTTATCTCAAAACTGATTTAAAAAATTATTTTTTAAATAAAAATGAATGCCAGGATAACAGCAATGAGTCACTATAGGGCAGGCATCTATATAGACTTATGTGTAGTGCTGGGGAGGAGCCGGTGGTCATGGTCCACGAAGGTACCAATGACATAGGGAAGGGTAGGAGAGATCTCAGGGAACGAATGGGTAGGATCCCCTGGGGGACTAACATGAAGGGAAAAGGAGTCCAGGAGAGCTGGCTGTATTTCAAGGAATCCCTGTTGAGGTTACAGGGACAAACCATCCCGATGTGTCGAAAGAATAGTAAATATGGCAGGCGACCAGCTTGGCTTAACGGTGAAATCCTAGCGGATTTTAAACATAAAAAAGAAGCTTACAAGAAGTGGAAGGTTGGACTTATGACCAGGGAAGAGTATAAAAATATTGCTCGGGCATGTAGGAATGAAATCAGGAGGGCCAAATCGCACCTGGAGCTGCAGCCAGCCAGAGATGTCAAGAGTAACAAGAAGGGTTTCTTCAGGTATGTTGGCAACAAGAAGAAAGCCAAGGAAAGTGTGGGCCCCTTAATGAATGAGGGAGGCAACCTAGTGACAGAGGATGTGGAAAAAGTTAATGTACTCAATGCTTTTTTTGCCCCTGTCTTCACGAACAAGGTCAGCTCCCAGACTGCTGTGCTGGGCATCACAACATGGGGAATAGATGGCCAGCCCTCTGTGGAGAAAGAGGTGGTTAGGGACTATTTAGAAAAGCTGGACGTGCACAAGTCCATGGGGCCGGACGAGTTGCATCCGAGACTGCTAAAGGAATTGGCGGCTGTGATTGCAGAGCCATTAGCCATTATCTTTGAAAACTCGTGACGAACGGGGGAAGTCCCGGATGACTGGAAAAAGGCTAATGTAGTGCCAATCTTTAAAAAAGGGAAGGAGGAGGATCCTGGGAACTACAGGCCAGTCAGCCTCACTTCAGTCCCCGGAAAAATCATGGAGCAGGTCCTCAAAGAATCAATCCTGAAGCACTTACATGAGAGGAAAGTGATCAGGAACAGTCAGCATGGATTCACCAAGGGAAGGTCATGCCTGACTAATCTAATCACCTTCTATGATGAGATTACTGGTTCTGTGGATGAAGGGAAAGCAGTGGATGTATTGTTTCTTGACTTTAGCAAAGCTTTTGACATGGTCTCCCACAGAATTCTTGTCAGCAAGTTAAAGAAGTATGGGCTGGATGAATGCACTATAAGGTGGGTACAAAGCTGGCTAGATTGTCGGGCTCAACGGGTAGTGATCAATGGCTCCATGTCTAGTTGGCAGCCGATGTCAAGTGGAGTGCCCCAGGGGTCGGTCCTGGGGCCGGTTTTGTTCAATATCTTCATAAATGATCTGGAGGATGGTGTGGATTGCACTCTCAGCAAATTTGCGGATGATAGTAAACTGGGAGGAGTGGTAGATACGCTGGAGGGCAGGGATAGGATACAGAGGGACCTAGACAAATTGGAGGATTGGGCCAAAAGAAATCTGATGAGGTTCAATAAGGATAAGTGCAGGATCCTGCACTTAGGACGGAAGAACCCAATGCACAGCTACAGACTAGGGACCGAATGGCTCGGCAGCAGTTCTGCGGAAAAGGACCTAGGGGTGACAGTGGACGAGAAGCTGGATATGAGTCAGCAGTGTGCCCTTGTTGCCAAGAAGGCCAATGGCATTTTGGGATGTATAAGTAGGGGCATAGCGAGCAGATCGAGGGATGTGATCGTCCCCCTCTATTCGCCATTGGTGAGGCCTCATCTGGAGTACTGTGTCCAGTTTTGGGCCCTGCACTACAAGAAGGATGTGGATAAATTGGAGAGAGTCCAGCGAAGGGTAACAAAAATGATTAGGGGTCTGGAACACATGACTTATGAGGAGAGGCTGAGAGAACTGGGATTGTTTAGTCTGCAGAAGAGAAGAATGAGGGGGGATTTGATAGCTGCTTTCACCTGAGAGGTGGTTCCAGAGAGGATGGTTCTAGACTATTCTCAGTGGCAGAAGAGGACAGGAGAAGGAGTAATGGTCTCAAGTTGCAGTGGGGGAGGTTTAGGTTGGATATTAGGAAAAACTTTTTCACTAGGAGGGTGGTGAAACACTGGAATGTGTTACCTAGGGAGGTGGTAGAATCTCCTTCCTTAGAAGTTTTTAAGGCCCTGGCTGGGATGATTTAATTGGGAATTGGTCCTGCTTTGAGCAGGGGTTGGACTAGATGACCTCCTGAGGTCCCTTCCAACCCTGATATTCTATGATTTTTATGACTTCTATGATCTCCTGGAGGCCAAATTTAGGCTGCTAGGGAAGAGACTGAAATCCAGGACCTCTATGGTGGCATTCTCAGAAATGCTTCCAGTTCCACATACAGGGCCAGGTAGGCAGGCAGAGCTTCAGAGTCTCAATGTGTGGATGAGATGATGGTGTAGAGAGGAGGGTTTAGATTTATTAGAAACTGGGGAAACTTTGGGGATAGGGGGAACCTATACAGAAAGGATGGGCTCCACCTAAACCAAAGTGGATCCAGACTGCTGGCACTTCACATTAAAAAGGTTGCAGAGCAGTTTTTAAACTAAGAGATGGGGGAAAGCTGATTGCTGCAGAGGAGCACATAGATCAGACAGAGACTTCTCTTAGAGAAGAGTCTATTGATAGTGATTCTTTAGGTTTTAGTCAGGAGGAGGGGATAGAAGAGGATGAAGTATTGGCCAGATCAGATGAGAAACATTCACATAAAAAAGAATCTGACACATCAGAAAAGGACAAATAAGCAGTGACAAGTTTTTAAAGTGCTTGTACACAAATGTTAGAAGTCTAAATAATAAGAGGGGTGAACTAGAGTGCCTCGTGGTAAAGGAGGATATTGATATAATAGACATCACAGAAATCTGGTGGAGTGAGGACAATCAATGGGACAAAATATATTGGAAGGACAGAACAGGTCCTGTGGGAGGGAGGGGGCGGGGGGGGGGAGTGGCACTATATGTGAAAGAAAATGTAGAATCAAATGAAGTAAAAATCTTAAATGAATCCACATGTTCTATAGAATCTCTATGGATAGTAATTCCATGCTCTAATAAGAATACAACAGTAGGGATCTATTATCGACCACCTGACCAGGACAGTGATAGTGACGATGAAATGCTAAGGGAGATTAGAGAGGCTATCAAAATAAAAAACTCAATAATAGTGGGGGATTTCAATTATCCCCATACCGACTGGGTACACGTCACCTCAGGACGAAATGCAGAGACAAATTTTCTTGATACTTTAAATGACTGCTTCTTGGAGCAGCTGGTACGGGAACCCACAAGGGGAGAGGCAACTCTCGATCTAGTCCTGAGTGGGGCGCAGGATCTGGTCCAAGAGGTAACTGTAACAGGACTGCTTGGAAATAGTGACCATAATATAACAACATTTAACATTCCTGTGGTGGGAAGAACACTTCAACAGCCCGACACTGTGGTATTTAATTTCAGAAAGGGGAACTATGCAAAAATGAGGAGGTTAGTTAAACAGAAATTAAAAGGTACAGTGACTAGAGAGAAATCCCTGCAAGCTGCATGGACACTTTTCAAAGACACCATAATAGAGGCTCAACTTAAATGTATACCCCAAATTAAAAAACACAGTAAATGAACTAAAAAAGAGCCACCATGGCTAAACAACCGTGTAAAAGAAGCAGTGACAGATAAAAAGGCATCTTTTAAAAAGTGGAAGTCAAATCCTAGTGAGGTAAATAGAAAGGAGCATAAACACTGCCAAATGAAGTGTAAAAATGTAATAAGAAAAGCCAAAAAGGAGTTTGAAGAACGGCTAGCCAAAAACTGTAACAAAATGTTTTTAAGTACATCAGAAGCAGGAAGCCTGCTAAACAACCAGTGGGGCCCCTGGACGATCGAGATACAAAAAGAGCACTTAAAGACAATAAAGTGAGAAACTAAATGAATTCTTTGCTTCAGTCTTCATGGCTGAGGATGTTAGGGAGATTCCCAAACCTGAGTCATCCTTTGTCAGTGACAGATCTGAGGAATTCTCACAGATTGAAGTGCCATTAGAGGAGGTTTGGAATTAATTGAGAAACTTAACAGTAACAAGTCACCAGGACCAGATGGCATTCACCCAAGAGTTCTGAAAGAAGTCAAAATTGAAATTGCGGAACTATTAACTATGGTTTGTAACCTGTCCTTTAAATCAGCTACTGTACCCAATGACTGGAAGATAGCTAATGTAATGCCAATATTTAAGAAGGGCTCTAGAGGTGATCCTGGCAATTACAGACCGGTAAGTCTAACGTCAGTATCGGGCAAATTAGTTGAAACAATAGTAAAGAATAAAATAGACACATAGAAGACCATAAATTGTTGGGCAAAAGTCAACACTGTTTCTGTAAAGGGAGATCATGTCTTACTAATCTATTACATGCATCCGACAAGTGGGACAGTTTGCCCGAGGCCCTGCAGACAGAGCGGGGGCAATTTCGGCGGCAATTCAGCTGTGGGTCTTTCAGTCATAGAATCATAGAATATCAGGGTTGGAAGGGACCCCAGAAGGTCATCTAGTCCAACCCCCTGCTCAAAGCAGGACCAATTCCCAGTTAAATCATCCCAGCCAGGGCTTTGTCAAGCCTGACCTTAAAAACCTCTAAGGAAGGAGATTCTACCACCTCCCTAGGTAACGCATTCCAGTGTTTCACCACCCTCTTAGTGAAAAAGTTTTTCCTAATATCCAATCTAAACCTCCCCCACTGCAACTTGAGACCATTACTCCTCGTTCTGTCATCTGCTACCATTGAGAACAGTCTAGAGCCATCCTCTTTGGAACCCCCTTTCAGGTAGTTGAAAGCAGCTATCAAATCCCCCCTCAGTCTTCTCTTCTGCAGGCTAAACAATCCCAGCTCCCTCAGCCTCTCCTCATAACTCATGTGTTCCAGTCCCCTAATCATTTTTGTTGCCCTTCGCTGGACTCTCTCCAATTTATCCACATCCTTCTTGAAGTGTGGGGCCCAAAACTGGACACAGTACTCCAGATGAGGCCTCACCAATGTCGAATAGAGGGGAACGATCACGTCCCTCGATCTGCTCGCTATGCCCCTACTTATACATCCCAAAATGCCATTGGCCTTCTTGGCAACAAGGGCACACTGCTGACTCATATCCAGCTTCTCGTCCACTGTCACCCCTAGGTCCTTTTCCGCAGAACTGCTGCCTAGCCATTCGGTCCCTAGTCTGTAGCTGTGCATTGGGTTCTTCCGTCCTAAGTGCAGGACCCTGCACTTATCCTTATTGAACCTCATCAGATTCCTTTTGGCCCAATCTTCCAATTGGTCTAGGTCCTTCTGTATCCTATCCCTCCCCTCCAGCGTATCTACCACTCCTCCCAGTTTAGTATCATCCGCAAATTTGCTGAGAGTGCAATCCACACCATCCTCCAGATCATTTATGAAGATAATGAATAAAACCGGCCCCAGGACCAACCCTTGGGGCACTCCACTTGATACCGGCTGCCAACTAAACATGGAGCCATTGATCACTACCCGTTGAGCCCGACAATCTAGCCAGCTTTGTACCCACCTTATAGTGCATTCATCCAGCCCATACTTCCTTAACTTGCTGACAAGAATACTATGGGAGACCGTGTCAAAAGCTTTGCTAAAGTCAAGAAACAATACATCCACTGCTTTCCCTTCATCCACAGAACCAGTAATCTCATCATAAAAGGCGATTAGATTAGTCAGGCATGACCTTCCCTTGGTGAATCCATGCTGGCTGTTCCTGATCACTTTCCTCTCATGCAAGTGCTTCAGGATTGATTCTTTGAGGACCTGCTCCATGATTTTTCCAGGGACTGAGGTGAGGCTGACTGGCCTGTAGTTCCCAGGATCTTCCTTCTTCCCTTTTTTAAAGATTGGCACTACATTAGCCTTTTTCCAGTCATCCGGGACTTCCCCGGTTCGCCACGAGTTTTCAAAGATAATGGCCAGTGGCTCTGCAATCACAGCCGCCAATTCCTTCAGCACTCTCGGATGCAACTCGTCCGGCCCCATGGACTTGTGCACGTCCAGCTTTTCTAAATAGTCCCTAACCGCCTCTATCTCCACAGAGGGCTGGCCATCTCTTCCGCATTTTGTGATGCCCAGCGCAGCAGTCTGGGAGCTGACCTTGTTAGTGAAAACAGAGGCAAAAAAAGCATTGAGTACATTAGCTTTTTCCACATCTTCTGTCACTAGGTTGCCTCCCTCATTCAGTAAGGGGCCCACACATTCCTTGGCTTTCTTCTTGTTGCCAACATACCTGAAGAAACCCTTCTTGTTACTCTTGACATCTCTGGCTAGCTGCAGCTCCAGGTGCGATTTGGCCCTCCTGATAACATTCCTACATGCCCGAGCAATATTTTTATACTCTTCCCTGGTCATATGTCCAACCTTCCACTTCTTGTAAGCTTCTTTTTTATGTTTAAGATCTGCTAGGATTTCACCATTAAGCCAAGCTGGTCGCCTGCCATATTTACTATTCTTTCGACTCATCGGGATGGTTTGTCCCTGTAACCTCAACAGGGATTCCTTGAAATACAGCCAGCTCTCCTGGACTCCTTTCCCCTTCAAGATAGTCCCCCAGGGGATCCTGGCCATCCGTTCCCTGAAGGAGTCGAAGTCTGCTTTCCTGAAGTCCAGGGTCCGTATCCTGCTGCTTACCTTTCTTCCCTGCGTCAGGATCCTGAACTCAACCAACTCATGGTCACTGCCTCCCAGATTCCCATCCACTTTTGCTTCCCCCACTAATTCTACCCGGTTTGTGAGCAGCAGGTCAAGAAAAGCGCCCCCCCTAGTTGGCTCCTCTAGCACTTGCGCCAGGAAATTGTCCCCTACGCTTTCCAAAAACTTCCTGGATTGTCTATGCACCGCTGTATTGCTCTCCCAGCAGATATCAGGAAAATTAAAGTCACCCATGAGAATCAGGGCATGCGATCTAGTAGCTTCCGTGAGCTGCCGGAAGAAAGCCTCATCCACCTCATCCCCCTGGTCCGGTGGTCTATAGCAGACTCCCACCACTACATCACTCTTGTTGCACACACTTCTAAACTTAATCCAGAGACACTCAGGTTTTTCTGCAGTTTCGTACCGGAGCTCTGAGCAGTCATACTGCTCCCTTACATACAGTGCTACTCCCCCACCTTTTCTGCCCTGCCTGTCCTTCCTGAACAGTTTATAACCATCCATGACAGTACTCCAGTCATGTGAGTTATCCCACCAAGTCTCTGTTATTCCGATCACGTCATAGTTCCTTGACATCACCAGGACCTCCAGTTCTCCCTGCTTGTTTCCAAGGCTTTGTGCATTTGTATATAAGCACTTGAGATAACCTGTTGATCGCCCCTCATTGCCAGTATGAGGCAGGAGCCCTCCCCTCACAGACATTCCTGCCTGTGCTTCCTCCCGGTATCCCGCTTTCCCACTTACCTCAGGGCTTTGGTCTCCTTCCCCTGGTGAACCTAGTTTAAAGCCCTCCTCACTAGGTTAGCCAGCCTGCTGGCAAAGATGCTCTTCCCTCTCTTTATAAGATGGAGCCCGTCTCTGCCCAGCACTCCTCCTTCATGGAACACCATCCCATGGTCAAAGAAACCAAAGCCTTCTCTCCGACACCACCTGCGTAGCCATTCGTTGACTTCCACGATTCGACGCTCCCTACCTAGGCCTTTTCCTTCCACGGGGAGGATGGACGAGAACACCACTTGCGCCTCCAACTCCTTTATTCTTCTTCCTAGAGCCACATAGTCCGCAGTGATCCGCTCAAGGTCATTCTTGGCAGTATCATTGGTGCCCACGTGGAGAAGCAGGAAGGGGTAGTCCCTCTCTTCCTGGGGGTTGGCGGCACTTCAGCAGCAGCTCATTCACTCTGCTTTAGTCTTCTGTGGCAATTCAGCGGCGGGGTCCTCCTGTCCTTTTCTTCCTTCGGCAGCATGACATGGGTTTTTCTTTTTTTGTTTTCGTCGCTGCTTGGCGCGGCAAAAGTATCATTTTTTAATGGAAGGGGCCCCTGAAATTGCTTTGCCCCAGGCCCCCTGAATCCTCTGGGTGGCACTGGTTCTTTGAAGTGGTCAACAAACGTGGACAAGGGGGATCCAGTGGACATAGTGTACTTAGATTTCCAGAAAGCCTTTGACAAGGTCTCTCACCAAAGGCTCTTACGTAAATTAAGTTGTCATGGATAAGAGGGAAGATCCTTTCATGGACTGAGAACTGGTTAAAAGACAGGGAACTAAGGGTAGGAATAAATGGTAAATTTTCAGAATGGAGAGGGGTAACTAGTGGTGTTCCCCAAGGGTTAGTCCTAGGACCAATCCTATTCAACTTATTCATAAATGATCTGGAGAAAGGGGTAAACAGTGAAGTGGCAAAGTTTGCAGATGATACTAAACTGCTCAAGATAGTTAAGACCAAAGCAGACTGTGAAGAGCTTCAAAAAGATCTCACAAAACTAAGTGATTGGGCAACAAAATGTCAAGTGAAATTTAATGTGAATAAATGTAAAGTAATGCACATTGGAAAAAATAACCCCAACTATACATATAATATGATGGGGGCTAATTTAACTACAACTAATCAGGAGAAAGATCTTGGAGTCACCGTGGATAGTGTGCAGCGGCAGTCAAAAAAGCAAATGGGATGTTAGGAATCATTAAAAAAGGGATAGAGAATGAGACGGAGACTATCTTATTGCCCTTATATAAATCCATGGTACACCCACATCTTGAATACTGCGTACAGATGTGGTTTCCTCATCTCAAAAAAGATATCCTGGCATTAGAAAAGGTTCAGAAAAGGGCAATTAAAATGATTAGGGGTTTGGAATGAGGCTAGGTCTTTTCACCTTGGAAAAGAGGAGACTAAGGGGAGATGTGATAGAGGTACATAAAATCATGAGTGGTGTGGAGAAAGTGAATAAGGAAAAGTTATTTATTTGTTCCCATAATATAAGAACTAGGGGCCACCAAATGAAATTAATGGGTAGCAGGTTTAAAACAAATAAAAGGAAGTTCTTCTTCACACAGAGCACAGTCAACCTGTGGAACTCCTTGCCTGAGGAGATTGTGAAGGCTAGGACTATAACAGGGTTTAAAAGAGAACTAGATAAATTCATGGAGATTAAGTCCATTAATGGCTATTAGCCAGGATGGGTAAGGAATGGTGTCCTAGCCTCTGTTTGTCAGAAGGTGGAGATGGATGGCAGAAGAGAAATCACTTGATCATTACCTGTTAGGTTCACTCCCTCAGGGGCACCTGGCATTGGCCGCTGTCAGCAGAAAGGACACTGGGCTGGATGGACCTTTGGTCTGACCCAGTCTGGACATTCTTATGTTCTTAGGCATTAGTCAGTCAGAAGTGCACTTGATGGCTGAGAGTGCTGGACTCTGTGCCTCAGAACGCAATTTAGGCCTGCACATGCATATCCTATTGCTATATTGGTGCAGTTACCAATCTTCTAAATGCTCTCTCTGTATTTCCAATTAAACTTATTTCTTACCTCTCTCTGGAGGCGCTCCATTAACTCTGTGTATTCTCTCTGCTCCCTAAGGCGCTTCTCCCTTGCTCTACATGCCAGGATGCGACGGAAAGCACACTGCAACGTTAGCACAGCCTTTTCTTTGTTGTTCAGTTCTGTGTGGTGCATAGAGAATGAATGAAGATAGACTGCAACAGAATGTGGATTTGAAACGGTAGAACTGCAGACAGAATTCAGTGTTCACAAATGCAAGGTAATGCACAGTGGAAGGAATAATTTAAACTTCTGATACATAATTTAAAGGTAACCAGCCACTCAGAAAGAAGATTTGGGAATCACTGTGAACAACTGGTCGATGTGCAGCAGTGGTCAAAGACTGGAAATGGATAGGACATCCACCATTCTTACTCAGAACACTGATTTGTGCATTCAAATGCCGAAATAGATCTTTTTCAGCTCTAACTTCTAGAAACTCCATAAAATTCCAATCAGGCCAGAGAGATTGTTCAAATGGAATCCTATTTCCTTTCACTCTGTTAGACAACCTGGGATAACTGTTTTGCTATTTAATATCCTGGAGGTAGAAGGAAATACAGGAACTAACCAAGGACCCAGGCTGACATTTTTTTTAAAAAGTACCGATTTCCACCAGTTTGTGATTAAATTTTTACTTTCAGCCCCATGTTAAAGTGCCTTATTATTAATTAGTGTGCATCTTGGATGACTAACATGTTGCTAGTACTCAATATGAATAAGAAGTACTGTTTTAATGGGTAAAAGTGCTCCATACTCAGTGGTGCAAGTAGAATTCATTTCTTATCGGTATGCTGCACCAGCTAAAAGGGAGAGGGACACATGTGACCTCCCCACATGACACCCCCCCGTGACTCCTCCCCGCCCCACCCCCAGCCCAGGGCCCCGCCGTCTCCCCCTCCCTTTCCCATGATCCATCCCATGTTACCTGGAGGTGGGGGGTGTTTCTGTACTCCTCCCGCTGCGCCGGAGACTTCTGAACTACAGGGCTCTCCAGAACCAGCCGGAGGACAGGGCTGGGCTGGGGGCGTAACAGCCACGTCTGAGGAGCTGCCAGCGTGTGGCTGCTGGGTGGACCCACGTTCTGCTCCTTTCGCTGCTGCGGTTCAGGGCTCTCCTGGGAACCACAGCAGCAAATGGAGCAGAACGTGGAGCCACCCAGTGGCCGCACGCCGGCAGCTCCTCCGGCATGGCTGTACTGCCCCCAGCCCTGTCCTCCTGCAGGGCTGCTGTACTGTGGGGTCGCCCAGTGGCCCCATGTTTTGCTCCTCCTGTGTCTTTCTGGTATGGCGTACTGGTTATAAATATCTTACCGGTACGGCGTACCGTACTGTACTGCCCTACTTGCACCACTGTCCATACTATTTACCAAAACAGCTTGAGTGACAATACTACGTTTAGGTATTATTTCCCTTTTATATATTGATAGTAATCATGTTGCAAGACCTGAAAAATTTACCATGGATAAAAGAGCATGTTTCAAACAGGCCTCCAGTGGCAGCATGGTGAGCTATAAACAACAAGTGGGCCATCGCTTAGTAATTGCTAGTAGGGGAAGAGTTATAGAATTACAAAGCTTGTCCCAGATTTCAGATTTAGTACAGCCTAGCTTAGGCAGAGGCCTGCTCCAGTTATGACAGATTTAGTCTAGTTTATTTTAGGCCTTGTCTATACTAAGAGTTTTGTCGACAAAAGTTAAGCTGCTTTAATTAAAATACTTTAATTAAACCACTGTTGTATGTTCACACTACTTTCCTTGAGTTGACAGAGCGCATCGACACTAGCCGTTCTTGCATCGACACAGAGAGCAGTGTACTGTGGGTATCTATCCCACGGTGCAACTGGCTGCAAGGTGCTTTGGGAAGGGTTTGCAATGCCTCATGGGGCAGTTACAGTGTCACATGATGCAGGTTTCTCAATCCCATCCTTCAATGGGCATCCTACTAGATTGCCAGCCACGTTTCAACTGAAGTGTACATGGCAGGAAGGGAGAGAGTGTATGTGACAGGGAGTGCGGTGGGGGGAGAGACAGAAACAGAGCATGTGTTGGGGAAGTGTATGAGAGATTGTGTGTGTGGAGCGAGAGTATATGTGAGAGAGAGAAAAAGCGAGAGTGTGTGTGTGTGTTGGGGGAGAGTGTGTCGGCATGCTGTCTCTTTAAATTCAGACAGCAGCCTGAGCGACCAGTCCTGAGACGGGGGGATGCCCCTCACACACATCAGCCCCTGGCTCTGAACTGCACCTCATTCTCACCCACCGCCCCCCCATCCCCGCAGCAGCAGCCCCCTCTGCCTGCCTGCTGCTGTGTTCCGAGTGCCCGGGAGAGCAGTGTTGTCGGCACCCAGTGCCGAGAGGCTGAACAACAGCTTGAGTTGGTTCGTTACCCGGTGTGCTGCACCCAATAATCACAACGGGGTGGAGAAGCAGAAAAGTTTATTTGAAGCTTCAAAAAGGTACAGGGAGATTTGAATCTCAAATCCTGTACAACAGAGCAGGAAGTTACACAGGCTTTTATACATCCTTTTTCCCAGCATACTTATTCAATAGCAAGCTGCTCCAAGTATCCATATAGCCAGCCAATCCAGTTCCCAGCTAGTTCCATGATTCTTTGTATCATTTGTTAAACTATACATAAAGCTGCTTTATTCAGCATTGTTCTTCCATATCTCCCCTGTTTGGCCTTGCTTAGTTTCAGGCAGTCTGACTCTGCAACATACTGTTGCAGATTCTCAGCATAACTGCTGTGTGTGCCTCCAGGCGGGGTGGCCAAGGACACTTGGGCCTAGCACGCAGAGCTGCTGCGAGTGCCTCCAGGCAGAAGGGGGGGCCAAGGACACCTGGGCCTAGTGCGAGGGGGCTTCATCGACACTCGTGGTCTTCCATCCCCTCGAGTTACCTAGTGGCCATGCCCCAGTGTCCCCAACAACTCCCCCCTTTGAGAACACTCAACAACCTTGGCTCTGAGTTTTCTCACTTGGGCTACTTATTTCTTTACAATATGACTTTGCATAAGCACTTTGTGATAGCCCTGAAAAGAATGACTTATTAACTTTTGCAAAAGGGCCCTAACACATGATACTGCACAGCATAATACCAGTAATACAAGCAATACAGGAAAGAGAAGTTTCAGTAGCAGGCTAAATAAACCACCAAGCCAAGACGACAAACCCCAGCCTGAAAACAAGGTTTGCAACCAATCGTTCTCTGGGGCAGTATAGGCAACCTGTGCTCCGGCTCGGGCATGGGCCTCAGCCTGTACCACCTTTTCATAGATCTCATAACTGCTATCATTTACATATACACAACATCGGGGCCTGACGAGGGCACAAACCCCTCCTTGGGATGCCAAGAGATAGTCCAAAGCCAGTCTGTTTTGGAGGGAAAACGTCCTGAGCTGCTGTACCTCTTTATTTAATGTTTTTACTGCTGACCCTAAATCACTAACCGAGTCCTCTAACTCTAAGGCCACCTTCTCAAGTACCATCTGTAGCCTTATAGTATAGCGGCCTATGCATGCCATGGCTGGCCCGGTAAACAGTGGCGCTATTCCCAGTACAGATCACCCTACAAGCTTCTTGGTTGTGAGGGGACTCTTCATATTGCCCTCCAATGCTGTAGTCAGTCGCCGCAGGGTCTTTTCTCGTGACTCAACAGAGTTATCTTGGGCATTTCTAATCTTTCCTTTGGGCAGTGTGGCAGTTATGGAAAGATGAGGAACTCCATGAGCTATATAACAGCTACCTGTCCAGTTGGCTGGCAGCACCTTGTAAGCCTTTCGGCCACATTCAAAATAGTGACCCTGTAGGGCCCAGTAAGGACTGTTTCTTAAGGGGATTCCTGGGATATTTAAGGCTGCTTTGGCTGCTTTTTTAAACAATTTATATGCCCCTAAGGGGGCATCTTATTTTTTTTTTGATTGGGTACAAGTGGGGGCGTTTCTAATTGTGACGTTCAAATTACACTCGCCATAGGGACCAGTACAAACCCACCATTGGCTTGCTACATTGGAGATATTAACTGGACTGCAAGTTACATTTCCAAACCCCTTTTTTGTGGTAAGAGTATTTGTAAGAGTTTCCCTAAAAGGGGAGGAACCATTACACCCACACTGCTGGCCTCCCCTGTTGGTCTTTATCCAGTACCCATCAGCTCACTGTGTAATAACACAGGAGCTTTTTCCCACAGGACGCCCGTAGTGATGGGCCGTCCCAAGCTATTTTGGTGCCCTACGCAGCCCCCTCCCCCTGCAGGGAGGCTGTGTGGGGCCCCAGGCCTCCGCAGGGAGGAGCAGTGGGGGCTGGCCCCATGCCTCCATGGGGGGGCTGTGTGGGGTCCCGCCCCAGGCCTCCACAGAGGGGGAACGGGCGGGGCCCAGCCCCAGGCCTCCACATGGGGCCTGTGTGGGGCCCCACCCCAGGCCTCTGCAGGAACCGGGGGGCTGGCCCCAGGCCTCTGGGGGGGAGACGGGGGGCTGGCCACTTCCTGCTCTGGTCCCCTGGCTTGGGAGGAGCGGGGAACCGCCCCTCAGCACTCGCTGGCGGCCTGGCTGGGAGCCAGGGGAGCAGAGCAGGCTGGGGCCAGGTCACTCCACTTCCCGGTCTACTTTCTGGTGAGTGCAGGCCCCACCACTTCTGGAGTCCTCAGGGGAGTGGGGGCGGGGCTGGGGCAGAGCAGGGACAGGGTCCTGGGGAAGAGCTGGAGCAGGGGCTGGAGCAGCACGCAGGGCACCAGGAAATATGGTGCCCCAAATTTCCTGGTGCCCTACACAGCTGCATACTTTGCGTATGGGTAAGGATGGCCCTGATTCCACATTCATGGTTCTGTGATTCCCTCCAAGTTCTCCCAGGGCCTCCTCAGCTACCGGGAGCAGCATCTTCGGCAGCTCTGTGAGCAATCCATGCTGAGGAAGGTCAAAGACTCATGAAGTTTTGAAAGGGGAGGGGTGAATGCCTGTGTTAGGATATAGATATCCAGGCCTGTCTGTAAAGGCCTATACTCTAAGAATTTAGGTGTATTCTTATCACTTAGCTAGTTCTAGAGGTATAAATGAAAGAATCAAAATCACAGTCTGCCTGTGTAAGGGTCTTCTCTCACTGTGACGTCTGAACCCGTTCTTAGGCTAAGGCCTCTGGCTAAGCAACAGAGGCAGCCATAAGCTGGGAAGTGAATGGTCACCTCCTCACATTCCAAACTAGTCTCATTAAAGAAGGTGCTATTGGGCTGTTAGGAATACAATCCTGATAGTGCCTATCGCCTCCAGAGAAAGGGAAGTGCCTAGAAAATGTAAAAGGAAACTTAGTTTGAGAGCATCCTGTCTGGCAAGAACTCACTTATCAATAGCTGGGATGTGAAATCCTCATTTCTGTGTTGTTCTATCATTGTGGTCCCCATTTCCCTAGTGTTTGTCTGTACAATCTCTGTCTGGTTCTGTGATTGTTTCTGTCTGCTGTATAATTAATTTTGCTGGGTGTAAACTAATTAAGGTGGTGGGATATAATTGGTTAAATAATCACATTACAATATGTTAGGATTGTTTAGTTAAATTTCAGTAAAATGATTGGTTAAGGTATAGCTAAGCAGAACTCAAGTTTTACTATATAGTCTGCAGTCAACAGGAAGTGGGGGGAATGGGAACAGGGAATGGGAGTGAGGAAATTGGAATCATGTTTTCCTAATGGGAACAGGGACACAGGTAAGGCTTTGTGGTGTCAGAGCTGGGAAGGGGGAAACTAGAATCATGCTTGCTGGAAGTTCACCCCAATAAACATTGAATTGTTTGCACCTTGGACTTCTGGTATTGTTGCTCTCTGTTCATGCGAGAAGGACCAGAGAAGTAAGTGGGTGAAAGAATAAGCCCCCCAAACATCTTGGTGCCATGACTTGGATACATTGCATTGGATAGGTGAGTGGCAGCCTGTAAGTCCCCCTCCCCAACAGTCCGTGCAGCTGCTTGGAGGGGGTATAGCGAACTCTCGTGATGGTAGTTCCTGGTTCTGGCAAGCCAGCGTAAAGGATTTTTTGGATAAATGGATAAGGAAGAACCAGGGCCCATACCAGGTACAGGGGTCAACCTGGGATGAGATTAAAAAGGAAATGGAGGAAGCGTTAGGGAACCCAGAGGGATGGGGGGTGGCTGAGGAGCCCACCCTTCTTTGGTTTATGGGTAGTGGAAGAAGGTCCCTGACCATGGGGACTGAATGCCCTTCAGGGAAAGGAGGCACTTCAGTCTGCTTGTGAGAAGTTTGAAGTAAGGGCAGCATTATGGGAAGCTGCCAGGAATCTTTCAAGTTTGGTGCTGCTTCAGCAAGGGCTGCTGAAGGGTTGTAAATTAGTTAGGGGTGGTTAAACATGATTTGGCACAACAGGGTTTAAAGTCAAAAGCAGAGTTAACAGACTACCTTTAGAGACTAGAGCTGGTACTTAATGATTTAACTGGGAATTGGTCCTGCTTTGAGCAGGGGGTTGGACTAGATGACCTTCTGGAGTCCCTTCCAACCCTGATATTCTATGATTCTATGATTCTATACTTGGTCCTGTGGGAGTGGTGGTGAGGGGGGGAAGAGGTTTCAAAGTGCAAAATGGTAGGGTTTTCAGGAGCAGGTAACAACTCCCACTCTTCTCCCAGAGCCAAGATGAAAACCTGTGGGTAAGGGTTCCCAACTGTTGCAACCCAGGAAGCCTACTCTTGGTTCAGAGCTAACTGTATGCTTTTCTTGTTTTCCTTCTTCTTTTTTTCAGTTTACTTAATTTGCTGCTGGTGGCTTATACTTCAAACTGACCTGACAGGCTTAATTGGTTTATTTCCACCTCTTCACCCTCCTCTCCCCCGCCTTTCCACACTTTTGTTTTTCTGAAGTTTTAATGGAGGGTACTTTGGATACTTATGTGAAATGTTTTTGGTTATTTTGGACAAAGTATGAGGGAGGTCTGCTGTATTCCACTGGAATTTTTGGAGTAAAAGATCCATGGGCATCCATGGAGACAAATGTTTTACTGCCTCTTTGAACAGTCTCAAGGTGAAGACAGCACAGGTTAAGGCAGCTGTGTGGCAATAATTGTACTTGGTGGCTGAGTTGTTACAGACAAATTGCACTACCTTAAAGAACTGAATGTAGGAGTAAGTGATTTAAAGAAGTGAGTGAAAGATTAGAAATAGCTTTTGCAAAAATTGATAATACAGGGTTTGCAGGAAAGTAAACATTTGGGAGTTGTGGAAATGGTAAAAGGTAACTGTTGTGAAGATGTTAAAACAGTTGTGGTGTTACAGGAAGGAAGTTTTTGTTTAATGATAAAACCCAGTTATATAAATGTAACTGTATGTGCAACTCTGTGCAGTCACATTGAATGGAAGCTTGGTAATTAAATTATCCAAGGGGGGGGGGGGTCAGGTAGAGTGGCTACTACCACCACTAGGCTTCTGTCCCCAGAAGCCTTTACAGCTATTCTGAGGGAAAATGGGCCCTTTCCCCACAGAAATAGTCTATAAGGGACTGCTGTAGGCAGCAGGCAGAGAGAGAATCTGATCTAAATTATTTCACTGTTGGGTAATGTAATCAAAATCACTAAAGGATGTAAGGGGTTTCTATTGGAACTTAACTTGGCTGCCCTGGTTGTGTCCAGTTGTACAAGATAGCAGTGTAATCGGGGTACAGTTGTGTTAAAAAAATAATAATCACAGTGCAAGGGATGTTAGGTAAAAAAGAATTTTGTGTGTGCACAGGAAAAGGAAAAAGAAAAGGAAAAGGGGAGGAATGATGGGAACGCTAAGCCTTGGGGTGGCTCTGGGGGATCGGATTGTTGCTTTGGTGGGTGTGCATAAAAACTCTGTGGGCACGGGGGAGGCAGTTACACCTTGTGTAAAATTAATATGGCTAATGTTATGGAGGTTAAACTATGGAAGGAATGTGCATTTTCCCAGGATGTGTGCAGTGTACATTGGAGAAGGGGTGGGGGAAAAAATGCAAACAAAACATGGTACTTAATTAAAATCCTATTAGGGCTCCAAAAGGAGCCACAATAGGTTGTGCTTTCTTTTTCAGATCTGTGTGTTTTGGAGCAGGAGATGAAAGTAATCAGAACTCTAGTGGAAGTGGACTGTTTCCCTTTTAAGACCGTCTCTGAGCTGTTAATAGCTTTGGATCCAAAAGCAAGCCAGAAAGCCTCTGTGTAAATGCAAATTACTTAGCTGATGGGCACAAAGGAGCTGCAAATAATGAATACATCTGGTCAGCAAACAAGCTACTAGAAGACTCAGACTATGGCCCCCCAGGAAAGGGAGGGGAAAAAACAAGTCAAGTTTGAAAATAAGGGGAACAGGTTAACCCTAAGGGGTGTGTGTGTGTGTGTGTGTACAGTGCTAAAATCTGAAGCTATCTCTCAGCTATTAACTGAGAATAAACTTAAAGCTTGGTACAGCAGAGAAACTGTAACATGGTTTTGTTAATTAAATATTCATGGTAAATAGGCCCAATGGCCTGTGATGGGATATTAGGTGGGATGGGATCTGAGCTACCCAGGAAAGAATTTTCTGTAGTATCTGTCTGGTGAATCTTGCCCATATGCTCAGGGTTTAGCTGATCGCCATATTTGGGGTCAGGAAGGAATTTTCCTCCAGGGCAGATCGGAAGAGGCCCTGGAGGTTTTTCACCTTCCTCTGTAGCATGGGGCACGGGTCACTTGCTGGAGGATTCTCTGCTCCTTGAAGTCTTTAAACCACGATTTGAGGACTTCAATAGCTCAGACATAGGTGAGAGGTTTTTCGCAAGAGTGGGTGGGTGAAATTCTGTGGCCTGCATTGTGCAGGAGGTCAGACTAGATGATCATAATGGTCCCTTCTGACCTTAGTATCTATAAATCTATTGCAAACCTGGTCAGTTGTACAAGAGAGGAAACTGAGGTACACCATACTTCTTTAACTTGCTGACATTCTTGTCAGCAAGTTAAAGAAGTATGGGCTGGATGAATGCACTATAAGGTGGGTAGAAAGTTGGCTAGATTGTCAGGCTCAACGGGTAGTGATCAATGGCTCTATGTCTAGTTGGCAGCTGGTATCAAGTGGAGTGCCCCAAGGGTCGGTCCTGGCGCCAGTCTTGTTCAATATCTTCATAAATGATCTGGAGGATGGTGTGGATTGCACTCACCGCAAATTTGCGGATGATACTAAACTAGGAGGAGTGGTAGATACGCTGGAGGGTAGGGATAGGATACAGAGGGACCTAGACAAATTGGAGGATTGGGCCAAAAGAAATCTGATGAGGTTCAACAAGGATAAGTGCAGGGTCCTGCACTTAGGACGGAAGAACCCAATGCACCGCTACAGACTAGGGACCAAATGGCTAGTCAGCAGTTCTGCGGAAAAGGACCTAGGGGTTACAGTGGATGAGAAGCTGGATATGAGTCAGCAGTGTGCCCTTGTTGCCAAGAAGGCCAATGGCATTTTGGGATGTATAAGTAGGGTTATAGCCAGCAGATCGAGGGACGTGATCGTTCCCCTCTATTCGACATTGGTGACGCCTCATCTGGAGTACTGTGTCCAGTTTTGGGCCCTGCACTGCAAGAAGGATATGGAAAAATTGGAGAGAGTCCAGCGAAGGGCAACAAAAATGATTAGGGGTCTGGAACACATGACTTATGAGGAGAGGCTGAGGGAACTGGGATTGTTTAGTCTGCAGAAGAGAAGAATGAGGGGGGATTTGATAGCTGCTTTCAACTACCTGAGAGGTGGTTCCAGAAAGGATGGTTCTAGACTATTCTCAGTGGCAGAAGAGGACAGGAGAAGGAGTAATGGTCTCAAGTTGCAGTGGGGGAGGTTTAGGTTGGATATTAGGAAAAACTTTTTCACTAGGAGGGTGGTGAAACACTGGAATGCGTTACCTAGGGAGGTGGTAGAATCTCCTTCCTTAGAAGTTTAAGGTCAGGCTTGACAAAGTCCTGGCTGGGATGATTTAATTGGGGATCGGTCCTGCTTTGAGCAGGGAGTTGGACTAGATGACCTCCTGAGGTCCCTTCCAACCCTGATATTCTATTGTGCATCGGAAGAAAAATTCCCTCCTGACCCCTGCACATGACTAGCTGAAGCATGAGATTTGATTATAGTCAAGAGCAGCAAGTGTTAAGAGCATGTTGAGGACAATGCAGGCAATCCTGTTCTCCCCATGTCCCATAAAGAAAGGTCATGAACATGGTATGTGACAGGGTGTACCAGGTCTTCTCTATCTCCTGTTGGAGGCACCACCACCCTGACACCGCCCCCTGAAGGAAGAGTATTACCTGGAAAAGAGCGGCAGTGAATTTAGACCTCTGAGCACTGCCTAGAGAAGACACTCAGGCTCTCCTACTAGCAGAACCAGCAAGACCCATTAGGTGAGGTAAGAAGACTTGCCTACTTCTTTTAAGGGGTGCTTAGTGAAGCAAGAACAGGAGACTAGCTCCCCAGTTCTAACCCCAACCACATGGGCCCAAGTGAGGGCCTACCAGTCTGACGTCACTTTCAGTTAAGGCATACCACAAACTGTTTAGGCTTTTAAACTCCACAGTAAAATAAAGGCATTTTTGAGTGTTACAGGACTAGCAAGGGGCTTGGTCCTGACAAGCTTTGACAGGTGATTGATACATTCACAGATTCCAAGGCCAAAGGAAATCACCATGACCATTCAGCCCGACCCCTCTACACACAATCTAGAATTTCTCCTAGCAGACAGATTAAAGCATATCTTTTAAAAAGATATCTAATTTAATTTTAAAAAAAGAAAACGAGGACTTGTGGCACCTTAGAGACTAACCAATTTATTTGCACATGAGCTTTCGTGAGCTACAGCTCACTTCATCGGATGCATACTGTGGAAACTGCAGAAGACATTATATACACAGAGACCATGAAACAATACCTCCTCCCACCCCACTCTCCTGCTAGTAATAGCTTATCTAAAGTGATCATCAAGTTGGGCCATTTCCAGCACAAATCCAGGTTTTCTCACCCTCCGACCCCCCCCCCCCCCCCGCACACACACACAAACTCACTCTCCTGCTGGTAATAGCTCATCCAAACTGACCACTCTCCTTACAATGTGCATGATAATCAAGGTGGGCCATTTCCAGCACAAATCCAAGTTTAACCAGAACGTCAGAAGGGGGGGGGTAGAAAAAAACAAGGGGAAATAGGCTACCTTGCATAATGACTTAGCCACTCCCAGTCTCTATTTAAGCCTAAATTAATAGTATCCAATTTGCAAATGAATTCCAATTCAGCGGTTTCTCGCTGGAGTCTGGATTTGAAGATTTTTTGTTGTAAGATAGCGACCTTCATGTCTGTGTTTGCGTGACCAGAGAGATTGAAGTGTTCTCCGACTGGTTTATGAATGTTATAATTCTTGACATTTGATTTGTGTCCATTTATTCTTTTACGTAGAGACTGTTCAGTTTGACCAATGTACATGGCAGAGGGGCATTGCTGGCACATGATGGCATCTATCACATTGGTGGATGTGCAGGTGAATGAGCCTCTGATAGTGTGGCTGATGTTGTTAGGCCCTTTGATGGTGTCCCCTGAATAGATATGTGGGCACAGTTGGCAACAGGCTTTGTTGCAAGGATAGGTTCCTGGGTTAGTGGTTCTGTTGTGTGGTATGTGGTTGCTGGTGAGTATTTGCTTCAGACACACCCCTGAAACCCCGACCTGGGATATTCTATCTACTACCCAAGATCCATAAACCTGGAAATCCTGGGCGCCCCATCATCTCAGGCATTGGCACCCTGACAGCAGGATTGTCTGGCTATGTAGACTCCCTCCTCAGGCCCTATGCTACCAGCACTCCCAGCTACCTTCGAGACACCACTGACTTCCTGAGGAAACTACAATCCATCGGTGATCTTCCTGAAAACACCATCCTAGCCACTATGGATGTAGAAGCCCTCTACACCAACATTCCACACAAAGATGGACTACAAGCCGTCAAGAACACTATCCCCGATAATGTCACGGCTAACCTGGTGGCTGAACTTTGTGACTTTGTCCTTACCCATAACTATTTTACATTTGGGGACAATGTATACCTTCAGATCAGCGGGACTGCTATGAGTACCCGCATGGCCCCACAGTATGCCAACATTTTTATCGCTGACTTAGAACAACGCTTCCTCAGCTCTCGTCCCCTAACGCCCCTACTCTACTTGCACTATATTGATGACATCTTCATCATCTGGACCCATGGAAAAGAAGCCCTTGAGGAATTCCACCATGATTTCAACAATTTCCATCCCACCATCAACCTCAGCCTGGTCCAGTCCACACAAGAGATCCCCACTTCCTGGACACTACAGTGCTAATAAACAATGGTCACATAAACACCACCCTATACCGGAAACCTACTGACCGCTGTTCCTATCTACATGCCTCCAGCTTTCACCCTGACCACACCACACGATCAATCGTCTACAGCCAAGCTCTGCGATATAACCGCATTTGCTCCAACCCCTCAGACAGAGACAAACACCTACAAGATCTCTATCAAGCATTCTTACAACTACAATACCCACCTGTGGAAGTGAAGAAACAGACTGATAGAGCCAGAAGAGTTCCCAAAAGTCACCTACTACAGGACAGGCCTAACAAAGAAAATAACAGAACGCCACTAGCCGTCACCTTCAGCCCCCAACTAAAACCCCTCCAACGCATTATTAAGGATCTACAACCTATCCTGAAGGATGACCGAACACTCTCACAAATCTTGGGAGACAGGCCAGTCCTTGCCTACAGACAGCCCCCCAACCTGAAGCAAATACTCACCAACAACCACATACCACACATACCAATTCCGCTGAATTGGAATTCATTTGCAAATTGGATACTATTAATTTAGGCTTGAATAGAGACTGGGAGTGGCTACGTCATTATGCAAGGTAGCCTATTTCCCCTTGTTTTTTTCTACCCCCCCCCCACCCTTCTGACGTTCTGGTTAAACTTGGATTTGTGCTGGAAATGGCCCACCTTGATTATCATGCACATTGTAAGGAGAGTGGTCAGTTTGGATGAGCTATTACCAGCAGGAGAGTGAGTTTGTGTGTGTGTGTGTGGGGGGGGGGGGGTCGGAGGGTGAGAAAACCTGGATTTGTGCTGGAAATGGCCCAACTTGATGATCACTTTAGATAAGCTATTACCAGCAGGAGAGTGGGGTGGGAGGAGGTATTGTTTCATGGTCTCTGTGTATATAATGTCTTCTGCAGTTTCCACAGTATGCATCCGATGAAGTGAGCTGTAGCTCACGAAAGCTCATGCTCAAATAAATTGGTTAGTCTCTAAGGTGCCACAAGTACTCCTTTTCTTTTTGTGAATACAGACTAACACGGCTGTTACTCTGAAACCTGAAATTTCATTTTAAAGATTCCATGTGATGGTGAGTTCATTACCTTCCCTGATACATTTTCCTAGCAGTGAGGGTAATTAAATGCTGGAACAGGTTATCTTATTTCAAAGTTGAATTTGTCTGCCTTAAACTTTCAGCTACGGGATTTCATATTGCCTTTGTCAGCAGGGGTGACATCTTTATATTAAAGTCCTCATTATCTTTTCTATCTGTAAAATGCTAAATACAGAGTGCCCAAATCACCTCTCAACCTTCTCTTCTATACGCTGAATATGTGAGCTCCTTAAGCCCCGGATCATTTTTGTGAACTCTCTCCAATATTTCCACATCCTTTCAAGTGTGTACATCAGCACTGGACACAGTAGCAGCAGAGTTTCTGAGGAATTGCTTCCAGTCAGACTCTAATGGAGAAGAAGTGGAGTGCCCCAAGGGTCGGCGTGCAACAGACTAGGGACCGAATGGCCCGGCAGCAGTTCTGCAGAAAAGGACCTGGGGTGACAGTGGACGAGAAGCTGGATAGGAGTCAACAGTGTGCCCTTGTTGCCAAGAAGGCCAATGGCATTTTGGGATGTATAAGTAGGGGCATAGCCAGCAGATCGAGGGACGTGATCGTTCCCCTCTATTCGACATTGGTGAGGCCTCATCTGGAGTACTGTGTCAAGTTTTGGGCCCCACACTACAAGAAGGATGTGGAAAAATTGGAGAGAGTCCAGCGAAGGGCAACAAAAATGATTAGGTTTCAGAGTAACAGCCGTGTTAGTCTGTATTTGCAAAAAGAAAAGGAGTACTTGTGGCACCTTAGAGACTAACCAATTTATTTGAGCATAAGCTTTCGTGAGCTACTGCATCCGACGAAGTGAGCTGTAGCTCACAAAAGCTTATGCTCAAATAAATTGGCTAGTCTCTAAGGTGCCACAAGTACTCGTTTTCTTTTTAAAAATGATTAGGGGTCTGGAACACATGACTTATGAGGAGAGGCTGAGGGAACTGGGATTGTTTAGTCTGCAGAAGAGAAGAATGAGGGGGGATTTGATAGCTGCTTTCAACTACCTGAGAGGTGGTTCCAAAGAGGATGGTTCTAGACTATTCTCAGTAGTAGAACATGACAGGACAAGGAGTAATGGTTTCAGGTTGCAGTGGTGGAGGTTTAGATTGGATATTAGGAAAAACT
Organism: Lepidochelys kempii; assembly: GCF_965140285.1. Taxonomy (NCBI): domain Eukaryota; kingdom Metazoa; phylum Chordata; order Testudines; family Cheloniidae; genus Lepidochelys; species Lepidochelys kempii. Next base: position 304,388 of record NC_136381.1, on the reverse strand, counting down.
TTTTCACTAGGAGGGTGGTGAAACACTGGAATGCGTTACCTAGGGAGGTGGTAGAATCTCCTTCCTTAGAAGTTTTTAAGGTCAGGCTTGACAAGGCCCTGGCTGGGATGATTTAATTGGGGATTGGTCCTGCTTTGAGCAGGGGGTTGGACTAGATGACCTCCTGAGGTCCCTTCCAACCCTGATTTCCTATGAAGGACTCAAAGACCCAATCCCATATAGAAGGAGTAAGGTTAGAAGAAGAAATTCAAGATAATACAGGTAGCAACCAATAATGCAGGCTGGATGACTGGCTTGGAAAGCAGTGACTCAGAGAAATACTTAGGGGTCATCCTAGATAATTGCCTCAACTTGAACTCTCAGAACAATGCTCTGGCAGAAAAACGAATGTGATCTTTGGATGTATAAAATGGGGAATATCAAGCGGAAGTAGGAAAAACATCTTGTATGCAGCCTGGGGCATGGATCACCTGTTGGGATCAACTGGGCATATCTCATCTAATCAGTTCCCTTCTATTTGAAGGGGCATTAGCAACACCTAAGTCTCTCCTGTTCTTCAAGTGGCTGCACATGTCCATTTCACTGGAACTGGAGAACTTTTTCCCATAGCAGTACCTGTCAAGGCAGCACCTGTACCCTCCAGGCACTCATGCTGTTTAATGCGAGCAAAAGTGGGTGGAGCTGCCCTGACATTCTGCAGGTTCTTCCTAACACTTGTGATCAGTGGTCTCAGTGTGTGAGACCTCCTCATGCTTTCCCTCTTTGGAGAATTTCTAAAGCTCCATTTGTAAATAGTTTGTTTAAATGTTTTAATAGTTAGTGTTCATAGGTTTCTGTTTTTAATTACATTTTCTTTGTTTTTTATTGACATTAGTTCGGTACTGGTCATGGCTGCAATAAGTCGATGCCAGACAGCTATCCCCACTCTTTACAAAAGCCATGTTGACTCTTCCCCAACAAATTATGTCCATCTGTGTGTCTGACAATTCTACAGTTTCAATCAATTTGCCCGGTACTGAAGTCAGGCTTACTGGCCTGTAATTGCCAGGATCACCTCTGGAGCCCTTTTAAAAAATTGGCATCACATTAGCTATCCTCCAGTCACCTTGTACAGAAGCTGATTTAAATGATAGGCTACATACCACAGTTAGTAGTTCTACCATTTTCACATATGAGTTTCCTCAGAACTCTTGGGTCAGTATAAACAACAAGGAGTCTGGTGGCACCTTAAAGACTAACAGATTTATTTGGGCTTAAGCTTTCCTGGGTGAAAAACCCCACTTCTTCAGATGCATGGAGTGAAAATTACAGATATAGGCATAAATATATATTGGCACATAAAGAGAAGGGAGATACCTTACAAATGGAGAACCAACGTTTAAGGCCAATTTGGTTAGGGTGGATGTGGTCCACTCCATCCAATACTTGAGGAGGAGGAGGTGTCAATACCAAGAGAGAGAAAATTGCTTTTGTAGTGAGCCAGCCACTCCCAGTCCCTATTCAAGCCCAAATTGATGGTGTTAAGTCTGCAAATTAATTGTAGCTCTGCAGTTTCTCTTTGAAGTCTGTTTTTGAAGTTTTTTTGTTAAAGAATGGCTACTTTTAAATCTGTTATTGAGTATCCAGGGAAATTGAAGTGTTCTCCTACTGGCTTTTGTATGTTACCATTCCTGATGTCTGATTTGTGTCCATTTATCCTTTTACATAGAGACTGTCAGGTTTGCCCAATGTACATGGCAGAGGGGCATTGCTGGCACATGATGGCATAGAACAATCTTGGGACAATGCCATCTGGTCCTGGTGACTTATTACTGTTAAATTTATCAATTTGTTCCAAAACTTCCTCTAATGACACCTCATTCTGGGACAGTTCCTCAGATTTGTTTTGTCTGACATTGCTCTGAGCAATCCCCAGCATAGCAGTGGACCTGAACTTTGACCTCTGGAGTCCAAACTCTTCCTTGGTGGAAGTCCCTGAGCAGCGGAACTGAGTCCTCTTGGCCATTCTATTCCTCAGTTTGTGTTCTGAGCATTCTTGCTCTCCATGAGCTGAGAACTGCTTATTCATTGATACAGCAGTGGTGGTTTTCACAGCCTCTGTTCCTAGGAATTTGTACAAGGCCAGCACAAATGAGCATAGGCTGGCACAAGCTCGCATTCCTCTCACATAACAATTTTGCAGCTCTCAGCCCAAGCAGGCAGAGGCAGGCAAATGCGCCTCAAGCAACTTCCCAGAGAAAAAAAATCAGTATCTACTAAAGTTAAACATCTTTAAATCTGCAGGGCCAAATTAACATGCACCCAAAATTTTTAGGAGATGCTGAGGCCCTTTCTCTGCTAAACACTAACCAATCCAAGTTCAGATTACAGCCAAACCATTTTCTTTCTTGTCTTTTATGGTCCCAATTTGGGCAACTCACAAACATTAAGGAATTCATCCTCATACACCCTAGCCCCATGCTTTCGGGAAGTAGCATTAGTTTAACTTTACAGAGGGAGAAACAGAAGCACGAGATTAATGGGACCTGCACAAGATCACACAGGGAATCACAGCCACAAAACCTTTCCACCAAGGTATAGTCAAAGACCTCATACGCCCTTACAGCATCTTCTGCTGGGGCAGGAGTGGCTAGGAGCTTCCCCCTCCCTCCTGTGTTCCTACCCCACTTCCTACAGCACGTTCTGTTAGGAGAGGCTGATTTGAGCAGTTGGGAGTTCTCACACACCCAGCAGCTAAAACATCATGACAAAGGCAAATTCTAAGAGAACTGCAGAAGTTAGAGATGGAAAAGCCTTTTCACAGGTGACATTTAGTCCATCCTTTCACAGTCCAATGCAATATTTCTCACTCATGTTTTTCTAATACTTTGAAACTAAAGTAGACAAACATGTCCAAATATAATGATCAGTTGAAAGGTGGTGAGACATCTAGTGGGGACTGACAGGAATGCCATTAGGTCTGCTCTGATTAACGTCTTCATGAATCACAGACTCACAGAATCAGGGTTAACAAGACCACAAGGGTCATCTAGTCTAAGCCCCGCCAAGATGCAGGATTTGTAGCATCTAAACCATCCAAGAGAGTTGGCTGTCCAGCCTCCTTTTGAAAACCTCCAGGCAGTCCATTCTGTCCCACTGTTCTTACAGTTAGGAAGTTCTTCCTGGTTTCAGAGTAGCAGCCGTGTTAGTCTGATATCCGTAAAAAGAAAAGGAGTACTTGTGGCACCTTAGAGACTAACAAATTTATTAGAGCATAAGCTTTCGTGAGCTACAGCTCACTTAATCGGATGCCACTTCATAGGAAGTTTTTCCTGAGATTAAATCTAACTCTGCTGTGCTGTAGTTTGAACCCACTGCCTCTTGTCCTCCCCTCTGTAGCCAGATAGAACAACTTTTCTCCATCTTTTATTGAAGACTGCTATTGTGTTCCCCCTTAATCTCCTCTTTTCTAAACTAAACATAACCAGTTTCTTCAGCCTTTACTCATATGGCTTGCATTCCATCTCTTTGATCATCTTTGTCGCTCACCTCTGGATCTTTTCCAATTTCTTGACATCCTTTCTGTACATTGGTGACCAAAATTGGCCACAGTACTCCAGCTGAGGTTTAACCAGAGCCAAGTAGAGCAGTACTATCCCCTCCCGTGACTTGCACGCTATGCCTCTGTTAACACAACCTAAAATTGTATTTCCTTTTTTGCAATAGCATCACATTGCTGACTCATTTTGAGGTTGTGATCCACCAGAACTCCCAGATCCTTTTCAGCAGCGCTGCTGCCAAGTCAGTTATCCCCCATTCTGAATTTATGCATTTGGTTTTTCTTTCCTATGTGTAGCACCATACATTTGTCTTTGTTGTCTAAAGCCCTGTTCTCCTATTATCAAGACCCCTCTGAATTTTAGCTCTCTCCTCCAGAAGTGTTGGCAACCCCTCCCCCAGCTTTGTGTCATCTGCAAACTGGATCAATATGCTCTTTATTCCTATATCCAGGTCATTAATAAAGATGTTAAACAAAACAGATCCCTGTGGAACCCCACTTGAGACCTCCCTTCAGCCTGACAGCATTCCATTAGTATCCTCTGTTTGCAGTTGCTTAACCAATTATGTATCCACTTCGTGGTAGTTGTATCGAGCCCGCATATCTCCAGCTTATCTATCAGAATGTCACGTGGGACTGTGTCAAAACCCTTGCTGAAGTCCAGGTATATTATTCATTGCTCTCGTAGCTTCCCAGGTATGAGAGTCAGGCTCACTGGTCTATAATTCCCAGCTCCTTCTTTTTAAAGATGGGCACTACATTGTCTTGGAAGACTGGAGAGGGCTCTCTCCTGTTATCCATGAGTTTGTATATATTATTGCCAGTGGCTCCGAGATTTCTTTAGCTAATTCCTTCAGTACCCTCGGATGAATAGCATCTGGCCCTGCTGATTTGAATTAATTCAAACTGGTCAGATCTCTCATGTATTATTTACTTATCCCGATATGGATCCTTCCCCCTTTATTGTCTATGGTAATTTTGCTAGTGATCTGGTCAAATGTTATTTTTTGTGAGAAAACTGAAGCAAAGTAGCCATTGAGCAGCTCTGCCTTCCTATCATCTTCCATTACCAGTTCATCATCTCCATTGAGCAGCAGACCCACACAATCCCTGATCTTTCTTTTTTGTCTGACATATCTGAAGAACCTCTTTTTGTTGTCTCTAACGTTCCTTGCCAGCTGTAACTCATTCTTTCCTTGGCTTTCCCGATTTTGTCCCTAAATCCTCGTGCTATTCCTATGTTTACCTCCTTGGTGACATGCCCCTCCTTCCATTTCCTGGATGTATCCCTTTTGGTTTTTATTAGGGCTGTCAATTAATTGCAGTTAACTCGCGTGATTAACTCAAAAAAATAATCACAGTTTTAATTGCAGTATTAAACAATATAATACCAATTGAAATAAATATTTTGGATGTTTTTCTACATTTTCATATATATTGTATTCTGTGTTGTAATTGAAATCAAATTGCATGTTATTTTTTATAACAAATATTTACACTTTAAAAATTATAAACAAAAGAAATAGGATTTTTCAATTCTTCTCATACAAATACTATAGTGGAATCTCTTTGTCATGAAAGTGCAACTTACAAATGTAGATTTTTTTTTTTGTTACATAACTGCACTCAAAAACAAAACAATGTAAAACTTTAGAGTCCTCTCAGTCCTACTTCCTGTTCAGCCAATCATTAAGACAAACAAGTTTTTTTTTTTTTCATTTATAGGAGATAATGCTGCCCTCTTCTTATTTACAATGTCACCAGAAAGTGAGAACAGGCATTTCCATGGCACTTTTGTACCTGGCATTGCAAGGTATTTACATGCCAAATATGCTAAACAATGTATGCCCCTTCATGCTTAGGCCACCATTCCAGAGGACATGCTTCCATGCTGATGACGCTCATTAAAAAAATAATGCATTAATTAAATTTGTAACTGAACTCCTTGGGGGAGAATTGCATGTCCCCAGCTCTGTTTTACCTGCATTCTGCCATATATTTCATGTTTTAGCAGTCTTGGATGATGACCCAGCACATGTTGTTCGTTTTAAGAACACTTTCACTGCAGATTTGACAAAATGCAAAGAAGGTACCAATGTGAGACTTCTAAAGATAGCTACAGCACTCCATCCAAGATTTAAGTATCTGAAGTGCCTTCCAAAATCTGAGAGGGACGAGGTGTGGAGCATGCTTTCGGAAGTCTTAAAAGGGCAACATTCTGATGCGGAAACTACAGAACCCGAACTACCAAAAAAGAAAATCAACCTTCTGCTGGTGCCATCTGACTCAGATAATGAAAATGAAAGTGCATCGGTCCACACTGCTTTGGATTGTTATTGAGCAGAACCTGTCATCAGCATGGATGCACGTCCCCAGGAATGGTGGCTGAAGCATGAAAGGACTTATGAATCTTTAGCGCATTTGGCACATATCTTGTGAAGCCGGCTAAAACAGTGCCATGAGAACACCTGTTCTCACTTTCAGGTGACATTGTAAACAAGAAGCGGGCAGCATTATCTCCGGCAAATGTAAACAAATTTGTTTGTCTGAGCAGTTGACTGAACAAGAAGTAGGACTGAGTGCACTTGCAGGCTCTAAAATTTTACATTGTTTTATTTTTGACTGCAGGTTTTTTGCACATAATTCTACATTTGTAAGTTCAACTTTCATGATAAAGAGATTACACCACAGTACTTGTATTAGGTGAATTGAAAAATACTGTTTCTTTTGGTATTTTTACAGTGCAAATACTTGTAACTAAAAATAAATATAAAGTGAGCACTGTACACTTTGTATTCTCTGTTGTAATTGAAATCAATATATTTGAAAATGTAGAAAACAGCCAAAAGTATTTAAATAAATTGTATTATATTATTAACAGTGCGATTAATCGCACGATTAATTTTTTTAATCACTTGACAGCCTTACTTTTTATATAGCTAAAAATCTCGTTGTGCAGCCACACTGACCTTCTGTGGCTCTTCTTATCTTTCCTCTGCATCAGAATAGTTTGATGTTGAGTCTCCAGGATTACATCTTTTAGGAAGTGCCAGCCCCCTTCAACTCATTTTCTTCCTAACTGGTCTTTCCATGGGACCTTGCCTACTATTTCTCCGACTCGGTTGAAATCCGCTTTTCTGAAGTCCAGTGTCCTAGTTTTGCTGTTCTCATGTTCTCCTTTCCATAGGATCTTGAATTTTATCTGATCATGATCACTTCCTCCCAAGTTCCTGACTACCTTCACATTCTCAACTAATTCATTCTTGTTGGTCTAAACCAGATCCAAAATGGATGACCCTCTAGTTGTTTCCTCAACTTTTGTCCCCTACACATGCTAAGAATTTGCAGGACATATGTTTTACTGTAATAGTCTTTGAACAGATATCATGGAAGTTAAAATCTCCCATTAACACTAGCTCATGTCTGTTGGCTAATCTTGTTACCTGCTTGTAGAATGACACATCCAGTTCCTCTTCCTGATTTGGTAATCTAAAATAGACCCCCCCATAACATCACTACTGTCGATCTATTATCAACTCAAGGTAATTCTATATTATACCTCTTTCTAACCAAGATTAATTGATCACTGAATTAAAAATTAGTGATTGTCAAGGTGAAAGTGATCACAAGTGTACTGAGTGTCCCCACAGGGTTTTACACTGGGTTAACTAAATCAGATTAAAAATCACACCTTTAGTTAAACCAGTGCACCTTTACAGAAAGACAAGGCCTCTTACCCCTTATGATCAAGCACTCCCAGTACAACTCTATATTGCACCTACCTATATGCGGGCTGTTTATTAGGGCTGGCTCATTCTGCTTATTGTTAGATTTCTTTGGGAGCTTGGAGCTGCTCTCTTGCTTAGCTGTGCCTTTCCTCTCAGCTTGCTGGCCTAACGCTGGGAAAGGGGGGGGGGAGAAAAAAAACACTTTAGCTATTTTATTTACCACAGGCTACCTGATGCCTAAAGACAAGCTCCTAAATCTGTAAAACTTCCAAAAGTACTGGGCGCCCACAAATCCCATTGAAGTTTTCAGTCAGTTCAGGACACAGAACATCATTAGTGATGTTGATGAATGATCTCTTGAAGTTGATGGAGGGCAGACATTCATTCTCATACTCCTGGGCCTCTCTTTAGCAAACAACACTGTCAGTCATGAGCTACTGCTATTCCGCCTGAGGGAGATGGTAGGAATCCAGGGAACTATGCTAAAATGGTTTGAATCCTCCCTGGCAGGATGCACCCAAAGGACAGTAGTGGGAAACTGCACCTATACTCTCAGACCTGCATTCCCTCTAAGGTGCGCACTTGGGTGGCTGCACAAGAGGGCAGCAAGGGCCATGCACCTAATTAGTGCAGCCGCGCAGGTGTGGCTCCACTAATTATGTGCCTGGACCCTGGAGAGGACACACATGTAAGCTGGTGGTGTTGGGGGGAGGAATAGGGATAGTCGGGGGCAGTGGGCTGAGGGGTTGGTGGGAACTTGGGGCATGAAGGACTGCAGCAGGTAGTGAGCTCAGCCGCTCCCCTCCCCCAGCTGGGGAGAAACATGCTTCCTTTCTCCCAGCCCCAGCTGGGTTGCCCTGGCTGGGAAGATGCCTCTGGGAGCCAACAGAGAACAAAGTAGTTAAGCTCACAGTGGCTGGCAGTTGTATTCTAAACAAGCGGGTGTCTCTGTTGCTCGAATGTTTAGCCTCAAGTACAGTGACAGTAATCAAGTCTGAAGGTGACAAACACATAGAATCATAGAATATCAGGGTTGGAAGGGACCCCAAAAGGTCATCTAGTCCAACCCCCTGCTCGAAGCAGGACCAATTCCCAGTTAAATCATCCCAGCCAGGGCTTTGTCAAGCCTGACCTTAAAAACCTCTAAGGAAGGAGATTCTACCACCTCCCTAGGTAACGCATTCCAGTGTTTCACCACCCTCTTAGTGAAAACGTTTTTCCTAATATCCAACCTAAACCTCCCCCACGGCAACTTGAGACCATTACTCCTTGTTCTGTCATCTGGTACCACTGAAAACAGTCTAGATCCATCCTCTTTGGAACCCCCTTTCAGGTAGTTGAAAGCAGCTATCAAATCCCCCCTCATTCTTCTCTTCTGCAGGCTAAACAATCCCAGCTCCCTCCGCCTCTCCTCATAAGTCATGTGTTCCAGACCCCTAATCATTTTTGTTGCCCTTCGCTGGACTCTCTCCAATTTATCCACATCCTTCTTGTAGTGTGGGGCCCAAAACTGGACACAGTACTCCAGATGAGGCCTCACCAATGTCGAATAGAGGGGAACGATCACGTCCCTCGATCTGCTCGCTATGCCCCTACTTATACATCCCAAAATGCCATTGGCCTTCTTGGCAACAAGGGCACACTGCTGACTCATATCCAGCTTCTCGTCCACTGTCACCCCTAGGTCCTTTTCCGCAGAACTGCTGACTAGCCATTCGGTCCCTAGTCTGTTGCTGTGCATTGGGTTCTTCTGTCCTAAGTGCAGGACCCTGCACTTATCCTTATTGAACCTCATCAGATTTCTTTTGGCCCAATCCTCCAATTTGTCTAGGTCCTTCTGTATCCTATCCCTGCCCTCCAGCGTATCTACCACTCCTCCCAGTTTACTATCATCCGCAAATTTGCTGAGTGCAATCCACACCATCCTCCAGATCATTTATGGAGATATTGAACAAAACCGGCCTCAGGACCGACCCTTGGGGCACTCCACTTGATACCAGCTGCCAACTAGACATGGAGCCATTGATCACTACCCGTTGAGCCCGACAATCTAGCCAGCTTTCTACCCACCTTATAGTGCATTCATCCAGCCCATACTTCCTTAACTTGCTGACAAGAATACTGTGGGAGACCGTGTCAAAAGCTTTGCTAAAGTCAAGAAACAATACATCCACCGCTTTCCCTTCATCCACAGAACCAGTAATCTCATCATAAAAGGCGATTAGATTAGTCAGGCATGACCTTCCCTTGGTGAATCCATGCTGGCTGTTCCTGATCACTTTCCTCTCATGCAAGTGCTTCAGGATTGATTCTTTGAGGACCTGCTCCATGATTTTTCCAGGGACTGAGGTGAGGCTGACTGGCCTGTAGTTCTCAGGATCCTCCTTCTTCCCTTTTTTAAAGATTGGCACTACATTAGCCTTTTTCCAGTCATCCGGGTCTTCCCCGGTTCGCCACGAGTTTTCAAAGATAATGGCCAATGGCTCTGCAATCACAGCCGCCAATTCCTTTAGCACTCTCGGATGCAACTCGTCCGGCCCCATGGACTTGTGCACATCCAGCTTTTCTAAATAGTCCCTAACCACCTCTATCTCCACAGAGGGCTGGCCATCTTTTCCCCATTTTGTGATGCCCAGCGCAGCATGGATTATTGAGGCTAGATCTTCAAGGAAGAAGCGGTAGAGGATTTTAGCAGGTGACGGTGGAAGAAGGTGGTGTTGTATTTGTGTGATTCTGGTTTTTTGTTTTTTTGCCACAGACCACTTTAAGGTTAGGGGGGTCCCTTCTAGCCACTGATACTACCTGGTCATTTAGGGGATGGTGGGTGTCTCCCAGAGCTAATGGGAGTACTTGATTTTCACTGGTCTTCACCAGTGTCCAGGGGTGTTCACCAGTGAACAGCACAGCTTTCAATGTTTCCAGGGGCTTCCAGCACTTTATTGTGCATGAGTTAGGGCCAAACTCTTGTCTGGCCCTCTCCCCAAATTCTAAAAAGTAATGGAAATCACTTGTCTGGACTGCAGACAAGTGATTTTGTATGGTGAAGACCTTATGAGCAAGCTCTGAAGCCATGTTTTAATGTGCTCTATTTACTTAAGGGACTTGTAAAAACTTAATGAGCCTACTCTTGAGTTTTTGAGTTGGTGACACACACAATATAAAACCAGGAGAACTTTAACTTTGCCTGTTTCTATAGAGCTCTGTTGCACTTGCACAGCATGGGTCTAAACACTCATTTAATATACCCATAACCAACCACTTGATGTTTTACTTCCCTTTGTATTTTCAGTGTTGTCACTTCATAGAATATCAGGGTTGGAAGGGACCTCAGGAGGTCATCTAGTCCAACCCCCTGCTCAAAGCAGGACCAATCCCCAACTAAATCATTCCAGCCAGGGCTTTATCAAGCCTGACCTTAAAAAACCTCAAAGGAAGGAGATTCCACCACCTCCCTAGGTAATGCATTCCAGTGCTTCACCACCCTCCTAGTGAAAGTTTTTCCTAATATCCAACCTAAACCTCCCCCACCGCAACTTGAGACCATTACTCCTCGTTCTGTCTGTTTGTTCACTTGTTTGTGGTTTTGTTTGCTGTCTGAGTTGCTTTATTAGTTATTTTTACTGTTCTATGTGTGTGAAGTATTAATCAACTTAAGAGTTGACATCCCATAGAAATTGTATGAGCCTGAGTGAATGCCTTTTACTCTCCTTTCCAATATCAGAAAATATTGTATTAATATTTGTGATGAGAGCATGACTGTTTGTTTCTAGTTGACTCACAGGTTTGTTTAGCATCTTAAAGCTGAGCTATGTGTGCAGATAATATGCATGCAAGAGGGATAGTTTTGTGAACTGCAAAAGTCCATAGCATGCTAGTGTTTTGACAGCTGCTTCATTTTTCGAGAGCAGCTTTCTCTGAAGATTTAGTAGTCTATGGTAGGATTAGGTTACTGAATTGGCCCTCTGGTGCATATTTTTTATGCTTTCATTTAATGGCCATGACTTTGTTTTATTTATATAGCTGTTTTCAGTATGCCACATTTCGGTGTGTTTACTAGCTTGAGTTGTTAGAAAGGATTATAAAATACATGTACTCCAAGGGCAGTGTTAATTTTCTTTTTGATTTCATATTAAATAAACATCTTAAGCAGTGCACCTTGTTTTAATATTCTCTCTTTTTCTTCCATAACTCTGAACTTTTAAAAAATATATATCTAGGGGTTTTTTTTGTGTACTGGTGGCGCACATCCTCTCTATTGGTGCTGCACATAACAAAATTCATTCCACACATGGATGGAAAAAATTAGAGGGAACATTGTCTCAGATCCCTCACTTGTGAAGTCCCAAAATTATCAATTCTCTCTTAGGTCCTATTCAACATCTGCATACTGCTACTGGGAAAACTGGCGAGATGACATTAACTCAAGTGCCCACAATATGTAGATAACAGACACGTCTACCAAGCTTCACCACATACAACAATATCACTGGCACTAAGCTGGCCCACTGCTTGGACAAGAGCAGCTGGAAGAAGCTGAACCCAGGCAAGACAGAAATTATGCTGACTGGCAGAGAAAAGCACTTTGAAGAGTGTGCAATCAATGTGCAGTATCCACTGGCTGAAGATACATAACCACAGCTGGTCAATTCAGACCACAGTTTAGGAGTGCTCCTGAATTTCTTTCTGACACTAAGCTCTGATATACAGCAGTGTATATATTGCATGGTCTTCCTTAAAATATGCCATAATGAATGACAGTGGGAAACAGTCATCTGGACCTGTGATTTGTCACGGAGGGCCCCCAAAACATATAAACCTCTGGTTTCCTGGGGTGTTGAGGTTATGAGGTTTCACAATTGAGGTGTGGTGTTACCATGTGTAACCATAATGGTACCTCCATCGAGGACAATTCTTAAACTTGCACTATTGTACATACCAGACTGGGCATAAAGTCTCCCCTGGAATGCTGGAAATATGACAATTTAACTGCTTTGCAGAATATAACCCTACAGGTAATATGGATGCCAAGCTGCAAGGATTCTGATTTAAGCTGGCCGCAGCCTGGAGCTAGAAATACTTCCTTATGGGAGGGCGTGTGGAAACCACTGTGGGAGCGGGTGCAACCAGAGCTCGTCAATGTGTCCTTTCAGTACATTACATGGATGGGCGGTACACCCCAAAGAATGGTGGGTGAATTGGGTACACCCCAACTGCAGCACATACATAGAAGGGTTAAAGCAACAATTTAATTAGTGGGTGAGGGAATACACATGGAATTGCCGCTGCAAAGGAATCTATGGGCAGCAGGAACCACAGAGTTGGGTGTATAGAATCTGGGGGGAAAGGTGTGTATAGGAATGCAAAAGGTGTGTATAGGAATGCTCAACTGGGGGCTAGCACCTGGGTAATAGTTGCAGTAGTACCTTGGAATGAGATGGCAACTAAGGTTGTCCACATGAGCCCTATGGAAATAATAAGAAAGGGAGGACCACTGTGGGATAGATAGGGAGAATAAAATGGTGTAAAATTTAAATAATTAGTTAAATAATTTTGTCCAAAAATATATATTTAAATGTGCCCCTCCCCAATGGCCATAAAGGAGCAGACCCAATGGCCTGTCCCAGGGGTGGACAATTAAATGTAATGTATATGGGGTATGGAGTGTTCTGCTGGAAGTGTTCATAATTCTGTAATATAACACTTGAGAGTACAAGTGCACAAGCATCTGACACAATTATACACATCTACATGCTGCCATTGGGACTTTCGTGCGTAAATGGGTCTATGAAACTCATTGCTGTGGACAATTGAACCAGTGCATTACCCAATTCTATACCAAGTGGTCAAGCTAGTTTGGATAATACCCTGTTTTTCTATAAATATTCATTGGACTCATGATATGGACAAGAGCACATGAACACTGTAGGGGCAGCTCACTACAACTGTCAACAACTGGACACATTTAAAATATACACCCCAAAATAGTGTATATTTTTTAACCCTATTAAAGGAGAAGCAGTGTTTCTGGTGGTAGCCCGGCTGATGGACTCAGGTCTTGGAAGCCCAGGCCCTTCAAGGAATGAATGCCTACCAGCTAGCTACTGAACTGCCTGCTGATTGTACTTGAACTGATGTAGCCTGTGCCCTTCAGACAGGTCTAATGGACACTCATTCACTTCTTGGTCATATTGCTCATATTGTAGGGGTGTTATTCATGTTAACTGTATTCATGAGGTGCTTAAAATTATATGCTGCCCTAGGCTCTCCCCGAAAGCTTGTAAACTCAGCGGCTTACCCTTTTTATGACCTGCCTTCTCTCTCTCCCCATAGCATGATCAGTGGATCAAGGTATCGGGCTAACCAGAGCCAGGGCCTCCAGCCCGAGTGTCCCGCCGTCCAGTGTGCCGGAAGGAGGGGCACCTGGGCCCTTCTTTGAAGAGAGTGGGGGAGTGTTGGGATATGTAAGGGTTAAGTAGAGACCTGGGAAACAGCTGGTGTGCTGGCATGGTATTAGGGAGTAGGCAGAGGCATGCAAAATTTCTTCGCTTGATAGATAAAATGTCATCCTGCCATAAAGTTCCCTTCTGCTTGTTAAAAATTGATAAGCTCGCAGCTGCATAAGGAATGTAGGGATCTAAAAGAATATCTTTTGGGTAAAGCAGTGTTATGTCCCCCTCCCTTCCTTTTCCAGATACACAAACAAGCTTGGGGTCATGGCCCCTTCCTCTCTCCTCTGCAAACTGCCGATTAAGGAAATATGTAGCTGCAATTATTGTGAAGAAATGTATCTTCAAAGTAAAAGTTATCTGTAGAATATGCTAATGCTGTAAACAATAATCAGGTGTGGGAATAATTATATTTAGTATATAGCTATTAATATTCATTGTATGGGCATTTATATTACTCAGTAAGGGTTGTGGAGGAATTGTAGTAAATGTAGATATTTACATATTAACTTAGATAAAAAGAGTGTGCTGTAACTAATTCAGTGCTTACTCAACAATTTGGTTGAGGGGAACAAGTACAGCAATAAAGAAGCCCGTTTACTCAATCCGCCTCTGGGTCCTCCTGCTCTCTCTAACATTTAGAAGGTAACATGTTCTATCATCTACATCTGACCAGAGAATAGTGTCCTGTCAAGGTTCCTTCCCCACTCTGAACTCTGGGGTACAGATGTGGGGACCTGCATGAAAACCTCCTAAGCTTACTTTTAGCAGCTTAGGTTAAAACTTCCCCAAGGTTTTTGCCCCTGGACTTTATCGCTGCCACCATCAAATGTCTAACCGGTATATTACTGGGAAAGAGTCCATTTGGAAACGTCTTTCCCCCCAAAATCCTCCCAACCTTTACACCCCCTTTCCTGGGGAAGGCTTGATAAAAATCCTCACCAATTTGCATAGGTGAACACAGACCCAAACCCTTGGATCTTAAGAACAATGAAAAAGCAATCAGATTCTTAAAAGAAGAATTTTAATAGAAGAAAAAGTAAAAAGAATCACCTCTATAAAATCAGGATGGTAATTACCTTACAGGGTAATTAGATTCAAAACATAGAGAATCCCTCTAGGCAAAACCTTAAGTTACAAAAAGACACAAAAACAGGAATCTACATTCCATTCAGCACAGCTTCTTTTCTCAGCCATTTAAAGAAATCAGAATCTAACGCATATTTCGCTAGATTATTTACTAAGTTCTAAGACTCCATTCCTGTTCTGTCCCCAGCAAAAGCATCACACAGACAGAGAGAGGGGCTTTGTTTCTGCCTCCCCATATCTTGTCTCCTCATTGGTCATTGTGATCAGGTGCCAGCAAGGTTATCCTAGCTTCTTAACCCTTTACAGGTGAAAGGGTTTTTCCTCTGGCCAGGAGGAATTTTAAAGGTGTTTACCCTTCCCTTTATATTTATGACGCACCCCCCCAAATCACAGATAGGATGAAACGCTGACTGTGATTTCTTCCTGGAGCTCTAGGAAAAAACAGAGTTAATAAGACACATGCACCTCTAAATATACTACCAAGTATATAAAGACTAACAATATTTTCCACATCTCAAGGACGATTTTAACCAGTTGATTCTGGGAAACTTTCACGGGAGAGTGCATCAGCCACTTTGTTAGAAGCTCCTGAGATGTGTTGGATGTCGAAATCAAAATCTTGGAGTGCTAAACTCCACTGAATAAGTTTTTTGTTATTTCCCGTGGCGGTATGAAGCCACCGTAGCGCAGCATGGTCGGTTTGCAGGTGGAAACGCTGTCCCCAAACATATGGGCGTAGCTTTTCCAGAGCGTAGACAATGACGTAACATTTTTTTCACTGACTGATCAGTTGCTTTCCCTCTCAGACAGCTTCTTGCTGAGAAACACTACAGGGTGGAATTCTTGATCCGGTCCTTCCTGCATTAAAACTGCTCCCACACCACGCTCGGATGCATCTGTGGTTACTAGGAACGGTTTGTCAAAGTCTGGGGCCCTTAGTACAGGGTCAGACATGAGTGTCACTTTAAGATGGTTAAAGGCCTTCTGACACGCTTTGGTCCACTGAATGGCATTGGGCTGTTTCTTTTTGGTTAGGTCTGTCAGTGGGTCGGCAATTTGGCTGTATTGTGGTACAAATCGTCTGTAATAAACGGCCAAGCCTAAGAAGGATTGAACCTGTTTCTTTGACTTTGGGACAGGCCACTTTTGGATAGCATCCACCTTTGGCCTGTAGGGGGTTGATAGTTCCTTGACCCACCTGGTGTCCAAGGTCAGTCACTCTGTTTAGGCCTATTTGACACTTCTTAGCCTTAACAGTTAGTCCTGCCTCGCTTATGCGCTTGAAGACTTTTTGTAGATGTTCCAGGTGTTCTGCCCAGGCATCCGAAAATATGGCCACATTGTCAAGGTAGGCGACTGCATATTTTCCTAATCCCACTAGGAGACCATCTACAAGTCTTTGGAAGGTGGCGGGTGCATTCCACAGCCCGAAAGGGAGTACATTAAATTCATACACCCCAACATGGGTGGTGAAAGCTGACCTTTCCTTGGCAGATTCATCTAGCAGTACCTGCCAGTACCCCTTGGTTAAGTCCATCCCAGTTTCTCTAATAGTTCATCTGTGCGTGGCACTGGATAGTTGTCTGGGCGAGTTACAGCATTTAGCTTATGGTAGTCCACGCAAAAACGTATCTCCCCATCTGGTTTGGGAACTAGAACCACTGGAGATGCCCAGGCACTGCCAGAGGAGGGGATTACACCCATCTGTAACGTATCCTGGATCTCCTGTTCTATAGCAGTTTTAGCTTGAGGAAACACCCGGTAAGGTTGGACTTTAATTGGGTGAGCATTACCTGTGTCAATGGAGTGGTATGCCCGTTCAGTCAGTCCTGGGGTGGCTGAGAACGTTGGCACGTAGCTAGTGCACAGCTCCTGGATCTGCTGTTGCTGCATACGCCCAAGGGTCATGGAGAGGTTCACCTCTTCCACACCACCAGCACTTTTCCCTTCATAGTAGACACCTTCAGGCCACTCAGCGTCATCTCCTCCCTGGGCTGTAAACTGACAAACCTTTAATTCTCTGGAATAAAAGGGCTTTAGAGAATTAATATGGTATACCTTATGCTTTCGGTTGGAGGTGGGGAATGCTATGAGATAATTAACAGTTCCCAGGCGCTCCTGGACCGTGAATGGCCCTTCCCACGACGCTTCCATTTTATGGGCCTGGAGCGCCTTTAAGTCCATGAGCTGGTCATCTACTTTGAAGGAACACTCTCTGGCATGTTTATCATACCAGGCTTTTTGCTCTTTTTGAGCATCCTGTAGATTTTCTTTAGCAAGGGCTAGAGAGGTTTGGAGGGTGTTTTGTAGGTTGGTTACAAAATCCAGAATGTTAGTTCCTGGAGAAGGTGTAAATCCCTCCCATTGCTGCTTCACCAACTGTAATGGCCCCTTAACCTCACGGCCATATACAAGTTCAAATGGGGAAAACCCTAAACTGGGATGTGGTACGATTCTGTAGGCAAAAAGCAACTGCTGCAACACTGGGTCCCAATCATTGGAGTGCTCATTTACGAATTTACGTATCATGGCCCCCAAAGTTCCATTAAACTTATCCACCATGCCATTTGTTTGATGGTGGTAAGGAGTGGCAACCAAGTGATTTATCCTATGAGCTTCCCAAAGGCTTTCCACAGTTCCTGCCAGGAAATTAGTCCCCGCATCTGTGAGGATGTTGGAGGGCCAACCTACCCTGGCAAAAATGTCTGCTAGTGCCTGGCACACACTTTTAGCCCTGGTGTTGCTTAGAGCTACTGCTTCTGGTCATCGGGTGGCAAAATCCATGAAAGTCAGTATGTACTGCTTTCCTCTGGGTGTCTTTTTCAGAAAAGGATCCAGAATATCCACAGCTACTCGCTGAAATGGAACTTCAGTGCCGGGGAGTGGCTGGAGAGGGGCTTTCCCACTCTTTGGCATACCTCACAAGACCGGACATAGGTAAAGAAACATCCTTGCCAACTCTCTCCCAGTGGAATGACCCCCCAAACGGTCTTTGGTCTGTTCACCCCAGCATGGCCTCTAGGATGATCGTGGGCTAAGCTCAAGAGCTTGGCCTGGTACTTAGTTGGAACTACCAACTGTCTCTGAGGATGCCAGTCCTCCTGGTGTCCACCAGGAAGAGTTTCCTTGTATAAAAAAGTCCTCTTTCTACAACAAACCTGGATCGATTAGAAGAGCTGAGAGGTGGTGGGTTGCTCCATGCTGCCGTCCAAGCTCTCTGGAGGCTTTCATCTGCTTCCTGTTCAGTCTCGAACTGTTCCCTTGATGCTCGAGACATCAGTTCCTCATTGGATTGTGGACCTATGCTTAGTCCCTCTGGAAGCGATGTAGGGAATGGGGCTGTTTCCGCTGACTGTGAACCACTCTCTGTTGTGGAACTGTGTTGGGGTTCAGGCTCTGGCTGAGCCTCTTGTGTATGGTTATCGGCTGCTGCCGGTTCAGGTTTGGTGGGGCCCTCTGGTGGTGGGGTTGCAAGTACTGGGTTCAGTGCTGGCAGTGGGTCTGGTGCCAGTTGTTCCGCCGGTTCTGGTTCTGGCTCTGTCTGGGTCTCTGGGACTGGATCCACTACTGCTGTTGCAGACATTGGCCTGGGGTCTGGGTCCATCACCTCTGACCGGGTCCTGGCAGAAGTTTCCGGAACAGAGCTAGGCGTGACGGCTGGTTTAGCCTGGCTGCGGGTGACCATTCCCACCCTCTTGGCTGGCTTCACACGATTGGGCAAGTCTTCCCCCAACAGCATGGGGATGGGATAATCATCACAGACTGCAAAAGTCCACGTTCCTGACCAGCCCTTGTACTGGACAGGCAACTTGGCTGCAGGCAAATTGAAAGAGTTGGACTTGAAGGGTTGAATCGTCACTTGGGTCTCTGGGTTAATTAAATTGGGGTCCACTAAGGAAACATGGATAGCCGACACTTGTGCTCCGGTGTCCCTCCACGCGGTGACCTTCTTCCCGCCCACACTCACAGTTTCCCTCCGCTCCAAGGGTATCTGGGAGGTATCTGGGCCTGAGGACCTCTGGCGTGATTCCAGTGCAATGAACTGTAATCTTGTCATAAATATAAAGGGAAGGGTAAACCCCTTTGAAATCCCTCCTGGCCAGGGGAAAGCTCCTCTCACCTGTAAAGGGTTAAGAAGCTAAAGGTAACCTCGCTGGCACCTGACCAAAATGACCAATGAGGAGACAAGATACTTTCAAAAGCTGGGAGGAGGGAGAGAAACAAAGTGTCTGTGTCTGTCTGTAGTCGTCTTGGCCGGGGACAGAACAGGAATGGAGTCTTAGAACTTTTAGTAAGTAATCTAGCTAGGTATGTGTTAGATTATGATTTCTTTAAATGGCTGAGAAAAGAATTGTGCTGAATAGAATAACTATTTCTGTCTGTGTATCTTTTTTGTAACTTAAGGTTTTGCCTAGAGGGATTCTCTATGTTTTTGAATCTAATTACCCTGTAAGATATCTACCATCCTGATTTTACAGGGGGGATTTCTTTATTTCTATTTACTTCTATGTTTTATTAAAAGTCTTCTTGTAAAACACTGAATGCTTTTTCATTGTTCTCAGATCCAAGGGTTTGGGTCTGTGGTCACCTATGCAAATTGGTGAGGCTTTTTATCCAACATTTCCCAGGAAAGGGGGGGTGCAAGTGTTGGGAGGATTGTTCATTGTTCTTAAGATCCAAGGGTCTGGGTCTGTAGTCACCTAGGCAAATTGGTGAGGCTTTTTACCAAACCTTGTCCAGGAAGTGGGGTGCAAGGTTTTGGGAAGTATTTTGGGGGGAAGGACGCGTCCAAACAGCTCTTCCCCAGTAACCAGTATTAGTTTGGTGGTAGTAGCGGCCTGTCCAAGGTGTAATATTTTGTGCCTTGGGGAAGTTTTGACCTAAGCTGGTAAAGATAAGCTTAGGAGGTTTTTCATGCAGGTCCCCACATCTGTACCCTAGAGTTCAGAGTGGGGGAGGAACCTTGACAAATCTGTTGGGTTTTTTGGGGCAGTTGGCCTTCATATGCCCCGGCTTGTTACATTTAAAACATCGTCCAGCTGACAGGTCACTGGGGCAAGGTGGGTTGCTGGAGAATGGTGTGCCGGGACGATAAGGTGTCTGGAGGGTTCCTTGGGGGGTAGTTGGGGCCTTGGGCTGCCCCCCGGTAGTAGGGTGTGGTCTGAGGTTGTCCCTTCTGGTATCCGCTCCAACTGCGACCAGTTTTTTTCTTTTCTGCCACCTCCACCCATTTGGCTCTAATCTCCCCTGCCTCAATTACAGTTTTGGGCTTCCCATCTAGGATGTATCTTTCTATTTCCTCAGGAACACCCTCTGAGAACTGTTCCATTTGCATTAGGAAGGGCAAATCTTCTGGAGATTTAACACTTGCTCCTGATATCCAGGCATCCCAATGTTTCACAATGTGGTAGGCATGTCGGGTAAATGACACGTCTGGTTTCCACCTTAGGGCTCTGAATTGCCAACGGGAATGCTCGGGTGTTAGCCCCATTCTGACTCTCGCCTTGGTTTTAAACAGTTCATACTGGTTCATTTGTTCCTTAGGCATTTCAGTCGCCACCTCAGCTAAGGGTCCACTGAGCTGCGGCCTCAGCTCTACCATGTATCGGTCTGTAGAGATGCTGTACCCAAGGCAGGCCCTTTCAAAGTTTTCTAAGAAGGCCTCAGTATCATCGCCTGTATTGTAGGTGGGGAACTTTCTGGAATGGGAAGTGGTACCTGGAGAAGGATTGCTAGAGTTTGTTGGTATATTCTGCTGAGCCTTTGCCTTCTCCATCTCCAGTGCATACTTCCTCTTTTTTTCCTTCTCCTCCACTTCTTTGTCCCTTGCCTCCATTTCCCTCCTGTGGGCAGTCCCCATTTCTTTTTCCCTGGCCGTGTGTGAGTCCATCTCCATCCGTATGAGTTCTATCTGTCTTTCATGTTCCTTTTGTTTTTCCTCAGCCTCAGATCTGGCTAATTCCAGCTTTTGTTGAACCGTGGAGTCAGTCATCCTAATCTCTCTGTTTTTAACTAACTTTACACCCAAGAGTTAGAAAGAAAACAAAACAAAAAACTTGGCTTGTAAAATTTTGCTGAGCTGTCCGGATACCTATGTTCTCTGATAGTGATTGTCAGCCTACAGAGAAATCCTTAAAAAAACAAACAACCTAACACCTTTGTTTCCAGGCAAATAGGCAGAAAACCCCTCTAGTTGCTCTTAGGGGGGAAAATAAAAAAAAACTTCTTCAGGTCTGTGAAGACTTGTGAATTTCCCTGCAAGAGGTTAACTACCCTGCCTTTAGGTAGAGAAAACTCCAGCTCACAAAAGACAATTCCCTTTTGTCTCTACTCTGGCCCCAAAGCAGAGAAAAAAAAACCTCTAACTGCTTTCAGTTGGAAACCTGCTTTCCAGCAGCCCAAAGGAAAAAAAAATTCCCTTTTAAAATCTGTGCTTCTGATTCAAAAATCTCAAATTGATTTCAAGTAAATCCCACCGCTCTGCCACCCTGTCAAGGTTCCTTCCCCACTCAGAACTCTAGGGTACAGATGTGGGGACCTGCATGAAAACCTCCTAAGCTTACTTTTACCAGCTTAGGTTAAAAATTCCCCAAGGTACAAACTATTTTACCTTTTGCCCTTTGACTTTCACTGCCACCACCAAACGTCTAACAGGGATATGGTTGGGAAAGAGCCTGTGTGGAAACGTCTTTCCCCTCAAAATCCTCCCAAATCTTACACCCCCTTTCCTGGGGAAGGTTTGATAAAACTCCTCACCAATTTGCATAAGTGAACACAGACCCAAACCCTTGGATCTTAAGAACAATGAAAAAAAAAACATTCAGATTCTTAAAAAGAATTTTAATAGGAGAAAAAGTAAAAAGACATCTTCTCTGTAAAATCAGGATGGTAAATACCTTACAGATTCAAAACATAGAGAATCCCTCTAGGGAAAACCTTGAGTTACAAAAAGACACAAAAACAGGAATCTACATTCCATTCAGCACAGCTTCTTTTCTCAGCCATTTAAAGGAATCAGAACCTAATGCATATCTAGCTAGATTACTTACTAAGTTCTAAGACTCCATTCCTGTTCTGTCCCCAGCAAAAGCATCACACAGACCGAGAGAGAGAGGCTTTGTTTCTCCCTCCCCGCAGCTTTTGAAAGTATCTTGTCTCCTCATTGGTCATTTTGGTCAGGTGCCAGCGAGGTTATCCTAGCTTCTAAACCCTTTACAGGTGAAAGGGTTTTTCCTCTGGCCAGGAGGGATTTTAAAGGTGTTTACCCGTCCCTTTATATTTATGACATGTCCCATCCTGGAAGATGATGATCTGGGCTCACTTGTACAAACTTCAGACATTTTGCAGTTGGCCTACAGCAATGTGATCCACCTGAAAATGAAGATGTAAGCCCTCAGGAAACTTTGACTAGTACAGAATGAAGTTGCCTCATACAGAAACACAGGCCATCTTCCGCTCAGTACGCTGACTTCCCATTGAACAATAAATGAAGTTTAAGGTCTCAGTACTTACCTTCAATGGTTTGACCCAGGGATACCTAGACGAATGCCTAAAGCTCCAGGTTGAGGACAGCAGTCATAAAAACAGACATACTAGATCAGACCAAAGATCGATCTAGCCCAGTATCCTGTCTTCCAACAGTGGCCAATTCCAGGTGCTTCAGAGGGACTCTATCCTGGGCATAGAATCATAGAATATCAGGGTTGGAAGGGACCTCAGGAGATCATCTAGTCCAACCCCCTGCTCAAAGCAGGACCAATCCCCAATTAAATCATCCCAGCCAGGGCTTTGTCAAGCCTGACCTTAAAAACTTCTAAGGAAGGAGATTCTACCACCTCCTTAGGTAACGCATTCCAGTGTTTCACCACCCTCCTAGTGAAAAAGTTTTTCCTAATATCCAACCTAAACCTCCCCCACTGCAACTTGAGACCATTACTCCTTGTTCTGTCATCTTCTACCACTGAGAATAGTCTAGAACCATCCTCTTTGGAACCACCTCTCAGGTAGTTGAAAGCAGCTATCAAATCCCCCCTCATTCTTCTCTTCTGCAGACTAAACAATCCCAGTTCCCTCAGCCTCTCCTCATAAGTCATGTGTTCCAGACCCCTAATCATTTTTGTTGCCCTTCGCTGGACTCTCTCCAATTTTTCCACATCTTTCTTGTAGTGTGGGGCCCAAAACTGGACATAGTACTCCAGGTGAGGCCTCACCAATGTCGAATAGAGGGGAACGACCATGTCCCTCAATCCGCTGGCTATGCCCCTACTTATACATCCCAAAATACCATTGGCCTTCTTGGCAACAAGGGCACACTGTCGACTCATATCCAGCTTCTCGTCCACTGTCACCCCTAGGTCCTTTTCCGCAGAACTGTTGCCTAGCCATTCTGTCCCTAGTCTGTAGCGGTGCCGTCCTAAGCGTAGGACCCTGCACTTATCCTTGTTGAACCTCATCAGATTTCTTTTGGCCCAATCCTCCAATTTGTCTAGGTCCCTCTGTATCCTATCCCTACCTGCCACCATATCTACCACTCCTCCTAGTTTAGTATCATCCGCAAATTTGCGGAGAGTGCAATCCACACCATCCTCCAGATCATTTATGAAGATATTGAACAAAACCGGCCCCAGGACCGACCCTTGGGGCACTCCACTTGATACCGGCTGCCAACTAGACATGGAGCCATTGATCACTACCCATTGAGCCCGACAATCTAGCCAACTTTCTACCCACCTTATAGTGCATTCATTCAGCCCATACTTCCTTAACTTACTGACAAGAATACTGTGGGAGACCATGTCAAAAGCTTTGCTAAAGTCAAGAAACAATACATCCACTACTTTCCCTTCATTCACAGAACCAGTAATCTCATCATAGAAGGCGATTAGATTCATGAGGCATGACCTTCCCTTGGTGAATCCATGCTGACTGTTCCTGATCACTTTCCTCGCGTGTAAGTGCTTCAGGATTGATTCCTTGAGGACCTGCTCCATGATTTTTCCGGGGACTGAGGTGAGGCTGACTGGCCTGTAGTTCCCAGGATCCTCCTCCTTCCCTTTTTTAAAGATGGGCACTACATTAGCCTTTTTCCAGTCGTCCGGGACTTCCCCCGATTGCCATGAGTTTTCAAAGATAATGGCCAAAGATAATGGCATCAGAGACTCTAAAAAGGATTTGGGGGTGAGGATGAACTTCCAGTGTAAAGCTGTGGCCAAAAGGACTACTACAATCGTTGGATTCCCAGGGAAATCTTGACTAGGAGTAGGGAGTCTATATTACCATTGTATTTGGGACTGGTGCAATCACAACTGGAATATTGTGTCTAGTTCTGGTATCCATAATTGTTGCAAGAAGTTGATAAATTGAAGAGGGTTCAAAGAAGAGCCAGGAGATTGATTAAAGGTTTAAAAAACACACTGTACAGTGATAGGTACCAGGAGCTCAATTTATTTAGCTTAACAAAAGAGAAGATTAAGGAGCGACATGATCACAATCTGTAAGTACCTACATGGGGAACAAAAATTTGATAATGGGCTCATTAGTCTAATAGACAAAGGTATAGCAAGATTCCATGACTAGAAGCTGAAGGTAGACAAATTCAGACTAGAAATAAGGCATACTTTTTTTTTTAAACAGTGAAGGTAATTAACCATTGGAACATCTTACCAAGGGTTGTGGTAGATTCTCCATTAATCACAATTTTTAAATCAACATTGACTATTTTTCTATAAAGATATACTCTTGTTCAAACAGGAAGCATTTCAATGAAGTCCTATGGCCTGCGTTACACAGGAGGTCAGACTAGATGATCACAATGGTCCTTTTTGGCCTTAAAAATCTATGACACAGTTTTAAATTACAACTTTTCTTTCTTATTACCAGGACTCCTAGCATTTGTATAAAAGGAACTGAATGTTTTCCCCCTTCAAATTCTTTCCCACCTCATCTCAATATATTCACAGTACCTTGAGCCTGAGTGATATCTTTAAGCATTTGTAGCACAACTGCCTTCTTAGCATCTTCTCCTGGAATTGCTAGTTTAAGATACTCCTACCTGCTCCAACTGGTTTTCAACCGAGATTAGCCCACCTACTTCTGTGTTGCTGGAGGTCCTATTTGTTCAGGCCCTTCTCCCACTGGAATGTGACCCAATGTTCCACAAAACCAAAACCTTCAGTTTCATATCACCCACATAGATAATGGTGCAGCTCCACCAATTTCTGCCTTCTGCCGACCCTCATTTATAGGAATGGAAGGATCTCTGAGAGATGACTTGGAATTTTTCTTCTTCACAACACTTCCAAGACAGATGCGTCTTTGGTTCAGCAGTTACAGCATTAGCTTAGGATTTAGGAGATGTGTGTTCAAATCCTTGCTCCACCAACAATATCCTGTGTGACCTCGGGCACATCACTTAACCACTCAGCTCCCCATTTGTGAAATGGGGATAAAAGCATTTCTTTACCTCCCATGAGTGTTTTAAGGATAAATACATTAATGACTGTGAGGTGCTCAGATACTACAGTAATGGGGACCATAAAAGTACCTAAGGCTAACAACCCTGAAGTTTTCAATAATCTTTGTACTTCCATGTGATGCTGTCCATCATGTATTCTAATGTGTATAATCACCAGGAGACTTGCCAACCAACTTCAGATCCCCATCCAATCTTACAGTTATACTTCATGTCTTTGTTCCAGGGAAGCTACACATCATCCTGCTGAATTCTCTGTCCATTCTTCTTTATACGGAATCACTTGATGGTTGCTTGTCATTTTAGAACCGTTAAAAGCCTCTTGGACATCCTTGCCAGTAAGAAGCAAGCAGCTACCCCCTGTAACTTTGTTCCATTCCTCCAAATGTATGTTCAGACACATTTTCTGTAGTTGCCTCACTGAATATTGCAATTCAATACTTCTAGAAGAATTGAATGTTTCTGTTTCTCTTTCCTCTGTTGTTCACAAATTGCCAGTCATCTTCTTTAGTTTCTACACTCTTACGTTCCTTCTTCACCAATCCAGTAGAATTGGTGGCAACAATTCCCAAATCTTGTTGTCCAATAAGTCTTTGCCATCTCAGTTGGTACGCAGCACTGATACTGGTGATTCCAGATCATATATCTTCTTCACCAGCATGGCCACCAACTTAAAATTCCTATACAAGAAATCTCTGCTGTTTTCCAGCATGTAGGAAAACAAAGCACATCCACCACAGGTCATTATGACTGTTCCATTGTTGACAATATCCGCTGCATAGGGTAGCACCATACCTAAACAGAAAGAAACCGCTGTAACTCCCAAACTAATGATGATGCAGAAGGCTGAAAGCCAACAGCAACAGACAGAACCAGGATTCCCCCACCATAACTCTACCTGGTTTTCTAGATGCCGTTCCTGATTTCTTCACCAGTGAAGCTGGTTTGGAACCTTTCTGAGCTGCACCTTTTCCTGCTGCTTTCCTGTCACTCATTTCCCTGAAACAGAATAGAGGCCAGCAGGTTTCTTATTAACTTTAAAGCACTAATGAGCTCAGCTTTGCATGAGCCAGGAGACAGCAACTGCTTTGGTCCTGCAAACACGAATGCATGTGAGTAGCCCCAGTAAATTCAATGGGATTACCTGAGTGTGTCTGCAGTATCAGGCCCACTTGTGGCACGGATGTGGCGGGGAAGGGGAAGTTAATTCTGGTGCTAAGAAACCTCAGCATCTTTGTGAGATATCTTGGTCCCTTCCCCTAATGCTTGTCAAAAACATTTTCAAGTGGTTTAGAACCTAAGGGAATTTTCATCTGAACAAATTCCAGATGTGTAGTGAAGAATAAGAGTACATATCAGTGATGTAGAGGTTTAAAAAGTTACAAGAATGCTATACTTCTAAAAAAAATACCCAGAAAATTCAGAATTAAGGCTCAATTTAAATATTTGACAATATGGAAATGTAGTTAACGCACCCAAACGATCTTAACTTTACCCAGGTTTTATTACAGTGGTGCCCGTAGCTCCCAGGCGAGATCCCAGAGGGATGTCCTTAGAAAAACTGCATAGAAATCAGATACAGCTTTACCCACCACCTTACACAACTCCGGGCACCAGTGACCTCCTCCTCCAGGCGCCCGCGCCGGTAGAGTAGCGGCGCCCGCGGACTTTCCCCGCGTCCTCAGGAGACAAACACCGACGGTCCTCCCCGCCGCGCCGACTCCCTACCGGCCTCCCGCTCCCCCCGTCTGACCGACGCGGGCAGCGCCGCGGGCCCCGACCTGCTGTCCCGGGGCCGCCGTGGGAAAGTCGCGCCCGCCGGCGCCGCTCCAGCTCCCGCGGCCTTCGCCCGTAACGGCAGCCGCCCCAACCGTCACCCGGCAACGGCGACGCCGGAAGCGCACCTGTTCCCAACCGGAACTGAAAGGGCGGGTCTGACCCCTACACGTCACGCCCCAGTTGGTGAAGTGACCGCCCCAGATCAGAACCCCGCCCACTTCCTGCAGCGTCAGGGCCTAACGATACCCCCTGGCCCGGCTTCCCCGGCTCCACCAATCCCCGCGTCGGTACCACGCGGCCCGGCTCCACCAATCCCCGCTCCGGTACCATCATCCCTCCCACCCCCCGGCCCGGCTTCCCCGGCTCCACCAATCCCCGCTCCGGTACCACGCGGCCCGGCTCCCCCGGCTCCACCAATCCCCGCGCCGGTACCATCATCCCTCCCCCACCCGCCCGGCTTCCCTGGCTCCACCAATCCCCGCGCCGGTACCACGCGGCCCGGCTCCCCCGGCTCCACCAATCCCCGCTCCGGTACCACGCGGCCCGGCTCCCCCGGCTCCACCAATCCCCGCTCCGGTACCACGCGGCCCGGCTCCCCCGGCTCCACCAATCCCCGCGCCGGTACTATCATCCCTCCCCCCCCCCCGGCCCGGCTTCCCCGGCTCCACCAATCCCCGCGCCGGTACCACGCGGCCCGGCTCCCCCGGCTCCCCCAATCCCCGCGCCGGTACCACCACCCCTCCCCCCATGCCCATGCAGAGACCTAGTCCCCATTCCCCCCCAGATCTGCAGTGCTCCTGCAAGCATCGCCTTCCCCCATCCCGGCCATGGCCCGTGCAAGCAGCGCCATCCCTCTCACCCTCCGCCAACCCCCCATCCCTCACCCCGTACCGCTCCTCCACCCCAGTTATCCCCAGCGTGCCCCAGCCCCGTCGCCCATCCAGGTCTAACCATCTCCCGCATCAGCGCTGCGGTGCTAGCCGCCACAGCATCATCGCCCATCTGGTGCCAGCTCCCCACACGCACATCACCGCTCCAAAGGCTAAACCCACCCCCACCCCCACCCCACATCAACATGGCTTTAAAGAAAAAAGGTCGTGTCAAACAAGCCTGATTTCATTCTTAGGTGGCATGACAAGCTTGGTTGCTAACGGTAACTAGGTAGGTATAATAGATGTAATGTTGTAGCCGATTTTAGGGTTGCCAAGCATCTGGTTTTTCAACGGAACACCCAGTCGAAAAGGGGCCCTGGCAGTGCTGAGCGGGGCATTAAAAGTCCAGTCAGTGGCGCGGCAAGGCAAAGACAAGTTCCCTGCCTGCCCTGGCTCCAGCCGGCTCCCGGAAGCAGCCAGCATGTCCCTGGGGGCCCTAGCCACAGAGGCTGCCAGGGAGGCTCTGCGCACTGCCACTGCCCTGAGCGCTGGCTCCACAGCTCCCATTGGCTGGGACCACGACCAATGGGAGCTGCGGGGGCAGTGCCTGCAGGCAAGGGAAGCATGCGGAGCATCACTGGCCGGTACTGCACCTAGGAGCCAGGGACATGTCGCTGCTTCCGGGAACCACCTCAGACAAGCGCCGCCTGGAGCCTGTACCACACCCCGAACTCCCCCCATCCCTGAAACCCCTGCAGCCCAACTCCCTTCCAGAGCCTGCACGCCCTCCCACGTGCCAACTGCCTGCCCCACCCTGAGCCCTCTCCTGCACCCAAACTCCCTTCCAAAGCCTGCACCCCCTCCTGCACTCCGAACCCCTTGGCCCCAGCCTGGAACATCAAACCCCTCATCCCTGGCCCACCCCAGAGCCCTCACCCCGCCCCATACCCTGTGACACAGCAGGGCGGGGGGAGTGTTGACCTGGGAATGTGGCAGGGGAGTTTCACAGGGGATGGGAGACCGGAGAGCCTGTAACCTGAGCCAGGAGGGGGAGGGGGAGGGGGAGGTAACACCTCTGCCCGGGAAACTGGACAAAGGCTGCAGGAGAGAGCCTGCTGGGGGGCGTTTTGGTTTCAGTTTGGGGCTGGGTGGCGGAACGCAGGGAACCCCAGGGCTGGGGGTTTAAGCTCCCTGCCCCCCAGAAGGACTTGACTGAGGGGTCCTGGTTGTACCCACAAGCTCTGTTTTAGAATGTGTTCCTATTGTCCAATAAACCTTCCGTTTTACTGGCTGGCTGAGAGTCTCAGGGAATCCCAGGAAGAGGGGTGCAGGCCCCAGATTCCCCCACACTCCGTGACAAGTGGTGGTAGCGGTGGGATGTACTGCACCCCGTGAATGGTGCTTCCTGCAGTAAGTGACTGGGGAACAGTAAAATGAAGGGGGGATTGACGGGGACCAGGCGTGCTGAAGATTCAGAGAGAGACAGTTTCAGGGGGTGATTAAGCCCTGGGAGTGTGTGACCAGAGAGAAGGACTTTTGCAGTAACAGGGTCCCCCAGGGGATTGCAGCAAGCCGTCCCGGGGCAGAGGAGTCTGCAGCTCGACCCTGGCAAAGAGGTGGTGACCTCAAGAAGGACTGGCACCCTAGGGGTTTTTCCTGGAAAAGTGGAAAGCTGCCCAGCCTGCGAGTGGCCAGCAGGGAGATGTACGCTAAACGCCTTAAGAGCAACCTGGTGGAGCTGTGCAGGCAGAGGGGGCTGCACCTTGGGAGGTCCACCAAGGAACAGCTGATTGCCCAGTTAGAGGAGAAGGATCGCTTTGATGACCCGATCCCTGTCCCTGAGGGAAGCCGCCCGGCGGACGCAGTGTGGGCCCTGGGGCCGAACCGGGCTGGGAGGGGTCAGACTGCTGCCGAGGACATCCCGAGACCCTTCCTACCTATGCCTGGGGGAGCGGTTGGGGGAAGCCCAGCGAATACCGAGGGTACCCTGACCCTGGCAGCCATCAGGGGATCCTCCTGGCAGAGCTCCCCATCCCGGGAGCGGAGGGGGCTGGAATGGGAGAGGGAGATGAAAATGAGGGAGCTGGAGGATCATGAAAAGCAGCGTCAGCATGAGGAGAAGCAACGTCAGCATGAGCAGGAGGAGAAGGAGAAACAGAGGCAGCATGAAGAGAAGCAGAGTCAGCATGAGCTGGAGCTGGCCAGGCTGAGGAGCCGTGGGGCCCCAGCTGTGGTGAGTGAGGGGGGACCCAAGACCCAAGGAGTGAGAGGGGACCCAAGACTTGCGGTCACATGCCTACAACTGGTCAACCGAATGCAGGGATATACCCGCAAGCTGGGACCCAAGCTAAAGAGGACCTGCTTGACCTAATCGTACTGGAGCAACTGTATGAACAGTGCCCTTCCGACCTGAGGCTATGATTGGTGGACAAAAAGCTAGAGAACCCACAGCATGCAGGGCAGCTAGCCGACGAGTTTGTGAACAGTCGGTCAGGGGGTAGCAGGGAGGAGTCCCAAAAGAACAGGCCCCCCACGATGCAGAGAGATAGTCACCATGGGACCTCCCAGCGGGGAAATATGGAGATCCCGCTCCCAAAGGGAACACCTGGCGTCAGGACCACCCAGCCTGCTCGAGGGGACCAACGCGACATGAGCTGCTATCACTATGGCCAGAGGGGCCACGTACGGACCCAGTGCCCCAGGCTCAGGGACAGACTGAGCAGACCCAACCTACCCAGAGTTAACTGGGTAGGGACCCAGCTGGACAAGGGGCAGACGGCCCAGGCAAAGGGGGCTGCCAGCTTACCACCTGCTCAGGAGGGAAGAGTACCCCGGGCCAGCTCCTCCAGAGGGCTGGATGCTCTGGACTCAGGGTTCGCGGTTTACAGGGTGGGCACGGGGCTGTCCCTGCGGAGCGAGTGCCTTCTTCCCCTGGAGGTGGATGGGAGGAAGGTCAATGGATACTGGATTTCAGGCGCAGAGGTGACGCTGGCCCGGCCCGAGGTGGTGGCCCCAGATCGGGTGGTGCCCAACACTTACCTGACCCTAACGGGGGTGGGCGGGACCCCATTCAAAGTGCCCATGGCAAGGGTACACTTGAAATGGGGGCCAAGGAGGGCCCCAAGGACGTGGGGGTACACCACCATTTGCCCACTGAGGTTTTGATGGGGGGGACCTAGAGGATTGGCCAGGCAACCCCCAGACCGCCCTGGTTGTGACCCGTAGCCAGAGCCGGCGAGGGGCAATGTGCCCCGACCTCGGGGAGGGTACCTTGCCCAAGGCGCAGGACCCTACCCTGGTGGGGAGGGAGCACCGAGGGGCACGGCTCAGAGAGGCTGTGGCCTCAGACCCGGCCAGTGAGGGGAAACTGGGCCCCATCCCTTCCCCAGCCGCTGAGTTCCAGGCCGAGTTGCAGAAAGATCCCTCCTTGCGGAAGCTCAGGGACCTGGCTGACCTCAGCGTGGTACGGACCATGAGGAGAGATTGCCAGGAGAGGTTCCTGTGGGAGAAGGGGTTACTGTACCAAGAATGGGCTCCCCAGGGGAAGTGGAGTCCTGTGGGATCAGGAGGCAGCTGGTGGTCCCCCAGAAGTATCGCCGCAAGCTACTGTACCTGGCCCATGACATCCCCCTCGCAGGGCACTAGGGAATCCGGCGCACCCGGCAGCGGTTGCTACAGAACTTTTACTGGCCTGGGGTCTTTACCACTGTCCGGCAGTATTGCCGATCCTGTGACCCCTGTCAGAGGGTGGGGAAGGCCCGGGACAAGGGGAAAGCAGCTTTGAAACCATTGCCTATCATAGAGGAACCTTTCCAGAAGGTGGCCATGGACATAGTGGGACCTCTCAGCAAGACGACCCGGTCGGGGAAGAAATACATTCTGGTGGTGGTAGATTTTGCCACCCGCTACCCCGAGGCAGTGCCCTTAGCTTCCATTGAAGCAGACACCGTGGCGGATGTGCTCCTGACCATTTTCAGCCGAGTGGGGTTCCCCAAGGAAGGCTTGACAGACCAAGGATCCAAGTTCATGTCAGCCCTGCTCCGGTGCTTGTGGGAGAAATGTGGGGTCCAGCACGACTGGGCCAAGTACTGGATTGGGGTAAGTACTTACCTCACCTGCTGTTCGCGTACAGGGAGGTGCCCCAGGAGTCTACCGGATTTTTGCCTTTCGAACTGTTATATGGAAGGAGGGTAAGGGGCCCCCGGACCTGATGAGACACGAATGGGAGGGGAAGGCCACTCCCAATGGAGAGTCAGTGGTGGAGTATGTCCTGATCTTCCGAAAGAGACTTGCTGAACTCATGGGCCTGGCCAGGGAGAATCTGGCCAGAGCCCAGAAGAAGAAGTTCTGGTATGACCATATGGCGCGGGCCCATGCCTACGCCACCGGGGATCAGGTTCTCATCCCCGTGAGAAAGAACAAACTACAGGCCGCCTGGGAGGGCCCTTTCAAGGTTGTCAAGCAGCTAAATGAGGTGAACTCTGTGGTGGAGCCATCTAACCGGGCGCACCACCGCCGGGTGTACCATGTGAATATGATGAAGCCATATTATGCCAGGGGGAATGTGGTGTTGGCCATGTGTGGACATTGGGAGGAGCAGGGAGATGACCCTTTAGTAGATCTATTCCCTGGGACCAGAGCTGGTTCACCCCTGGAAACAATTCCCCTCTCGGATCAGCTAACCCCTGCCCAGCAAGCTGAGATCAGGGGGGTGCTGCATCCGTACGGACAGCTGTTTTCCAACCAGCCTGGACGCACTAATCTGACTGTCCACTGGGTGCAGACGGGGTCGCACCCACTGATAAGATGCTCCCCCTTCCGAGTCACAGGGAAAACTGCTCAGGACCTGGAAAGAGAGGTCAGGGACATGCTGGCTTTGGGAGTGATCCAGCCATCTGCCAGCCCTTGGGCCTTGCTGGTGGTGCTGGTCCCCAAAAAGGACGGGTCGATCCAGTTCTGTGTGGACTATCGGAAGCTCAGTGCCATCACTATATCTGATGCCTACCCCATGCCCAGGCCTGATGAGCTCCTAGACAAATTGGGAGGAGCTCAATACCTTACCACTGGATGCAGATGCCCGGCTGAAATCGGCCTTTATCACCCCTCTGGGGCTCTATGAGTTTCTGACCCTGCCTTTCGGCCTCAAGGGAGTGCCATCCACCTTCCAGCGCCTGGTGGACCAGCTACTGAGGGGGATGGAGAGTTTTGCCGTGGCGTATATTGATGACATCTGTGTCTTTAGCCAGACCTGGGAGGACTATGTGTCCCAGGTTAGACAAGTGCTGGACCAACTCCAGGGGGCTGGGCTGACTGTAAAAGCGGAGAAGTGCAAGGTGGGGATGATGGAAGTATCTTACCTGGGCCATCAGGTGGGGAGCAGCCGCCTAAAGCCGGAACCAGCCAAGGTGGAGGTGATCAGAGACTGGCCCGCTCCCCACACCAAAAAGCCGATCCAAGCCTTTATTGGGATGGCAGGATACTACCGAAGATTTGTGCCCCACTTTAGCGCCATCGCCACCCCCATCACTGAACTATGCAAGAAGGGGAAGCCAGACAAGGTGGTCTGGACCGAGCAGTGCCAGGAGGCTTTCCGGGCGCTGAAGGATGTTCTGGTCAGTGGCCCAGTTCTGGCAAACCCAGACTTTGACAAGCCCTTTATGGTGTTCACCGACACCTCTGACACGGGACTGGGGGCGGTGTTAATGCAGGAGGATGAAAAGGGGGAGAGACACCCCATCGTGTACCTGAGCAAGAAGTTGCTACCCTGGGAGCAACACTATGCGGCCATCGAGAAGGAGTGCCTGGCCATGGTGTGGGCCCTCAAGAAACTAGAGCCATATCTCTTCAGGCGACACTTCACCGTGTACACCGACCACTCTCCCCTGACCTGGCTGCACCAGATGAAAGGAGCCAACGCCAAGCTCCTGAGATGGAGCCTGCTCCTGCAGGATTACGACATGGACGTGGTCCATGCGAAGGGAAGTGCCAACCTGATAGCGGATGTGCTGTCCTGGAGAGGGAGCCCTGAACTTCCCCAGGTCACTGGTCAGAGCGACCCCGCTCAGTTCAGTCTCAAAGGGGGGAAAGATGGGACGCAGCAGGGAGGGGGGAGTGGTGACCTGGGAATGTGGCAGGGGAGTTTCACGGGGGATGGGAGACTGGAGAGCTGGTAACCTGAGCCAGGAGGGGAAGGGGGAGGTGACACCTCTGCCCGGGGAAACTGGACAAAGGCTGCAGGAGAGAGCCTGCGGGGGAGGGGCGGGTTTTGGTTTCAGTTTGGTGCTGGGTGGTGGAACGCAGGGAACCCCCGGGCTGGGGTCTAAGCTCCCTGGCCCCCAGAAGGACTTGACTGAGGGGTCCTGGTTGTACCCACAAGCTCTGTTTTAGACTGTGTTCCTGTGGTCCAATAAACCTTCTGTTTTACTGGCTGGCTGAGAGTCTCAGTGAATCCCAGGAAGAGGGGTGCAGGCCCTGGACTCCCCCACACTCCGTGACAACACCCTGGCCCACCCCAGAACCCTCACTCTACCACATACCCCAACCCTCTTCCCCAGCCCAGAGTCCTCTCACACACCCTAGACCCCTAATTTCTGGCCCCACCCCAGAGCCCACACCACCAGCCAGAGCCCTCAACCTCACCCCTTTCCACACCCAAACCTTCTGCCTCAGCCCGGAGTACCCTCTTACACTCCAAACCCCTTGGCCCCCCCAGCCCAGAGCTGCCTCCTGCACCCCGAAACCCTTGTTCCCAGCCCCACCCCAGAGCCTGCACCCCCAGCCAGAGCCCTCACCCCCAGCCCAGAGCCTGTACCCCCTACCACACCCGAACCTCCTGCCCCAGCCCAGAGCTCCCTCCCACATTCTGAACCCCCTTAGCTCCATCCCCTAGCCTGGAACCCCCTCCTGCACCGCAAACCTCTCATCCCTGGCCCACCCCAGAGCCTGCACCCACAGCCGGAGCCCTCACCCCCTCCTGCACCCCAACCCCCTGCCACAGCCTGGTGAAAATGAGCGAGTGAGGGTGGGGGAGAGCAAGCAACAGAGGGAGGGGGAATGGAGTGAGTGGAGGGGGAGGGGCCTTGAAGAAGGGGCGGGGCCTTGGGGAAGGGGACAGGGCAAGGATGTTTGGTTTTCTGCAGTCAGAAGGTTGGCAACCCTAGAATTGGTCCCAGGATATTAGAGAGACAAAGTGGAGGAGGTAATATCTTTTATTGGACCAACTTCTGTTGGTGAGAGAGAGACACTTTCGAGCTTACCCAGACCTGAAGACTCTGTGTAGTCTGAAATCTTCTCTCTCTCACCAACAGAAGTTGGTCCAATAAAAGATATTACCTCCCCCACCTTGTCTCTTTACATATAATATACTTGGAGTTTCTGTAAGGCATTTTACTTATTACCCCAGGACATTCTGATTTTAAAAGTAGCACTATAAATATCAATAAAGCACATGTTAAATGAATTAAGAATTGGCTGACTGGTCGGGGCGTCATTCGTGAATGAGGATGTTTCTAGTGGGGCTCTGCGGGGATTGGTTCTAGGTCTGAGACAATTCAACGTTATTAATGATTTGGCAGAAAGTATAAAATCACTGCCAGTAAAATTTGCAGGTGACAAAAGACTGGCAGAGTGGTAAATAATGATAAGGACAGGGCAGTCATATTGAAACAAAACATGTTTTTATCCAGCCAAATGCAGTTACACAGCAAGTAACAAAAAATCCAGGCCATACCTACAGAATGGGGCATGTATCCTGGAAAGCAGTGGCTGAAAAGCATTTAGGGGTCATAGTGGACAAGCAATTCATCATGAGCTCCCAGTTTGGTGCTGTAGCAAAATAGGGTAATGCGATCCTTGGATGCATAAACAGAGCAGTAGTGAGTAAGAGTAAGAGTAGGGAGGGGATTTTACCTCTGTTGGTGAGATCAATATTGGAATATTATGTCCAGTTCAAGTGTCCACATTTTTTAAAAAGGAAGAATTTAAGAAGGTGCAGAAAAGATGTGAAGGTCTGGGGAAAATATGAAAACTTTCAAAAAAAAAAAAAAAGAGGGGAGTTTCCTTTTTTTTTAAAAAAAAACAAAGGCCTAGTATGGAAACATTGGAAATTTTGGGAAACTGTTATATGAAATATATTCACTCTGAGTGAACAGTGAAAGAGGAATGAAAAAACAAAAAAGGAAAAACTTGAGCAATGCTAGCATTTCCAAGAAAAAAAACTAGTAACTTTAGATTATATTATCCTGGTTCATAAGATGGCTAGTTTTATCTACAATTACAACACTATATATATGATAATGCACTGTTAAATACTCTGGTATTATTGTTACTATAAAGTTTGGCCAATGTACATGGCAGAGGGGCATTGCTGGCGCATGATGGCATCTATCACATTAGTAGACGTGCAAGTGAACGAGCCCCGGATGGCGTGGCTGATGTGGTTGGGTCCTCTGATGGTGTCGCTAGAGTAGATATGGGGACAGAGTTGGCAATGAGGTTTGTTACAGGGATTGGTTCC
The DNA here is from genome assembly GCF_965140285.1 of Lepidochelys kempii. Taxonomy (NCBI): domain Eukaryota; kingdom Metazoa; phylum Chordata; order Testudines; family Cheloniidae; genus Lepidochelys; species Lepidochelys kempii. The sequence goes on along the minus strand of NC_136381.1, from coordinate 267,950 downwards.
TGGGTTAGTATTTCTGTGGTGCAGCAACTACACACTACACCACAGAAACACTAACCCAGGAACCAATCCCTGTAACAAACCCTGTTGCCTACTCTGTCCCCATATCTACTCTAGCGACACCATCAGAGGACCCAACCGCATCAGCCACACCAGCAGGGGCTCATTCACCTGCACGTCTGCCAATGTGATATGCGCCAGCAATGCCCCTCTGCCATGTACATTGGCCAAACTGGACAGTCTCTATGCAAAAGAATAAACGGACACAAATCAGACATCAGGAATGGTAACATACAAAAGCCAGTCGGAGAACACTTCAATCTCCCTGCACATTCTATAACAGATTTAAAAGTAGTCATACTTCAACAAAAAACTTCAAAAACAGACTTTAAAGAGAAACTGCAGAACTAAAATTCATTTGCAGATTTAACACCATTAATTTGGGCTTGAAAAGAGACTGGGAGTGTCTACAAAAGCAACTTTCCCTCTCTTGGTATTGATACTTTCTCATCAATTATTGGGAGTGGACTACATCCAGCCTGATTGAATTGGCCCTGTCAACACTGGTTCCGCACTTGTAAGGTAAATCCCTTCTCTTCATGTATAATAATGCCTGCATCTGTAATTTTCACTCCATGTATCTGAAGAAGTGGGTTTTTTACCCACGAAAGCCTATGTCCAAATAGTTAGTCTTTATGGTGCCACCGGACTCCTCATTGTTTCTGTGGATACAGATGAACACAGCTACCCCCTGATACTTAAAAAAATCTGTAACTGACAGGTGAAACTAGAGGGGGCTAATGCTAATTCCAGCCCTCTGCTCTTAGACCCCCTTCAGCTGTCAATCTTGTTTATTAATAAAGTGGTGGATGTCCTCCACCAGCTACACCTATGAAGGAAGATGCAATACAATTGAGAGTCACTTTGTGGATCTGGGATGGCAGCGAGGCAGGTGATAGTCTCACAGAGTCTCTTGGTATCAAATACCAGGCCAGAGATGAGAAGACAGACTGGAGACCAAACAATGGAGTCACCAGGGCTGTAGATAGTATAGATGTGTGTTTGAATTTGCTGAACAATTAATAGCTTCTATGTTAAGAGTCAGTCAGGATTAGAATCTGTATTTAAACAGGAGAGACCTCCTGGATACTGACATGAGAAATACTGGCTACTGACTCAGGATAAAAACTGGCAAGGCTTGTTAGTCAGCTTCAGAGTAAGTAGGAAGAGAGGAGGAAGGGGAGCTTGCACTTAACCCAGATAATCTTGTATATGCTATACTGCATATGTGCAAAATAAGAAAGTGACTGGAACTGATCAGAAAGAGGAATGAGTATTATTAATAGACTTTAAGGCCAAAGGGATCATTATGATCATCTAGTCTGATCTCTTGCCTAACACAGACCAGAAAATTTAAAACACCAGGAAGAGTCGGTGCACAAACACAAGGAGCACGGGAAACAAGGAAGAAAAACTACAAGTGACTCTGCCCACTGGGTCTCTAGGGCTCTTGGCAGGCAACTCCACCCCCTGGGTTTCTAGGGCTTTCCATCTGTCTTCAGTTATAAGTTCTTTGGTGGTAGATAATCTCTTTTTATTTGTTTCTCGTACATGGTTGGCCTTTAACAAGTAAGAAATTTTTCATATGTCTAGCTCCCTCTATTCCTGTCTCTCTCCTGTACAGTGAAAGTGACATTCCAGTCTGAGAATTATTCCACTTTATTTCATTTAGGTATAAAAGTAGGTGGTTGTGAGGCTCAGATACTAAATTGTAGGGGCCACTGAGATAGATAGATGTAGATTTAGATGGGTGGGAGGCGCGGGGAAGGAGCGGGAGGCGCTGATCTGTGAGGCCCGCCAGCGGGCAGGAAGGGCTGAGGGCTGGGAGGGGGAGCTGATAGGGTGGCTGTCATTTTTTCACCATGGGTGCTCCAGCTCTGGAGCACGCACGGAGTCTGCGCCTATGATCCCAACTATACATATAAAATGATGGGGTCTAAATTAGTTACTGTTACTACCCAAGAGAGATCTTGGAGTCATTATGGATAGTTCTCTGAAAACATCCACTCAGTGTGCAACAGCAGTCAAAAAAGCGAACCGAATGTTGGGAAAGGGATAGATAAGAAGACAGAAAATATCCTATTGCCTATATATAAATCCATAGTACGCCCACATCTTGAATACTGCATGCAGATGTGGTTGCTCCATCTTAAAAAGATATGTAGGAATTTGAAATGGTTCAGAAAAGGGAAACAAAAATTATTAGGGATATGGAACAGCTTCCATATGAGGAGAGATTAATAAGGTTTGGACTTTTCAGCTTGGAAAAGAGGCTACTAAGGGGGGATATGATAGAGGTCTATAAAATCATGACTGGTGTGGAGAAAATAAATAAGGAAGTGTTATTTACTCCTTCTCATAACACAAAAACTAAGAGTCACCAAATGAAATAGGCAGCAGGTTTAAAACAAAAGGAAATATTTCTTCACACAATGCACAGTCAACCTGTGGAACTCTTTGCTAGAGGACGTTGTGAAGGCTAAGACTGTAACAGGGTTCAAAAAAGAACTAGATAAATTCATGGAGGACAGTTCCATCAACGGCTATCAGCCAGGATGGACAGGGATGATGTCTCTAGCCTCTGTTTGCCAGAAGCTGGGAATTGGCAACGGGATGGATCACTTGACGATTACCTGTTCTGTTTGTCCCCTCTGGGTCACCTGGCATTGGTCACTGTTGGAAGACATGATACTGGGCTAGATGGACCTTTGGTCTGACCAAGTATGGCTGTTCTTATGTTCTTATATCCTACTTTCCTTCCAGCCTCTCCCGCCCCAGCCTTTCAGGAAATGTATTAATTCCCCACAGCTGGTCATGCCCCACTGCCCTGTACATACCTGCAGTAAAGGCCAACCGCAATGGTCCTTTCTAAAGAGAATGGGCTAATTTTTTTGCTGGTGACCTAGAGATAGGGCATTTTACACCCCTCACAAAAAAGCAGAGTCATTTAAGGTGAAAAAGATGAGAAGCATAAATAGTAGGATGCTGCCAATAGAGTTAAGAGGGTTTACAGTTTCAGTCTCTACTTCCTGTTTGGTTTGTTAATGACTTAACTTCTTGTCATCAAGACAAATAAAGAACAGAAACAATAGAATATCTCAGAAAAGCTCATGGTGTGCCCATGAAAGTGAGGAGGTGAGACAAGCTCCCATGGGTGGGGGAGAAGAGAGGAGACAGATAAACTCTCATCATGATGAGCTTCTGTGATGCTGGCCAGGCTGAGCAAATTATTTGCGACAAGGTCAGTGAAGGGCTTATCAACCACAGATCTTACATAGATCATTGTGAGGCTGAGATCCTGCTGTAAAGCTGTGTTGTGCCTGTGCGAGGCAGATGTTTATTAATTGGGTTTAACTGGCCAATGGTCTTTCCAGCAACTGGCTGGTGTTTTCTTTGTCTATTTCTTCCTATTATGACTTGTAGAGGGAAGGGATGACCTCAATGCTTTGGGTGTGAGGGGTCTGTCTCTCTTCTGCACTTTGGCAACTCTCATGTAGCATGTCATGCGAAAAAAGTCCTGGATCAGAACTGGATGGTCAGCCTCAGTGACAGTGGTGGTGATCTAGGGTGTGCCAGGTACTCAGAGAGCAGCTAGACTGCTTCATTCCCCAGCTGCTGGTGATGCGTCAGATGCCAAGGTATAGAAAATGTTCTCAGCAACCCTGCGTGCTAGACTGCTGCTGTGTTCTGGGAACGGACAACGCTAGAGAAGCCTAGAGTAGTGCAAAGCGGGGGTGCAAATGGGAGGCTGACTTTATACTCCCCTCCATTTACTTGCTCCAAGCAACCCATGTCCTGATGCAGTGCTGGGACCTGGCAGCAGTGCAAGGGAATTGGAGAGACCAAGGGTACTGCTTCATGGGTCACAAATTAAAAACTTCCAGACCCACGAGATTTAGCGGCTAAACTGGTTCCTAGAGGTGAGGGCGGGACCCAGGTTCTGCTCCTCTTGAGAGGGTGGAGATCCTCTAGCTGTTGGAGGCATCTCATTGATGGAGGGAGGTTTTATATAGACACAGTATGTATTTTAAGAGCTATAGCAATTGCAGTTTCGCTCATCTGATGACTGTGTCCTACTGTCTCTGCTGCTGGGAAGAAGGAGGAAAGAGATGATGCTACAGAGCCTGTTAAGTTCTCCTCTGCCTGCCGTAGCTGGTGTGATACATGAAGTGGTGTGGGGGAGGGGGGGCAGAGTAGCTCCCTTTGGTGGACACCCAGCCAGCCAGTTAGCTGTAAAATCCCACTTGGTCTGTTCTCTGCTTCCTTTACCTGTAAAGGGTTAACAAACCCCCAGGTAAAAGAAAAGGAGTGGGCATCTGACCAAAAGGGTTAATGGGAAGGCAGAACTTTTTAAAATTGGGAAAGAAACTTTCCTTTTGTCTATTGTTCTCTGGGCTGCAGGGACATTGGAAAAAGGCTAATGTAATGCCCATCTTTAAAAAAGGGAAGGAGGAGGGTCCTGGGAACTACAGCTCAGTCAGCCTCACCTCAGTCCCTGGAAAAATCATGGAGCAGGTCCTCAAGGAATCAATTCTGAAGCACTTAGAGGAGAGGAAAGTGATCAGGAACAGTCAGCATGGATTCACCAAGGGCAAGTCATGCCTGACTAATCTAATTGCCTTCTATGATGAGATAACTGGCTCTGTGGATGAGGGGAAAGCAGTGGGCGTGTTGTTCCTCGACTTTAGCAAAGCTTGTGACACGGTCTCCCACAGTATTCTTGTCAGCAAGTTAAGGAAGTATGGGCTGGATGAATGCACTATAAGGTGGGTAGAAAGCTGGCTAGATGGTCGGGCTCAACGGGTAGTGATCAATGGCTCCATGTTTAGTTGGCAGCCGGTATCAAGTGGAGTGCCCCAAGGGTCGGTCCTGGGGCCGGTTTTGTTCAATATCTTCATAAATGATCTGGAGGATGGTGTGGATTGCACCCTCAGCAAATTTGCGGATGATACTAAACTGGGAGGAGTGGTAGATATGCTGGAGGGGAGGGATAGGATACAGAAGGACCTAGACAAATTGGAGGATTGGGCCAAAAGAAATCTGATGGGGTTCAACAAGGACAAGTGCAGAGTCCTGCACTTAGGACGGAAGAATCCCATGCACCACTACAGACTAGGAACCGAAAGGCTCGGCAGCAGTTCTGCGGAAAAGGACCTAGGGGTGACAGTGGACGAGAAGCTGGATATGAGTCAGCAGTGTGCCCTTGTTGCCAAGAAGGCCAATGGCATTTTGGGATGTATAAGTAGGGGCATAGCGAGCAGATCGAGGGACGTGATCGTTCCCCTCTATTCGACATTGGTGAGGCCTCATCTGGAGTACTGTGTCCAGTTTTGGGCCCCACACTTCAAGAAGGATGTGGATAAATTGGAGAGAGTCCAGCGAAGGGCAACAAAAATGATTAGGGGTCTAGAACACATGACTTATGAGGAGTGGCTGCGGGAGCTGCGATTGTTTAGCCTGCAGAAGAGAAGAATGAGGGGGGATTTGATAGCTGCTTTCAACTACCTGAAAGGGGGTTCCAAAGAGGATGGCTCTAGACTGTTCTCAATGGTAGCAGATGACAGAACGAGGAGTAATGGTCTCAAGTTGCAGTGGGGGAGGTTTAGATTGGATATTAGGAAAAACTTTTTCACTAAGAGGGTGGTGAAACACTGGAATGCGTTACCTAGGGAGGTGGTAGAATCTCCTTCCTTAGAGGTTTTTAAGGTCAGGCTTGACAAAGCCCTGGCTGGGATGATTTAACTGGGAATTGGTCCTGCTTCAAGCAGGGGGTTGGACTAGATGACCTTCTGGGGTCCCTTCCAACCCTGATATTCTATGAACTCCTTGATTTTCATGCGGCACTGCTGCAGGTCCCTGTTATAGCCTCTGTCCATCATGCCCTTGGAGATTTTTTCAAATATATTGGCATTTCATCTTTTGGAACGGAGTTCTGATAGCACAGATTTGTCTCCCCATACAGCAATCAGATCCAGTACCTCCCGTTCAGTCCGTGCTGGAGCTCTTTTGTGATTCTGGGACTGCATGGTCACCTGTGCTGATGAGCTCACCACGCTGGCCAAACAGGAAAAGAAATGCAAAAGTTCCCGGTGCTTTTCCTGTGTTCCTGGCTAGTGCATTTGAGTTGAAAGCGCTGTCCAGAGCAGTCACAATGGAGCACTCTGGGTTAGCTCCCGGAGGCCAATACCATCGAATTGCGTCCACACTACCCCAAATTCGACCCGGCGATGTCGATTTTAGCGCTAATGCCCTCATCAGGGAGGAGTACAGAAATCAATTTTAAGAGCCCTTTAAGTCGACAAAAATGGCTTCATCATGTGGATGGGTGCAGGGTTAAATCAATCTAATGCTGCTAAATTCGACCTAAACTCGTAATGTGGACCAGGGCTAAGTGAGACGATCAAAGTGGCCCCTTCTGGCTTCAGAATCTATAAAAGGATAGAGTACTGGTTCTGAGATTTGGCTAAGAAGAGATCATTAGAGACTTTGGTGAGAGTGGTTTTAGTTGAGTGCAAGAGGCAAAGCCAGATTGAAGAGGCTCTAGGATGGAACTGGAGGAAAAGAACTCCAGAAAGGAATGGTAAACACCACATTCAATATGTTGAGAGATGAAAAAGAGAAGGGAGATGGTGCAGTAGTTGAAGAGGCACAGTCTGTAGCCAGATCGCTCTCAATCTAGGTTAATGACAGAATGCAACAGGGGATGAAAGAAAGAAAGAGGTAAACAAGAAATGAGCCAGATTACAGTTAGTGGGAGCAGCTACAGAAGCAGCCAAAGCAGGGACTGCTGCACTGGGGGAAGTGGGGGGGGGATGGAGGGGGAAGAGGATAAACGGGGCATAGCTGTGCCTTCCCCTCTTCCTAACGTCCTCTGGAGTCAAAGCTATGCATGGGAGACTCCTCACACACTCTCGGGGCACACTCTTCACCAATACAGCTATGCTAGTATACATTTGAAGCATGCCTCATAAGTGGTGGCTCAAATATTTCTCAGGGGTTGCTGTGCTTCAGGTGGTGTCAAGGGATGAAAATTGTGTGAGGGATGGTGGGGAGGGTAACACTGTTGGTCTGGATTAGAGTTTTCTACCTACTCTGGCTCTTGTATTTGATTGATCTTTTCTGTAAAATACAACAAGAAATTTTCTCTTCTCCTTCCTCAGCTGCAGCAGCACAAAGGGAAAGACCTTTCCCCTAGGACTGGAAAAACCAGCTGTCAAGGCTGAATCCCCACCCTGCCCTCACTCTGAGTGCAGGAAGTGGGGGCCTGCAAGGATTTTAAAAATTAATAGGTTTCAGAGCAGCAGCCATGTCAGCCTATATTCACAAAAAGAAAAGGAGGACTTGTGGCACCTTAGAGACTAATGAATTTATTTGAGTGTAAGCTTTCGTGAGCTACAGCTCACCTCATCGGATGCATTCAAAAATTAATACTTGCCACTCCAGGCTTGTATTACACTCTGAAGGTTACAGCTTTTCTCTGACCTTGGCTTGGTAAATGCTGCCACCACGCAAATGCAAAAAAAACCCCTTTGAACCCAGGAAGGAGCACTTGGGAATTCCTCCCTGGGGGGTACCCTCAAGCCCTTTCACCCCCGCTCTGGGCAGGAGCTGAGAAAGAAAACAAACAAAATTAGTTGTGGCTACCAGCTAATCAAACAACATGCACAAACCTCTTAGGACACCAAAAATCCAATCCTGTTCTTAAAAAAGGTAAATTTTATTTACAAACAAGAAGGAAAAAATTACATCTGGAATGTAGGCTTTTTGCTACATCTTAACAGAAACAATTACAAAAATTAAGCACCCAAAATAGCTTTCTTGGGGGTTCAAATTAAAGGTTACAAGCAAACAAAAGCATCTGGGGTTAGCACAGAGGAGATCCACAAGCCAAATAAAGATAAACCTGATCGCATCTAGCTAAATGTTCCCTATCCACATAATTTCTTCTAGGTATGGAAGATACCTTTTCATACCTGGTTCAAACCTTACACAGCATTTCTGCTTATAGCATTGCTGCTCCATGTCATAGAATCATAGAATATCAGAGTTGGAAGGGACCTCAGGAGGTCATCTAGTCCAACCCCCTACTCAAAGCAGGACCAATCCCCAACTAAATCATCCCAGCCAGGGCTTTGTCAAGGCTGACCTTAAAAATATCTAAGGAAGGAGATTCCACCACCTCCCTAGGTAACACATTCCAGTGTTTCACCACCCTCCTAGTGAAAAAGTTTTTCCTAATATCCAACCTAAACCTGCCCCACTGCAACTTGAGACCATTACTCAAGCAGAAAATGAACGCGAGGACAGGAGGGACAGGCAAGATGAAAGGTTGCAGGAGCAAGAGGAGAGGCGGTGGCTACTGGGGGATCAAACTGATATGCTCCAGCATCTGGTGGAGCTGCAGGAAAGGCAACAGGGGCACAGATCACCGCTGCAGCCCCTGTGTAACCGCCCACCCTCCTCCCCAATTTCCATAGCCTCCTCATCCAGACACCCAGGAACGCAGGGGAGGGGGCTCTGGAGTCAAAGCTATGCAGGGGAACCCAGCCACTCCACCCCAGAGGACTGCCCAAGCAACAGAAGGCTGGCATTCAATAAGTTTTGAAGTGCAGTGTGGCCTTGTCCTTCCCTCCTCCACCACCCTATCCAATGCTTCCCTCCTTCCCCACTCCTCCCAGGCTACCTTGGCAGTTATCCCCCTATTTGTGTGATGAATTAATAAAGAATGCCTGATTTTGAAACAACAATGACTTTATTGCCTCTACACGCGGTGATCGAAGCGGGGAGGGCGGTTGGTTACAGGGAAGTAGAGTGAACCAAGGTGGTGGGTTTTCATCAAACAGAACTGTCACACTGTAGCCTGGTCAGCCATGAAACTGGTTTTCAAAGCTTCTCTGATGTGCAGCGCACCCTGCTGTGCTCTTCTAACCGCCCTGGTGTCTGGCTGCGCGTAATCAGCGGCCAGGCAATTTGCCTCACCCTCCCACCCTGCCATAAACGTCTCCCCCTTACTCTCACAGATATTGTGGAGCACACAGCAAGCAGCAATAACAATGGGAATATTGGTTTCGCTGGAGGTCTAACCAAGTCAGTAAACTGCGCCAGCGTGCTTTAAAATGTCCAAATGCACATTCTACCACCATTCTGCACTTGCTCAGCCTATAGTTGAATAGCTCCTGACTACTGTCCAGGGTGCCTGTGTATGGCTTCATGACCCATGGCATTAAGGGGTAAGCTGGGTCCCTAAGGATAACTATAGGCATTTCAACATCCCCAACAGTTGTTTTCTGGTCTGGGAAGTAAGTCCCTTCCTGCAGCTGTTCAAACAGACCAGAGTTCCTGAAGATGCGAGCGTCATGAGCGGGAATCTGGGAGGCAGTGACCATGAGTTGGTTGAGTTCAGGATCCTGACGCAGGGAAGAAAGGTAAGCAGCAGGATACGGACCCTGGACTTCAGGAAAGCAGACTTCGACTCCCTCAGGGAACGGATGGCCAGGATCCCCTGGGGGACTAACTTGAAGGGGAAAGGAGTCCAGGAGAGCTGGCTGTATTTCAAGGAATCCCTGTTGAGGTTACAGGGACAAACCATCCCAATGAGTCGAAAGAATAGTAAATATGGCAGGCGACCAGCTTGGCTTAATGGTGAAATCCTAGCGGATCTTAAACATAGCTTACAAGAAGCTTACAAGAAGTGGAAGGTTGGACATATGACCAGGGAAGAGTATAAAAATATTGCTCGGGCATGTAGGAATGCTATCAGGAGGGCCAAATCGCACCTGGAGCTGCAGCTAGCCAGAGATGTCAAGAGTAACAAGAAGGGTTTCTTCAGGTATGTTGGCAACAAGAAGAAAGCCAAGGAATGTGTGGGCCCCTTACTGAATGAGGGAGGCAACCTAGTGACAGAGGATGTGGAAAAAGCTAATGTACTCAATGCTTTTTTTGCCTCTGTTTTCACTAACAAGGTCAGCTCCCAGACTGCTGCGCTGGGCATCATAAAATGCGGAAGAGATGGCCAGCCCTCTGTGGAGATAGAGTCGGTTAGGGACTATTTAGAAAAGCTGGACGTGCACAAGTCCATGGGGCCGGACGAGTTGCATCCGAGAGTGCTGAAGGAATTGGCGGCTGTGATTGCAGAGCCACTGGCCATTATCTTTGAAAACTCGTGGTGAACCGGGGAAGTCCCGGATGACTGGAAAAAGGCTAATGTAGTGCCAATCTTTAAAAAAGGGAAGAAGGAAGATCCTGGGAACTACAGGCCAGTCAGCCTCACCTCAGTCCCTGGAAAAATCATGGAGCAGGTCCTCAAAGAATCAATCCTGAAGCACTTGCATGAGAGGAAAGTGATCAGGAACAGCCAGCATGGATTCACCAAGGGAAGGTCATGCCTGACTAATCTAATCGCCTTTTATGATGAGATTACTGGTTCTGTGGATGAAGGGAAAGCAGTGGATGTATTGTTTCTTGACTTTAGCAAAGCTTTTGACACGGTCTCCCATAGTATTCTTGTCAGCAAGTTAAGGAAGTATGGGCTGGATGAATGCACTATAAGGTGGGTAGAAAGCTGGCTAGATTGTCGGGCTCAACGGGTAGTGATCAATGGCTCCATGTCTAGTTGGCAGCCGGTATCAAGTGGAGTGCCCCAAGGGTCGGTCCTGGGGCCGGTTTTATTCAATATCTTCATAAATGATCTGGAGGATGGTGTGGATTGCACTCTCAGCAAATTTGCGGATGATACTAAACTGGGAGGAGTGGTAGATATGCTGGAGGGGAGGGATAGGATACAGAAGGACCTAGACCAATTGGAAGATTGGGCCAAAAGGAATCTGATGAGGTTCAATAAGGATAAGTGCAGGGTCCTGCACTTAGGACGGAAGAACCCAATGCACAGCTACAGACTAGGGACCGAATGGCTAGGCAGCAGTTCTGCGGAAAAGGACCTAGGGGTGACAGTGGACGAGAAGCTGGATATGAGTCAGCAGTGTGCCCTTGTTGCCAAGAAGGCCAATGGCATTTTGGGATGTATAAGTAGGGGCATAGCGAGCAGATCGAGGGACGTGATCGTTCCCCTCTATTCGACATTGGTGAGGCCTCATCTGGAGTACTGTGTCCAGTTTTGGGCCCCACACTTCAAGAAGGATGTGGATAAATTGGAGAGAGTCCAGCGAAGGGCAACAAAAATGATTAGGGGACTGGAACACATGAGTTATGAGGAGAGGCTGAGGGAGCTGGGATTGTTTAGCCTGCAGAAGAGAAGAATGAGGGGGGATTTGATAGCTGCTTTCAACTACCTGAAAGGGGGTTCCAAAGAGGATGGCTCTAGACTGTTCTCAATGGTAGCAGATGACAGAACGAGGAGTAATGGTCTCAAGTTGCAGTGGGGGAGGTTTAGATTGGATATTAGGAAAAACTTTTTCACTAGGAGGGTGGTGAAACACTGGAATGCGTTACCTAGGGAGGTGGTAGAATCTCCTTCCTTAGAGGTTTTTAAGGTCAGGCTTGACAAAGCCCTGGCTGGGATGATTTAACTGGGAATTGGTCCTGCTTTGAGCAGGGGGTTGGACTAGATGACCTTCTGGGGTCCCTTCCAACCCTGATATTCTATGATTCTATGTACCTTTCCCAGCCATCCCACGTTGATGTTGGTGAAACGTCCCTTGTGATCCACCAGTGCTTGCAGCACCACTGAAAAGTACCCCTTGCGGTTTATGTACTTGCTGGCTTGGTGCTCCGGTGCCAAGATAGGGGTATGGGTTCCTTCTGTGGCCCCACCACAGCTAGGGAATCCCATTGTGGCAAAGCCATCCACTATGACCTGCACATTTCCCAGAGTCACTACCCTTGATAGCAGCAGCTCAGTGATTGCATTGGTTACTTGGATCACAGCAGCCCCCACAGTAGATTTGTCCACTCCAAATTGATTCCTGACTGACGGGTAGCTGTCTGGCATTGCAAGCTTCCAGAGGGCTATCGCCATTTGCTTGTGAACTGTGAGGGCTGCTCTCATCTTGGTATTCTTGTGCTTCAAGGCAGGGGAAAGCAAGTCACAAAGTTCCATGAAAGCGCCCTTACGCATGCGAAAGTATCTCAGCCACTGGAAATCATCCCAGACCTGCAACACTATGCGGTCCCACCAGTCTATGCTTGTTTCCCGGGCCCAGAATTGGCGTTCCATGGTATGAGCCTGCCCCACTGCCACCAGGATGTCCAAATTGCCAGGGCCCATACTTTGAGAGAAGTCTGTATCCATGTCCTCATCACTCTTGTCACCGCGCTGCGGTTGCCTTCTCGCCTGCTTTTGCAGGTTCTGGTTCTGCACATACTGCAGGATAATGTGTGAGGTGTTTACAATGCTCATAACCGCTGCAGTGATCTGAGCGGGCTCCATGCTTGCCGTGGTATGGTGTCTGCAGGAGAGCAGAATTGCAGCGGAAGTGGTGGCTGATGACAGATGCCACGAGAATAGATATTTATAGAGAATGACAAGAGGACCTGCAAGGTGAATTCATGAGAGCAGAGTTGCAGCAGAAGCGGTGGAGGATGACGTTTAACACTGCGCACATTTCCCGAGGAAGGACACACGTACCTGGGAGCCCATGACAGACAACATGGAGAAATTCGCCATTGAGACAATAGTAGCAGAGCAGAGTTGCAGCAGAAGTGGTGGGTGATGACGGTTAGAGTCCTCCTACATTGTCTGCTGAAAGCAGAATGGCGTCCACACGGAAAAAAGGCGCAAAATGATTGTCTGCCATTCCTTTCATGGAGGGAGGGGTGACTGACGACATGTACCCAAAACTACCCACGACAATGTTTTTGGCCCATCAGGCATTGGGAGCTTAACCCAGAATTCCAATGGGCAGCGGAGACTGTGGGAACTGTGAGATAGCTACCCACAGTGCACCACTCCGTAAGTCGATGCTAGCCACGGTAGTGAGGATGCACTCTGCCGACTTAATGCACTTAGTGTGGACATACACAATTGTCATAAATATAAAGGGAAGGGTAAAAACCTTTAAATCCCTCCTGGCCAGAGGAAAAGCCCTTTCATCTGTAAAGGGTTAAGAAGCTAAGATAACCTCACTGGCACCTGACCAAAATGACCAGTGAGGAGACAAGATACTTTCAAAGCTGGAGGGGGGTGAGGAACAAAGGGTTCTCTCTGTCTGTGTGATGCTTTTGCCAGGACCAGAGCAGGAATGCAGGTCAGAACTCCTGTAAAGAGTTAGTAAGCAATCTAGTTAGATATGCATTAGATTCTGTTTTCTTTAAATGGCTGATAAAATAAGTTGTACTGAATGGAATGTATATTCCTGTTTTTGTGTCCTTTTGTAACTTAAGGTTTTGCCTAGAGGAATTCTCTGTGTTTTGAATCTGATTACACTGTAAGGTATTTAGCATCCTGATTTTACAGAGGTGATTCTTTTACTTTTTCTTTAATTAAAATTCTCTTTTAAGAACAGGTTTCAGAGTAACAGCCATGTTAGTCTGTATTCGCAAAAAGAAAAGGAGTACTTTGGCACCTTAGTGACTAACCAATTTATTTGAGCATAAGCTTTCGTGAGCTACAGCTCACTTCATTGGATGCATACTGTGGAAAGTGTAGAAGATCTTTTTATACACACAAAGCATGAAAAAATACCTCCCCCCACCCCACTCTCCTGCTGGTAATAGCTTATCTAAAGTGATCACTCTCCTTACAATGTGTATGATCATCAAGGTGGGCCATTTCCAGCACAAATCCAGGGTTTAACAAGAACATCTGGGGGGGTGGGGGGGTAGGAAAAAACAAGGGGAAATAGGTTACCTTGCATAATGACTTAGCCACTCCCAGTCTCTATTCAAGCCTAAGTTACTTGTATCCAATTTGCAAATGAATTCCAATTCAGCAGTCTCTCACTGGAGTCTGGATTTGAAGATTTTTTGTTGTAATATCGCAACTTTCATGTCTGTAATCGCGTGACCAGAGAGATTGAAGTGTTCTCCGACTGGTTTATGAATGTTATAATTCTTGACATCTGATTTGTGTCCATTTATTCTTTTACGTAGAGACTGTCCAGTTTGACCAATGTACATGGCAGAGGGGCATTGCTGGCACATGATGGCATATATCACATTGATGGATGTGCAGGTGAACGAGCCTCTGATAGTGTGGCTGATGTTATTAGGTCCTGTGATGGTGTCCCCTGAATAGATATCTGGGCACAGTTGGCAACGGGCTTTGTTGCAAGGATAGGTTCCTGGGTTAGTGGTTCTGTTGTGTGGTATGTAGTTGCTGGTGAGTATTTGCTTCAGGTTGGGGGGCTGTCTGTAGGCAAGGACTGGCCTGTCTCCCAAGATTTGTGAGAGTGTCGGGTCATCCTTCAGGATAGGTTGTAGTAATGCGTTGGAGGGGTTCTAGTTGGGGGCTGAAGATGACGGCTAGTGGCGTTCTGTTATTTTCTTTGTTAGGCCTATCCTGTAGTAGGTGACTTCTGGGAACTCTTCTGGCTCTATCAATCTGTTTCTTCACTTCCGCAGATGGGTATTGTAGTTGTAAGAATGCTTGATAGAGATCTTGTAGGTGTTTGTCTCTGTCTGAGGGGTTGGAGCAAATGCGGTTGTATCGCAGAGCTTGGCTGTAGACAATGGATCGTGTGGTGTGGTCAGGGTGAAAGCTGGAGGCATGTAGGTAGGAATAGCGGTCAGTAGGTTTCCGGTATAGGGTGGTGTTTATGTGACCGTCGTTTATTATTTCCGGTATATTTATATATTTGTATTTTAATATACATAAGTATATTTCCGGTATAGGGTGGTGTTTATGTGACCGTCCAGGAAGTGGATCTCTTGTGTGGAATGGACCAAGCTGAGGTTGATGGTACTCCAGCGAGAGACTGCTGAATTGGAATTCATTTGCAAATTGGATACAATTAATTTAGGCTTGAATAGAGACTGGGAGTGGCTAAGTCATTATGCAAGGTAACCTATTTCCCCTTGTTTTTTCCTCCCCCCCACCCCAGACATTCTTGTTAGACCCTGGATGTTTGCTGGAAATGGCCCACCTTGATGATCATACACATTGTAAGGAGAGTGGTCACTTTAGATAAGCTATTACCAACAGGAGAGTGGGTCTGTGTGTGTGTGGGGGGGGAAACCTGGATTTGTGCTGGAAATGGCCCACCTTGATTATCACACACATTGTAAGGAGAGTGATCACTTTAGCTAAGCTATTACCAGCAGGAGAGTGGGGTGGGGGGAGGTATTTTTTCATGCTTTGTGTGTATAAAAAATCTCCTACACTTTCCACAGTATGCATCCGATGAAGTGAGCTGTAGCTCACGAAAGCTTATGCTCAAATAAATTGGTTAGTCTCTAAGGTGCAACAAGTACTCCTTTTCTTCTTTTAAGAACCTGATTGCTTTTTCATTGTTCTTAAGATCCAAGGGTTTGGGTCTGTGTTCACCTATGCAAATTGGTGAGGATTTTTATCAAGCCTTCCTCAGGAAAGGGGGTGTAGTGCTTGAGGCAATATTTTGGGGGGGAGACATTTCCAAGTGGGCACTTCCCCTGTTCTTTGTGTAACACTTTGGTGGTGGTAGCGTTTAGCCTAAGCTGGTAAGAATAAGCTTAGGGGTCTTTCATGAA
The DNA here is from genome assembly GCF_965140285.1 of Lepidochelys kempii. NCBI lineage: Eukaryota > Metazoa > Chordata > Testudines > Cheloniidae > Lepidochelys > Lepidochelys kempii. The sequence continues at coordinate 252,272 of NC_136381.1, read as the reverse complement.
GGTCCCCACATCTGTAGCCTAGAGTTCAGAGTAGGGAAGGAACCTTGACAGCAATCGACTACAAAATCGATTTCTAAAAATCGACTTCTATAATATTGACCTAATTTCATAGTGTAGACATACCCTCACAGTGAGTGCCAGGTTATTGCATTGTACATTCACATACAAGCTTGCTGTGTGCTAAGTCTCTGAGTAGAGAAGCCCCAAAAGTTGTGATGGATTCTCCATCGCTGGCAATTTTAAAACAAGATTAAACATTTTTCTAAAAGATGTGCTCTAGTTCCAACAGGAATTAATTCAGGGAAGTCCTATGGCCTATGTTATATATGAAGTCAGACTGGATGATCACCATGGTTCCTTTTGCCTTACAATTTACAAATCCATCCACAACATAGCTAAAACTTTCATCCTGGCTCTCACCATCTTTTTCCTCTGGCCTTGATAAAGGCCATCTCACCCCACTCATATCCATTCAGAACGTTGCTGCAAAAATCATTTTTCTAGCCTGTTGCTCTGAGCATGTCACCCCTCTCTTTGCACCCCTCCACTGGCTCCCCCATCTCTATTGTATCAGATATCATCTATTTGTCTTCAGTTTCAAGGCTCTGCCTGGCCTATCCCCACACTCCCTTTCCTTCAATTCGTATCAACATGCATCTGATCAGCCCAAGATGCCAGCTCTGTCACCTGCTTGTTAAAGTTTCAAGTAAGCATCTTTGTGCTTTTTCTGATGTGAAACACTCCCTATAAACATTCACAAAGCCAAGTCATTGTCCTTCATATCCCTCCTTAAAACTCTCCTTTGCCTACAAAAAATTTGAGAACAGTTAGGCTACTGGTGGGCTAAGTCTCACTGTTTCCTTGTACTCTCCCATCTGTTAGTATCCTTTGTTGTCTTATCCTTAGATTCATAGGTGCTGACTCTGTGGGTGCTCCAGGGCCCAAGCACCCACGGAAAAAAAAGTAGGGGGTGCTCAGCACCCACCAGCCACACTGTTTGGCAGGGCCCCAGGGCTGGACATCAATCAGCTGTTCGGTGAGGCCCCGGAGCTGGCAACCCATCATCTGTTGGGCAGGGTCCGCTGATCAGCTGTTTGATGGCTGGTGGGAGGTACAGGGGGGAGGATGGAGAGGAGCCAGTGGTGCACACAGGAAGGGCCTCGGGGAGGGGGATGAGAGAAGCGAGCGAAGGACAGGGGGGCCTTGTGGGAGGTGGGGTAGGAAGAGACAGAGAAAGAGTGGCACCTCAGGGGAAGGGATGGAGCCTTAGGGCAGAGCCAGGGGTGTGCATCCACCAGGAAAAATAAAAGTCAGCGTTATGCTTAGATTGTACTCTTTGGAACAGGGACTGTCTTCTTCCGTGTTTGTACAGCACTTAGTACAACGGGGTGCTGTCCCATGACTGGCGCTCCTAGGCATTTTGATAATACAAATAATAAATAATAACAATGACATAATATGTTTGAACAGTGCCTAGCACAATGCGGTCCTAATCATGACACTATTCATAAATAATAATTAACTAGATGCATTCCTGGGCTAATCCAATATGGTAATTCCTGTGTACATGGAAAATTTGTACAAACAGAGCAGCTGGTTCAGATGATATTAATCATAAACTATTAACAGAATTAAATTTCCTGACTACTAGTTATTTTTGAAAAGCCATGGACACTAGGCAAGTTATCAGAGAAAACTAGAGGTAGCATCTGTTTTCAAAAAAGGAAAGAAGGAATGCACCAACCCAAATGACTAACCTTCCCTACTTGGTAAAATAATTGAACAAATATGAAGTCGAAACAAAAATCACTGACCACTGCGGGGGGAACAAAACTATGAACACTAAAGAGCAGGAGTGCTTTTATGGATAAAAGGTCTTGCTGAACCAACCCAGTAGAATCAGACTAGCGTCCAAGGGGCTCAATGCAGGTGGATTTTATTAACATATTAGACAGGGTGACTCATGAAATTTAGCTTTCCAATATGTCTGGTTATCACTCAGCGTGTGGACTGATGACTTTCTGAGGACCATAAGCAAAGAGTAACAATAAAGGGCAACGTATAGAGTGGCAGAGGGTAGGGGCCTGGAAGGTGTCCCGTGGGGTTACACAGGTCGAGGTTAGAAACAGTGTGGTATAATCACCCCATTAATGACCAGGATGAGGGATTAAACAGGTTAATGAGATTCTTGCATGATAATAAATTGAGAGGAGCCACAAATCCAAGTCAGGACACAGAAATGATCCAAATGCATCCCTGAAGAGTTGGAGACCTGGGCAGGGATGGCAAAGTAAGACATACCATGGATACATGCAGCTCATACGTCTGGGGAAGGTGAACACAGATCAGAGGCCAGATCATAAACTGCTTACATTAATTATGGGCAAACAGATTCATGGATTCCAAGGCCAGAAGGGACAAGCTAGTCTGACTTCCTGTATAACACAGGCCACAGAACTTCCCCAAAACCATCCAATCTTGATTTCAAAATGGTCAGGATGGAGAATCCACCATGACCCTTGGTAAACTGTTCCAATGGTTAATTACACTCACTATTTAAAATGTGCATTTTACTTCCTGTCTGAATTTGTCTAGCTTCAACTTCCAGCTAGTGGGTTGTCCTATACTTTTTTCTGCTAGATTGAAGAGCCCATTATTAAATATTTGTTCCCCATGTAGATATTTATAGACTAATCAAGTCACCCTTAACATTTTCTCTGTGTTAAACTAAATAAATTTAGCTCTTTGAGTCTGTCGTTAGAAGGCATATTTTCTAATCTTTTAATCATTCTAATGGCTTTTCTCTGAACCCGCTCCAATTTATTAATGTCCTTCTTGAATGTGGGCACCAGAACTGGACACAGGATTCCAGCAGTGGTCACACCAGTGCCAAGTACAGAGGTAAAACAACCTCTCTGCTCCTACAGAGATTTCCCTGTTTATGCCTCCCAGGATCACATTAGTTCTTTGGCCACAGTGTCATACTGGGGCTCATGTTCAGCGGATTATCCACCATTCTCCCCCACTCAATCTTTTTCAAAGTCACAGCTTCCCAGGATAGAATCCCCCATACTGACAGTATGGCCTGCATTGTTTGTTACTAGATGTGTATGTTTACATTTAGCCATATTCAAATGCTTATTGTTTGTGCCCAGTTTATCAAGCAATTCAGATTGCTCTGAATTACCCACCTGTCCTCTTCATAATTTACCACTTCCTATTTTTGATGTCATCTGCAAACGTTATCAATAATGTTTTTATGTTTTCTACCAGGTCATTGATAAAAAATGTTTAACAGCCTACGGCCAAGAACCGATTCCTGCAGACCATGCTGCAAATATACCCACTCAATGACAATTTCCTGATTACAATTAAATTTTGAGACCTACCAGTTAGCTTGTTTTTAATCCACTGTCATAAACATACAGCTAAGGAACACAACACATTTCAGGAGCTTCTAACAAAGCGGCTGATGCATTCTCCCATGAAAACTGAATTCATCCGATGAAGTGAGCTGTAGCTCACGAAAGCTTATGCTCAAATAAATTTGTTAGTCTGTATGGTGCCAAAAGTACTCCTTTTCTTTTTGCGAATACAGACTAACACGGCTGTTACTCTGAAATCTCCCATGAAAGTTTCCCAGAATCAAGTGGTTAAAATCATCCTTGAAATGTGGGAAATATTGTTAGTTTTTATAGAATCAGTAGTATATCTAGAGGTGCATGTGTCTTATTAACTCTGTTTTCTCCTAGAGCTCCAGGAAGAAATCACAGCCAATGTGGAACAGGCTGTCCAGCACCATCTGTGATTTGGAGGGCATGTCATAAACATATAGCTAAGGGTAGCATAAAATCCCTCCTGAGCAGCTGTACTGTATCTTTACCTGTAAAGGGTTAAGAAGCTCAAATAACCTGGTTGGCACCTGACCAAAAGGACCAATAAGGAAAGAGGATACTTTCAAATGGGGGGGGGGAGAGGAGGTCTTGTTTGTGCTCTCTTTGTTTGTTCCCTCTCTGGATGGAGAGAGAGACCAGGCAGGTAAAACATCTCTTGAAAGCATACCTGAAATGATCTATCTAAGATTACAAAAATTGTAAGGGCAAGGAAATGCATTAGATTCTCTTTTGTTTTAGCTTGTGAATTTTCCCTATGCTAAGAGGTAATTTCATTCCTGTTTTGTACCTGGGAAGCAGAGTCAGAGGGGAATCCTCTGTGTTTTAAATCTTTTTATTTACCCTGTAAAGTTATCTTCCATCCTGATTTTGCAGGTGTGATTGTCTTACTTTTTTATAAAAAAAATTCTTCTTTTAAGAACCTGATTGATTTTCAGTGTCCTAAAAACCAAGGGGTTTGGTCTGTGCTCATATTGTAACCAATTGGTTAGTATATTATTCTCAAGCCTGCCCAGGAAACGGGGTGAAGGGGTTTGGGGAAATATTTTGGGGCAACAGGGACTCCAAGTGACCCTTTTCATGAATTTTTGTCTAAATCACTTGGTGGTGGCAGCAATACCATCCAAGGACAAGGAAAGGATCTGTGCCTTGGGGAAGTTTTTAACCTAAGCTAGTAGAAATAAGCTTAGGGGGTCTTTCGTGTGGATCCCCACATCTGTACCCCAGAGTTCAGAGTGGGGAGAGAATCCTGACATACACATAATGTGTGCCATGTTAATTTTATATAATTCTAGTTTTCTAATCAAAATAGGGTGCAGTACCAAGTCAAATACCTTACCGAAGTCTAAGTATATTACATCAACATTATTACCTTTATCAACCAAACTTGTAATTTCATCAAAAAAAGATATCAAATTAGTTTGACGGTCCATTTTCCATAAACCCATGTATCAGTTGCTTCGTTTTCTTGCCATGGATCAAGGTCTTTAATTAAGCCGGTCATCCCATTTGCTTTTTTTTTAAATGGCTCATTAGCTTTCTTCCAGTCTTCTGGAACTTCCCCAGTGCTCCACAACTTACTGAAAATCATTATTAATGGTCCAGTGAGCTCCCCACCAAGCTTTGTTAAAACTCTTGGATTCAAGTTATCTGGACCTGCTGATTTTAAAATGTCTGACTTTAATAGCTTCAGTTTAACATCCGCCAGATATACTGGAATGGAAAGAGTGTTACCATCATCATATGATGAGACTGTGTCATCTGTTTCTTCCCCCAAAACATACCAGAAATATTTATTGAACACTTCTGCCTTTTCTGCATTGATAATTCTACCATTTCCATCTAGTAATGGACCAATACCTTTATTTTTGTTCCCAATAGATGTAAGCAGGGTCTGAATGAATGCTTCTCTGACAGCATGAGAGTGAGAGACTCTGGGTGTGGCTATGTAAATACAGTTTGCTTCTGCTTTGCTTAGATGTTCAGCAGATGGAGTGGTATTCTGCTCATTGTAATCAACTTGGCTGGTATTGGGTCACAAATCACGTTAGTACTGAATGCAGGGATAGTGAAATGGTGTTATCAATGTTGTAATTATTGTGGGAATGCAGGGAAGCAGGACTGTACTTAACCTGTTCCAATTGGGCAGCGTGTGGGGGGAGGGTATCACCCTTAGCAGAGAGGACCTCATGGAGCCAGGGGTTCGACTGCCGAAACCCTGTGAAAGTAAGAGAGGTAGGGACAGGATTCCTGGTCAGGAGGCTGTATTTCCTCCCCTCCAGGATCCTCTCTAGACTGGTTTAACCTGTTCTTCCCACAACCTTAATTCAACCCCTATATACATATGCATTCTGATAAAGTCTTTAATTATCTGATCACATATTATCTGAAATGGTTTCAGAGTAACAGCCGTGTTAGTCTGTATTCGCAAAAAGAAAAGGAGTACTTGTGGCACTTTAGAGACTAACCAATTTATTTGAGCATAAGCTCTCATGAGCTACAGCTCACTTCATCGGATGCTCAAATAAATTGATTAGTCTCTAAGGTGCCACAAGTCCTCCCTTTCTTTTATCTGAAATGGGCCACTCTCATTACCACTACAAAAGTGATTTTTCCTCACTTGTTATCCTACTGTTAATTTAATTGTATCATTAGACTGACCTCCCACTTGGTAAGGCAACTCCCATCTTTTCATGTGCTGTGTATTTATACCTGCTAGTGTATTTTGCACTCCATGCATCTGATGAAGTGGGTTCTAGCCCACAAAAACTTATGCCCAGATAAATTTGTTAGTCTCTAAGGTGCGTTGTTTTTGCTGATACAGACTAACATGGCTACCACTCTGAAACTTATTTTCCCATAAGAGCCCTGTCTCAATCCGTGCACAGGATGGATGGTGCTCTGGGAGTGAACTGGAGTTGTGTAGTGAAGGAGGCTGTTGGCTGCTGGACCCTTGCCTCATTTGTTGCAGAAGCTGGAAGATGTGTAGTGAACAAGGCAGGAGTTTGCAGGAAAAGAAGAGGGTTGTGTGACTAATGCAACTGAACGACACCTGGAAAACTGGATTCTGTCCCTGTCACTTACATAAATTCCTGTGTGATGGTGGGCAAGTCACTTAAACCAAACTTTTCACAAGTGGCTACTAATTGTATGTTCCTCATTTTTTGGGCACAGCAACTTAAATAAATATTTACATATTTTTTGGGCTATAGGGCAAGAATCACTGTATAGCCCAGTGGTTAGGGCACTTATGTGGGAAGCAGGAGACCCAGATTCCAGTCCCCATATACCAAGTAATAATTATTTATACACAGTGGAGAAGCTTCAACAGGAGAGATTTTTGCTCCAGAGTATTCACTAACCCAGTGATTAGGACACTTTCCTGAGAGGTGGGAAACTCAAGTCCCTGCTTCACATGAGGCAGAAGGGGGTGGATTTGAATCTGAAGTGTCCTACAACCTGGATGAGTGCTCTGATAAGTGGATTAAAAGTTATGGGGGTTGGGGAAGGACACCTCTATCTTTCACTAAAGCACACTAACCTGGCTTAGTCACCTTCAGGAGAGGGTTAAAAATTCCAAGTTAAGGGAGGCACTTCCCTTTGGCCTGACTTTAGGTACCTAAACCCTTTAGGTCACTGGTTTTCAAACTTTTTTTCTAGCCACCCAATTGAAGAAAATTCATAGAATCAGAGAAGATTAGGGTTGGAAGAGACCTCAGGAGGTCATCTAGTCCAACCCCCTGCTCAAAGCAGGACCAATCCCCAACTAAATCATCCCAACCAGGGCTTTGTCAAGCCAGGCCTTAAAAACCTCTAAGGATGGAGATTCCACAACCTCCCTAGGTAACCCAGTGCAGTGCTTCACCACCCTCCTAGTGAAATAGTGTTTCCTAATATCCAACCTAGACCTCCCCCACCACAACTTGAGACCATTACTCCTCATTCTGTCATCTGCCACCACTGAGAACGGTCGAGCTCCATCCTCTTTGGAACCCTGCTTCAGGTAGTTGAAGGCCGCTATCAAAGCCCCCCTCACTCTTCTCTTCTGCAGACTAAACAAGCCCAGTTCCCTCAGCCTCTCCTCATAAGTCATGTGCCCCAGCCCCCTGATAATTTTCATTGCCCTCCACTGGATTCTCTCCAATTTCTCCACATCCTTTCTGTAGTTGGGGGGAGGAGGGGAGGGGAGCAAAGCTGGATGCAATACTCCAGATGTGGCCTCACCAGTGCCGAATAGAGGAGAATAATCACTTCCCTCAATCTGCTGGCAACGCTCCTACTAATGCAGCCCAATATGCTGTTAGCCTTCTTGGCAACAAGGGCACACTGCTGATTCGTATCCAGCTTCTCATCCACTGTAATTCCCAGGTCCTTTTCTGCAGAACTGCTGCTTAGCCACTCAGGCCCTAATCTGTAGCGGTGCATGGGATTCTTCTGTCCTAAGTGCAGGACTCTGCACTTGTCCCTGTTGAACCTCATCAGATTTCATTTGGCCCAATCCTCCAATTTGTCTAGGTCACTCTGGACCCTATTCCTACCCTCCAGCGTATCTACCTTTCCCCCCAGCTTAGTGTCATCTGTGAACTTGCTGAGGGTGCAATCTGCAAGCTGACAGTATTCTTGTCAGCAAGTTAAGGAAGTATGGGCTGGATGAATGCACTACAAGGTGGGTAGAAAGCTGGCTAGATTGTCGGGCTCAACGGGTAGTGATCAATGGCTCCATATCTAGTTGGCAGCCGGTATCAAGTGGAGTACCCCAAGGGTCGGTCCTGGGGCCGGTTTTGTTCAATATCTTCATAAATGATCTGGAGGATGGTGTGGATTGCACTCTCAGCAAATTTGCGGATGATACTAAACTGGGAGGAGTGGTAGATACGCTGGAGGGGAGGGATAGGATACAGAAGGACCTAGACCAATTGGAAGATTGGGCCAAAAGGAATCTGATGAGGTTCAATAAGGATAAGTGCAGGGTCCTGCACTTAGGACGGAAGAACCCAATGCACAGCTACAGACTAGGGACCGAATGGCTAGGCAGCAGTTCTGCGGAAAAGGACCTAGGGGTGACAGTGGACGAGAAGCTGGATATGAGTCAGCAGTGTGCCCTTGTTGCCAAGAAGGCCAATGGCATTTTGGGATGTATAAGTAGGGGCATAGCGAGCAGATCGAGGGACGTGATCGTTCCCCTCTATTCGACATTGGTGAGGCCTCATCTGGAGTACTGTGTCCAGTTTTGGGCCCCACACTTCAAGAAGGATGTGGATAAATTGGAGAGAGTCCAGCGAAGGGCAACAAAAATGATTAGGGGACTGGAACACATGAGTTATGAGGAGAGGCTGAGGGAGCTGGGATTGTTTAGCCTGCAGAAGAGAAGAATGAGGGGGGATTTGATAGCTGCTTTCAACTACCTGAAAGGGGGTTCCAAAGAGGATGGCTCTAGACTGTTCTCAATGGTAGCAGATGACAGAACGAGGAGTAATGGTCTCAAGTTGCAGTGGGGGAGGTTTAGATTGGATATTAGGAAAAACTTTTTCACTAAGAGGGTGGTGAAACACTGGAATGCGTTACCTAGGGAGGTGGTAGAATCTCCTTCCTTAGAGGTTTTTAAGGTCAGGCTTGACAAAGCCCTGGCTGGGATGATTTAACTGGGAATTGGTCCTGCTTTGAGCAGGGGGTTGGACTAGATGACCTTCTGGGGTCCCTTCCAACCCTGATATTCTATGATTCTATGATTCTATGAATCTATCCCATCATCCAGATCATTAATAAAGATGTTGAACAAAACTGGACCAGGATCGACACTTCAGGCACTCGGCTTGGTGCCAACTAGACATTGAGCAGTTGATCACTACCCTTTGAGCCCGACAATCTAGCCAGTTTTCTATCCACCTGATAGTGCATTCATCCAGCCCATACTTTTTTAACTTGCTGGCAAGAATATTGTGGGAGACTGTATCAAAAGCTTTGCTAAAATCAAGATATATCACATCCACCACTTTCCCCATATCCACAGAGCCAGTTATCTCATCATAGAAGGCAATCAGGTTGGTCAGACATGACTTGCCCTTGGTGAATCCATGTTTACTGTTCCTTATCACCTCTCCTCCAAGTGCTTCAAAATGGTTTCCCTGAGGATCCGCTCCATGATTTTTCCAGGGGCTGAGGTGAGGCTGACCAGTCTGTAGTTCCCCGGGTTCTCCTTCTTCCCTTTTTAAAAGATTGTTGATGCCCGTGACCCAAGGGAGCTGGAGATGAGGGGTTTGGGGGTGTGGGAGGGGTTCAGGGCTGGGACACAAAGTTGGCATGTGGAGGTGAGGGCTGCAGGGTGGGGCCAGGAATGAGGGGTTCAGGGTGTGGGGGGCCTCAGGGATGGGGAATAGGGTTGGAGTGCATGAGGGGGTCAGGGCTCTGGGCTGGGGGTGCAGGCTCTGGAGTGGGGCCATGGATGAGGAGTTTGGGGTGCAGGAAGGGGCTCCGGGTTGGGGGGTCTCAGGGCTGAGGCAGGGGATTGAGGCACGGGGTTGGGGGACAGGCTTACCTTGGGTAGCTCCCAGTCAGCAGCACAGAGGGGTGCTAAGGCAGGCCTCCTGCCTGTCCTGGTACCGTGGACTGGACTGCACTGCGCCCCAGAAGTGGTCAGCAGAAGGTCTGGCTCCTGGCAGAGGTGCGCAAGCAGCTCTGCGTGGCTCTCGCCCACAGGCACAGCCCCCACAGCTCCCATTGGCTGGGAACCGGCCAATAGTAGTGCAGAGCCAGTGCTTGGGGTGGGGGCAGCGCACAGAGCCCTGTGCCTCCCTCCCTCCTGCCCACCCAGGAGCTGGACCTGCTGCTGGCCACTTCTAGGGCGTAGTGTCAGAACAGGTAGGGACTAGCCTGCCTTACCGGGCAGCACCGCCAATGGGACTTTTAATGGCCCAGTTGGCTGTCGTGACCCAGTGCCGGGTTGCAACCCGCAGTTTGAAAACCACTGCCTTAGGTCACACCATTCTCCTTGGCTTTTCCTACTGGCTAGCTTAGACAGTTCCCTGCTCAGCATGCTGGTTTTTGGGAATCCCATTCTTAGGCCACCACCTCTCATGCTGACCAATATCGTCTCCTTGTTCTCCCCCATCCATCTGTTTCCCCTTGTCTTTTACTTACATTGCAAACTCTCTGAGGCATGGACTGTCTTTTTGTTCTGTGTTTGTACAGCACCTAGCACGATGGGGTCCTGGTCCATGACTGGGGCTCCTAGGCACTACAATAATAGGCTCCTAACTTTCCCCAAGCATTGTATAAGTCACTTAACTCAGAGTTGTAAATTCCACTGGATGGCAGGGAGCCAAGTCCCCTTGTGAATCTTATCCTAAGCACCGTCCTAGACTCTTTCCCCCACTTACTGTATCTAGGATCTTGTCCTGTCCTGTCTGTCTCTATGCAATTTTTAGTCCAGTTCAATGAGATTTTATTCACATGGTCAGCTCTATGAGTGCTGCTGTAAGGAAAGAGGCAGCGAACTCTCAGGTCTCTGTCAAGGTGCGTGTGTGTGATCCCACAGAGGCTACATGCTATGTGTGGACTATGATCCCTTGTGTCCATTTGTCAGAGCAAACACAAAGCACTGCAAGCCTCCCCCACCCCGCATCAGAGAGACTTCTCTGTGTTTGTCAGGAATTGGGTTACCAAGGTGAGTCAGCTCACAGCTTCCCTTATTGGAGCTGCCTCCCGAGCCGCTCCCTCTGCTGCAGTCCTGGGCACCACCCTTTGCACAACCAGTCACAGCTGCTGCCAAGCTTCATAAGGTAGAACATGAAAGACAAAATAACAGGCAGCTGCCCCACCCGCAGCTGAGGGAAATTTCACTTTGTTAACACTTTGTGATCTGGACTAGACTCTTTTGCCCAGCCACTTCCTTTCACCTAGGCTGGAGCCAGCTCCCTCACCTCAAACCCTCTACTCTGGAGCACGCTGCATTTGTCTTCTCACCCTTTTTGTCATTCCCTGGCTCTGACTGGGGAGGTTGGGGGTATGCACGCAGTTTGGGTGTGGGGTAACCCCTGTGGGAATGATTATTAGTAGCACTACTGTCATGCTGAAGGCTCCAACCACTGGAATCGTGCTGTGCACTGCTCAGGTAGGTAGTGAGACATAGGTTCAGGCCCCGAACAGCTCACATTCTGAGCACCAATTTGTAAACCTCACTGTATTTTCCGCTGCATGCATCCGATGAGGTGAGCTGTAGCTCACGACAGCTTATGCTCAAATAAATTGGTTAGTCTCTAAGGAGCCACAAGTCCTCCTTTTCAATTTGTAAACCAATAATCTCCAGGTAGCTGCAGTTTCTAAGTATGGCAAATTTCCAGGCCTCTCCGTTGCAAAGGGGTTTGCCAGCCCACAATGACGGCTGCACTGGGCCCTGGCAGCTGTGCTGGGTGCAGATAAGGGCAGCATTTTAGATCTCTAAGTGGAATCTAGGCGGGTATTTATGGCCCTTACTGTGTGGGGTTGATGTCACAGTTATTGTATCCTATTCTACTCACCCATCACTTGGAAGTCTGTGGGTTTAGGAGGTGTCAAAGTGACTATAGGCCCCTCAGGGCTTGAACGTTTTTGTTACAACTTTGCCAACATGAGCCTATGCTAGTGAAGACCAAAAAGCTAGAAATCATCTTTGAAACTAACCCGAATGAGTGGCCAGCTGCTGCTAAATACAAGCTATCCCGTTACACTGTGGGGGACACTGGGCCTGGTCAGACCTCACGGTTGGTCATCTGCTGATGGAAAGGACTGGGAACACTCCCGAATGGAGCTGTGCAAGGCTCAGTCAGGACATGTCTAAATCACTTTCTTTTCGCTCTGTGAAGTGTTGAATTTCAGAATCCCTGGGAGCCGCTGGGAGTTGTTTACTCCCTTCCTGCAGGAGGAGACCTGAGCGATAGGCTGCAGGGAAGACAGCCTGTAGCTCAGGAATGCGGTGCCCTTATCTCTCACTCTCCTGCAATCCCGAGGAATAACTCTCCAGAGTTTGTGCCTTGCTCGCTCGCTTACTCACCCTCTCCCCTGGGTGGAGCTTCACTCTGGCCTGTCTGAGGTGCCAGTGAATCAGGCTTCAGGCACGTCAGGGGGAGAGGCAGAGCCCAGAGCGAGACCTGCCACCTGCACTGGCTCACCTGGGAAGGTAGGAAAAGTTTAGGCTTCCTGCATTACTTAGTCTGAGGGTCTCAGGGGACTCACTGGCGCCCTGGCCCTGGCGTGAGCGAGCCAAAGGCTGCAGGTGAGGGGGAGCTTGGGAACCAGGGACTCTCCCAGCTCGCAGTGGGGGTGCGTTGCCTCAGGCGGCTGCTGCTGCTGCTGTGTCTAAACAGCCATTCTCCCCCAGTTTATGAAGTACTAGTGGGTGGGGAGGGGGAGCCCAGCAGGGGAAGATCCTAGCAGACTGGCTGGGAGGAAAAGGGGATCGCAGCAGAGACTAACCAAAAATGCTTGTTGGGGGAAAGAGGGTCCCTGTAAAGACTAGATGGCGGGTAGGGCGTTGCGGAGGGAAGCTGTTCTCCTCTGTCCCCCAAGCCCTGGGGCAGGATTCTTCCTTGCAGCTTTTTATCAGGTCTCTGTCCAGTCTTCTTCTGAATGCCCCACGGAAAGTAACTTTTCTGATTCCACCTGGGAGGGGATCCACAACCTGATGGAAGCTGCATGCGTGTGACTCACTCCTCAGAGGGGCGCCTGCAGAATGTCTGTGTAATTTGACGGGAAATGCTGCACTGGGAAGTTCTGGTCAGAGCATTAAGATGAAAAAGACTAACTGGGTTACCGGACTGGAAAGGGGAGGGGCAAGGTGGGCAGGGGCACAGAAAGACTTGCTGCCACCCCCTGCTTCTTTGCCTGCCCTGGCCTCCCTCCATATGCGCGCACTCTCTCTCTCTCTCTCTCGCTTTCCTCTGCGGATGGAAACCTTTGTCTTTCCTATGACAGAAGTTGACTATGTGTGTAGAAAGAACAGGAGGACTTGTGGCATCTAAGAGACTAACAAATTTATTTGAGCATAAGCTTTCCTGGGCTACAGCCCACTTCAGCGGATGCACTGAATAGAACATATAGTAAGAGATAGACAGATACATAAGCTGGGAATTACCATACAGGTTCCATTGCATGTATGTGTGTGCATATATATATATCTTAGTATATGTTCCATTCTGTGCACCCGATGAAGTGAGCTGTAGCCCACGAAAGCTTATGCTCTAATAAATCTGTTAGTTTCTAAGGTGCCACAAGTCCTCCTGTTCCTTTTGCAGATACAGACTAACATGGCTGCTACTCGGAAACCTGTGTAGAGAGAGGGGAAGACCCAGTGCTTAATTTGTAATGAAAGAGTGGCCTGAGCTCAAGCAATTTTTTTACATTCGTAACTGATGCAGCAAGCCCAGAGGTTCTGGGGCTATGAACTGCCAAGTCTAGAGGTGCTGGGGCTCAGCCCTGGCACGAGTCAAGCACTGGGAAGGCCTCATTTCCCAGGCACTCAGAAATGGTTCTGGTGAATGAAATGCAATTCAGCACTGGGCTGGCTTCAGACTGGGGCTCTCTGTATTGCTGGAACAATCCTGGAAATGGGGACTTGAAGGAAGAATAGTCTCTTTGGCAGGGGTGGGCAAACTATGGCCCAGGGTCCACATCCGGCCCTTCAGTCATTTTAATCCGGCCCTCGAGCTCCAGCCGAGGAGTGGGATTGGGGGCTTGCCCCGCTCTGCATGTGCCATGACTCTGCACAGCTCCTGGAAGCAGCGGCATGTCCCCCTTCCAGCTCCTACATGTAGGGGCAGTCAAGGGGCTTCACGCTGTCCCTGCCCCAAGTGCTACCTCTGCAGATCCCATTGGCCAGGAACCATGACCAATGGGAGCTGCAGGGGCAGCATCTGCAGATGGGGCAGCATGCAGAGCTGCCTTGTTGTGCGTCTGCATAGGATTCAGAGGGGACATGCTGCTGCTTCCAGGAGCTGCTTGAGGTAAGCGCCATCTGGAGCCTGTACCCCTGACCCCCTCCTGCACCCCAACCCCCTGCTCTGATCCCCCTCCCACCCTCTGAACCCCTCGGTCCCAGCCTGGAGCACCCTCCTGCACCCCCAGCCCCTTATCTCCAGCCCCACCCCAGAGCCTGTTCCCCCCCCCAACACATCCCCTGCCCCAGCCCAGAGCCCCCTCCTGCACCCTGAACTCCTAATTTCCGGCCCCACCCCAGAGCCCACCCGCCCAGCCGGAGTCCTCACCCCCTCCCACACCCCAACCTCCAATTCTGTGAGCGCTCATTGCCTGCCACACAATTTCCATACCTAGATGTGGCCCTTGGGCCAAAAGGTTTGCCCACTCCAGGTCAATGGTGACTTGATTTCATAGAATCATAGAATATCAGGGTTGGAAGGGACCTCAGGAGTCATCTAGTCCAGCCCCCTGCTCAAAGCAGGACCAATCCCCAACTAAATCATCCCAACCAGGGCTTTGTCAAGCCAGGCCTTAGAAACCTCTAAGGATGGAGATTCCATCACCTCCCTAGGTAACCCAGTCCAGTGCTTCACCACCCTCCTAGTGAAATAGTGTTTCCTAATATCCAACCTAGACCTCCCCCACTGCAATTTGAGATGATTGCTTCTTGTTCTGTCATCTGCCACCACTGAGAACAGTCTAGATCCATCCTCTTTGGAACCCCCTTTCAGGTAGTTGAAAGCAGCTATCAAATCCCCCCTCATTCTTCTCTTCCGCAGACTAAACAATCCCAGTTCCCTCAGCCTCTCCTCATAAGTCATGTATTCCAGTCCCCTAATCATTTTTGTTGCCCTCTGCTGGACTCTTTCCAATTTATCCACATCCTTCTTGTAGTGTGGGGCCCAAAACTGGACACAGTACTCCAGATGAGGCCTCACCAGTGTTGAACAGAGGGGAACGATCATGTCCCTCGATCTGCTGGCAATGCCCCTACTTATACATCCGAAAATGCCATTGGCCTTCTTGAAAACAAGGGGATACTGTTGACTCATATCCAGTTTCTCGTCCACTGTAACCCCTCGGTCCTTTTCTGCAGAACTGCTGCCTAGCCATTCAGTCCCTAGTCTGTCGCGGTGCATGGGATTCTTCCATCCTAAGTGCAGGACTCTGCACTTGTCCTTGTTGAACCTCATCAGATTTCTTTTGGCCCAAACCTCTAATTTGTCTAGGTCCCTCTGTATCCTATCCCTACCCTCCAGTGTATCTACCTCTCCTCCCAGTTTAGTGTCATCTGCAAACTTGCTGAGGGTGCAATCCATGCCATCCTCCAGATCATTAATGAAGATATTGAACAAAACTGGCCCATTATCTCATCATAGATGGCAATTAGGTTAGTCAGGCATGACTTGTCCTTGGTGAATCCCTGCTGACTGTTCCTGATCACTTTTCTCTCCTCTAAGTGCTTCAAAATTGATTCTTTGAGGACCTGCTCCATGATTTTTTCAGGGACTGAGGTGAGGCTGACTGGCCTGTAGTTTCCAGGATCCTCCGCCTTCCCTTTTTAAAAGATGGGCACTACATTAGCCTTTTTCCAGTCATCTGGGACCTCTGTTGCATTTTCCAGTCATCCGGGACCTCTGATGCATCACTGGAGGTTTTCAAAAGGAGGCTGGATAGCCAACTGTCTTGGATGATTTAGACCCAACAAATCCTGCATCTTGGCAGGGGGTTAGACTGGATGCCCCCTTGCACTCCCTTCTAACCTTATGGTTCTATGATTCTATGTATGCATAGAATGTGGTAAGAGGCGAAGAACCCACTGGGCAGAAAAGCTGTAGCACACTTTAACCGGGGCTATGCAGAGGGTTTATAGCACACCTTTACCCATCCAGCCATGGGCCCAAGATAGCGTATCTTCTTCTGTCTGGGGCTCTGGAGGGACTGTCATGCCCTGTCAGAGGTGGAATACTGTGATGGTATTATGAGAAGGCAACATTAACCTCGTTTTGTGGCTGAAGGAGGATAAAATGCCAAAGTAGGCAAGTGATAGTATCATGCTCCATAGTCTGGTATGACTGCACCAGGGGAGAGTCCTGGCTCAGGAGACACCTGCATTCTGAGCTCCTATTTTCATGTGCTCAAAACATTCCAAACCAAAAATATCCTGCAGCTGTTCCTGGCACATTTCTAGCCCAAATGAGATATTTTGAACTTTTAGTAAAGTTCCATTTGGCAAGTTTTGCACAGTCCCACTAAGGATGGGAGTTTTATTAGTAAACTCATATGACCCAATCCAGCTTGTAATGAAAACAGAGGCCCAGGACAAACCACAGAGGGAACCTTGTAATCAGTTTTGCTGATTTGCCATAATCTCCCCTCCCCAAATTACATCTTCTCTTGTTGCTTTTCCTGTCTGTTACGAGACATCCCTCCTGTGGCTCCCTGCTATGTACAAATCCAGTGTGAGGGTCTGACTTTGTCACTTCAACCCCTTTGCTTGGGGCTGCCCTCTCCATGTATAACTTTCTGCACAGACTCTTCCCACACTCTATCTCCCTTAGTTTCCAGTCTGTTTTCATGTGCAGAAAATAACCAGTTCTAAACATCAGGCTTTGTCCAAGTGACTTTGTGCAGGCTGGATTTATCTATCCCTCACCGGTAACACAGCAGATTTTTTACTTTGTGAGAGAGGCAGGGATGACTCATTGTCCCAGTAACTACTTCAAAGGGAAGCTTAGAACATGTGACGACTTTGCTACTTTTCTCCTTGCCTTACTCTGGTCTCAGAATCACCTAGATGTTCCAGCCGTGTACCCCCCATGAGGGAATATGCCATAAGTCCCTCCTGAACAGAATGGGAAGGTAGCGTTGAAAAGGGGTCCAGAAGGGTCAATCAGGCATTGAGAAGGATCCCCAATCACTGTCTTCCTGAGGTCTATCTTGTGTCCAGTTGTACCCAATACATTACTAATGTGGATGTTAGAGCTTGTTAGCCTAGTTCATGGGCTGAAGTGTGTATATGCACACTAGGTATGATACAGGCAACTAAATGAAATTGAGAGATTAGGTGAATGAATACATGAAAGTGAGTTCCTCACCCACTAATCATGACCTCAACAAGAGTGAAATTCCTTCTAGACTGATGCAGGCAGGTATTGCTCATTTTTTCCACTGCATCATGCAGCACAGATGGTGACTGGCTCATGTGAAACCATTTTGTGCTAGGAATGGGACTGTATTCCAGTCAAATGCACTAACCTAGAGTGGCAAATACAGGCTGGTCAGATGCCCAGAGAGGAGGTCTGGAGCAAGAGTGAATAACATAACACTGTCACAAGAAGGCACATGCCTCAATAGAAACATAGGACTGGAAGGGACCTTGAGAGGTCATCTAGTCCAGTCCCCTGCAAGAGCCTCCACTGTAGCCCAGGCAAAGTTGTTAACCCTCAGCTCAGACTCCATTTTGCAGGCAGGCAGAAACAGAGAGAGTTCAGTAGAAAGCACAAGAAAAAACATTAAAGGGAAAGAATAATTGCTGTGAGGGCATGGTGGAGACAACTGGTGGGGCTGTGAAGGTCCAAGTGTGTCCCCAGACCAGTGTCCCTGAGCAGCAAGCCAGTCCCAAACTGTTCCTTCTTATGAAGGTGTCCATCCCCATGTCCTGGAAAACAGGTCCTATTTCTTCTCATTTGTGTAGAGGCAGGCATCTTGGGTCTCTGATGTGCTCCTTAGTCAAACCAGGCAGGTTTAATTATTTAAATCTGCCCCCATAACTCAGGTCTTCTTGCCGCTGCTTGTTTCTGTCGCTCTTCTGAACTCCCTTCAATTTGTCAGTGTCTGCCTGTCATTGTGCCCAGAACTAAACATGATATTTCAGGTGTAAACACACCAGTGCCCTAGCAAGAGACTGTTCACATGAAGCCTCTGGATATGCAGCTTCAAACTCACATTGATCTGTTTGTTGCCACAGCCCATTGCGAACTCAGGTCTAAGTATTTGTTAACTGCATGTGTCCAGGCTGCACCTCCCTCTGCTTCCCTGCCCAGATTTCTAACCTCTCTAGGTCCTTTTGAATTATATCTCTGTCCTCATTGGGATTTGGAAGCTCCTCCTTACTGAGTAGGATCTGGGCATTTCATTGGTACCTCAAAGATCCAACAAGTCAAGGAGTTTTCTGTGAAGTCGGTTCCTCTCCACGTTACTTGTCTCTCATGTGCTGAAAGGTTGGGTCTCTGAGAAAGGCAAGGTGCCTGATCCCAAAATGTTGTGTGTGTGTCTGTGCATGCAGGGCTGATGCTAGGAACAGGCAGAGATCACATGGAACCACCCCTTTTCCAGGGGGATTATCCCATGCACTGCTGCCTCACAGCCGTTCTTTCTACTGGTGCATGGAGCACCAGGAAGACCTCAATGTTTGGGAGTGTCTGAGGCAGACAAGCAGGTCTAGTCAGGGAGGGGCTCAGCTGAGAAGAGAGGCAGGCTGGGAACTAGCTGTGCAAGTGAAACACGTAACAACAAGCACCAGAGACACAGCACTAGGCAGGAAAATAACAGCGTGAGCCTGGAGCACTGAGACTTCAGTGGGAGCTGACATCAGGCAGTAGAATGTAAGTGAGAAAGGAATGACTCTGACCCACTTCTCCTTTTACTTAGAGCAGATTTACATTGACATAGAACACTGCAGTGATTTCAGAGGCCTCACTCCTGGGTCAGATGAGGGTTAGAGAAAAATTGAGTCCTGTGCATTTGCTACTGATTCATAGATTTAAGGCCTGATGGGCCCATTATTATTTATCTAATTGGACCTTCTGTAAACACAGGCCAGAGCGTTTCACTTAGTGATTCCTATATTGAGCCTATTACTCCTGGTTGAACTAGAACATTTATTTTAGAAAGGCATCCAGTAAGACTTCAAGTGACCTAAAACATACCATGTCCCTATAAGTTATTCCAGTGGTTCATTACCCTCCCTATTTAAAAAATGCACCTTATTTCTCATCTGAATGTACCTAGTTTTGGCTTTCTGTCATAGAGAGTTCTGCTTTTGGCTGTTCAGTTTAGAAAAGAAGCTGTCTAAGGCAGGATTTCCAGACTAATGAATCTTGTGGTTCACACTGGGCTGAATGAGTGAGAAAAGAGTTGGGTTTAATTGAGTCACTCCAAGTTACATGAGGATGTGTGGGAGTAGAACTGGGCCCTAGCCCAGCCCAGAGGGAAACTTCCCATAAGGCTCTTAGACTGAAAGGCCTCCCAAGGTACTAAGGGACACCTATGAACTGTACTCCTTCAAAGGAGTGGGTTCAAGGGTCTTCACTGCTTCCCTCAGCTACCAGATAGTAACAGAGGGCTCACGCTTGATCTTCTCCTCTTCCCCTTCCCCTGCTAGCCTCCTCTGGGTACATACAGAAGTGGAAAGGACACTGCTTCCTGTACAGAGGTCCCCAGAAGCAGCGACTAGTCCAGCTTCTTTGGACAAGGCCACGCTGAAGGGTGGGGAAGATAGGCCTCTAGAGCTAATTGGAGAAGGATGCAAGACCTGTGGACCTGATTCTGTTGCTCTCCATAAGAATGGCTATACTGGGTCAAACCAATGGTCCATCCAGCCCAATATCCTGTCTTCCGACAGTGGCTAATGCCAGCTGTCCCAGAGGGAATGAACAGAACAGGGAATCAAAAAGTGATCCATCCCCTGTCATTCACTTCCAGCTTCTGGCACACATGGTGTTGGATCCCTGCCCATTCTGGCTAAGAGCCATTGGACTTATCCTCCATGAACTTATCTAGTTCTTTTTTTAACTCTGTTATAGTGTTGGCCTTCACAATATGGTCTGGCAAAGATTTCCACAGATCGGCTATGTGTTGTGTGAAAAAGTACTTCCTTTTGTTTGTTTAAAACCTGCTCCCTATTAATTTCATTTGGTAACCCCTAGTTCTTGTAAAAAGAAAAGGAGTACTTGTGGCACCTTAGAGACTTACAAATTTATTTGAGCATAAGCTTTCGTGAGCTACAGCTCACTTCATCAGATGCATTCTGAAAAGTTTATGCTCAAATAAATTGGTTAGTCTTTAAGGTGCCACAAGTACTCCTTTTCTTTTTGCGAATACAGACTAACATGGCTGCTACTCTGAAACCTAGTTCTTGTGTTATGTGAAGGAGTAAATAACATTTCCTTATTCACTTTCTTTATACCAGTCAAGATTTTACAGATCTCTGCCATATCTCCCCTTAGTCATCTCTTTTCCAAGCTGAAAAGTCCTAGTCTTATTAATCTCTCTTCATATGGAAGCTGTTTCATACCCCATATCATTTTTGTGGCCCTTCTCTGTACCTTTTCCAATTGCAATATATCTTTTTTGAGATGGGGAGTCCAAATCTGCACACAGTATTCAAGATGTGGGCGTACCATGGATTTATATAGTGGCATTCTGATACTTTCTGTCTTGTTATACATCCCTTTCCTAATGGTTTCTAACATTGTTAGCTTTTTTTGACTGCCCGGCATATTAAGCAGATGTTTTCAGAGAATTATCCAAAAATGACTCCAAGATCTCTTTCTTGAATGATAACAACTAATTTAGACCCCATCATTTTGTATGTATAGTTGGGCTTATGTTTTCCAATGTGCATTACTTTGTGTTTATCCACGCTGAATTTCATCTGCCATTTTGTTGCCCAGTCACCCAGTTTAGTGAGAACCCTTTGTAACTCTTCACAGTCGGCTTTTGACTTGAGTAATTTTATATCATATGCAAATTTTGTCACCTCATTATTTAACCCGTTTTCCAGATCATTTATGAATATGTTGAACAGCACTGGTCTCAGTACAGACCCCTGGGGGGATGCCACTATTTACCTCTCTCCATTCTGAAAACTGACCTTTTATTATTTTTATGTCCTGTGCCTTACATGGCCATTTATAGCAATGCAAAAGTGACTGTAAGCCAGAGCATCACTCCAGTGTGTGTGTGAATTGGGTCCCACAAGTACAACTCCAGAACTTGTACCAAGACTGAGAAACTCTAGAAAGACCTAGCCAAGCTAGCTGACTTGGGAAGTAATGGCAGGTGAAATTCACAGTGGAAGAGGGATTTTGGACCCCTCATACACAGTGCTTCACAAGTGCCTCATCTTGACTCTTAAGGCCCTTCATAATTTAGTCACATTCTACTTAATGTTTCTATTATCTTGCCATTGACCTTGCCTCCGACTCTGCTGTGCCTACAGTGCTAGTCGTGAACCTGCTATTCCACTTGTCCACCCTGCACCTTTCCATTTTTTCCCATGCTGCCCTTACACATGGAGAAAACTCCTTGTCCTCCTTCAGATCCCTTCTTAGAACTTACTTCTACTGCTATGCCTGAAAAATACTTGTCCTACAAGAGCTGGGGCTACTCCTACTATGCTAAACTTGCTCATCTTCCTGGTAACGTGGCCATAGCCTATTTCTCTCTTTCATCCATCCATTGTATCTTGTGGGACCTAGATTATGAGATCTCTCAGGCAGGAACTGACATTAATTGCTTGTACAGCACCTAACACAATGAGATTCTGGATCCTTGATTAGATTCTCCAGCTGTTACTGTAATACAAACCATAAACAAATAGCAACATTGCTTGCTTCCCATCATTAAATTAGAAGTCAGGAAAATGACCTTGTCAGTGGGCATCAGGGCTCAAAGCAGTAAACAAAATGTTAGGAATAGTATGCTGCAAGTGTTATGCCTTTTATATAAATCAACAGGATATTCTTATCTGGGATACTGTGTTCCGTTCTGGGCACCCTATTTCAGAAAGGGTACAGCAAAAAGAGAGGGTTCAGAGGCAGTTGAGGAGAAAGCTTGGAAGCTTGGAGAGACATCTGTTCACAAAGAGATTGAAAAGATGAGGACTTTAGAAAAACTAGGAAGGCGAGACGTTAACTGGTAAGGCTAAATACCAGGTTCAAGAGATTATTCAAGACAAAGAGAGGTCCTCCAGAATGTGAAAGGTTAACCCGAATGAAGGCAATAAGCAATGTGTAAGAAAGAAATTAGGAGTACTGAGATGGATTTTAAAGAGCATGTAACTAAAAGATTTTTTTTTTTTAACCTTTCCTCATAGGTCAGGTTTTCTAAACCTTGTACCATTTTTGCTGTTCTCTGGACTCTCCAATTTATCCACATCTTTCCTGAAGTGTGGTACCCAGAACTGGACACAATACTCCAGCTGAGGCCTCACCAGTGCCAAGTAGAATGGGATAATTACTGGGAGTACTGTGTCCAGTTTTGGGCCCCACACTTCAAGAAGGATGTGGATAAATTGGAGAGAGTCCAGCGAAGGGCAACAAAAATGATTAGGGGACTGGAACACATGAGTTATGAGGAGAGGCTGAGGGAGCTGGGATTGTTTAGCCTGCAGAAGAGAAGAATGAGGGGGGATTTGATAGCTGCTTTCAACTACCTGAAAGGGGGTTCCAAAGAGGATGGCTCTAGACTGTTCTCAATGGTAGCAGATGACAGAACGAGGAGTAATGGTCTCAAGTTGCAGTGGGGGAGGTTTAGATTGGATATTAGGAAAAACTTTTTCACTAAGAGGGTGGTGAAACACTGGAATGCGTTACCTAGGGAGGTGGTAGAATCTCCTTCCTTAGAGGTTTTTAAGGTCAGGCTTGACAAAGCCCTGGCTGGGATGATTTAACTGGGAATTGGTCCTGCTTCGAGCAGGGGGTTGGACTAGATGACCTTCTGGGGTCCCTTCCAACCCTGATATTCTATGATTCTATGATTCACCTCTTGTGTCGTACATACAACGCTCCTGTTAAATACACCCCAGAATGATATTAGCCTTTTTCACAACCGCACCACATTGTTGACTCATTGGGTTTGTGATCCCTGTAGTCCCCAGATCCTTTTCAGAAGTACTACCACCTAGCCATGGTTGCTGTCCATTTGATTTTTCCTTTCAAAGTGTAGTACTTTGCACTTGTCTTTAGAAAACTGGTCTGAAATCAACACAATGAAATTCAGTAATTTGCCAAATTGATTTTGAATTTTAATCCTGTCCTTCAAAGTCCTTGCAACCCCTCCCAGCTTGATGTCATCTGCAAATTACTGTACTGGGGCCAATACTGTTTCACATATTCATAAATGATCTGGAAAAAGGGGTAAACAGTGAGGTGTCAAAGCTTGCAGATTATATGAAATTACTCAAGGGTGGATTTAACTAAAATGACTGTGAAGAGTTAAAAAGGATCTCACTAAACTGGGTGACTGGGCAACAAAATGGCAGATGAAATTCAGTGTTTATAAATGTAAAGTAATGCACAGTGGAAAACAATGCCACCAATACATACAAAATGATGGGGTCTAAATTAGCTGTTACCACTCAAGAAAGATCTTGGAGTCATTGTGGATAGTTCCCTGAAAAAATCCACTAAATGTGCAGATGCAGTCAAAAAAGCAAAAAGAATGTTAGGAACCATTGGAAAAGGGATAAATAATGACATGGAATATCATCATGCCATTATAGAAATCCATGGTATAGCTGCGTTTTGAATACTGTGTGTAGTTCCGGTCGCCCCATCTCAAAAGAGATCTATTGCACTTGGAAAAGGTACAGAGAAGGTCCACAAAAATGATTCGGGGGATGGAATATGAGGAGAGATTAAAAAGACTGGGACTGTTCAGGTTAGAAAAGAAACAACTAAGGGGGGATATCATAGAGATTTATCAAAAACAACGAGGAGTCCTTCTGGCACCTTAGAGACTAACAAACTTATTTGGGCATAAGCTTTCATGGGCTAAAACCCACTTCATCAGATGCATGGAATGAAAAAAACAGTAAGCAGAATGACAGGTTTCAGAGTAGCAGCCGTGTTAGTCTGTATTCGCAAAAGGAAAAGGAGTACTTGTGGCACCTTAGAGGCTAACAAATTTACCACCTTCCACCTTAATTGAATTGGCTCGTTAGCACTGACCCCGCACTTGGTAAGGCAACTCCCATCTTTTCATGTGCTATAATATATATTCTGCTTACTGTTTTTTTCAGTCCATGTATCTGATGAAGTGGGTTTTAGCCCACGAAAGCTTATGCCCAAATAAGTTTGTTAGTCTCTAAAGTGCCACAAGGACTCCTTGTTGTTTTTTCTGATACAGACTAACATGGCTACCACTCTGAAACCTGTCACCACAGAGATTTTCAAATCGTGAATGGTGTGGACAAAGTGAGAGGAAGTGTTACTTACCCGTTCACATAACACAAGAACTAGGGGTCACCCAATGAAATTAATAGGCAGCGGGTTTTAAAAAAACATAAGGAATTACTTCTTCACACAACCTGAGGAACTCATTGCCACGGGATGTTGGGAAGACCAAAAGTGTAGTTGGGTTCAGACAAGAATTAGATAAATTCATGAAGATTAGTCCATCAATGGCTGTTAGCCAACATGGTCAGGGATGCAACTCCATGCGCTAGGTGTCCCTAAATTTCTGAGCGCTAGAATGACTGGATGACAGGGGATGGAAGCATGTGGCATGAGTCACTGTTGGAATACAGGATACTGGGCTAGATAGACTATTGGTCTGACCCAGTATTGCTATTTTTATCTTATGTAGATTTTATGAGCAGCTTCTCCACTTCATCGTGCAAGTCTTTAATGAAAATATTGACTAGGACTAGACCCAGCATTGAGCCCTGTGGGACCCCACTAGATCTGCCCTTCCAGTTTGACAGTGAACCAGTGTTAATTTCTCTTGGAGTATGGTCTTTCCACCAGTTGTGCACCCCACCTTACAGTAATATCATCTAGGGGACAAATCCCTAATTTTCTTTTGAGAATGTCATGTGGCATTATGTTAAAATCTTTACTAAAATCAAAATATATCACATCATCTGTTTCTCCCATCCACTAGGCTAGTAATTGTCTAAGAAGGAAATTAGGTTGGTTTGGCAAGATTTGTTCACGACAAATCCATGCTGGCTAGTCTTGATAACCTTCTTATTCTCTAGGTGCTTACAAATTGATTGTTTAATAATTTGTTCCAGTATCTTTCCAGGTACGGAAGTTAGGCTGGCTGGTCTATAATTCCCCCAGATCTATTTGTTCCCCTTTTTAAAGATAAGCACTATGTTTGCTCTTCTCTAGAACTCAGGGGCCTCACTCGTCCTGTATGAGTTCTCAAAGATAATTGCTAACAGTTTGGAGATTGCTCCAGCTATTTTTTAACCTTTCCTCATAGA
This sequence comes from Lepidochelys kempii, assembly GCF_965140285.1. NCBI lineage: Eukaryota > Metazoa > Chordata > Testudines > Cheloniidae > Lepidochelys > Lepidochelys kempii. The sequence goes on along the minus strand of NC_136381.1, from coordinate 226,712 downwards.
TCAGGTTTTCTAACCCTTTTATCAGTTTTATTGCTTTTCTCTGGGCTCTCTCTCCAAGTTATCCACATCTTTCCTACAGTCTGGCACCCAGAGTTGGACTCAGCATTCCAGCTGAGGCCTCACCAGTGCTGAGTAGAGCAGGACAGTCACCTCCTGTGTCTTACATACGACACTGGTGAAGACTGAAGCAAAACAGGCATTGAACGCTTCAGCCCTCTTGATGTCATCAGTTATTAGCTCTCCTTCTCTCTTATGCCCCTTGTTAGGCTAAGGCACAAAACGATTTACACCTATCTGATTTTGTCCCTACGTGCTTGTGCTAATCTCTTGTGCGCTTCCTTGGCAATTTGTCCATGTTACCACTTTTTGTAGGATTCCTTTTTGATTTTCAGCTAAAGAGCTCCTGACAGCACCATATTGGTCTCCTACTGTCTTTCCTTTGCACTTGTGCCTTTAATATTGTCTCCTTGAGAAATATAGGCCATAGAATTTCACCCAGCTACTCCTGCACTGAGACCAATAACTTGTTTGTCTAAAGCATGTCTTCAGGAAAGGCAAGATCTTGATTTTTAAGGCATCACGAGATGGAGAATCCACCACTTCCCTCTGGGGCACCTGGCATTGGCCTCTGTTGGAAGACAGGATATTGGGCTAGATGGACCTTTGGTCTGACCCCGTATGGCTGTTCTTTTGTTCACTTTCCTTGGCAGCTTGTTCCATGGTTAATCAACTTCACTGTTTAAAAATGTGTGCCTTATTTAAAATTTACATTTGTCTGGCTTCAGCTTCCAGCAGTTTGTTCTTGCTCTGCTTTTCTCTGCTAGATTTAACAGTCATTTATTACCTGTTATTTCTGTGGTTCTTTTCTATACCCACTTGAATTTTTCAACATCTTTTTTAAAATGTTGACAACAGAAGTGGGTGTAGTATTCATCATCCACATGTGATAAAGTAAATCATCCTGCTTCTTCCCAAATACAAATCACTTTCCACAAATGGAAAAAAAAAACAGGAAGGAGACAACAATCAATATAGATTTGACATTATGAAGTGTAGAAAATGGATAAGGGATACTAAAGACATCAGAGAAAAATATCTATGGCTGGCAGAGCAAAGGATAATAAGGATAAGTATATAAGGAACAAAAGAAATCCTCAAAATTATATAGGTTCATTACTAAATTGATATGATAAGATTGATAGTGATGGTGTAGAAGAGGTAAAAGTGATCAATACATAGTTGTGACCTGAATTTGGAAAGAAGCAGGAGGATGTATTCTTATCACATGTGGATAATGAAGTACTTTCCAGTCCATTAATATGAGTGTTAAATAGCATCTACTATGGATAAACATTTTTAAATTTGCAGGCCCGGATAACTTGCACCTAAGAGTACTAATATTATTCAAAAGAGGGTAAGTGGGATGATCCACATAATTAGAGGACAGTTAGCCTGACTTCAGTATGAAGCAAAATAATGAAACAGCTGATGCAGGAGCCAAATCAATAAAAAAATTAAAGGATAAGAATATAACAATTGCCAATCAACATGGAAAATAAATCTAGTCAAACAAACCTGAATTCATTTTTTGATGAGATTATAAGTTAGATTGATAAACGTAACCATATAGATGTAATATACTAGACTTTTGTAAGGCATTTGGCTTGGAATCACATGATATTCTGATTTAAAAATATAGCACTGTGTAATAACTAAAGCACACATTAAATGGATTAAAGAACTGGCTGACTTACACATCTCAAAATACAGTTGTCAAAATGGAGAATCATCCAATTATATATTTCCAGTGAGGGTCTGCAAGTATCAGTACTAGAATAATAGAATATCAGGGTTGGAAGGGACCTCAGGTCATCTAGTCCAACCCCCTGCTCAAAGTAGGGCCAATCGCCAATTTTTACCCCATATCCCTAAATGGCCCCCTCAGGGATTGAACTCACAACCTTGGATTTAGCAGGCCAAAGCTCAAACCACTGAGCTATCCCTCCCCCCCAGTAGGCCCAATGCTATTCAATATTTTTATCAGTGCTCTGGAAATAAATAAAAAAAACACTGCTGATAAAATTTGTGGCTGACACAAAGATTGGTGGTGTGGCAAAAAATTATTAGGACAGGATTTTGTAACACTCCCCCTCCTCCATCCCACCCCTGGCCCCTGAGGGGGAAGCGGGGAGTGAAGCGGCTCCGCACGCTGCCCCCGCCCCGAGCACCGGCTCCACATTCCCATTGGCCGCAGCTAATAGGAGCTGTGGGGGTGGCACTTGCGGGTGTTGGCAGCGCACGGAGACCCGCTGCCTCCCTCCCCCAAGGGGCCGCAGAGACGTGCCAGCAGCCAGCCACTGCTGGTACTGGCGTGGGGCCAGGGTAGGCAGGCAGCCTGCCTGAGCCCTGCTGCGCTGCTGACCGGGAGCTGCCTGTGATAAGTGCCTCCCAGCTGGAGCCTGCACTTTGCACCCCCTCGTGCACCCCTTTCCCATCCTGGAGCCCCCTCCTGCACTCCAACTCCCTCCTGCACCCCAATCCCATGCACCAGCCCGGAGCCCTCTCCTGCACCAAACTCCCTCCCAGAGCCTTCACCCCCTCCTTCCCCCCAACACTCTGCCCTACCCTGGAGTCCCCTCCTGCACCCCAACACTCTGCCCCAGCCTAGAGACTCATGTAAAACTCATGAAATGTCCAGTGGATTCTATGAGATTAGGTGCAGTGTGACCATATGACTCCTGCACCCAAACTCCCTCCTAGAGCTTGCACCCCTCACTCGTGCACCCCACCCCCTGTCCCAGGCTCAGCCCGGAGCCCCCTCCCACACTCCAAACCCCTCGGTCCCAGCCCAGAGCCAGCACCGCACCCCTGCCCCAGCCCGGTGAATGTGAGTGAGGATGGGGAAAAGCGAGCGACAGAGGGAGTGTGGAATGAAGTGAGCGGGGTGGAGCCTTGGGGAGGGGGCAGGGCCTCGGGGAAGAGGCGGGGTAGATCCTGGCTTGATCTTAAATTCATAAAGTAATCTTGTGCATGAAAAGGTTGGAGAATACTGATCGAATGGTTCCTTCTGGCCTTAAACTATGCATCTATTGGGCATCAGTCCAGGAATATCCCAAAACAAGTATCTACAGCTTTCACCAAGCTTACATCAGCAGCAGCATGAGCTCAGTCTGCATTTCAGGAACAGAAAAGTGATGGTAAAACTACACAGGCTTTTAAAAACAAATAACGGAAATGATAAATAATAAGGTTTCCTCTCTGTTGTCCAGTTTCAGAGTAGCAGCTGTGTTAGTCTGTATCCACAAAAAGAAAAGGAGTACTTGTGGCACCTTAGAGACTAACAAATTTATTTGAGCATAAGCTTTTGTGAGCTACAGCTCACTTCATCGGATGCATTCTGTTGTCTGATGGTCTTAAAACACTTTACAAACATTAGTTCATGTATCCTTCCAAACCCCGTTTTGAAGCAGGAAAGAGAATTATCCCTATTGAACACAGGGGGAAATTGAGGCACAAAGAGGTTCTGACTAACATTTTCCAACTGGATACTTAAAGTTAGGCAGCTAAATGAGGGGGCTGGCTTACAGAGGTGTTGAACGCCTATAACTCTTAGTGAAGTCAATGTGACCTCCACTTGCTTAGCACCTCTGAAAATCAGGCCCCTCATTTAGCTGCTTAACTTTAAGTATTCAAGCTTGAAAATTTTTGCCTAATAATTGGTCTACACTGCAAAAAAAAAAAAAAAAAAAAAAGACCCACGGCAGCAAGTTTCAGAGCCTGGATCAGCTGATTTGGGCTCACACTATCTGGCTAAAAATAGTAGTGTAGACATTAGGGCTCATGCTGGAGCCCAAGCTCAGAGACACTCCCTCGTTGGGTTTTGGAGCCCAGGCTCCAGCTCAAGTTTGAATACCTACACTTCTATTTTTAGCCCCAGAGTGCAAGACCCACAAGCCTAAGTCAGTTGATCTTGGCTCTGAAACTCACTGCCAATGGGTGTTTTTTGTGGTGCTGGTCTACCCTGAGGTATGTCTACACTGCGATTAAAAAACAGCAGCACAGCCTTGGCTGGCCCAAGTCTGCTGACTTGGGCTCATGGAGCTTGGGCTATAAAATTGCAGTGTAGACATTTGGGCTGGTCTGGACCCCAAGCTCTGGGACCTTCCCCACTTACTGGATCTCAGAGCCTGGGCTCTAGCCAGAGCCCAAATGTCTGCACTGCAATTTTACAGCTCTGCAGCACAAGCCCTATGAGCCTGAGTCAGCTGCCTCCTTTCAGAACAGCAACAGGTCTTTCATTGCAGTGTTCGTGCACCCAAGATCACTCAAGAATGTTGTGGGAGAACCAGGAACACAATTCAGATCTCATGACTCAGCCCTGTGCATCTATCACTGTTATCTTTCACCTCTAAGGGCATGTCTACAATACAATCTTAAGTCGACCTATGTTAGGTCGAGTTATTGCGGTGCCTGATGTCCACACTATCCTTCTTCTGTCAGTGGTGCACGTCCTCACCAGGAGTGCTTCCACCAACTGAAGAGGGGCAGTGTGGGGGGCTGAGAGCCAAGACTCTTGGCTCTATGCAGCTCCCCACCAGGAGCCTAGCTATCCCCCAGTCTTCTCACCTCCCCACTCCCAGCTGGGAGCGAGGGAAAGCAGCCTGGGGCTTCTCGCCTCCAGCTGGGACATCTGTGCCCAGTGTCCGGTCAGCTGTCCTGCTCCTGGCAGGGAACAGGGATCTGGGACCCCGGAGGTGGCAGCCCAGTTTGGATATGACAGCCCGGCTTGGAGTAGAGACTGGCTGGGGAACCAGGAGTTGGCTTTCTTGTCAATTTCATAGCTCCAGCAGAGCCAGGAAATTGACAAGACAGCCAACAGCCTGTGGAGGAATGCAGTGTCTACACAGATATTTCATCGCTCTAACTACATCCACATAAGCCCTCCGCCTCTCATGGAGGTGGAGTTATGTCGGTGTAGTAGGGCACTTACATCGGTGGGAGCAATGCTGTACTGTAGACACTGACATAGTTAGGTTGACATAAGCTGTCGCATGTTGACCTAACTGTAGTGTAAACCTATCCTAAGATGATGAGGGTCTAATTTATGAAAAACAACAAGGAGTTGTTGTGGCACCTTAGAGACTAACAAATTTATTTGGGCATAAGCTTTCATGGGTTATAACCCACAGACTAACACGGCTACCCCTCTGAAACCTGTAATAATTTATCAAAGCAACGTCAGCATTTGGTTGCCCACATTTGAATGTATGGATAAAAATGGTAAAACATGTCTTTATAATAAACAGGAATTTGTGGGATATATCCCTGAAATAGATCTGGCATTAATTTTCTAAAAGCAAACCAAAAGTCTTTGAATTTATTTTGTATGACTGGTGTGCAAAAGGTATTTAGTCACAATTTTCCACTAGAGATACACCTGTTTAGAATTCTTGTGACTGCAACCAGTAAGTGTATCTTACCACTAAAGAAATGTGTTAGAATAAAATAATTAGAGAAATGGAACCATTGCCTGCCTATGTTAGATTAGCAATGAGGAAAGATGGGTCAAATGGGAAAAAGTGATAAAAAGAAGTGTTGATAACTTTTATAAGAACAATCTTTAACATCTAGCCTACCCTACCATACTCAGACTTCTGAAAGGCATTTAACTTAGGCCCAGATGATAGTCTGACTAAAAAATTAGCACTGTACAAATATCAATGCAGCACATATTAAATGGATTAAAAACTGGTTAACTAATAGTTCTCAAAGTATATGTAAAAGGAGAATCATCATCCAATGAGGTGGTTTCTAGTACAGTCCTGCAGGGAACTGTTCTCACCCAGCTGGTATTCAATATTTTTATCAATGAGCTAGAGAAAATAGAAAAGCATTGCTGATAAAGTTTGCAGATGATGCACAGATTTGTGGAGTGGTGCATATAGTTTGGGACAGGTCAGCTACAGAGCGAGCCGGTTCCTCCTGGACTTTTTCTTCTCCCAAGCCCACATGCTGCATGTTGGGGGAGGATGCTGAGGTATCACTTGGGTCCTAGTACCTCTAGAATTGTGCAGGGATCATCCTGGTCCCTCTGAGTCCAGGGGCTGCTAGTGGGGAGGGGTGGCTGTGGCTGGATCCCATCTTTCCTCTTTCCCTCAGGCTGTAATACCTGCTGAGATGGCTTCTCTGCTCCTGCTGATTTGAGAGTTTCTTTGCCCTCCCCTCCCCCCACCCCAAGCTAGCTCCTTCCTGGAATTTCTATTTTCCTCCCAAGCTGCATTGATCCAAGTGTGGGTGGATGGGAGCGGCATTTCGGGACCACTCCTGCATACCTCAGGGTCTGTCAGGTACTGGTCTGCACCAGGTGCCAAGTTCACTGTGGTGTAACTTTCTGGCTTCAGTTAATTCAATTTGCCTAGGACAAATTGGGCCCTAGGTACTTGGCTCTTAAATCCAGCTGGTGTCTCAGATATGAAATGCAGCCCAGGAACTTATTTCTCTTCCCCAGGATTTCAGGTCTCCAAGTCAGGTAAATTAGGTCTCTGGCTCTTCAGGAAGCAATGAGCAGACTCCACCTTTCTCTAAAAATAGTTGTAAACCTTTCCTGGTGGCACAAGACTTCATAGGAGATGCCTTTCTCTATACAAGATGATGATTTCTTGCCATTGCTGGTCAGCCTCTCACAGCTCTTGGTGCACCAATCTGAGCAGCCCAATATGTCATCCCATCTTAGATGCACTTAGTGTAGGCACAAGGGGTGGGCAAAGATGGCCTAAAGCCACGTCTCAGTATTCTAGGCCTTACTGGGGCAGCCTGGGATCATGAGGGTTTGGTGTAGAGCTGGCCCCTGAGCACCCTCCTTCTATGAACATTCCAGAAGGGGTAAGAGGGATTGGTTATTTACATGGCATAAAGGGCCTTAGAGCAATAACAAGTCAGACCCTGGGCCTCTGTAAAGCATGTGTTCATTTGCTCTCTTGGCTCACAGGGCCTAAACTTACAGCTTCTTAAACTTAGGCCTAATTGTTGAGGCTTCTCTCTTTGAAGCCACCATTGGCAATGTGGCTTTTGACTCACTGGGACTGGTTCTGCTCTGACACCAGAGAAAGGCAGGATATCAATGGCTACACTAACATACAAGCAATGTAAGTGGGATCAGAATCTCGCTGTCTCTGTCAGACTTGGGGCTGTCTGTCAGTAACTGATGCTTCTCTCTCCCCCTTGCCTCAAATTCCTTCCAACATCTTGAATGAGTTGGACCATTTCTTAAAGCTCATGGTCTCATTGGAGGAGGTTAGTAATATGCTAAACTCTAGCTAACCTCTCTCACCTAGCCTTGCTTTGCTGATAAGGGGATTACCGACTGTCTTGTTCAACTCCTTTAAAAAGATTAAAGCTTGAGTGCAGACAGGGCTCAGAGACCACTTAAGGCTTCTCAGTACCTCTGCAAAAACAAAACCCTGACTATATTTCCCAGGCTTGCTCGTTTTCCTGATGAAACTTTGAGGTAAAGGCTTCTAATTGTATGTATCTGAATATGTGCTTAGAATGGCAACAGCAACGCTACATAAATTTCACAGACTCCGAGAAGGCTTCTGATAGCATTCACAGGACCTGCCTATGGCGCGTTTTGCGGGCATATGGAATTCCTTTCCATATAATCAACGTCATCAAAGTTTCTATTTCAATGGCACATGCAGTGTTATCACAGTGAACTCAGTTTTGAAGTCAAGACAGGAGCACGTCAGAGGTGTGGTCATGTCTGCAATCCTCTTCAACATTGCCATCGACTGGGTAATGCGGCGTACAACAGAAGACATGCCAAGAGGCATTAAATGGACACTCTTCTCATCCCTTGAAGACCTGGACTTCGCAGAGGATGATGAGCTCCCATCACATACCCAACACAATATACAAGAAAAAACAAATCAGCTTAACACATTCAGCCAGCAAATTGGACTGAAAATCAACCGCAGTAAGACAGATATCATGACTTTTAATATTGCCTCACCGTCACCAGTACAGATAGAGGATTATGTTCTGACCAATGTAGAAACATTCATATACTTCGGCAGCACCATCAGCCAGGATGGTGGAACAAGCCAGGACATCCGGAACAAAATCAATAAATCCAGGGACACCTTCAAGAGCTTAAATTCAGTCTGGAAATCGTCAAAATATAGCACCAAAACCAAACTCAAGATTTATCAGAGCTGTGTACTTTCAACACTAGTTTATAGTGCAGAATGCTGGGAAATCAGAAAGTATGACATGTCAAAACTGTCTTCATTCCATACAATGTGCCTCAGAAAAATCCTCTGTATCTTTTGGCCCAGAACAATCTCAAACCAAGATCTATTGAGACAGTGCAGCCAAGAAGATCTGAGCACCGTGATTGCCAAGAGGCGTTGCAGATGGATCGGTTGTGTGCTTCGGATGGAAACTGATTCCATCACCAGAGTAGCAATAAGATGGACACCTGAAGGCAAGCGAATGTGAGGCTGCCCGAAAACAACATGGCGAAGAGCTGTGGAAGCCAAGCTGAAAATCCTGGGGCACAGCTGGGGAACTATTGAAAGACTTGCCAGAAACAGACAGGAGAGGAGGAGCTTCGTCACTGCCCTAAACACCAGAGGCGTAATAGAAACGTGATGATGATGATAAATATGTGCCAGGCCAGTCCTCTGGGCTCATGTGCACTAAAATAGAAAATGTTAACCCCTCACTCTCTGGAAGGGCAGTTGATCCTACACCTATAATCTTAAATTGAGTGTCTTAAAACCATACAGAATGTAGACGGCAAAAGATGCCCTATCCCAAAGGTCTTAGAATCTAACCAGACAGAACAATTCACCTGCACGTGTTTATAAACTGAAAGTCCAGGATTCATATGATTATTTTTAAAATATGATGGAGGTGTTGGTAGCAACTCCAGAGCTAAGGTGGTATCATTTCTGCTCAGAAGACTAAAATTGTTCCACTTTGTACTTTAGTGATTGAATTTAGTCTCCACAGTATAGTCACTAACTGACCAAGTGAAAACTGGATTTGCCAGTTATCTTTTTGAGTTAAAATATAACTAATTTTGTACAAACTTTTTAAAATGCTGCTGCTGCTGTTTTTTTTTTTAATTTTACTCTATTTTGATTTGGGTTCCTTTGGCTAACAGACAGGCCTCACAAACTCTGCACAGAGTCTGACACAAGCCACTTTTGAAATTTCATAATTAATCAGATTCTTTCCTCAGTTAGAGATAACATAATTGAAAAGCTAAGATCCATTAGTTACTTCTGTTCAATGCAGCCTTCCTAGGCCCTTCTCTAAGGGCAGGTCTACAGTATCGCTTAAGTTGACTGATGTAACTTGCGTCGCAGGACACCCCCTTGAGTGATGCAAGTTACATTGGCTTAAGTGCTGTCCACACCAGCGCTATATCGGCAGGAGACACTCTCCCGTCAGGATAGCATGTCTTCACCAGATGTACTACAGCAGCGCAGCTGTTCCAATGTAGCGCTGTAGTGTAGACTTGCCCTAAATCACACAAGCGTGACATAGCCTGATGAAAGTGTGTCCATCAATTAAATAGCACTGTCCCCCTCAGATCATAGTTCATCTTGTGCATCAGTGTGAAGTAAAGGATGGAATGCATGCAGTGCAGATGGCAGTACACAAGATGCCAGAAGGAGATTACTGGAGGTGAGAAAGCTAAGTGTACTAGGTCGGTGGGAAGGCTGCTCTGGATGTTAACATATAGGGATTCCACTGGTTTTTAGGAACTATGGCTAGGATTTCCAAAAGGTGCCTAAAGGAATTAAGTGACCAAATCCCATTCAGAGCAGAACATAGATGAGAGCAGAGACACAGCAGCCTTCTCAATCTCTCAATGCCTAAGAATTCCTCATTAAGGGATTGCTCTGGTTCTGGCCTCAGCTCAGGTAAGTGAAGGAAGCTGCCAACCAATTCTGTAGCAGACAGAGCTACACACAAAAAGAGACTCCCACTACCCTCTTTGTTATGTAAGTTTAAGAACATAAGAACGGCCATACTGGGTCAGACCAAAGGTCCATCCATCCCAGTATCCTGTCCACCGACAATGGCCAATGCCATGTGCCCCTGAGGGAGTGAACCTAACAGGTAATGATCTAGTGATCTCTCTCCTGCCATCCATCTCCACCCACTGACAAACAGAGGCTAGGGACACCATTCCTTACCCATCCTGGCCAATAGCCATTAATGGACTTAACCTCCATGAATTTATCCAGTTCTCTTTTAAACCCTGTTATAGTCCTCGCCTTCACAACCTCCTCAGGCAAGGAGTTCCACAGGTTGACTGTGCGCTGAGTGAAGAAGAACTTCCTTTTATTTGTTTTAAATCTGCTATTCATTAATTTCGCTTGGTGGCCCCTTGTTCTTGTATTATGAGAACAAGTAAATAACTTTTCCTTATTCACTTTCTCCACACCACTCATGATTTTATAGACCTCTGTTATATCCCCCCTTAGTCTTGTCTTTTCCAAGCTGAAAAGTCCTAGCCTCTTTAATCTCTCCTCATATGGGAACCGTTCCAAACCCCTAATCATTTTAGTTGCCCTTTTCTGAACCTTTTCTAATGCCAGTATATCTTTTTTGAGATGAGGGGACCACATCTGTGCGCAGTATTCAAGATGTGGGCATACCATGGATTTATATAAGGGCAATAAGATATTCTCGGTCTTATTCTCTATCCCTTTTTAAATGATTCCTAACATCCCGTTTGCTTTTTTGACTGCTGCTGCACACTGCGTGGACATCTTCAGAGAACTATCCACGATGACTCCAAGATCTTTCTCCTGATTAGTTGTAGCTAAATTAGCCCCCATCGTATTGTATGTGTAATTGGGGTTATTTTTTCTTATGCGCCTTACTTTACATTTATCCACATTAAATTTCATTTGCCATTTTGTTGCCCAATCACTTAGTTTTGTGAGATCTTTTTGAAGTTCTTCACAGTCTGCTTTGGTCTTAACTATCTTGAGCAGTTTCGTATCATCTGCAAACTTTTCCACGTTGCTGTTTACCCCTTTCTCCAGATCATTTATGAATACGTTGAATAGGATTGGTCCTAGGACTGACCCTTGGGGAACACCACTAGTTACCCCTCTCCATTCTGAAAATTTACCATTTATTCCTACCCTTTGTTCCCTGTCTTTTAACCAGTTCTCAATCCATGAAAGGATCTTCCCTCTTATCCCATGACAGCTTAATTTACATAAGAGCCTTTGGTGAGAGACCTTGTCAAAGGCTTTCTGGAAATCTAAGTACACTATGTCCACTGGATCCCCCTAGTTCACATATTTGTTGACCCCCTCAAAGAACTCTGATAGATTAGTAAGACATGATCTCCCTTTACAGAAACCATGTTGACTTTTGCGCAACAGTTTATGTTCTTCTATGTGTCTGACCATTTTATTCTTTACTATTGTTTCAACTAATTTGCCCAGTACTGACGTGAGACTTACTGGTCTGTAATTGCCAGGATCACCTCTAGAGCCTTTCTTAAATATTGGCATTACATTAGCTATTTTCCAGTCATTGGGTACAGTAGCTGATTTAAAGGACAGGTTACAAACCATAGTTAATAGTTCCACAATTGCCCATTTGAGTTCTTTCAGAACTCTTGGGTGAATGCTATCTGGTCCTGGTGACTTGTTTCTCAATTAATTCCAAAACCTCCTCTAGTTGCACTTCAATCTGTGACGATTCCTCAGACTTGTCACCTACAAAAGACAGCTCAGGTTTGGGAATCTCCCTAACATCCTCAGCCATGAAGACTGAAGCAAAGAATTCATTTAGTTTCTCTGCGATGACTTTAAGTGCTCCTTTTGTATCTCGATCGTCAAGGGGCCCCACTGGTTGTTTAGCAGGCTTCCTGCTTCTGGTGTATTTAAAAAACATGTTGTTGTTACCTCTTGAATTTTTGGCTAGCCGTTCTTCAAACTCCTGTTTCACTTTCTTCTTTCATTTTTACATTTAATTTGGCAGTGTTTATGCTCCTTTCTATTTACCACACTAGGATTTGACTTCCACTTTTTAAAAGATGCCTTTTTATCTGTCACTGCTTCTTTTACACGGTTGTTTAGCCATGGTGGCTCTTTTTTAGTTCATTTACTGTGTTTTTTAATTTGGGGTATACATTTAAGTTGAGCCTCTATTATGGTGTCTTTGAAAAGTGTCCATGCAGCTTGCAGGGATTTCTCTCTAGTCACTGTACCTTTTAATTTCTGTTTAACTAACCTCCTCATTTTTGCATAGTTCCCCTTTCTGAAATTAAATACCACAGTGTCGGGCTGTTGAAGTGTTCTTCCCACCACAGGAATGTTAAATGTTGTTATATTATGGTCACTATTTCCAAGCGGTCCTGTTACAGTTACCTCTTGGACTGGATCCTGCGCCCCACTCAGGACTAGATCAAGAGATGCCTCTCCCCTGGTGGGTTCCTGTACCAGCTGCTCCAAGAAGCAGTCATTTAAAGTATCGAGAAATTTTGTCTCTGCATTTCGTCCTGAGGTGACATGTACCCAGTCACTATGGGGATAATTGAAATCGCCCACTATTACTGAGTTTTTTATTTTGATAGTCTCTCTAATCTCCCTTAGCAATTTTCTTGCTGACTTGGTAAATAGTAATAGCTACAACTCTCTAAAGTACCTGGGGATGGGAAGCTTCAAGGAAAGATGCTATACAGAATAGAGGTGCATTTCATTATATGCCATAGTTTCCAGCTATTAACTTTGTCAAGGAACTGATGTCATTATGGAAACTGGCATTGCATGGATAGATCACAAGCTTGGAGACTAAAATTTTTCAGATGACATCTGTCTTATAGATAAGTCAGTTGATGATAATGCAGTCAGATAAATGATCTTGCAAATAGGTCATATCAATAAATCAAAGCCAGAAATTATAAAATGAGTTTATCTATCAATGCTTTTATCTACTCGGAAGACGGTGCCTTGAAGACCTATTAATACATTTACTTGTGAGTAGCATCAATCACAATACTGGTGATTACACATTTGCTGTAGAGTCCAGAATATGCAAAGCAAGTGTTGTATTTCAAAAATTTCATACAGTATGGAAGTTCAATGTGATTAGAAAACACAAAAACTTTGTAGCTGCAAAGTCCTAAATGTCCTCTTATATGGAGCAGAGTCCTGGAAAAATGAATGAGTCCATCCATAGAATATTCAACAGAAAATGTATAGATAGAATTATTAACCAAGAGGTCCAACTACCTATAACACTACAAGTAGTACAGAAGACGAAGAGATGGACATATTTGAGACAACTTTTAGGAATGTCTGTTAATAGGCTACTAAAAAAGCATTTCTTTGGCAATCCTAGGCAACTGATGAGAGACTGACCTACAGCCACACTCTGTAGCATAATAATGGCTGAAGTGGCATTACTACATCTGAATATAGAAGACATGAAAAAATTAGCCCAGGATAGGGACAACTGGTGTTCTTTGACATCTACCTTATGTACCTGATGATGTGAAAAGGATGATGATAGTTTCTCATGGCATTTAAGGCTATTAGCTCACCTAGACTGACCTCCTATGTATCACAGGCTATTAGATGTAATCCAAGTACCCCTGTGTTGAACCCAGTTACTTCAGTTACACCAAAATATTTTAGTCCTCAAGAGTCCCCCGGCTGCAGAGGAAGCAGAAAAAAGAGATGCTAAAGGGTCCATGCCAATCTGACATCGGGGGGGAATCCTCCCCAACTCCAAATCTGGCAATAAAATTGACCCTGAGCATGTAAGCAAGACACACCAGCCAGGCACCTAAGAAGAGGTTTCTCTGTACCACCTTAGAGGACTGGTCCACCTCATCCAGCATCCTGGCTCCACCTGTGGCCAATCTAATGCTTCAGAGGAGGGTGAAAAAACCCAAAACACACCTGGCCAGTTGTACATCATGGTGGGAGGGATTTCCCTCCTGACTCCTGTGGACCAGAAAAAGCACTGAAGCTGGAGATTTTATTAGTCATTGTCTTAATGCAGCGTTGCAAGAGTTATGAGCAGGTTGAGGAAATGCAGAGTTTCCCATTCTTCCCACAGCCCTTGAAGGAACCAACGCAACCATCAAGCCTGACCTTCCTCCCACTTCCCCAACTATAGAATTTCTCCAAGAAGCTGGATTAAAGCTTATCTTTTAGAAAGATATCTAATTTTGTTTAAAGACTCCAAGTGATGGTGAGTTGACCACTTTCTCAACAAGTAGTTCTAATGTTTAATGACACTGCTAGGAAATTGTGTCATTTCAAGATTGAATTTTTCTAACCTCATCTTCCACCCATTGACTCTTGTTATGGCTTTGTCAGCAAGTCTAAAAAGCACCCCACTGTCAGATATCTCTTCCATGTCTAGGTACCTGTGCAAAGATTTTGTAGATACATGACAACCCTCACCTTCCAGAAATACACCCCCAGCAGTGCAGAGCCTCCTTTGGCCTGACAAATCTGGCATCCTTTGGTTTAACAGAAGCTCCGAGCATGTTGATCTGATTTTTCAGGAGCTTTTCCTACAAAGACCTAGAAACATTTGTCCCTTCAACTTTGACATCCCCAATCATGAGTTTTTGATTGGATTCAAGGGCTAGGATAGTTTCACTGCAGGAGCACAACAGTATGCTCCTGAAGGTGTTTATAGCCCCTGTAATTCCATCTGATTTTCCAGATTCCATGGCAGCAAAATATCAGGTTCCCCTCTTGGACAAGTGTGATGCATAGACTCTTGCTCCGTGCTTCTAAGGGCTGAGCACTGTGAAGTTATATATGTGAAGTTCCAACAGAGCACAGTCAGTTGGAACCAGACAGAATAAATGAGATCTCTTGCAAGCACCTTAAGCACTGAGTGATCACTGAACATCACATGGTACCAGGACTAAAAAGAAATCAAGAAAATACCCTGAGGGAAAAATGGACCTGTCAGAAGTTCCACCAGAGCTGAAACTCTGAAAATGTGACAGAAAACTGGAGGAAGTTCAGGCAGTGCTTCACTCTGTGTCTGCAAGCAACGGGTTCCAACAAAGAGGAAGACAGTCAGAAGGTAGCCTTATTCTTGACACTGGCTGGTTCTGAAGCACTTGATGTATTTAATAGTTTTCTGTTAACTCAGGCAGAGGAGTCTAAGTATGAAACTCTAGTACAGAATTTTAAGTACTGCACTCCATGTAACAGACATTTGAAATACATGTTTTTAATCACAGGGTCCAAAGGAAGGTAAAACTATAGAAGAATTTGGCTCTTCGTCTTCAGATGAGATAATCTTGCAATTTTGGGGGGGCTGAGTGCCTGATAAGAGAGCAGATTATGATTGATGCTGGAACTAAAAAACCAAAACAACCTCTTCCACACACACATACTCAAGGTACATCTACAGTGTGATAAGAGACCCACGGCACAGCCACACAGGCTGACTCAGGCTCCCAGGGCTTGGGCTGCAGGACAATAAAAGTGCAGCATAGGCATTCGAGGTTGGGCTGGTACCCAGGCTCCCATAAAGGGAGGGGGTCCCAGAGTCCAGGTGCCAACCCAAACCCAAATGTCTACACTGCAGTTTTATAGCCCTGCAGCCTGAGACTTTGAGCCCTAGTCAGCTGATCTGGGCTCTGAGACTCAGTGCTGCTGGGTTTTTTTTTAGTACAGTGTAGGTGTAACCTCAGGTATTAGTAGAAGAACCTTGACAGGGCATTTAGAATTTGCCAACCTACAGAAGTTGCCCAGTCCAGAATGACGCTTATGGAGGGTGGACAGTGTGTTGTAGTAGCCAGGCAAGGTATTAACAAACTTCAACAGGACTTTGGAAACCTCTTTTCCAAGCTGCTGCTGCACCCTCAGTAGCTCTCCCTCAGCCTCTTCAACTCCTCCCTCCTCCTTCTTGTTTCCTGTCCTTTCAGACTCCCAACAGCCAGTGCTCCCAATTCAAATAATTACAAGCAACATCTAAACACCACATTCCCTCCTCTCTTAAGAAACTCTCCCAGTTACAATAACCATTGTCGTTCTAACTACAGGAACAAATAGGAAACAAGGCACTATACTGTTGACAGAATTATTACACTAAAAACACTATAGATGCTACATAACATAGTCTCTAGTCCAGACAGGTGGTCGTCTGGGTCTGACAGGCCCTCTCTCAAGCCCTGGTTCCAGTGCAAAGTCTTGTTGTGTTGATACTACGGTGAAGTCATCCAATGCAGACTGGGTGTTGGCATAATCTCCTTTTGGTGCATAAGCAGGTGCAAGAGAAGAAGCATTCCGTACCCGCCCATCAGAAAGTCGATAGGTGTAAGGTCCCTTCTTCTCTATGATTTTAAGAGGAGCTGTGAATGTATGGTCCCCTTTGCGCAAAATTCCAGGTTTTCGTATTTTAATGAAGGAACCACACTCAAACTTTGGTTCCTTAGCACCCTGCCGCTTGTCTGTGAAAGCCTTATACTTTGCTTGGTTCTGTTCAACTGTTTTCCTCACATCATCCTCGGTTGGGCCTCAGGTCGTGCCTTTAACAATCCAGCAATGTTCAGTTTAGTATTCATCTGTTTCCCATGCAGTAACTCTGCGGGTGATCTTTGCATTGTGGCATGTCGTGTAGCCCGGTATGCTTGCAAGAAATCAGTAGTGCAGGTTATCCACAATCGCCCTTCCAGTTTAGCCATTTGCAAACTCTCTTTCAAACTTCTGTTAAACCGTTCGATTTCCCCATTGGCTTGAGGGTAGTATAGGGATGACTTTTTGTGTAAAATGTTCCTCTCTGCTAGAAAAGTTTCAAACTCCAGGGAAGTAAATTGACTAACATTATCTGAAACCAGTTCTTTGGGATTACCTTCCCTGCTAAAAACTGAAGAAAGGAACTTAATTACTGTAGCAGAAGAGATTTCCGATGTAAATGCAACCTCAGGCCATTTACTGAAATAGTCTATTAAGGTGATGGCATAACGGCAGTCAATTGGAGCAGTATCAAAGAGTCCTACAATGTCAATCACCACTTTTTCCCATGCAGATTCAGAAAGAGGAACAGGCTGTAATGGAGGGGTACATGTCACTGCTGTCTTATCATGCATTTTAAAGAATCCTTATTGAGGTTACAGGGACAAACCATCCCGATATGTAGAAAGAATAGTAAATATGGCAGGCGACCAGCTTCACTTAACAGTGAAATCCTTGCCGATCTTAAATACAAAAAAGAAGCTTACAAGAAGTGGAAGATTGGACAAATGACCAGGGATGAGTATAAAAATATTGCTCGGGCATGCAAGAGTGAAATCAGGAAGGCCAAATCACACCTGGAGTTGCAGCTAGCAAGAGATGTTAAGAGTAACAAGAAGGGTTTCTTCAGGTATGTTAGCAACAAGAAGAAAGTCAAGGAAAGTGTGGGCCCCTTACTGAATGAGGGAGGCAACCTAGCAACAGAGGATGTGGAAAAAGCTAATGTACTCAATACTTTTTTTGCCTCTGTCTTCACGAACAAGGTCAGCTCCCAGACTACTGCACTGGGCAGCACAGCATGGGGAGGAGGTGACCAGCCCTCTGTGGAGAAAGAAGTGGTTAGGGACTATTTAGAAAAGCTGGACGTGCACAGGTCCATGGGGCCAGATGTGTTGCATCCGAGAGTGCTAAAGGAATTGGCGGATGTGATTGCAGAGCCATTGACTATTATCTTTAAAAACTCATGGCGATCGGGGGAGGTCCTGGACGACTGGAAAAAGGCTAATGTAGTGCCCATCTTTAAAAAAGGGAAGAAGGAGGATCCTGGGAACTACAGGCCAGTCAGCCTTACCTCAGTCCCTGGAAAAATCATGGAGCAGATCCTCAAGGAATAAATTCTGAAGCACTTAGAGGAGAGGAAAGTGATCAGGAATAGTCAGCATGGATTCACCAATGGCAAGTCATGCCTGACTAATCTAATTGCCTTCTATGACGAGATAACTGGCTCTGTGGATGAAGGGAAAGTGGTGGACGTGTTGTTCCTTGACTTTAGCAAAGCTTTTGACACGGTCTCCCACAGTATTCTTGCCAGCAAGTTAAAGAAGTATGGGCTGGATGAATGGACTATAAGATTGATAAAAAGCTGGCTAGATGGTCGGGCTCAACGGGTAGTGATCAATGGTTCCATGTCTAGTTGGCAGCCGGTATCAAGTGGAGTGCCCCAAGGGTTGGTCCTGGGGCCGGTTTTGTTCAATATCTTCATAAATGATCTGGAGGATGGTGTGGATTGCACCCTCAGCAAGTTTGCAGATGACACTAAACTGGGAGGAGAGGTAAATATGCTGGAGGGTAGGGATAGGATACAGAGGGACCTAAACAAATTGGAGGATTGGGCCAAAAGAAATCTGATGAAGTTCAACAAGGACAAGTGCAGAGTCCTGCACCTAGAACGGAAGAATCCAATGCACTGCTACAGACTAGGGACCGAATGGCTAGGCAGCAGTTCTGCAGAAAAGGATCTAGGGGTTACAGTGGATGAGAAGCTGGATATGAGTCAACAGTGTGCCCTTGTTGCAAAGAAGGCCAATGGCATTTTGGGATGTATAAGTAGGGGCATTGCCAGCAGATCGAGGGACATGATCGTTCCCCTCTGTTCGACATTGGTGAGACCTCATCTGGAGTACTGTGTCCAGTTTTGGGCCCCACGCTACAAGAAGGATGTGGAACAATTGGAAAACGTCCAGTGGAGGGCAACAAAAATGATTAGGGGACTGGAACACATGAGTTATGAGGAGAGGCTGAGGGAACTGGGGATGTTTAGTCTACGGAAGAGAAAAAAGAGGGGAGATTTGATAGCTGCTTTTGACTACCTGAAAGGGGGTTCCAAAGAGGATGGCTCCAGACTGTTCTCAGTGGTAGCAGATGACAGAACAAGGAGTAATAGTCTCAAGTTGCAGTGGGGGAGATTTAGGTTGGATATTAGGAAAAACTTTTTCACTAGGAGGGTGGTGAAACACTGGAATGCGTTACCTAGGGAGGTGGTGGAATCTCCTTCCTTAGAAGTTTTTAAGGTCAGGCTTCACAAAGCCTTGGCTGGGATGATTGAATTGGGGATCGGTCCTGCTTTGAGCAGGGGGTTGGACTAGATGACCTTCTGAGGTCCCTTCCAACCCTGATATTGTATGATTTGGCAAGTGACACAGGATTTTATGAGTGCTTCAGTTTGAGAGTCCATCCCTGGCCACCAATACGGATCCGTAGTCGTTGTTTGGTTCGAACAATTCCTTGATGAGTATCGTGTGCCAGGTGTATGAGTTTTGACTGTAATTCTTCTGGCATAAGGAGCTGGTGTGTACCTTGTAGCACACAGCCATCAAGCAAAGAAAGTTTATCCCAAACTCTAAAATAAGGCAGCAAAACTGGGTCAAGGTTTTTAGGGTTACTGGGCCATCTCTTTGTCAGAAATTCCTGTAGTTTTTGTTGAATTGGACATGCTGAACAAGCAGCTTGAAATTGTTCTCTTGTAACTACAGTGAGAGTGCTTGCAATAAGCACAACCACGACATCCTTATCCTCCGGTGGACCATCTGGTGAAGGCAAAGGCAGGCAAGAAAGGCAATCAGTGACCACATTTTGGTTTCCAGGCTTATATTCCAGTTCATAATTGAAGGAGAGTAGTCTTGCAGACCATCTAGCAATACGATATCCTGCTCTTTTCAGTCCTTTTGTGGTGATCAACATTGTCAAAGGGCTGTAGTCTGTGCGCAACTTGAACGTGGGGCCCCACAGGTAAGTTCTCCATTTTTCAGTAGCCCAGGCACAAGCAAGTGCTTCTTTTTCGACTGTAGAATATTTTCTCTCAGCATTACTTAGTGTCTTCGAAGCAAATGCAACAGTCCTCTCTGTGTTGTCCTCATGAAGTTGTGTGAGGACAGCCCCAAGTCCACAATCAGAAGCATCAGTAGTTACAATTGTGGGCAATGCAGGACTGAATAGGGCAAGTACTGGACTATGTACAATCAAGTCTTTCATCGTTTCAAAACTAGCTTGTGCATCCATTGTCCACACTAAGGTTGAACTTCCCCGTAGTAATTCTCATTATGGTTCAATGACAGAAGCATAATTGGGAATGAATTTTGCATACCAGGAGGTAAGACCCAAGAAGGAACGTAAGGTTTGCAAATCTGTTGGAGGAGGAGCATTTGAAATTGCCAGGATATAAGCTGGATCAGGTTTTAGTCCAGGCTGTGAAATTGTATGCCCCAGAAAGGAGAGTTCAGTTTGTCTAAATTTGCATTTGGACCTATTGAGCTGGAGGCCTGCTTTGCTGATACAGACTTCAGGTTATTGTCATGCTCCTCCGAAGTATTTCCAAACACGATAATATAATCCAAATAGCACTGAACTCCATGTTGATTCCTCAAAATCAATGACATCATTTTTTGGAAGGCACTTGGGGCTGATGCAAGACCGTATGGAACATGTTTAAAATAGAATAGTCCCTCATGTGTAATAAATGCTGTGAGGTCTCTGCTATCTTCGTGCAACATAACCTGGTGGTATGTGCTCTGCAAATCAAGAGTAGAAAACATCTTTGCCCCACAGAGTTCTGCAAATACTTCTTCTATGTGAGGAAGAGGATGGCTGTCAATCACAATAGCTTTATTTGGCTCCCTAAGTCCACACAAAGGCGAATGCCTCCACCCTTCTTCTGCGTCACTACTATAAGTGAAACCCATTCTGAGGAGTTAATCTCTTCAATAATGCCCTCTTGAACAAGTTTTCTAAGTTCCGCTGAAACAGCTTCCCTGACTGAAAATGGTAAGTGCTGTAATTTCTATCATACAGGCATCACATTATTCCGCATTTTAACTTTATGCAGAAACCCATAAGCACAGCCGAGTTTCTCCTCAACCTGGTGTTGGGTCCCAGCTGAAACTGGTGTGTGTACCGCAAGAGTGCTTTGCTGAGGAAGATTGCCTTTGTGGACAATGTAGAACTCTGCAGTTACAAAGTAATCACCAAAAGTAACTATTGTGGCAGGCAGCCACGTACTGGAATATGGTTTTTCAAATAGCACACCAGCTGAAGCTTGGGTTCAGTAAGAGGCACATCTTTAAAGTAATGCAGATAGATGGAATCAGGTAGTATAGATACTGCTGAGCCAGTGTCCAACATTAGTTGAATAGAGTGTGATTTGCCTGAGGGTATGGCAGAAATGTTTACCGTGCACTTTATTTGTTCTGGAATATGTGCAGTAGCGATTTTGTCCACGCTCAGCACAGTAACATCTGGTATTGTAACTGCATGCACCTGTTGATTGAACTGGCTACTGCGACATACTTTAGCAAAATGCCCAATCTTTTTGCAATGATTGCACTGAGCTACTTTTGCCGGACATCCTGTGTAGCTTGCAAGGTGTTGTGGGGATCCACAGCAAAAGCATGCTTTTACTGTATTTTGAATTTGCTGATTTGGTGGTTTTTCATTAGTTTTCCTCTTGTAATTGTTTGTCTGCAGTGATAGTGAACTTTTCTGCAAAGGAGTCACAGACTGGACTGTGCCTCCTGTATCCATGCTCATTATTTTGGCTTCAGCTGTAGCTGACTCAATCTGGTTAGCAATGGTTATTGCTTTTTCTAGTGTAAGTTGTGGTTCTAGAAGTAAGTGTTCTCTTACATGAAGCATGGTTGTTTTCTCAATGAGCTGGTCTCTAATGATCTCTTCTGCTGTATTCCCAAAGTCACAAGTTACAATCAGACTCCTCAGGGAAGCAATATACTGCATTATAGTCTCTCCTGGTTTCTGCTCATGCTGGCAAAATCTGTAGCGATTAGCTACTACATTAACTTTTGGTATCAAAAAGTTCTTTAATGCAGTGAGTGCAGTCTCCTATTTATTGTCTGCAAGGGGAAAAGTGTAAAATATATGCTGCCTTTCTGCTCTAAGACAGTCGATTAGCAGAGCACACTTTCTTTCTTCAGAAATCTCTGTAGCACCGATTGCAAGCGGATAAGTCTCAAACATATGGATCCAGGCAGTAAAACCAATTGGAGGCTCACCTGGGCTTTGTAGAAAGGGTGCAGGTGGGTTCAGAGGCAGAAGATCCATCCTTGTTGCCAAAATGTTGTAGTAGCCAGGCAAAGTACTAACAAACTTCACCAGGACTTTATTTTTAAAGTGGGAACCTCTTTTCCAAGCTGCTGCTGCACCCTCAGTAGCTCTGCCTCGGCCTCTTCAACTCCTCCCCCCTCCTTCCTGTTTCCTGTCCTTTCAGACTCCCAACAGCTAGTGCTCCCAATTCTAATCATAGAATCATAGAATATCAGGGTTGGAAGGGACCTCAGGAGGTCATTTAGTCCAACCCCCTGCTCAAAAGCAGGACCAATCCCCAATTAAATCATCCCAGCCAGGGCTTTGGCTGGGATGATTTACAATAATTACAAGCAACATCTAAACACCACACAGTGCTCTGACACAGCAGCTATGATTGAGAATCCAAAATACCATGTTGGGAGTGGAGTTGGGGGAAGAGAGAGAGGAGGAATCAAAGCACACAGAACTCAAAGTCTAAAGCTAGCAAAAACAGCACATGGAGCTGCATACCCTGTGGCAATAAGTACAAGTTAAGACTGTTCCTGGAATGTGGGAACAAAGGCAAAAAGTGAATGGTTTACATCACTTTGCAAGAGTTTGCAAGCACTAGCAGAGAGCACACAGCATGAGCAAAAAACAGCACCATTAGCTCAGAGGATTCTTCATGGGAGCAATGGAGACCACTGCAGCAGATGATTGGACTGTCAACCTGGAAGCAAATGGGTCATTTATTACTTTTAAGTTGGACATTGATACACAAGCCAATGTCTTGCCAGAAACACTGTTAGTAACTGGAGGATAAAGCTACGGGTAGCAGGTAAACCTCAGGGCTTATAGGGGTGTGCTCATTCCCACTACATGGGTACATGAACTAAATGTATAGATAAATAACAAACTGTATCTTGCAACTTTGTATGTAGTATAGTTGTAGCCGTGTCCGTCCCAGGATATTAGAGAGAGAAGGTTGGTGTGGTAATATTTTTTATTGGACTTGTCTCTCCCACCAACAGAAGTTGGTCCAATAAAAGATATTACCTCACCCTCCTTGTCTCTCTTTTCCGATTTGTAATAGTACCTGGGAAAAGTGTACCTATTAGTGGATTAAAAGTATGTCAAACCATTGGTCTCATCAAGAAGATGCATTCAGGGAGGATCAGGGAACCAAAACAATTGAGGAAGAGTTTGAAAAAATGTTTCTCAGGAAATAGGGAAGATCTCAAAGTACAAAAAAAAAAGGATGGGGAGGGGAAGAGCCCAACCATCCCACAATTAACACCCCTAACATGTTAAAAAGGGAACATTTTCCACTACCTGCAAGGGGAGAGATTTTGTAGAAGATGGCTGATGCTAAATATTTTTTGTTGTTAAACTTTTAAGGTATGCATCAGCAGGCTTCTGGCAAGGCCTATTGGGAAAACAAAGCACGTTTGTGCACATTCAGTGCCCCCTTTGGGAGACACTGTTGCTGTAGATTGCCATTTGGATTCTGTTCAACACCCAGCATGTATCACCAGAAAATACAATTTTTTTTCGATCCTATGGAGGGTACTAAGGTTTACATAGATTACATTTCAGAGTAACAGCCGTGTTAGTCTGTATTCACAAAAAGAAAAGGAGTACTTGTGGCACCTTAGAGACTAACCAATTTATTAGAGCATAGGCTTTCATGAGCTACAGCTCACTTCCTCAGATGCTGAGGAAGTGAGCTGTAGCTCACGAAAGCTTATGCTCTAATAAATTGGTTAGTCTCTAAGGTGCCACAAGTACTCCTTTTCTTTTTATAGATTACATTTTCATCAGGGAGGGGGGTGGAGTAGGGGATGCAAAACAATAGAAGAGCATGACCAGAGGCTCCACACATCTTTGTCTGGAGCTGATGGGCTGAACAAAAATGTAAATTCTGTACACCAGAAATAACTTCTCTCCCAGGTTTATTAACACAGCAAGGATGAGGCCATCAACAACATGCCTGCCCCAGTAGACAAGGAAGAAATACAGAGATTTCTCGGAATCATGAACTATGTAGGGAAATTTGTGCCTACTTTAGCTGCCCGAACCAGCAACCTGAGCTGTATTATGCAAAGCTGTCCCATGAACATGGTGTGCAAATCTTAATAAAGAGAAACTGAAGGAATTAGAGCAGGGGTGGGCAAACTTTTTGGCCTGAGGGACACGTCTGGATATGGAAATTGTATTGCAGGCCATGAATGCTCACAAAATTGGGGGTTGGGGTGCGGGAGGGGGTAAGGGCTCCATCTAGGGGTGCGCGCTCTGGGGTGGGGCCAGAAATAAGGAGTTCAGGGTGCAGGAGGGGGCTCCAGGCTGGGGCAAGGGGTTGGGGTGCAGGGTGGGCAGGTGAGAGCTCTGGCTGGGGATGTGGGCTCTGGGGTGGGCTGGGGATGAGGGGTTTGGGGTGCAGGAGGGTGCTCCAGGTTGGGACCAAGGGATTTGGTGGTTGGGGAATGGGAGGAAGTCAGAGTGCAGGCTCTGGGCAGCACTTACCTCAAGCAGCTCATGGAAGCAGCAACATGTCCCCTCTCCGGCTCCTATGTGGAGGTGCGGCCAGGTGGCTCTGCGTGATGTCCCATCCGCAGGCTCTGCAGTGGTGTCTGTGGTTCCCAGTCAATGGGAGCTGCAAGGGGTGGCACTTGGGGCGGGGGCAGCGTGCGGAGCCCCCTAGCTACGCCTACGCGTAGGAGCTGGCGGGGGGACATGCCACTGCTTCCGGGAGCTGCACAGAGCCATGGCATGCACGGAGTGAGGCGAGCCCCAACACCATTCCCCAGCAGGAGCTCAAGGGCCAGATTAAAAGGTCCGATGGCCTGGACGTGGCCCATGGGCCGTAGCTTGCTCACCCCTGAATTAGAGGACCCAGTTCTGAGGTACCGTGACAGTAAGCACAAAACTAAGTTGTCCCTAGATGTTGCCAAGGAAGATATTGGCACATGACAGTATGGTCAGAATTGGAGACCAGTGGCTTATGCACCGTGGGGATTAACAAAAACTGAGTGTTAATATGCTCAAATAGAGAAGGAAGCTTTGGCCTTATTCCATGGGTGTAAAAGTTTAACATATTTATTTATGGGAGGTCTGTGTTATGTGAAACAAACCATATACCACTTATTACCAGTGCCAAAAGGGGTCAGGCAACCCCCACCTCTGCCCCAGAATACATAGATTATTTTTTCAGTTACAAATGTATGATTTGTAAATTGAATACAAACCTGGGAGACATTTGATGGTTGCAGACGCATTCTCTAGAGCATTTGACAAAAGTGCAATGGAACAAAGTCCAGATTTTGTACATGTCATTCTGATTAAAAAAATCTGTCCAGTGTAACACCAACAGACCCCAGTCTTCAGTGGACAGGGTCAAACCTGGGACCTCTGGAGCTTAGAGCATGAGCCTCTACCGCATGAGTGAAAAGCCAACTGTCTGTTAGCTCTGGCTGTAGATCGGACTCATTTTATCTCTCTCTAAGTGGTCTTGGTGCTACTAGATGGGACAGAACACCACACCCAGGAGGTGTGTGTTACATCTGGAAATCAGGCTCCTTCTGCCATCCCCAAGTCACTGCAGCACCAGCTCGTCCCAGTGCTGACTCTCTTGCTGACACACCCACTTTCTGTCAGCCTCAGGGACACATTCCTGCTTGCAGCTTCCCCCAGGATCTCCAGCATCACACCCTGCATTCAGCCTCCACCAACCCCACAGGACAGAACAGTCATCCTGCATTAATCACAGCTGAGGCCAGCAGTACAGAAGACAGAGTATCCAGTGTACTTGCAGCAAGAGGACACACTCCTATTGCATAGAAATACAGTGAGGGACAGTGCCATTCTACAGCTATTTTTACTCCAGAGGTCCCAGTCAAGGCCCCGGTATGTTGTGTGTGGCACAGAGGAAAGACCATCCCCTGTCCTAGAGACAAGACTGACAGAAATAGACCAGAAGTAATAGCCAGGCAACACTTATACAACATGTCACAAGTAGAGAGTTAGTTCTATCTCCCCTCACAAACCAATGCCCCATCGCTGACAAGAGGCCCCAGCCAACCTGCCATACTACTTGCTACTCTGAGACAGGCTGGAAGAAACGCAGAGCAAGAAGATACCCTCCTCTCACACACAAACCTGACAGTAAAACACTTCACACACCAACTAGACTACATGCATACCTGAGCCATTTGTGACAAAGTGAAGATGGTGCTCCCATGACATGAGAGTGACAGCTGGATGACACAACAGGATTAAAAATGAGTAAATTGAAAAAAATTGTAAATGGGGAATTATTATCCAATGAGGATTTGTTTCTAGAGGGGATCTCGCAGGAATCTGTTCCAGGCCCAATGCTATTCAGTATCAATGATCTAGAGTAGGTGTGGGCAAACTACGGCCCACAGGCCTTTTAATCCGGCCCTTGAGCTCCCACCAGGGAGCAACACTGGGGGCTTGCCCCGCTCCGGCGCTCCAGCCGGGGAGTGAACTTGGGGGCTTGCCCCGCTCTGCACATGCCGTGGCTCCGCACGGCTCTTGGAAGCAGCAGCATGTCATCCCTCTGGCTCCTACGCATAGGGGCAGCTAGGGGGCTCCGTATGCTGCTCCCGCCCGAAGCACTAACCCCCGCAGCAACCATTGGCTGGGAACCATGGCCAATGGAAGCTGCAGGGGCAGCATCTGCAGATGGGGCAGTGCACAGAGCTACCTAGTCCAGCTACTGCAGACAGAGGAGAACTTAACAGGCTCTGTAGCATCACTTCTTTCCTCCCTCTTCCCAGCAGCAGAGACAGTAGGACACAGTCATCAAATGAGCGAAACTGCAATTGCTATAGCTCTTAAAATACATACTGTGTCTATATAAAACCTCCCTCCATCAATGAGATGCCTCCAACAGCTAGAGGATCTCCACTGTCTCAAGAAGAAGCAGAGCCTGGGTCCCTCCCTCACCTCTAGGAACCAGTTTAGCAGCTAAATCTCATGGGTCTGGAAGTTTTTAATTTGTGACCCATGAAGCAGTATCTTGGTCTCTCCAATTCCCTTGCCATGCTGCCAGGTCCCAGCACTGCATCAGGACATGGGTTGCTTGGAGCAAGTAAATGGAGGGGAGTATAAAGTCAGCCTCCCATTTGCACCCCCGCTTTGCACTACTCTAGGCTTCTCTAGCGTTGTCCGTTCCCAGAACACAGCAGCAGTCTAGCACGCAGGGTTGTTGAGAACATTTTCTATACCTTGGCATCTGATGCACCACCAGCAGCTCACCTTAACTCAGTTCCCTGGGGAGTGAAGTAGTCAACTGATCTCTGAGTATCTGGCACACCATAGATCACCACCACTGTCACTGAGGCTGACCATCCAGTTCTGTTCCAGGACTTTATTAGCATGACTTGCTACATGAGAGTTGCCAAAGTGCAAAAGAGAGACAGATCCCTCACACCCAAAGGCCTGAGGTCAAAGCACTGAGTGGCTAGGCAGCAGTTCTGCAGAAAAGGACCTGGGGGTTACAGTGGATGAGAAGCTGGATATGAGTCAACAGTGTGCCCTTGTTGCCAAGAAGTCTAACAGCATTTTGGACTATATAAGTAGGAGCATTGCCAGCAGATAGAGGGGCGTGATCATTCCCCTCTATTTGGCATTGGTGAGGCCTCATCTGGAGTACTGTGTCCAGTTTTAGGCCCCACACTACAAGAAGGATGTGGAAAAATTGGAAAGGGTCCAGTGGAGGGCAACAAAAATGTTTAGGGGGCTGGAGCATATGATTTATGAGGAGAGGCTGAGGGAACTGGGATTATTTAGTCTGCAGAAGAGAAGAATGAGGGGGGATTTGATAGCTGCTTTCAACTACCTGAAAGGGGGTTCCAAAGAGGATGGCTCTAGACTGTTCTCAATGGTAGCAGATGACAGAACGAGGAGTAATGGTCTCAAGTTTCAGTGGGGGAGGTTTAGGTTGGGTATTAGGAAAAACTTTTTCACAAGGAGGGTGGTGAAGCACTGGAATGTGTTACCTAGGGAGGTGGTGGAATCTCCTTCCTTAGATATTTTTAAGGTCAGCCTTGACAAAGCCCTGGCTGGGATGATTTAGTTGGGGATCGGTCCTGCTTTGAGTAGGGGGTTGGACTAGATGACCTCCTGAGGTCCCTTCCAACCCTGATATTCTATGATTCTATTATTCTAAAGCCAGACAAATTAAGACTAGATATAAGGTGCAGATTTTTAACAGTGTTACCACATTTGCCCATTACTTTGGGGTATGCTCATTTATTAGGGTTTTTGTAGGGAAAGAACAATGGTTCAAGGGAGAACACTAGATTTGTTTATGGGTAAACTGATGGCTCAATGGAGTATCCCAAAGTTGTTTTGTTCAGGCTAGACAACAGGAACTGATCATTCCTGTCTTTGGGCGGTGTTCCTTGGAGGGAGCTCGCAGTACAATTAGGAAGCTTCACTATTTTGGATACCAATAAAGGATTTATTACTAGAATTGGTCTGATAACTACAGAGCTGTGTGTGTGCAGGCATGGGTTCATCAACATCTGGAGCAGAGATCCCCCACCATACAGTGCGTCCCTGCTTTTCTAGTTCCAGAGTTCTGTGCGATTCTTGCCTTGGAATCTCTGTTCTCCATTCTGTGTGCTAATGGAGATGCCTCCCTGTCCCATCTTCGATGCAATTTAGCCTAGGGGAGTTTCCTTAATCCTGTCACCTTTGTCCCAGGGGTTTAGGTGTGTTTCCCACTGCCTTTTCATTGCTTTTTGTAAGTCTTTCTTCTGATGCAGATTTGGTTCAAGCAGAGGCTGTGGGGGTGGGGGAGGTCTTTTGTGAGTCAGACAGGCTGGGTGTTGTGCCCAGGTTCCCCAAGAACACAGAGCTGATAGGTAACAACAGTGAGGGTAATTAACCATCAGAACAATTTACCAAAGGCTGTGGGGAATTCTCCATCACCTGGAGTCTGTAAATCAAGTCTGGATCTTTATAGAAGAGCTACTCTACCTCTGCCAGGAGTTATTTGGCTTGAAGCAGGAATCCCTGGGCGAGGTTCTCTGGCCTGTATTAAACTGAAGTTCAGCCTAGATGATCAGAATAGTTTTTTCTGTTCCCCCCCACCCCCCCGCCAAAAAAAGTCTGTCTAGGACATATAACATTCTGAGCCACATTCATCCAGCCATTGCCATCTGCACACCTGACAGTAAGAGGACATCCCCCAGCATACACAAAACACAAGGGAGACACCTTGCATCCAGCACTGGATTAGGCAATCATGAGGCCTAGAAACACCACAGCAGAGTTCCCTGTGGCTTCATACCT
Source organism: Lepidochelys kempii (assembly GCF_965140285.1). Classification (NCBI taxonomy): domain Eukaryota; kingdom Metazoa; phylum Chordata; order Testudines; family Cheloniidae; genus Lepidochelys; species Lepidochelys kempii. The sequence goes on along the minus strand of NC_136381.1, from coordinate 197,340 downwards.
GCAGCACTGTAGCCCCACTCTCACATAAGGGTCCCCTCCCCTTTCCCAGCTTGGCAAGGGTTATACTCTGGGTCCCCAATCTCCTCTTCCTCCAGGAGCAGCAGATCTGAAACCCCCCACCACACCCCACCCTACTCTACCCTTTATAAGCAGCATGGGATCCCTCTCCCTTAGGAGAAAGGAAGGGCAGCCAAAACTCCCACAGTACTTACCTCAGCTACAGGGGTGTCTCTGATTGGGTGGGTGGCCCAGGCCCTCTTTACTCTTCTCTTATTACAGAGAGTTCTCTGCTGGTCATTGACAGGGCTCCTGGAACTGTGGGGCTGGGAGTTAATGCTCCAGTGAGAATCATGGGATAGTTCCACCCTCTCAGAATCAGGTTCCAGAAGCTCTGCAGAACGCGTAGGCATGTTGCTAGTTTAGTTGCCTTTCAGGTACATTTCCAAGCTTTTGTCCAACCCGAAGTGCGCACACACACACACACCACCACTCTCAGACTCAAATATACAAGGCAGACAGCAAGACAACATTCCATACACCCACATACCAAGAGATAGAGACAATGCACACACACACGACTACACACCAAACTAGTCTATACTATGATTAGGGTACCATCAAGATAAACAAGGGACTTAAATTTAGGATCCTCTAATCCATCAGCAGAAATTGTGACCCAGACAGACACAAGTGTATGCAAATTACACAGACTCCAACATCAAGTAAAGTCCTAATCTAACTCACAAGATCAACAAACCACCACCTCCCTACAGCTAGACTAGAGCTGGGAGGGCAAAGCGGGCCTGCAAAAAACAGAAACCTGATTTCAATTTCAGGAGCACAGTAGAAAAAAAAATACAACAGGAAAATTCCTAAAGAGAACCTAAGCTAATGGGCAACTAACCAGTCAGGAAGGTAGGAAAAAAAGTTTCCAACAACCATAATCCAAGACCCTGCCCTCAGGTCTGTCTTTATTCTCAAATAAGAGTTTCAGAACAAGAGTAAATAAAGTGTGAAGGCTGGGTACTAACCTAAACTTTCCCAGCTCCCATCAGATGGGAGAGAAGAGACCTCACCTTTCTCTTTAGTAGCCCTTCCTAGCTACTAGGACATACCCAAGTTCTTCTTGCCAGCTACACCTACCCACAGAGGTGTTTCTAGCTTCCTGTAGGCTCCTAATCATATGCTCTGGTGGCTATAGTTCCCAGTTTTAAAGGATCCAAGGGCTTGAAGAGGTGCACAGAGATGTATGAAGAAAAGGAGTACTTGTGGCACCTTAGAGACTAACCAATTTAGTCTCTAAGGTGCCACAAGTACGCCTTTTCTTTTTGCGAATACAGACTAACACGGCTGTTACTCTGAAACCTGAGGGATGTATGAGTGTACTGCTTCATCCAGTGCCCTGTTTCACAGAATAATTAATTTAAAAGAGAGACTGATAGTTTGTTTCACTGACGTCCAGCTAATATCCAGACAAATTATACTTGCTTTAACAAAAAGTCTAGATTGTTACAAAAAAATAAAAAATCTAACTTTAGAAAGCCTGAAAATGAACAGCTAAGGCATCCTGCTTTATAATCCCTTATCACTCACCATCACACCGTCCCAATTTACACCATCCTCCCAACCATAACTTTGAACAAATATATGCTAATATGTCAAAGTAACACATTAGTAGGTGACCATACAATCCCATTTCCTTGCCAAGAGATCAATTTCCAAGCCACTATATCACTGATATATAATGCCTCACATACCGCAATAAAAGCTGTATCTACGGTAATTACTATCCAGTGCACTTGACGTCTGTTCACTGTCTCCCACTATTTTACCATGCATGATCCCTACACATAGCCATTTGGGAGGAGGAAGGTGACAATGGGGATGAGGGTGATGGTTAATGTTGGCTATTAGCTCCCTGCTCTTTATTCCTTTCCTGCAGCTCCCCTGCCCCTCATGGCTCGCCGGTCCCAGAGCTCCTCACAGGGGGACAACCCCCTGGACCCTAACTACCTGCCACCCCATTACAAGGAGTATTACCGGCTGGCTCTGGATGTGCTAGCTGAAGAGGGGCAAGAGAGTTATCATCATTTCCTGGATGAAGAAGGAGCCCCTGACTTTCTCTGCAGCACAGAGGTAGAGCACATCACTCAGCATCTCCAGAAGCCCCAGTATGCCAACCAAGAGGGCAGCTGCATGGATGCCATGCATGACAATGACATGGATGGATCCTCTGGGACTTATTGGCCTCTGAATTCTGACCTTGCTGTCCCTGAGCTTGATCTGGGCTGGCCAATGGTCTTTGGATTCAAGGGTACTGAGGTAACAACTCTGGTGCAGCCACCACCCCCAGACAATCCCAGCATCAAGGAAGAAGCCCGTAGGATGATCCGAGCTGCACAACAGGTGAGATTGAACAAAGGCCAGAACCAACAGAGCTGAAGGGGATGGGGCAGGATGCGGCAGCTCTGCACTGAGTCCCTCTTCTATTCCCTGTGCAAAATTACACTCAGGACCCCTTAGGTCACTCTGACAATTGAAAGGGGTTTTACTGGACTGGAAGCAGCTCCCTGAGACTCCCCTCATACAGGGGCCTCCATAGTTTGTGTAGAGCAGTGTAAAGGCTCTGCATTGACATTCCTCCCAGTTCCTGGCATGGGGAGGGAAAGGGAGGGTGTTGGATGCACGGCCAGCATTCACTGTACTACAGTTATTCTCTGCTGCCAAGAGGCCATAGGAAACTGCGTAAGTTAGAGCAGCCCTGAGGCTATGCTACACCAGAGGTTACACAGGACTCTGCATGGTCTCAGAACACGAGGAGCTCAAAGATGGCTTAAAGACACCACCCCCACTGCCAACTTTAAAGAATATAGGCAATACCTACAGAATGGGGGAATTGTATCTTGCAAAGCTGTAAATCCTGAAAAGGATTTAGGGGGTCACAGTGGACAGGCTACTGAACAGGAGCTCCCACTGAGACATGGTAGATGTATAAAACAGAGAGAGTGAATGCATGTAGGGAAGCGAGTTTTACATTGGTGAGTCCGATACTGGAATACTGCGTCCAGGTTTAGTGTCGACATTTTAAAAAGCATGTTGAAAAAGTGGAGAAGATATAAAGAAGAACCACAAAAATGATTCCAAGGCTGGAAAAAAAAATGCTTTACAGTAAGAGAAAGGACTCAGTCTGTTCAGCTTATCAAAAAGATGTTTAAGAGGTGAATTGATTATGATGTAGAAGTATCTTAATAGGGAGAAAAAAACAGCTATTAAAGGTCTCTTTAATTTAGCAAAAAGAAAAGGAGGAGTTGTGGCACCTTAGAGACTAACAAATTTATTTGAGCATAAGCTTTTGTAAGCTACAGCTCACTTCATCGGATGCATGCAGTGGAAAATACAGTGCGGAGATTTATAGACATAGAGAACATGAAACAATGGGTGTTACCATACACACTGTAATGAGAGTGATCAGGTAAGGTGAGCTGTTACCAGCAGGAGGGCGGGGGGGGGTACCTTTTGTAGTGATAATCAAGGTGGGCCATTTCCAGCAGTTGACAAGAATGTGGGGGGGGGGAGGGGAGAATGGGAAATAGTTTTACTTTGTGTAATGACACATCCACTCCCAGTCTTTATTCAAGCCTAAGTTCATTGGCACCCTGACAGCAGGATTGTCTGGCTATGTAGACTCCCTCCTCAGGCCCTATGCTACCAGCACTCCCAGCTACCTTTGAGACACCACTGACTTCCTGAGGAAACTACAATCCATCGGTGATCTTCCTGATAACACCATCCTGGCCACTATGGATGTAGAAGCCCTCTACACCAATATTCCACACAAAGATGGACTACAAGCTGTCAGAAACAGTATCTCCGATAATGTCACGGCAAACCTGGTGGCTGAACTTTGTGACTTTGTCCTCACCCGTAACTATTTCACATTTGGGGACCTTCAAATCAGCGGCACTGCTATGGGTACCCGCAGGGCCCCACAGTATGCCAACATTTTTATGGCTGACTTAGAACAACGCTCCCTCAGCTTTCGTCCCCTTATGCCCCTACTCTACTTGCTCTACACTGATGACACCTTCATCATCTGGTCCCATGGAAAAGAAGCCCTTGAGGAATTCCACCATGATTTCAACAATTTCCATCCCACCATCAACCTCAGCCTGGACCAGTCTACACAAGAGATCCAATTCCTGGACACTACGGTGCTAATACGCAATGGTCATAGAATCATAGAATATCAGGGTTGGAAGGGACCTCAGGAGGTCATCTAGTCCAACCCCTGCTCAAAGCAGGACCAATCTGTCAACTAAATCATCCAAGCCAGGGTTTTGTCAAGCCTGACCTTAAAAACTTCTGAGGAAGGAGATTCTACCACCTCCCTAGGTAACGCATTCCAGTGTTTCACCACCCTCCTAGTGAAAAAGTTTTTCCTAATACCCAACCTAAACCTCCCCCACTGCAACTTGAGACCATTACTCCTTGTCCTGTCCTCTTCTACCACTGAGAATAGTCTAGAACCATCCTCTCTGGAACCACCTCTCAGGTAGTTGAAAGCAGCTATCAAATCCCCCCTCATTCTTCTCTTCTGCAGACTAAACAATCCCAGTTCCCTCAGCCTCTCCTCATAAGTCATGTGTTCCAGACCCCTAATCATTTTTGTTGCCCTTCGCTGGACTCTCTCTAATTTATCCACATCCTTCTTGGGATGGGAATGGGAATAAAGGCTTGAATAAAGACTGGGAGTGGGAAATAGTTTTACTTTGTGTAATGACACATCCACTCCCAGTCTTGGCAACAAGGGCACACTGCTGACTCATATCCAGCTTCTCGTCCACTGTCACCCCTAGGTCCTTTTCCGCAGAACTGCTGCCTAGCCATTCGGTCCCTAGTCTGTAGCGATGCATTGGGTTCTTCCGTCCTAAGTGCAGGATCCTGCACTTATCCTTACTGAACCTCATCAGATTTCTTTTGGCCCAATCCTCCAATTTGTCTAGGTCCCTCTGTATCCTATCCCTGCCCTCCAGCATATCTACCACTCCTCCTAGTTTAGTATCATCCACAAATTTGCTGAGAGTGCAATCCACACCATCCTCCAGATCATTTATGAAGATATTGAACAAAACCGGCCCTAGGACCGACCCCTGGGGCACTCCACTTGACACCGGCTGCCAGCTAGACATGGAACCATTGATCACTACCCGTTGAGCCCAACAATCTAGCCAACTTTCTACCCACCTTATAGTGCATTCATCCAGCCCATACTTCCTTAACTTGCTGACAAGAATACTGTGGGAGACCGTGTCAAAAGCTTTGCTAAAGTCAAGAAACAATACATCCACTGCTTTCCCTTCATCCACAGAACCAGTAATCTCATCATAGAAGGCGATTAGATTAGTCAGGCATGACCTTCCCTTGGTGAATCCATGCTGACTGTTCCTGATCACTTTCCTCTCATGTAAGTGCTTCAGGATTGATTCTTTGAGGACCTGCTCCATGATTTTTCTGGGGACTGAGGTGAGACTGACTGGCCTGTAGTTCTCAGGATCCTCCTTCTTCCCTTTTTTAAAGATTGGCACTACATTAGCCTTTTTCCAGTCATCTGGGACTTCCCCCGTTCGCCACGAGTTTTCAAAGATAAACACATGAACACCACCCTATACCGGAAACCTACTGACCTCTATGCCTACCTACATGCCTCCAACTTTCATCCAGATCACACCATACTACCTATTGTCTACAGCCTAGCTTTACGATAGAACCGCATTTGTTCCAACCCCTCAGACAGAGACAAACACCTACAAGATCTCTATCAAGCATTCTTACAACTACAGTATCCACCTGCTGAAGTGAAGAAACAGATTGACAGAGCCAGAAGAGTACCCAGAAGTTACCGATTACAGGACAGGCCCAACAAAGAAAATAACAGAACGCCACTAGCCATCACCTTCAGCCCCCAACTAAAACCTCTCCAACGCATCATCAAGGATCTACAACCTATCCTGAAGGACGACCCATCACTCTCACAGATCTTGGGAGACAGGCCGGTTCTTTCTTACAGACAGCCCCCGAACCTGAAGCAACCACATACCACACAACAGAACCACTAACCCAGGAACCTATCCTTGCAACAAAGCCCGTTGCCAACTGTGTCCACATATCTATTCAGGGGCCACCATCATAGGGCCTAATCACATCAGCCACACTATCAGAGGCTCGTTCACCTGCACATCTACCAATGTGATATATGCCATCATGTGCCAGCAATGCCCCCTCTGCCATGTACATTGGCTAAACTGGACAGTCTCTACGTAAAAGAATAAATGGACACAAATCAGATGTCAAGAATTATAACATTCAAAAACCAGTCGGAGAACACTTCAATCTCTTCAAAAGTGGCAATTCTTCAACAACAAAAAAAACTTCAAAAACAGACTCTAACGAGAGACTGCTGAATTGGAATTAATTTGCAAACTGGATACTATTAATTTAGGCTTGAATAAAGACTGGGAGTGGATGTGTCATTACACAAAGTAAAACTATTTCCCCATGTTCCTCCCCTCCTCCCCCCCTGTTCCTCACACATTCTTGTCAACTGCTGGAAATGGCCCACCTTGATTATCACTACAAAAGGTTTTTCCGGCCCGCCTCCCCTCCCACCCCCCCGCTCTCCTGCTGGTAATAGCACACCTTACCTGATCACTCTGGTTACAGTGTATATGGTAACACCCATTGTTTCATGTTCACTGTTAATATAAATCTTCCCACTGTATTTTCCACTGAATGCATCTGATGAAGTGAGCTGTAGCTCACGAAAGCTTATGCTCAAATAAATGTGTTAGTCTCTAAGGTGCCACAAGTACCCCTGTTCTTTTTGTGGATACAGACTAACACGGCGGCTACTCTGAAACCTTTAATTTAGCAGATAGGCTACAAGCTGAAGACAAATTAAAATTAGAAATAAAGCACACATTTTTAATAGTGATGGTGGTTAGCCATTGGAACAAGTTACCAAGGGAAGTGTTGGGTTCTTCATCTCTTGATGGTTTCAGATCAAGACAGGATGCTTTGTTGGAAGATATGCTTATTCAAACCCAAATTATCATGGACAGTAGGGGGTAATGATGAAATTCTCAGGCCTGTGTTAGGCAGGAAATCAGACTAGGGATATATCTATACTACAAGTACTACAGGCCATGCCGCTGTAGCATAGACACTTACTACAGTGACGTGAGGGTTTTTTCATCGCAGTAGGAAACCCACCCACCCCCTCAGCAGGGAGTAGCTAGGGCAATGGATGAATTCTTCCACTGACCTAGCTGCATCTACAGTGGGGTGAGGTCAACCTACCTGTCATGCAGGGCATGAATTTTTTCATAGCCCTGAGTGATGTAGCTAGTTCAACCTAAGTTTTAGGTGTAAATCAGACCTAGATGATCTAATGATTCCTTCCAGCCTTAAAGCGTAAGAATTCTTACTCTCGGGACATGAAGTGAGTCCAGAAGGGGCAGGTGCCAGAGTGGGGCACAGAACAGGTCCAGCAGGGCATGTGCTGTCAGGGTAGGGGGAAGGAATGCAGCAAGTACAACAGAGGCAGATGCTGGGGTGGGAGGGACTGTGCTGTAAGCAGCTGCCAGTGAATGCTCATATATAGGGATGACGAAGGCAGGCCTGAAACTGGACTGTCCTTACCTCACTCTCTCTCCCACAGGTAGTAGCTATAGTGATGGACGTTTTCACAGATGTGGATCTGCTGAGTGAAGTGTTGGATGCTGCTGCCCGCAGGGTCCCTGTGTATATCCTCCTGGATGAAATGAACTCCCAGCTCTTCCTAGACACAGCTGCTAAGTGCAAAGTCAACCTCAACTATGTGGAGGTGACCTGGGCGGGTTCATCGCTGGGACCCTATGGTCTGGTCCTGAGGAGCTGGGGGGAGGAGGGAGGGAGGGGTTTACAAGGCAGATGGGTGTAAGGGGCCAGGAGAGAAAGGAGTTATCTCAGTAATGAGGGGGAGATAAAGGCGGGAGGAAGCCTGGGTAGTGTCATGATGAGACACTGTAGCTGGACAGAAAGGCAAATAGAGAAGCTAGTGCTGATGTTATGGGAGAGATGGGTATGAAAAAATGAGCTAATGGGGGACAAGGGGAGGGCAAGAGCAGCTGCTGCCTTTGGAAGTCACTGCCTCATCTCTCTGCTGGTTTGCAGTTCCTGAGGGTCCGGACAGTTTCTGGCCCCACCTATTACTGCCGCACGGGGATGTCCTTCAAAGGGCATGTGAAAGAGAAGTTCCTGTTGGTGGACTGCATGGTGGTGCTAAGTGGCAACTACAGGTGAGGGGGTGTAGGGAGGGACTGCAGAATGGCATGGCCCTGTCTCCATTAGGAAGAGATGCTGGTGGAAGAGGGCGCTCTAACTATGACAACTAAATGTCAGTGGCATGTTTGTATCCCTTAAACTCGACATTGGCGCACAATGCACGATTATTCCAAGGGATAATATATAATTCTGTAGCTAAGGAAACTACAGAAATCTAAAGCCAAGCTTGTTTCATATCCAGGACGTAAAATATCTGTACAAAGAATTAGTAATTGTTACAACTAATTTAAACACTCAAAATCACTGCAGACACCAGCAGTGCGAGGGACGCTAAGTCCAAATACCACCTGGCTGAAGCCACAACATAATCCGCCCAGACTGAGTCATGTCAGTGATTGTGTCCTGAGAAAACATAGTCAGGTTTTTGAAATATTTTTTTATTTCAACCCAGCACCAAACCTAAGTGTTATCATAGAATAATTAAAGTTGCTAAAAAGATGGGTGGGTTATTAAAATCAGCATCTAGTTACAAGTATGGGAGTGACTACTGCATAATATTAATATATAGAAGTTACTATGTCAATGCCTGTGTTATACTTCTGAGTTCAGATAGGTCAGTCTAATGAAAACAGCATACTAAGTACTTTTGGTACTAAAGTGAGTGTCCCCACATTAAAAACCCAGATAAGGAAAATTATTACCTCATTGAGGCAGGGAGCATGCTGTATGGATCTTGCTGAGAGAGTGAGATAGTACTTGTGAGGAATGGGGTGCTCTTCCTTGCAGGGGAGTCCTTGTCTCAGTGCTGTACAGGTGGGTACTTTATTTACAAATAAAAAGAATGTATTAAAATAACTTTAAAATATTTAATTAAAAAACATTCAGACAGGACAATCATATTAGCATATTTTACCATAACCCTCATCCTCCTTTCCCCCATCTCCTCTTCTCTGTGGTTACCACTTGATATGTTAGATCTTTCAGTTTAGAACATGAGCCTATTAGTCTTGGGACTGACTGATGCCCAATGATCAATAATTGTTAATGGGGGACTCTTGTGGGCTGTAGAAAGCTGCCAGAGTAGTACTTGGTGCTAGTAAAAGGCTAGACCTAGTGCATGGTGGATGTGAAGTGGTGCCACTGATTTGACACATCAGATGCTAACCACATCTCATCTTTTCTGTATCTTGGTACAGTTTTATGTGGTCCTTTGAGAAGATTCATCGAAGCATCGCTCACATCTTCCAAGGGGAGCTGGTGTCCAGCTTTGATGAAGAATTCCGAATTCTTTTTGCTCAGTCGGACCCTCTCATTCCTCCAGCCAATGTCTTGGTGAAGGCAGAGAAGCCATTTACCATGGCCCCTTTTGGCAACAATATGCCCTTCTTTCCAAAGAAACCACACCTGCTATTCCAGAGGGATGACAATGTCTTTCCGCCCTTCATGGACAGAGTTGATCCAGACAGATACTTCTTGTCAGCCTTTAGACGGGATGAACTGATGCGCCACAGTATGGAGGGGTCAGCAATGCGCATGTATTCTAAGAAGGCAGAAATGGAGAATTCTCAGATTGATCCTGTCAGAGGTTTATTTCGCTCCAGGCAGTTAGAGCTGGATTCCTTTAAGAGGCACAGCTTTGCTGAAGGAACCTTTGAAAACTTTTCTTCTTCAAAGCAGTGTTCTAGGCAGATGTTCATGAACAATCTGGATGACTTTAAAATGCAGTCCAGTCACTTTCAAAAGGACCAGTTCTACCAGTATCAATTTGAACATCCCTATGGTTCCAGCAGGCCTCAGGGGTTCTTTGAGCGAATCCGAGGAGGTAGGCCGGGATTCAATGAAATGGAGGACTATGCACAGGACCCCAGATACCCTGAACTTGAATCCCACTTCCCACAAGAGGGTTTCCCCTTAAGGCTAGATTATGAGCATTCAAATTCTTCCAGGGAAGTGAGGCATGGTTCTGACCAAGTAAACCCTGCAGGGCTGATGTCACTAAGGAGGCAAAACATAGGGCAGAAATTCATGTGCCAGACATCCCCCACACGGAAGCAGAGCCTGGAACAACGACTGTTTTTACAAGACCAGGACCCAGATCAGGACAAGAAGACCCAGGAAAATAGAACAGGTTTGCGTAACTGGAGGATTTCTTCATACCTGAGTGCATACCAGTCAGAACCAGGAGACGAAGGCATCCCAATGCCCATGGAATCAGAGTCATATAATGATGTTTTGAGCCTTGGGGAGCCCCTCACAAAGCACCCCAGTGACCTGATCCCTTCTTTCAAGTCTCCTATGTCATTTAATAATAAATCATTGGGAACTGAAAGTGCCAAAGAGTCGGCAGGTACTGAGAGAGCAGGCGAGGAGACCTCCCTTGTGAAACAGGATTCCTTTAGGTCCAGGATAAATCCTTTGATCCAGAGGAGCTCAAGGCTCAGATCTTCTTTGATTTTTAATGCTGCCAATTTAGATCAGCAGAATACAACAATGGAGAAGATTCAGATGATCCAAAAGGAGCAAATGTCCAGTGATATTATAAAAGACAATGAAACTATAAAGGCAGCCACCTCTTCTAAAGTGGCAGAGCTTTTAGAGAAGTACAAAACTGTGGGGAAAGACAGAGAGAGTGCTACAGTTAGTCACACCAAAGCTGTTTCCAGTTTTCTACAGGAAGAATCTCAGAATGCAGAGAAAAAATGTACCAAAGCTGTGCAATACAAGATCCTGGAGAGTAGGGTGCTAGACTCAAAAGAATCCTTCAGTAGTTACAAGATGCACATTGAGTCTGAGAAACAGCTTGGTATGTCTCCCTCAGCCACCCAGCTCCTTGACACACTAAGTAAAGATCCTATAACAAATATTAGCAGCAAAATGGAAAAATTATCTTCTCGGTTCTATCCCATAGACAGCAAACCTACTCTTCCAATGAAGGAGAACCTGATGTTTGTAGGAGACACTCAGAAGCTTGCTCTGCCAGAGAAAAGGGAGAAACTGACATTCAGAAGAGACACACAGGAACTAGCTGACACAGAATTCAAGAAACCACAGGCTAGGATAAGCACCACATCAATTCCTGAAAGTTTATCCAAGAATCAAGGGTCTGACAGCTCTCTCAATAAATCTGAGGAAGAGGGTGCCAAACAGGAACAGAGTCCATTGGAATTTTTTAGGAAAGGGTCGCTAAGGTTGAAACAGTTGCTGAATCCAAAAGGTGAAAAGAAATCAGAGGAAGAAACCATTCTTGAGAGTGGAAAGTTTGACAAGCAGACCATGAGCCTTAAACGATCTTCGAAAGGGGATTTTCAGGAAGTGATGGAGGAAGAGAAATCCCAAAGGATCACAACAGCACCTGCTTTCAAAAGCAACCAGCCATCTCAGACCAGGTTTGCTTCTTCCACGGCAAACATCCTATACAGCAGCAACCTCCGTGATGACACAAAGGTGATTCTGGAGCAAATTTCTGCCAACAGTCAGAAGAACAGAGCTGAGTTGGCCAAGCAACTACCTTCCACAAGTAATCCTGATCTTACCAAGTCTACCAGCAGCTTGGAATGTAAAGGCGAGAAGGAGAAAAGCTGCAACATTAGCAGGTCAGAAAGTTTTGGGAGCCATAAGAGGAATCCTCAGAGGCAACCATCAGAGGACAGAGATACCCTTCTGAAAAAGATGGAGAATATGCGAAAGGAGAAACGGGTCTATAGTAGGTTTGAGGTCTTCTGCAAGAAGGATGAACAACCAGTTCAGAGTGATGGGGAATATGACACAGATGCCAAAGACAAGAAAATGGGAAAATTCATGCCCAAACTCCTGGGGACCTTCAAAACCAAAAAGTGACCTTAGAAATGCTGCCTAAATCCCAACTCCAGGGGCTGTAATTATGGTCTGTCAATGGAGAAATGGGAGGTTATGCTTCAGTGATGGACACTAGTAACATACTGAATACTCCTTCATGTTGTTGAGTGTGCAGTTGTGCAACACTGGCCTCCTACAGCATGATTTCCTCATATAGTTACATGGTGAAAGGCAATTTTACTGCAATAGGATCCAAATTATAAAAAAATTAAATCAACAGATTGTTTAAAACAAAAATAAAGTGGAGTCTATTTATCATCTGCAGAGGGAAGCTCCTCAGCACACAGAACAAGCTTGCTATTATTCGGGGAGGGGTGAAACTATAATGCAAAGCTCTGCCCTGAGCCAGGGAAGTCCGTACTTCTCATTTACAAGAACAATGCTGATTTTTGGATATTTCTCAGGTTGTGGTCCGTTTTTTCCACATATGTGGTACCAGGAGGATCTTTGACAGTTTCCAGGAGCAAGATCTTGCAGTAAATTCTTTGCCCTTACCTGTAGTTATGACCTTGTCCATCGGCACATGTCCAGCTTTTATACTTAGCATTGTATAACCTTATGGGTGTTTTTAAATATAGTTGAAAATATTATTGCTTTAGAGGGGGAGGCATGAGCAGGCAGCTGGAAGGCAGCAGCAGAGGGAATTTACATGCCATGCGGGGATAAAGAGGTGTCTCTAGTTTAAATTAGCCAAGCTAGTAGGGCACTGAATCAAGCCTGTACAATGCAGCCTTCATCAAGCAGAATCTTCCTTGAGGGTGTACCGCCAAGAAGAGGTGTTTTCTCTCAGGGAGGGATTTGTAGCAGAGGATAAGCCATTTCAAGTGTTAGCAGGTTCCCTCATTGTGACGACAAGAGAGGGAGGAGGGATTCAGACAAAAGGAGGAAATAACTGAGCTTTACTGTAACTTATCTTTTCTTAAAGCTCAACAATGTTTTTTTCTTACATAGATTTCTTTCAAGTGTTTGGTACCAGGCCTGGCCCAGACCAGCCTGTATGGTTCATACTGTGGTATTGGATTGTCTGGCAGGACAGTGGGCGGAGGGTGGGTGTCAAAAAGAAAGAAGAGCATTGTACATAAAGTTTTCTGCCTTGGGTCTGTTGTTCTTCAGCCTGGGACTTTCTCTTTTAGGCAACACAGCAGCAGTGCAATGGGTCTGAATGCTGGAAGTTATATCTGATTTTATATTTTTATCTGTGTGCCTACAGGTACAAACAAACACATTTGATAAATTAAAAAATAAATGCATAAAAAGTCACAGCAAGCTCAAGTCCTCTGCTGGCAAGGCAGCCTAGAAGAACATCTTATAGTACCTGGGCTGTGGGAAGGGAGAAATAATTCCTTTGAAAATAGGCAATAAGACTTTTGAGAATCAGTTCTGGCCACCTTTCTTTACTCCACATCACTGCCAGAAGCTCAGTTCCCCATTACAACTGTGGTTCCCACCCAGCCTCACAGGTTGGGAGTTTACCTGCAGTGTAGGCCATTATGTGACAACTGTAACTGGGGAAAGAGGCCCATACCTCTTTTTGGAAGTGGCTGCCTTACTCCTTTGGACTGTGTTTCTAACAAGGGGAGGCAAAAGATATAAGGGCTGAGGCCTAACTCATGCATGTCAGGTGCTCCTTAGTTCCTGCAACAACAAACAAGGTGGAAAGTCAAGCAAAAACAAAAGAGGAATGTAGCAGAGAACTATGTTTTAGAACTCTATTAGAGCCACATCTACAAGACAGGTTTCAGAGTAGCAGCCGTGTTAGTCTGTATCCACAAAAAGAACTGGAGTACTTGTGGCACCTTAGAGACTAACACATTTATTTGAGCATAAGCTTTTGTGAGCTACAGCTCACTTCATCGGATGCATGCAGTGGAAAATACAGTGGGGAGATTTTTTTATACACAGAGAACATGAAACAATGGGGGTTACCATACACACTGTAACCAGAGTGATCAGGTAAGGTGAGCTACTACCAGCAGGAGAGAAAAAAAACCTTTTGTAGTGATAATCAAGGTGGGCCATTTCCACTTTCTCTCCTGCTGGTAGTAGCTCACCTTACCTGATCACTCTGGTTACAGTGTGTATGGTAACACCCATTGTTTCATGTTCTCTGTGTATAAAAAATCTCCCCACTGTATTTTCCACTGAATGCATCCGATGAAGTGAGCTGTAGCTCACAAAAGCTTATGCTCAAATAAATGTGTTAGTCTCTAAGGTGCCACAAGTACTCCTTTTCTATCTACAAGACAGTGATCAAATGATCCTAAAGGACTGGGCAGACCATTTCTTCCCCTCCTGTGGCCTACACTGAAGAGTATTTTCCATCCCTATCTGAAGAATCTCCCAACTTCCCAGCCCAGCTCATGTTTCACCTGGTGCATATGTTGTGGGTAGGAAGTAAGTGCCCTTACTTTGAACTATCCTTCTGAGTTTTCCTGCCAATGCCAGTGAGATTGAGAAACAGCTGATGCCCCTTCCATGATCACTAGGATTGCAGGTTTGTCATAGCAGGAAAAAAATGTCACGTATTGTGCTTTTCCTATTTGTCCATGACTTTTTTCCTGTGTCCACAACTCATCCTGAAGTGGCAGCTCATGCAATTCCTGTCCCATGGTTTGAGCTTGGCTCTCTACTCTGCATGCCCTGGGTTGCAAACCTGCTCAAGTTTGACCTGCCAGACCCTCCATCATGACTGGGTGAGAGAAGGAGAGGGAGAAAACTTCAATGAATGGCATTGTGCCCGGGTGGACTGGGCCACAGAACCACTCAGGTTTGGCCTGCCTGACATTCTATCATGACAGAGCAGTCAGGCAAACCTAAGCAGTGCTGCGAACCAGTGTGCCCGGTTGCAATGCCAGGAGCAAGGTGCTGAGCCCAGCATCATGGGACACAGGAGCCACAGGAACTGCCACTTTGGGGTGAGTGCAGGGCACTGGGCCCAGAACCAGGGGACACAGGAGCTGCCGCTGCAGGGCGAGTGCAGGGTGCCAGGTCCAGTCCTGTGGGACAAAGAAGCCAGTTGCGGGGTGATTGTGGGGTGGGTTCTCTCCGCAGCAGCTCCCACCAGCTTCCCCTCTGCACTCAGCCAGGATTAGGGTTGCAGTGCTGGAGTGGAGGGTCCTGCTGCAGGTGGTTGGTGCCCCCTTGGTGAGGCAAGGAGGGCATTTTTTTAAATAAAAAAGAAAACATTTTTAAAATTTTTGATGAAAAAAATGCTGAAATAAACCTGCAGCCCTAATGAACAAGTACCGGGGCTGGAGCTGCAAGCTCAGCAACCCTGCTACAGGTATGTGGATGACAGGTGGGGGAAGGGCCAATTGAGTGCCAACAGTTGACAGTAGCTTTATTTATGTCTTAAAGAATTAAAGGTTTCAAGATGCCTAGCTGTCATGCTAACAGCACTATATAAATTAATTAAATTTTCCGTGACAAATGGTGGTTATTTTATTGGTTGCTGGAAGCAGTGTCAAATGAAGCCCTGTGTGGCTGGATTTCCCAATTTGAAGAATGGGCTGTTCAGGAAGCCCCACAAGTGATGATTAAAATCTCCAGTGATCAAGATTATATATCATTTCTAACATGAACAGTTCAATTAGACATAAATACATTAGCACAAAGAAATGAGCAGAGAAGTGCAGAGGAGTGGGCTAAAAACACAATAAGGAGCCTAAAGGGCATTTTAAATTTACTCCATGTTGCAAATAACACTAGGAGGAAGATGGCACAAGAGTTCATACAGTAGAACAGAACAGTCTTGTTCCTGTACAGAGCCTCATCTCTTTTCTTATTCAGTTTCTTGCTACTGTTATATATTAAGAGGATGCTATCTAAGCCATTCTGTATATTGTGGTGCATAAAATAAACAAATTAATTTTTACTAAAACACTGTGTTGGAGTCAGATTTCACACACAGAATTGTTTAGTGTAGCACATGATGGTGAGCTAAATGCTGTAGGTGGGATGAGGGAGGCAAGGATGTCAAAGCCAGGCAGGCAGTGAGCTGGAGAGTCACAGATTACCTGACCTGTAAATATTTTCCATCTGCACTTTCTTTCCCCAAATAAAAAGAGATTGTTAAAAAGAAAAGAGCCTCAGTGAAGTGTGGCTAATATCAAGAGAAAAAAATAAAAACAGCATGACACATTCTACACCAAGTTCTACACCTCTAATAACTTTATATATGAAATCAGTAACACCCAGAAGCCCTAGTCAAGATCATGGCCATATTGTTCAAGGTGCTGTACAAAACACAGTCAGCTGCACTATGAAGGTGAGGGGATAGAGATCCACTCAAATATATGCAGGGCTAGAGCCTTGGGTGGTTTAAAATCTGTGTCCGTCCATTGACTTCAACAGTACCACACCGACTTGCACCATCTAAGGATCTAACCCACAATTTTTATATACACAGAAGAGCATTTGGATAATCCATTTGTTATTACAAACAGCAGTACTGTATGAATTAAATCAAATTATTTGAAAGTCTAAAAATGAATCGTAAAGTGACCCAGCCCCTTCTCCACTGCCATGTTCATACTGCTCTTCATCACTCCATCAAGCTACAACCCTAACTGTGCCCTCCTCGCTCTGCGACTGAAATGTGTTGTTGGAGGTATACTACGGATTTTATATATTATTTCTGGGGGCTTGTCTAGATCAGTGGTTCTTAACCTGGGGTGCACGAACCCCCTGGGGCTGCGAGATGCCCTTTCAGGGGGTGTGAGACATGCCGGATATTTTTAGAAGGTAAATCATCGAAAACACAAATTAAGCACAGGCATGTAAGTACAACTACTTTGTTTCATCAGACCTCTGTATGTATTAACTTTATACATTTTTTAACAATTACTGTAATATACAAACAAAAAATATATCTAGGTTTAAAGAACTGACCTACTTCAATGATTTTTGATAAGGGGTGTGAGAACATATTTTGAGAACCAAAGGGGTGCAGGCCACAGTAAAGGTTAAGAACCACTGAACAAATGAACAGTTACTGTGCAGCAACCTGGGGTATAAATTTGGAGAGGACTAGCAAACCGCACACAATCTGTGTGTAACCTGCTGCCATGCATCAAAAATTCCCTAGAGGACTTTGAGTTACTCCCATTTGAAAGTTGAGAAGATCCAAAGTGCACCAGGGAAATTTTAGGGTGTGGCAACAGGGTCCACATGGACAGTTGGTGTGCAGTATGCTAATATGCTCTCAAATGATAAAAGACAAAAACACCATGTCATAGAATCATAGAATATCAGGGTTGGAAGGGACCCCTGAAGGTCATCTAGTCCAACCCCCTGCTCGAAGCAGGACCAATTCCCAGTTAAATCATCCCAGCCAGGGCTTTGTCAAGCCTGACCTTAAAAACCTCTAAGGAAGGAGATTCTACCACCTCCCTAGGTAACGCATTCCAGTGTTTCACCAACCTCTTAGTGAAAAAGTTTTTCCTAATATCCAATCTAAACCTCCCCCACTGCAACTTGAGACCATTACTCCTCGTTCTGTCATCTGCTACCATTGAGAACAGTCTAGAGCCATCCTCTTTGGAACCCCCTTTCAGGTAGTTGAAAGCAGCTATCAAATCCCCCCTCATTCTTCTCTTCTGCAGGCTAAACAATCCCAGCTCCCTCAGCCTCTCCTCATAAGTCATGTGTTCTAGACCCCTAATCATTTTTGTTGCCCTTCGCTGGACTCTCTCCAATTTATCCACATCCTTTTTGTAGTGTGGGGCCCAAAACCGGACACAGTACTCCAGATGAGGCCTCACCAATGTCGAATAGAGGGGAACGATCACGTCCCTCGATCTGCTCGCTATGCCCCTACTTATACATCCCAAAATGCCATTGGCCTTCTTGGCAACAAGGGCACACTGCTGACTCATATCCAGCTTCTCGTCCACTGTCACCCCTAGGTCCTTTTCCGTAGAACTGCTGCCTAGCCATTCGGTCCCTAGTCTGTAGCGGTGCATTGGATTCTTCCATCCTAAGTGCAGGACCCTGAACTTATCCTTATTGAACCTCATCAGATTTCTTTTGGCCCAATCCTCCAATTTGTCTAGGTCCTTCTGTATCCTATCCCTCCCCTCCAGCGTATCTACCACTCCTCCCAGTTTAGTATCATCCGCAAATTTGCTGAGAGTGCAATCCACACCATCCTCCAGATCATTTATGAAGATATTGAACAAAACCGGCCCCAGGACCGACCCTTGGGGCACTCCACTTGATACCGGCTGCCAACTAGACATGGAGCCATTGATCACTACCCGTTGAGCCCGACAATCTAGCCAGCTTTCTACCCACCTTATAGTGCATTCATCCAGCCCATACTTCCTTAACTTGCTGACAAGAATACTGTGGGAGACCGTGTCAAAAGCTTTGCTAAAGTCAAGAAACAATACATCCACTGCTTTCCCTTCATCCACAGAACCAGTAATCTCATCATAGAAGGCGATTAGATTAGTCAGGCATGACCTTCCCTTGGTGAATCCATGCTGGCTGTTCCTGATCACTTTCCTCTCATGCAAGTGCTTCAGGATTGATTCTTTGAGGACCAGCTCCATGATTTTTCCAGGGACTGAGGTGAGGCTGACTGGCCTGTAGTTCCCAGGATCCTCCTTCTTCCCTTTTTTAAAGATTGGCACTACATTAGCCTTTTTCCAGTCATCCGGGACTTCCCCGGTTCGCCACGAGTTTTCAAAGATAATGGCCAATGGCTCTGCAATCACAGCCGCCAATTCCTTCACCCAGGAAAGAAGACTTCACAAAATGATCCCTCTATTTCTGACCTCTCAGTCTGCGTCCTCAAAGGAAACCTGCGTAACACCTTCAAAAGACAAACCTGGGTGCTTAAATTCATAAGTTTGTTAGACACTAAAAATCATGGACTCAATAAAGACACTGAATTTATTGTTCATTACAACAATCTATAACCTACTAACCCTCCATTGTCCTATGCCTGCAGAGGTGTTAACCGTCCACTTCACCTTGAATGGTCTCTTACATGGTAATTCCTTATGTTAAACAATTCACTCCACTTTGTATTTAGCTGTGACACTCTAAGGCCTTGTCTACGCTACAGAGTTTTGTTGATGCAAGTTACACCGACGATCAAAAACTGGTATAATTACGTCACTTGTGCATGTTCACACAAGATTCCTTCTGTCGCAGAACACGTCCACGGTCGGTGTTCTAGCACTGACAGAAAGAGCAGTTCACTGTGGGTCGCTATCTTACTGTGCTACTTGCCACCTTCTGCAGCTAGAAGTTGTGGGAAGGCGGAATGGATCACAGTGCATCATGGGTGTGGGCTCAATGTCCCATGATGCATTTTTCCTGTCCCATCATTCCTCAGGCTTCCAATTGCATTTTGCGGCATTTTTCAACTACCCCTGTTTATGTGTGCTCACCATCGCTGTCTGAAAGGATGGATCCTGCACTGCTCTCTACTTTTGTGGTCACGGTTACGAACACATTACGGCTGGTCATGCAGTATATCATGAGCACCCAATTTGAAAAGGAATCAGAGGTGCCTGCCCTGCTGTGTGCCATGGAAAGAAACAACACCAGATTACTTTGGGCATTAACAGAGCAGCTGCACAAGATATACCATTGCTTTTGGACTTGGGAAACAAGCACTGAGTGCTGGGATTGCATCGTTATGTAGGTCTGGGATAACGAGCGGTGGCTGCAGAACTTTTGGATGCGGAAAGCCACCTTCCTGGAACTCTATGTGGCACTCACCCTAGCACTGCAGCAAAAGGACACCAAAATGAGCTGCCCTCTCGGTGGAGAAGTGTGTGGCGATCACTGTGTGGAAGCTAGCAACTCCAAACTGCTACTGGTCAGTTGTGAATCAGTTTGGTGTTGGGAAGTCCACTGCTGGATCTGTGTTAACGCAACTGTGCAGAGCCATTAATCATATCCTGCCATGAAGGACTGTGACTTTTAGAAATGTGCATGAAGTAGTGGATGGCTTTGTGGCGATCAGATTCCCTAACTGAGGCAGGGCGATAGATGGCACACATATCCCCATTTTGGCCCTGGACCATCTTGCGATGGAGTACATCAATAGAAAGGGGTATTTCTTTTTGGTATTGCAGGCGCTTGTGGATCACCATGGCAGTTTCACTGACATCAACACAGGGTGATCCGGAAAGGTGCACAATGCACGCATCTTCAGGAACATGAGCCTGTACAGAAAGCTGCAAGCAGGGACTTTCTTTCCAGATCAGAAGATTCCAGTGGGGGATGTTGAAATGCCCAGTGATCCTTGGAGACCCAGCGTACGCTTTATTCCCATGGCTCACGAAGCCTCACATGACAAACCTGGACAGTAGCAAGGAGCACTTCAACAACAGGCTGAGCAGGTGTAGAATGTGCCTTTGGCAGATTAAAAGCACATTGGCACTACCTTTCTGGCAAGTTAGACCTAAATGAGCAAAATATTCCCCTGGTCATAGCAGCCTGCTCTGCACTCCATAACATTTGTAATGCTAAGGGTGAAAAGTTTCCCCTGGGGTAGAGCATGGAAGAGGATTGCCTGGCAGCTGATTTGGAGCAGCCAGATACCAGGGCTACTAGAGGGGCACAATGGGGGGCTATTTGAATCGGGGAGGCTTTGAAGCACCATTTTGACAATGAGCTCCAGTAATGTGTCTTTCTATCCAGCACTCTGCCAGGCTTTGTTAACTGGCTGCCTTGCATGAAAATTTTGATGGTTACTGACTGTGATTTGTACTCAGCAAATGATCAAATTGCCACTTTGAATTAATTCCAGCAGCAATCAACATGTGTAGGAGACAAATAAAGATTGGTTATCTTTCAGAGAGTATGTTTTTATTAAATACCAATTAACAACCCACAAAAAAGGTTTGGTGGGAAGGGAGTGAACAGGAGAGGCTAACGGGAGTTTTGTGAGGGAGTTTACAGGGGGAGTTTGTGTGTGTGTGGGGGGCTAGATACACTTAACATTCCTTAAACTTCTTTTAACTTAAGAAAACCTGATGAAAACAAAACAACAACAAAGGTACAAGCTTCAGGAGTAAAAAGATAATGCAAGCAGAAGTCCAGCAACAGAGTAGGGTCTATCCAGTTTATTGCACCCAATGCAGCATGTATGATTACCTGCCCTACGGGCAGGTGGCATATGTGTGTATTCGGTGCAAGGAGCTCCTGGCCCTCAAGAGGCCATGTACGGGCTTTGGAGACCAGAGTGGCTGAACTGGAGGAACTAAGGGAGGCAGAGAGGTACATAGGAGGGGTCCTTTGACAGGGTAACAAGCCTTGTGGATGAGGGGAAATCATAGAATCATAGAATATCAGGGTTGGAAGGGACCCCTGAAGGTCATCTAGTCCAACCCCCTGCTCGAAGCAGGACCAATTCCCAGTTAAATCATCCCAGCCAGGGCTTTGTCAAGCCTGACCTTAAAAACCTCTAAGGAAGGAGATTCTACCACCTCCCTAGGTAACGCATTCCAGTGTTTCACCACCCTCTTAGTGAAAAAGTTTTTCCTAATATCCAATCTAAACCTCCCCCACTGCAACTTGAGACCATTACTCCTCGTTCTGTCATCTGCTACCATTGAGAACAGTCTAGAGCCATCCTCTTTGGAACCCCCTTTCAGGTAGTTGAAAGCAGCTATCAAATCCCCCCTCATTCTTCTCTTCTGCAGGCTAAACAATCCCAGCTCCCTCAGCCTCTCCTCATAAGTCATGTGTTCTAGACCCCTAATCATTTTTGTTGCCCTTCGCTGGACTCTCTCCAATTTATCCACATCCTTTTTGTAGTGTGGGGCCCAAAACCGGACACAGTACTCCAGATGAGGCCTCACCAATGTCGAATAGAGGGGAACGATCACGTCCCTCGATCTGCTCGCTATGCCCCTACTTATACATCCCAAAATGCCATTGGCCTTCTTGGCAACAAGGGCACACTGCTGACTCATATCCAGCTTCTCGTCCACTGTCACCCCTAGGTCCTTTTCCGTAGAACTGCTGCCTAGCCATTCGGTCCCTAGTCTGTAGCGGTGCATTGGATTCTTCCATCCTAAGTGCAGGACCCTGAACTTATCCTTATTGAACCTCATCAGATTTCTTTTGGCCCAATCCTCCAATTTGTCTAGGTCCTTCTGTATCCTATCCCTCCCCTCCAGCGTATCTACCACTCCTCCCAGTTTAGTATCATCCGCAAATTTGCTGAGAGTGCAATCCACACCATCCTCCAGATCATTTATGAAGATATTGAACAAAACCGGCCCCAGGACCGACCCTTGGGGCACTCCACTTGATACCGGCTGCCAACTAGACATGGAGCCATTGATCACTACCCGTTGAGCCCGACAATCTAGCCAGCTTTCTACCCACCTTATAGTGCATTCATCCAGCCCATACTTCCTTAACTTGCTGACAAGAATACTGTGGGAGACCGTGTCAAAAGCTTTGCTAAAGTCAAGAAACAATACATCCACTGCTTTCCCTTCATCCACAGAACCAGTAATCTCATCATAGAAGGCGATTAGATTAGTCAGGCATGACCTTCCCTTGGTGAATCCATGCTGGCTGTTCCTGATCACTTTCCTCTCATGCAAGTGCTTCAGGATTGATTCTTTGAGGACCTGCTCCATGATTTTTCCAGGGACTGAGGTGAGGCTGACTGGCCTGTAGTTCCCAGGATCCTCCTTCTTCCCTTTTTTAAAGATTGGCACTACATTAGCCTTTTTCCAGTCATCCGGGAAATGATCCCATAGTTGGGACCCTCCTTCCAGATGATGTGGTATCCTCTCACCCTGAGAATACCTCTCCAGTGGAGGGAACTCCAGTTATTAGGAAGAGACAGGTATTAGTAATGGGCGATTTGATCATTAGAAACATAGATAACTGGGTTTGCGATGACTGGGAGAACCGCATGGTGACTTGCTTGCCTGGTGCGAAGGTTGTGGATCTCTTGAGACATCTAGATAGACTTATGTGTAGAGCTGGGGAGGAGCCGGTGGTACATGTAGGTACCAGTGACATAGGGAAGGATAGGAGAGAGGTCCTGGAGGCCAAATTTAGGCTGCTAGATAAGAGATTGAAGTCCAGGACCTTCATGGTAGCATTCTCTGAGATGCTTCCAGTTCCACGCGCGGGGACAGTTAGGCAGAGCTGCAGGGTCTCAATGCCTGGATAAAATAATGGTATAGGGAGGAGGGGTTTAGATTTATTAGGAACTGGGGAAACTTTTGGGAAAGGAGGCGCCTATACAGGAAGGATGGGCTCCACCTAAACCAAAACGGAACCAGATTGCGGGCATTTAAAATTAAAAAGGACGTTGAGCAGTTTTTAAACTAAGGGCTGGGGGAAAGCAGACAGGTGCGGAGGAGCACGTGGTTTGGACAGAGACATCCCTTAGGGGAGGATCTATGAATGGAGATTCTCTATGTCCTAGTAAGGAGGAGAGGATGGAAGAGAAAATACAGGTATGTTGGGGCCCCAGGGCATGGCCACTAGTTAAGTCAATGGGATGGAATACCATGAGGGTCGAGGAAGTCTCCCTGCTCTAGGCTCAGGGGCTTCTTTTCAAATTCCCCTTAATGGAACTCAGGCCTGGCTGGCCTGAATAAGCTCTTTTTCTTTTAAAATAATGTTGCAGCCGCAGATAATGTTCCATAGTGTAGGGTTGGCTGATGCCAAGTTAAGATAACAGGAGGAGACAGCTGCAAGGCCAGACGGGATGTGCTGGTTGTTTAAGTTACTAAGAATGCTTGTTAGAGGTTGCAGGAAATAAACATTGTTGTAACCCATATAAGGAAGGCAAAGTATATGTGCAAAGCTTTGATTGGCTGATGTGTAGTGCAGTAGCATTAAAGAATATAAAAGTGTGTGTAATGACCTGCTCTGGTGTGCAGGATTTGAGATTTCTCTCCCTATACCTTTCTTTGGAATTCCAAATAAACTTTTCTACTTTTCCACCCTGTTGTGATTATTGGGTGATGCATACCGGGCAACGAACCCCTGCTGTTGCTTGCCTCAGGCATTCTGTGCCAGCAACAGGTAGGATCTGATGAAAAACAGTCAAATGAAAAAAAGTCCCATTCAATTATATCATATAATGGCAGATAGCTAAAAAGTGACAAGTTTTTAAAGTGCTTATATGCCAATGCTAGAAGGCTAAATAATAAGATGGGTGAACTAGAGTGCCTGGTATTAAATGAGGATATTGATATAATAGGCATCACAGAAACTTGGTGGAATGAGGATAATCAATGGGACAAAATAAAACCAGGGTACAAAATGTATTGGAAGGACAGAACAGGTCATGCTGGTGGGGGAGTGACACTGTATGTGAAAGAAAGCATAGAATCATAGAGTATCAGGGTTGGAAGGGACCCCTGAAGGTCATCTAGTCCAACCCCCTGCTCGAAACAGGACCAATTCCCAGTTAAATCATCCCAGCCAGGGCTTTGTCAAGCCTGACCTTAAAAACCTCTAAGGAAGGAGATTCTACCACCTCCCTAGGTAACACATTCCAGTGTTTCACCACCCTCTTAGTGAAAACGTTTTTCCTAATATCCAACCTAAACCTCCCCCACGGCAACTTGAGACCATTACTCCTTGTTCTGTCATCTGGTACCACTGAAAACAGTCTAGATCCATCCTCTTTGGAACCCCCTTTCAGGTAGTTGAAAGCAGCTATCAAATCCCCCCTCATTCTTCTCTTCTGCAGACTAAATAATGCCAGTTCCCTCAGCCTCTCCTCACAAGTCATGTGCTCCAGCTCCCTGATCAAATGAAGTAAAAATCTTAAACGAACTAAACTGTACCATAGAATCTCTATGGATGGTAATTCCATGCTCTAATAATAAGAATGTAGCAGTAGGGATATATTACTGACCACCTGTGAAATGCTCAGGGAGATTAGAGAGGTTATTAAAATAAAAAACTCAATAATAATGGGGGATTTCAACTATCCCCATATTTACTGGGTACATGTCACTACAGGACAGGATGCAGAGATAAAGTTTCTTGACACCTTAAATGACTGCTTCTTGGAGTAGCTAGCCCTGGAACCCACAAGAGGAGGGGCAATTCTTGATTTAGTCCCAAGTGGAGCAGGATCTGGTCCAAGAGGTGAATATAGCTGGACCACTTGGTAATAGTGAC
This sequence comes from Lepidochelys kempii, assembly GCF_965140285.1. Taxonomy (NCBI): domain Eukaryota; kingdom Metazoa; phylum Chordata; order Testudines; family Cheloniidae; genus Lepidochelys; species Lepidochelys kempii. The sequence continues at coordinate 172,029 of NC_136381.1, read as the reverse complement.
CATAATAATATTAAATTTAACATCCTTGTGGCGGTGGAAACACCACAGCAGCCCAACACCATAGCATTTAAATTCAGAAAGGGGGACTACATAAAAATGAGGAAGTTAGTGAAACAGAAATTAAAAGGTACAGCGCAAAAAGTGAAATCCCTGCAAGCTGCATGGAAAATGTTTAAAGATACCATAATAGAGGCTCAAGTTACATATATACCCCAAATTAAAAAACATAGTAAGAGAACCAAAAATGTGCCACCGTGGCTCAACAACAAAGTAAAAGAAGCAGTGAGAGGCAAAAAGGCATCCTTTAGAAAGTGGAAGCTAAATCCCAGTGAGGAAAACAGAAAGGAGCCTAAACACTGGCAAATAAAGTGTAAAAATATAATTAGGAAGGCCAAAAAAGAATCTGAAGAACAGCTAGCTAAAGACTCAAAAAGTAATAGCAAAATTCCTTTTAAGTACATCAGAAGCGAGAAGTTTGCTAAACAACCAGTGGGGCCACTGGCTGATCGAGATGCTAAAGGAGCACTCAAGGATGATAAGGCCGTTGCGGAGAAACTAAATGAATTCTTTGCATCGGTCTTCATGGCTGAGGATGTGAGCGAGATTCCCAAACCTGAACCATTCTTTTTAGGTGGCAAATCTGAGGCACTGTCCCAGAATGAGGTAGTCATTAGAGGAGGTTTTGGAACAAATTGACAAACTAAACAGTAATAGGTCACCAGGACCAGATGGGATTCACCCAAGAGTTCTGAAGGAACTTAAATATGAAATTGCAGAACTACTAACTGTAGTCTGTAACCTATCATTTAAATCAGCTTCTGTACCAGATGAGTGGAGGATCGCTAATGTGACGCCAATTTTTAAAAAAGGTTCCAGAGGTGATCCCGGCAATTACACGTCAGTAAGCCAACTTCAGTACCAGGCAAACTGGTTGAAACTATAGTAAAGAACAAAATTGCCAGACACATAGATGAACACAATTTGTTAGGGAAAAGTCAACATGGTTTTTGTTAAGGGAAATCATGCCTCACCAATCTACTAGAATTCTTTGAGGGAGGTCAACAAGTATGTGGACAAGGGGGATCCAGTGGATATAGTATACTTAGATTTTCAGAAGGCCTTTGACAAGGTCCCTCACCAAAGGCTCTTAAGCAAAGTAAGCTGTCATGGGATAAGAGGGAAGGTCCTCTCATGGATTGGTAACTGGTCAAAAGATAGGAAACAAAGGGTAGGAATAAATGGTCAGTTTTCAGAATGGAGAGTGGTAAATAGTGGTGTCCCCCAGGGATCTGTACTGGGACCAGGCCTATTCAACATATTCATAAATGATCTGGAAAAAGGGGTAAGCAGTGAGGTGGCAACATTTGCAGATGATACAAAACTACTCAAGATAGTTAAGTCCCAGGCAGACTGCAAAGAGCTACAAAAGTATCTCTCAAAACTGGATGACTGGGCAACAAAATGGCAGATGAAATTCAATGTTGATAAATGCAAAGTAATGCACATTGGAAAGCGTAATCCCAATGTAGCAGGGTGGTTACCCACTCTTGCCCTGTGGGGCTTAAAAGCCAGCCCTGGGAGAGAGCCAGGGCTGAGGGCAAGAGAAGCTAGGCTGATTGGGGAAATGGCCGCAGCTGGGCCCTGCCCCAATCAGGCCACAGCTGGGTCTATAAAGGGGCTGCTAGGCTGAAGCTTAGCTAGTCTCTCTTTGTGTTCAGAGAGGGAAGGGCCTGGCTGTGGGGACCTGAGGGAATACCTAGCTTGGGGCAGGGCAGAGGGGGAAAAGCCTTGGGAGCAGGGGAACTCCGGCCTGGAACCCCCAAGGCTGCGAGGTGTAGATTAGGGCCTATTAGGTAATGGGGTTGCAAGGGGGCAGCCCACAGGTAGACAGAGGCAGTGGGTCCAAACCCCCTCGCCTGTGATGAGTGGCTGATACACTGCAGTCTGCCCCAGGAAGCAGGGCTAAGTGATGACTGGCAGTAGCCAAGACTGAGGTGAGGTGGGGGTAGTGGGTGGGGGTTCCCCAGGGAGGGGAGACCCTCAGGGATTGTTGGGGTTTACTGCCAGGGGGCAGCACCCCCGTGGGAGGAGGCACTGGGTCCTGGGAGGGACTGGGGCTGGCGGTAAGGCGGATCACCAGATGGCAGAGGGCACTCCAGAGGCTGATGAGCTAATTCCCAAGGACAACCAACAGGAGGCGCTGCTGGGTGAGTCAGGCTCTATTGCACCCATCTATACATATAAAATGATGGGATCTAAATCAACTGTTTCTACTGAAGAAAGAGATCTTGGAGTCATTGTGGATAGTTCTCTGAAAACATCCATTCAATTTGCAGGGGCAGCCAAAAAAGTGAACAGAATGTTAGGAATCATTAAGAAAGGGATAGATAATAAGACAGAAAATATCATATTGCCTCTATATAAATCCATGGTACACCCACATCTCAAATACTGTGTGCAGATGTGGTTGCCCCATCTCAAAAAAGATATATTGGAAAAGGTTCAGAAAAGGGGCAACAAAAATGATTAGGGGTATGGAACGGCTGCCATATGGGGAAATATTAGTAAGACTGGGCCTTTTCAGCTTGGAAAAGAGAAGACTAAGGGGGGATATGATAGAGATCTATTAAAATAATGACTGGTGTGGAGAAAGTAAATAAAGTGTTATTTACTCCTTCTCATAACACAAGAACTAGGGGTCACCCAATGAAATGAATAGGCAGCAGGTTTAAAACAAACAAAAGGAAGTATTTTTTTCACACAACACACAGTCAACCTTTGGAACTCCTTGCCAGAGGATGTTGTGAAGGCCAGGACTATAACAGGGTTCAAAAAAGAACTAATAAGTTCATGGAGGATAGGTCCATCAATGGCTATTAGCCAGGATGGACAGGGATGGTGTCCCTAGCCTCTGTTTGCCAGAAGCTGGGAATGGGCAACACGGGATGGATGACTTGATTACCTGTTCTGTTCATTCCCTCTGGGGCACCTGGCATTGGTCACTGTCAGAAGACAGAATACTGGGATAGATGGACCTTTGGTCTGACCCAGTATGGCCATTCTTATCTTCTCGCTAAATATGACTACCTGATCTGTGGCAGAGTATTACCCTTCAATGAAAAGCCCCCCCAGGAAATAAGAGTTGACTTAAAATCTGTCATTCCAGAGGAACAATCGGTAGCCAGAACTTTACTCCAACCAGCCCGTGACTCTGACACAGCAGCCCATTCCAGGGCCATGGCTGTTACCATGCAAAGGGCATCCTGGTTACAGTCCTCAGGGACACCCAAAGAAGTACAAATGACTGTAGAAGCTCCCTTTCTTTCAAAGGGCCTTTGAACTACACCTATTTTTCTTTTCCACCAAAAAAAGATTTGAACATATTTTAACATTACTGGAAGCACTATCAAAAGCAGGGAATTTATTCCCAGTAAAATATTCCAATATCTAAAGGGAAAGAAAACAGGACCAGGCTGAGGGGTGGGCAGGCTGGGCGACTTCCCAGAGGTGCTGTTCAAAGGGTGGGGTGCCTCTGAAGCAGGGTATTCCTCCTTTCCGCTCTGCTGCTGTCTGCAGCTATTGCCCTCTGCTTCGGAGCTGCCTCTGGTCAAGCTGATCCTGGGAACCTCCTGTCTACTGTGCAGTGCGGGAGAGGAGGGCTGTCAGGGTATCCCCTTCCCCCCTGCCTGTGTACCCAGTCTCTGCTGAACTGGGGTGGGGGAACAGGAGTCTGCTGCTGTTTCTAGGTCAGGAGTGGGAGCTGCTAGCAGCTGCTGCTGTCTGAACAAGCCTTCAGACTAGTGAGTGCTATGCTTAAAGTGACAGCGTGCTGTCTCTCACACTCCCCCATCACGTATATTAAAATTAAGCAAAAACATTTTTAGTGGAGTGAAAAACAATTGACTAAAATAGAGTGATAATGGCAGTAACATAGAATGCATCTGTTAGAGAAAGTAAGCAGATTTTATTTATCTTTACTGAAGATAGTGTACAAAGTATCAAACTTGTGTTTCTGATATCTCTGTTAAAGTTCTAGAACTGATACCTCAAGGCTTGGGATTGGGAATATCTTGCTGTATTATCTCCTGATTGTTCTAAATTTATATATAAATTTAAAATATGGTTTTAATTGTATGTATTTTTTCTTTCTTTATATAGGAATTGGATACTGTGTTCCTGTCAGCTAATTCTCAAGTTACCTGCAAACACCTCCCCCCCCCCCAAAAAAAAAACCCAAACAAACAAAAAAATCCCTAGTTTTCAGGTGCCTAAGTAGTCTCTGGAACATGGTTAAAGTTTCCCCCAGCCCCCAAAATCTGAAATGGCGCCCCTGGTGAGCCAGAAGTGGCTAGAGGGCTGCAGGAGGCCATGGGCTTTGGTAAGAGGCAGCCCCCATGTAACTGTGCAAAGACTGCCTTGAGCTGCAGGCAGAGCATCAGTCAGCATTTCCTTTCCCTCTTGAGGCCCTCCCCAGCCATCCTTTATCTTCTCTTTATAACCCTAACCTAAGTCCTTAGTTAACCCATTCCTTTCCTACCTTAGTGTGGGATATGTACACCCCATCACCAGCTCCTTAAACTACGTATCACTGTAATTCCCCCAGAAACAATAAGTCACTTCTGAGAAAAGCCAGATAAATAAACCATATTTTGAATTTATAGACAAAGCTGGAGATACGACGGGCTAACAAGAGCTTTTCAGAGTTTTCAGAGTTGGTAACGGGAATATATTTAAAACACAATAATTTGAATATTGGTTTTCTGATTGGAAAAACACTACCCTGCAATTAGATGTGGTTTGTGAAACTTCAGGGACAGTGGCTTCTTTTGGGGAAAGTTGAGGGGAAAGCATTGGAAAGACTGCTGTTAAAGTGGGAAGCTAGCTTTAGCCTTAACTATGGTAGGGCAACTGTTGTTCCATAACAACTTTATGATTCAGCAAAGGCATGTCATGGAGTGCTGAATTCTGGGAGAGACAGGTGAATGTATAATCAGTGTCAGGCCATTAGACAAAGAAGCACTTCCCTGGTGATTCTCTCTCATTCAATAGCTTACATAGCAGATAACATGCTGTGAAAAGAAGGTACTTCCCTCAGTGAAATATAAGCAGTTTATTACAATACATAAAGAGTATATCAACACACAGTAGTTATAGTATTAAATACACCAGAGAAAAATACATAAAAGAAAGGGAACTACTTTATTGGAATGAGAGAATGTTAATAACTGATTTTGTACCCCAAAAGGATATGGGAACTACTGGGAACATAAAGAGAAGGGAGTTCAAGATATCCATGGTAAATTTCGTCTTCCTGGGCTTCAGAGAATGATCTAGTCTTAGTTACCTGCTCCTCTCCAAAGTTTGGATTCAGTGAACACAAACCGATTGAGGCCAATAGAAATGGACAAATCAGCCTGGATATATCTAACAACACAAGCCAGCAGCAGAATAAAGCAGCTTTCTGTAGCTATCAGTGATACTGAATATGAGAAATAGTATGTAAAGATAAACTGTGCCTACAGCATTGTATGGAAACAAATGGTGCTGCATCCCCTGCCTACCTTGTGTCTTTGCACAGGCTTGAAGTTAAATGGATCAGAATGCCAGATCATTCTTGCTATCTTGCCCAGAGAAAGTGGCACTGTACCCGATATGGTGAGTGCAGGCAGTACTTCTCTAGCATTTGGGGTCCTGCCAAATGCCTGGGAGTGGAGTTGTACCCCAGCTGTTTGTTCCCTACAGGGCCTGTCACTGGGTGGATTGGGCTGTACTCCACTTGGTCAGTGCTGGTGCATATTCAGTGCTGGTGCCTGTTGGCAGGAATTTGATATTGGAAGATTCTGGAGTGCAGATTTACAGATGGTCCCGTAGGACTGGGAGTAACTGCCCATCGATGCCTTGGGATCTCCAGCAGCTCCCATATTTGCTGTGACCTGGAACATCTTTTTACTGGACTTCAGAAGAGGGTGAGCATCCCTGCTGGGAAACTGTGGGTTCCTTGGATTCTGTGTGAGAAAGAAAAGTCAAAACAGCTCAGGCACCCTAAATCAACTCCTCATACAGAAACAAGGGGTGTGGCACAGATCCTGGCTATGCAGAGAAGGAGTAGAGCAAATCCCAGAATGAGAAGGGGCATAGGGCAGGACTGTCCAGAAGGTGAAGGAGAGAAGGTTGTAAAGGAGACATGGGCTCAGCCTGCACCCCGAGAGGGAGAAGACAGTGGGGATCAGTCAAGATATGAAAAGACACAGACTATGATCCCACCAGAAAAGAGTTTGATGGGAAAGGCATATAGCTGTAGATACTCTGTGCAGCTCCAATCAGTCACTTGAAATGGGGAAAGGAAAATGCCCATACTTACTAGTCTGGTACTGGTTGCTGTCACCACAACCATCATGGGAGAGTCCTTCCTGGTCAGGTGACTGTGGATAGCAGCTTCCTGTGCCTGACTGGATAGTGAAAATGATCTCAGGTTGGATACGGACTGACCTTGAGAGTCAGGACCTTTTGGCACTTCCTGATTCTGAAGGAGAAAGATATCAGTGACAGGGCTGAGCAGCAGTGTCTGGCAGCCCCTGGGGCTTGGAGAGGAGGATCAGTATTCTGAAAAAGCTCTTCTCTTGCTACCATCATGGAACAAGTGGAATTTCTTGCCAGGTAGGATTTATTAAGAGAGTACATCTGTGGTTTTTACATCTGGGGTGATCACCTCCATTTACATTTCTTTCTCAGGATGGATAACCCTTTCTGTACCAGTGCAAGGGAATATGCAGGGGTTAACCCTTCAGAAACGGTTGCTTCTGTTCAAACTCTCTCCTAGCTTTGACAATGAGCACATGCACAGGTGTTGGACATATACATGTTCCAAACACACATCGTGTTAACTAGCACTTGGTATCTAATTCACCAGCAGAAACATCACCTCTGCCTACCTTGTGGCAGATCATTTTAGTCACCAACAGGACTCTACATGCACAAAAGGACGGAAAATCACAAAGCTGCCTTCTAAAGGTGTGACACAACGACTATTCTCCTCCTCCTCAAGAGGAATACGTTCATGGACACTAGAAGAACTGCTGTTACTTCACATCTAATTCTTGTGATGTCACTATTAGTCACTGCTTCAAAATCTGATGTAAAAACATTGGATCTTAAGGATGAAAAATCCTTTGTGGGCATCCAGTTCTTACTCATGCTAGCAAAAACTCTATAGCCAGCCTTCTCTTCAATGTCCCTGGTAAAGGAAACCTCAATCTTCTGTGTGGACACAGTGGGATTATTACTCACACTGTGCAGACTGTGGGAACTCTTTCTCAGATGAAAGACTCTCCATATGTCTTGCAGGACTTACCTCAGTCACAAGAAGCCTTTCAGCCTTTCTAACTGAGCAAATCACAGACCAACTTGACTTCCCCTTGGAAATGGCACCACAGTGGAAGGCAAGTAAAAACTCATTTCCCCCCACAGCAACTTAGATCCCTGCAAACAGTAAGACTGGTTTTGTGTGATGCTACTCACGTTATAGGGATTCTGTATGCCTGTTGCAGGTGGCTGAGCACTCATATTCACCCATGTGATTTGTCTCCCAAGTTTCCTATTGATGGAGGATGCTCTCTGATGCTGAGGGAGTGGTGCTGAATGGTTCCTGGCCATTACAACAGAACCCAGGCTATCTGCAGGAAGAAAGAACACGTGTGTGATGCATGGCTAAAAAGGGTTAAACATCCTGCAAAATAAATAACCCTCAAAAGACATGTGGGGAGATAATGTTTGTATTTTTGTGTATTTACATATGTATGAGTAGGCTTGACAATGTAATCAACAGTCCCTGTCTATGCTGCATTCTGGTAATTCAGAGGTCAAAAGAACATCCTATCATTAAATGAATGGTAAACTAATTGAGTAACCAGTAAAGTAATAAAGAAGCTGTTTTATGCTGGCTTGGTAAATCTGAGTATTGGAATATCCACCAGCTTTTTGTCATGTATAATTTTTGGGGTTTGTCTGCTCCACTTTTTTTGCAGTGCACCCTAACTGAGTGACCATACTTAGCTCCGCACTAGGACCCCAGTCACAATGTGATACATAGAAAGGAGGGAGAATTAGAGTGAGAAGAATGAAGGATGAAACACAGATGGTAAAGATAGAGCAAGGTTAGAAAGGATGAAATGGACAAAGAAAAAGAACCTCATAGAGAAACAGAAGAGAAGATAGTAAGTGGGGGAGGGAGGTGGAAGAGGTGCATCTCATACCTTCTCTCTTACAGGGAGGGAAAGAGCAAAGGTGGAAGAAACAAAGGGATGGGAAGAGAAAGGAACACACAGAGCCAGAACAAGAATAGTGAAGAAGCAAACAGAGACAAAGTGAGTGAATACAGAGAGAAACCAAGGAATCAAGAAAGGGGTTGCACGGGAAAGACTGTTACTCACCTTCAGTAACTGAAGTTCTTCGAGATTTTTGTTCCTGTGGGTGCTCCCCTTTAGGTGAGCCTGCACCTGTAATCGGAGATTTTTTAGTATCCGTGCCTAGTTGGGTTGCACATGTGCTGTCCCCATCTCACACCACTTCTGGTGGTTACATACCACTTTGCAACCAACTTTCCCTCAGTTCCTTCTCTACTGCAGAGTCTCTAACGTGACAATTCTGAAGTAGAGGGAGGGTAGTGGAGCACCCACAATGACAACCATCTCAAAGAAACTCAGTTACTGCACAGGGTTAGTAAACCTTTTCTTCTTCAAGGCATGTCTCTGTGGGTGCTCTACTTGAGGTAACTGTAGAGCAGTGCCCCTCGGTGGAAGGGAGGGGCTTCAGAGTTGCAGTCATGGCGGATGATAAAACCGCAAGTCCGAATAGAATGTCTGATTGCTGCTCTATGGCATAATGCTGTGTGACCCTATGGGCGGACAGCCAGGTTACTGAATTGCAGATGTCCATAATGGGCACATTTGCTGAGGAAGGCTATCGATGTAGAGACTGCTCTGAAGTGTGTGCGGATTGTAGCTGTTGATGACGATAACAAGTCAATGCAGCTGGAGATCCATTTTGATAGCATCTGTTTAGATATGGCATCTCCCTTAGATCAATCCATAATGGAAAGAAATAACTGATCTTCTGAAAGTCTTTGTCCTCTCAATGTAAAATGCTAGTGCTCTCCAAACATCCAGAGTGTGGAGCATTGCTTTGTGAAGTTTTGGGAAGAACGATGGGAAATGCATGGGCTGATTCAAGTGGAATGAGGAAGCTACTTTAGGTAAGAATTTGGGATGTGGTTTTAGGGTAATTTTATTTTTGAAAAATGTTGTGTATGGGGGTGTGTGCCATGAGGGCCCCCAGTTCTCCAACTCGTCAGGCGGATGTGATAGTGATGAGAGAGGCCACCTGTGAGAGAGAGAAGTGAACACATCATTAATGGTTCAAAAGGGGGCACAGTAAGGACTTGCAGCACCAGATTGAGGTCCCATGGTGGAGTAGGGGCTCGTATTTCGGGGTAGAGGTTACAAAAACCCTTGAGAAAGTGTTTAGTGGTCAGGTTTCAGAGTAGCAGCGGTGTTAGTCTGTATCCGCAAAAAGAAAAGGAGTACTTGTGGCACCTTAGACTAACAAATTTATTTGAGCATAAGCTTTCGTGAGCTACAGCTCACTTCATTGGATGCATTCAGTGGAAAATACAGTGGGGAGGTTTTATATACACAGAGAACATGAAACAATGGGTGTTACCATAGACACTGTAACAGGAGTGATCAGGAAAGGTGAGCTATTACCAGCAGGAGAGTGGGGAGGATAGGGGGGCACGGGGAGAAAACCTTCTGTAGTGATAATCAAGGTGGGCCATTTCCAGCAGTTGACAAGAATGTCTGAGGAACAGTGGGGGGGGGGGGGGAATAAACATGGGGAAATAGTTTCACTTTGTGTAATGACCTATCCACTCTGTCTTTATTCAAGCCAAAGTTAATTGTATCCAGCTTGCAAATTAATTCCAATTCAGCAGTCTCTCATTGGAGTCTGTTTGGTATGATGTTCATGATGGCATATATCACATTGCTAGATGTGCACGTGAACAAGCCTCTGATAGGGCCTAATCACATCAGCCACACTATCAGAGGCTTGTTCACGTGCACATCTAGCAATGTGATATATGCCATCATGTGCCAGCAATGCCCCTCTGCCATGTACATTGGCCAAACTGGACAGTCTCTATGTAAAAGAATAAATGGACACAAATCAGATGTCAAGAATTCTAACATTCAAAAACCAGTCAGCAAACACATCAATCTCTCTTTGGTCACTCGATTACAGACCTAAAAGTGGCAATTTTTCAACAAAAAAACTTCAAAAACAGACTCCAATGAGAGACTGCTGAATTGGAATTAATTTGCAAGCTGGATACAATTAACTTTGGCTTGAATAAAGACTGAGAGTGGATAGGTCATTACACAAAGTGAAACTATTTCCCCATGTTTATTTCCCCCCCGCCCCCCCCCCCACTGTTCCTCAGACATTCTTGTCAACTGCTGGAAATGGCCCACCTTGATTATCACTACAGAAGGTTTTCTCCCTGCGCCCCCCCCCCCCCCACTCTCCTGCTGGTAATAGCTCACCTTTCCTGATCACTCCTGTTACAGTGTCTATGGTAACACCCATTGTTTCATGTTCTCTGTGTATATAAAACCTCCCCACTGTATTTTCCACTGAATGCATTCAATGAAGTGAGCTGTAGCTCACGAAAGCTTATGCTCAAATAAATGTTAATCTCTAAGGTGCCACAAGACAGCTTTGAGTAATTTGAGTGGTTGCATTTGGCCATTACTGCTTCATAGTTTGCGATCCTAAACTGTAGAATCGATGAAGAGTACGCTTTGCACCCAAAAAGATCCAACCTCTTCCAGTCTGTTTATATGGGGTGGATCTGAAATGGTGTTGTCTACCCTGCTTGTTCCCGGCCTCTACCACTACAGAGTTTGGTGTGGGGTGTGAAAATAGGAATTCCATCCTGTTGGAAAGGACATAATTTTTATCTGCTCTTTTGCAGGTGTGCTGAATTGTTGCTGGGGTTTGCCAGACAGTCTTGACTGGGTCCATGACAGCCTAATTTACAGGGACGACAATCTTGGAGGAGGCTGGAGGATGTCCAGCAACTTATGTTCCACCACTACTTCTATCGGTATCTCCTGGGAATCTGCAATCCTCTTAAACATTTTGTGGAACTGTTTAAAGTCATCTATGAGGGTGGTGGGGGCATGATAGCTTCATCTGAGGAAGAGGATGAAAAATTGGCAGTTAGTGCAACTTCCTGATCCAAAGTGACCTCTAATTCCTTCACTGCCTCTTCTGGAGGTTCAGAGGGGGAAGCAGAATGCCTTGCCCTAGGCAGACTGGGAACCTTAGCATAGTGTTGGCGCTATGCTGTCCATAGGCCCCAGTAAGGCCACTGTAGTGGAAAAAGCATAGATGTCTATACCAGCCTTGAGTCTTGTGTGGTACCTATAGTGCTCTGGTGGACCTGGTCTGGTAGCTGTGTGGACAGGCAAGGAGTGATGGGAGGAGTGGATTTCATCATCTTCATCCTTGCCAACTGGATAAAGAAGCAGCTGATCTGGCTGGTGTGGTAAGTTAATTCCGTACCAAGCGTGCTGGAGTGAGGTCAGTACTAAGGAGTGGAGATTCCAGTGCCGAGGAGATCAGAAGATCCTTGTGGTGGAGAAATTGTGTGGTACCAAGAGCATCTGTTCAAGAGGAAGTAAACAAAACTAACTAGTATTCTCTAGTTAAAACTAGAGAGAGAAAAACAGAGGCATTGCTGAGAGCTTCATCTCAAGCAGAGGGCCGTAGAGAAAGAACTGAGGGGGTGTTGGCTGCACAGGGCTATTCACCGCTAGATGCAGCGCAAGATGGGGAGAGCGCATGTGCAACCCAACCAGGCACTGCTACTAAAAATGTCCAACTACAAGCGCTGGGGCGCAGACTCACCTAAAGTGGAGCACCCACAGGGACACTCCTCAAAGAGAAAGGGTGGGAGTCTTTGTTTTAAAGTTTTTAATAAGATATGGTCTCCATGCTGGGCTGAAGATAGCTTGTTCTTCTGTAACAGGCTTTGGCAGGTTGGGTCTGAGGCCATGTCTACACTACTGGCTAAACCAGCACTGCTGCGATCAATGCATCAGTGCAGATTTAGCAGATCTGGTGAAGATACACTAAGTCAATGGCAGAGCACTCTCCCGGCGATGTCTGTCTGTACTCCACCTCCCCAACAAGCAAAAGCTATGTTGACAGAGCGTCTCCCGTCAACACAGTGCGATATAGACACTGCTGTAAGGCAACCTAAGTTGCGTCGACTTCAGTTACGTAACTTAAATAACTGAACTAGCATAACTTAGGGCTGGTATACACTTACAGAGTTAGTGTAGACCAGCCTTAATGGACAAATTGGCCGCACAAGAATCACTGGCTATCATTATTGTGCTTCGGCTTAGTGATAGCTTAGATGGGGGTGGGCACGCTCTTTGACCTGAGGGCCACATCTGGGTATGAAAATTGTATGGCAGGCCATGAATGCTCATGAAATTGGGGGTTGGGCTGTAGGAGGGACTGAGGTCTCTGGCTGGGGGTGCAGGGTCTAGGATGGGACCAGAAATGAGGAGTTCAGGGTGTGGGAGAGGGCTCCAGGCTGGGGCAGGGGTGCAGAGGGGGGTGAGGGCTCCAGCTGGGGGTGCAGGCTCTGGGATGAGGCTGGGGATGAGGGGTTTTTGGGGTGCAGGAGGGTGCTCCAGGGTGGGACCAAGGGGTTTGGAGGGCGGGAAGGGGATCAGGGCTGAGGCAGAGGGTTGGGGTGTGGGAGGGGGCCAAGGGTGCTGCTCCCGGCAGCGCTTACCTCAAGCAGCTCCTGGAAGCAGCAGCATGTCCCCCTCTGGCTCCTATGCAGAGGTGCAGCCAGGCATCTCAGCATGCTGCCCCATCCACAGGTGCCACCCCTGCAGCTCCCATTGGCCATGGCTCCCAGCCAATGGGAGTTGTGGAGCCCCTTGGCTGACCCTAGGCATAGGAGCCAGAGGGGGAACATGCCGCTGATTCCGGGAGCTGCGCAGAGCCACAGCATAGGCAGAGTGGGGCAAGCCCTGGATCCCTCTCCCTGGCAGGAGCTTGAGGGCCAGATTAAAACATCTGAAGGGCTGGATCTGGCCCTCAGGATGTAGTTTGCCTACCCCTGGCTTAGATCTATTATATATGTATGTAACATTAGCTTGAAATGCCTTCAATTAACTCTGCTGTATTCCCTTTTATTTTGTATTTGTCACCCTCTCTTTTAATTCTTCTGTAAAAAGATAATTTGTACTGAAAAATTCTGTATATCCTTAAAAAAAACACTAACTAGCCTTTTACTAAACTATAATAGAGTGCCCATTAAATCATAGTGCCCACTAAATCATAGAATATCAGGGTTGGAAGGGACCTCAGGAGGTCATCTAGTCCAACCCCCCTGCTCAAAGCAGGATCATTCAATATTCCAGGTGCATTTGATAATCTTTAAAAAAATATTAACAGACCTATTAGTTATCCCAGATCAAATAACCCAGAGACAACATAAGTAATAAAAATTATTTGGTCTGTTCACAATCCTCACTAGAGTCCTCTATTACCACTACCAGGTCTACCCAACTCCTCATGAGCAATGGCAAAAAGGCAGGCCTTGCATCATCCCCTGAAAGCGAACAAATATGAGCTCTTACAGCCCAAAGGAAGGAGTTCCAAAGACCCAGGAACCCTACAAAGAATGCCCTCCCAGCTGTTCCTTCTCTTATACTGATGGGGCTTTGACTGTAATTGTGGCAGTATGTCACAGGGAGAGAGGAAGTCTCTCACATAGGTCCCAGGCCAGTTTGGTGGCACATTCTACTGGTATGTGATTTGAGAATGGAAATAGTAGAAAGAAAGGACTTTGGGAAGGAAAGATATTGCTTAACAGGCAAAAGACTTATCTGAGTCTTTACTGGTAAGTTTGTGATTCTTGAATGAGTATTTGGTGTTCCAAATATTTGAGTAGGGAATTTCAACACCCAGCACCTCTCCACAAAAGTGTCAGTACAAATCATTCTGAGAAAGGAAAATTCCCCGCCCCCCAACTGGAAATTCATTTGTCTTGATATTCTCTCTGCACTGTCTTCCTGGTGCAACTTCCCTTCCCCTTTTACACTCACCATCTCATATTGCCCCTGTAAATTTCATTGGTTTCTATCTCCTTCCTGCTTCGCTCTCCCTGTCCTTAGCTATTATGTGCAACACATTCTAATTCAGGAGGTTGGTACATACTCTGAACAGTGGTGTGCGTTATGGGGTTGTAAAGCATGTTGATTTTAGGTCTCTGGCAGAGAGTTCCTGCTAAACCCTCTCTCTGGCTGGAAACTTCACAAAGCACTGTAGGCCCTGCAGGCACATGTGAACTTTTCATAAGAGTGGGTCTTGGCTCTCTCTGATCCCCAATGGTAGATAAAGGCACAAAGCTGGTGTTTGGAAGAGATGGTTTGAACTGAGATGGACTTGGTTGAAGGTTCTCTCTTTGGATTTGTTTCTGTTGACGGTTATTTGCCTTCCTTTCCAGAATCATCTGCAGGAACAAGAAGCTGGTTACGTTTTTAAAACATATAAACGTGATTAAGAACATAAAGATGGCCACATTGGTCTGACCCAATGGTCCAACTACCCCATCTTCCCAAGTGGCTGGTGCCACATACTTCAGAGGGACTGAACAGAACAGGGCACTTTATCGATTGATCCATCCCATCATTCAGTTCCTGGTTCTGGAAGTCGAATGGCTATGCAGGTGGTGTTGGAGAGAAGGCTTTGGATTCTTTGACCTTGGGATGGTGTTCCAAGAAGGAGTGCTAGGTAGAGATGGGCTCCACCTAACAAAGAGAGGGAAGAGCATGTTCGCAAGCAGGCTGGCTAACCTAGTGAGGAGGGCTTTAAACTAGGTTCACCGGGGGAAGGAGACCAAAGCCCTGAGGTAAGTGGGATACCAGGAGAAAGCACAAGCAGCAGCGCACAAGAGGGCAGGGCTCCTGCCTCATACTGAGAAAGAGGGCAGATCAGTGGGTTATCTCAAGTGCCTATACACAAATGCAAGAAGCCTGGGAAACAAGCGGGGAGAACTGGAAGTCCTGGCACAGTCAAGGAATTTTGATGTGATGGAATAACAGACTTGGTGGGATAACTCACATGACTGGAGTACGGTCATGGATAGATATAAGCTGTTCAGGAAGGACAGGCAGGGCACAAAAGGTGGGGGGAATTGCACTGTATGTAAGGGAGCAGTATGACTGCTCAGAGCTCAAGTATGAAACTGCAGAAAAACCTGAGTGTCTCTGGATTAAGTTTAGAAATGTGAGCAACGAGGGTGATGTCGTGGTGGAAGTCTGCTATAGACCACCGGACCAGGGGGATGAGGTGGACGAGGCTTTCTTCCGGCAACTCACGGAAGTTACTAGATCGCAGGCCCTGGTTCTCATGGGAGACTTCAAACACCCTGATATCTGCTGGAAGAGCAATACAGCGGTGCACAGACAATCCAGGAAGTTTTTGGAAAGCATAGGGGACAATATCCTGGTGCAAGTGTTGGAGGAACCAACAAGGGGCAGAGCTCTTGTTGACCTGCTGCTCACAAACCGGGAAGAATTAGTAGGGGAAGCTAAAGTGGATGAGAACCTGGGAGGCAGTGACCATGAGATGGTCGAGTTCGCGATCCTGACACAGGGAAGAAAGGAGAGCAGCAGAATACAGACACTGGACTTCAGAAAAGCAGACTTTGACTACCTCAGGGAACTGATGGGCAGGATCCCCTGGGAGAATAACATGAGGGGGAAAGGAGTCCAGGAGAGCTGGCTGTATTTTAAAGAATCCTTATTGAGGTTACAGGGACAAACCATCCTGATGTGTAGAAAGAATAGTAACTATGGCAGGCGACCAGCTTGGCTTAACAGTGAAATCCTTGCTGATCTTGAACGCAAAAAAGAAGCTCACAAGAAGTGGAAGATTGGACAAATGACCAGGGATGAGTATAAAAATTGCTTGGGGATGCAGGAGTGAAATCAGGAAGGCCAAATCACACCTGGAGTTGCAGCTAGCAAGAGCTGTTAAGAGTAATAAGGGTTTCTTCAGGTATGTTAGCAACAAGAAAGTCAAGGAAAGTGCGGGCTCCCTTGAATGAGGGAGGCAACCTAGTGACAGAGGATGTGGAAAAAGCTAATGTACTCAATGCTGCTTTTTGCCTCTGTCTTCACGAACAAGGTCAGCTCCCAGACTGCTGCACTGGGCAGCATAGCATGGGGAGGAGGTGACCAGCCCTCTGTGGAGAAAGAAGTGGTTCGGGAATATTTAGAAAAGCTGGACAAGCACAAGTCCATGGGGCCGGATGCGCTGCATCCGAGAGTGCTAAAGGAGTTGGCGGATGTGATTGCAGAGCCATTGGCTATTATCTTTGAAAACTCATGGCGATCAGGGGAAGTCCCGGACGACTGGAAAAAGCCTAATGTAGTGCTCATCTTTAAAAAAGGGAAGGAGGAGGATCCTGGGAACTACCGGCCAGTCAGCCTCACCTCAGTCCCTGGAAAAATCATGGAGCAGGTCCTCAAGGAATCAATTCTGAAGCATTGCGAGGAGAGGAAAGTGATCAGGAACAGTCAGCATGGATTCACTAAGGGCAAGTCATGCCTGACTAATCTAATTGCCTTCTATGATGAGAACTCCCTCTGTGGATGAGGGGAAAGCGGTGGACGTGTTGTTCCTTGACTTTAGCAAAGCTTTTGACACAGTCTCCCACAGTATTCTTGCCAGCAAGTTAAAGAAGTATGGGCCGGATGAATGACTATAAGGTGGGTAGAAAGTTGGCTAGATTGTTGGGCTCAACGGGTAGTGATCAATGGCTCCATGTCTAGCTGGCAGCCGGTATCAAGTGGAGTGTCCCAAGAGTCGGTCCTGGGGCCGGTTTTGTTCAATATCTTCATAAATGATCTGGAGGATGGTGTGGATTGCACCCTCAGCAAGTTTGCAGATGACCCTAAACTGAGAGGAGAGGTAGATACGCTGGAGGGGAGGGATAGGATACAGGGGGACCTAGACAAATTGGAGGATTGGGCCAAAAGAAATCTGAGGTTCAACAAGGACAAGTGTAGAGTCCTGCACTTAGGACGGAAGAATCTCATGCACCGCTACAGACTAGGGACCGAATGGCTCAGCAGCAGTTCTGCAGAAAAGGACCTAGGGATTACAGTGGACGAGAAGCTGGATATGAGTCAGTGTGCCCTTCTTCCCAAGAAGGCCAATGGCATTTTGGGATGTATAGGTAGGGGCATTGCCAGCAGATCGAGGGACGTAATCGTTCCCCTCTATTCGACATTGGTGAGGCCTCATCTGGAGTGGAAGCTGGGCCAGACCTGAGGGGAACTGTGAACCCGTTCATCTGGACATGATTTGGGAGCCAGCCCCAATCCTGCAGGACAGGATCCACAGGAGCTGTCACTCCCGAGTATGTTTGTTTTAACTATTGTTTTCCTCTGTTTTGCATTTGCAAATCCACAGGGCTCAACTGTTAGTTATCTTCTCCATTCTCTGAAGGGCTACCACAAAGTTATTTCTTAGTCATTCTCCTGGGATTTTTTCCAGTCTAATTTTAATTGGCCAAAGTGATGTATTTTCCAGTCCCTCTGCATTCTTTTAAGCAGCACTCCAGAAACTCCTCTCCTCTCCCAGTCCATGTAATTGTCATCTGCAACCTCAACTCCTTGCTAATCACCTCCCTTATCTGGTTTTGATACCTGGCTTTCACTTTTATTTCATCAAAATCTTCCCTACCCTCATACACGGTGACTAATTTCCATGCTGATGTTCCATCCAATCCCTTAGAGGCCTAACTCCTCTCATTTTATTTCCAACAAGAGACCAGCTCTCCCACTCACAAAATTGATCCCTCATTTGACCATATCTTCACCAACCATTGCTCCTTCAATACCAGAGTTTCCTCTCTATCAACTGTCATTTTATTCAACGTCACCCATTTGTTCCCTGATCGGGCCATCTGTGACCGCTAATTGATCACCATCCATGATTTCTCAGCCACACCACTCTTGTCTCAATCTTCACCCCACTTTACCAAATCATTCTGTATGGAGAGATCTTGGCACACCAGCAAAATGCCTGGACTACTACTGATAATTAGAATATTGATTATCATGCTCATTGCCAAAAGCAGCTAAATCAGTAGGCCTTAACAGGCCTCTGCAATGACCTTACTATAATTAAGCAAGCAGCCGGGGGGGCATGGGTTGAGGGGGAATCTGACCCTGTGTCCTTCCTGATAAGATCTCTGTTGAAACTGCTGAGGTATGTGTTTTAGAAAAAACAGGATGCTTGCCTAGATCTGCCCTTTGGGATGTGTTTGTCAGGGTCCCCAAAACATGCGGACTCTGGAAAAAAACCACATCTGTCTAATAGATGGTTTAAGGAAAACTCGTTGCTTAACCTTTGAAATTGTTTGCTTAACAAGTTTTTTGATATTGTTACACTAACCTGAATAAATAAGGAAACTTCATGGACACAGCTTAGGATCCCCAATGGCAGCTGAAAGATGGGCCAATTGGACGGCTGTCATTGTACCACTCAAAGACCACTCCAGACTTCGGTAATTACTGATTTTTGGGGTGTTTTATTAACCTGTTGCAGACATGTTTAAGTGCTTAAGACTAAAATAAAGTGCAGCTTTAAGTGAAAGCAGTCTTGTATTGTACTGTGTGTGCCAGACATCTATTGGTCGGAGGGCCATGTTTCCCTTGATTTATTTCCTGCCACTGCCTCACCAAGAGTAATAGTTACCAAAAGCTTTGGGGTTTTTAGAACCACAGTAACAGAATTGGAGGCCCCAGCGAGGATTGGTGGAGAGGAAGGAGACGAATGGTACAAACAGTTTATCTATTGCAATAGGAGGTAAAAGATGGTGTGGTGGGGTACCTCTCCACAAGTGCCTGTGTCATAGGTCGAGTTAATTTATGGATAAATTCTGTTACTGGGACTTAGAGCTCAACCTGTCAGCCTGTTTTGAGTGGGGAATTATGTCCAAAGGAAAGTAAGAACAGTTAAAAATTATGTTGGGGAACAGCTTGACTGATTTTGTACTTTGCTACTGATACTTTGCAACTGCCTAAAAAGCAATTTTGAGAAAAGTAGTAAATTAACAAACAAAGGATATTACTGTGTCAGGACCTTTCCTTAGGTAAAGGTCCCGCAGACACACAGAGCCCTGAGTCCACCAGGAAGGGATGTAAAGTTTGGGTCCCTTACTTTCTGAGTGCCCAAGAGAGAGTGGGGTTAGAGCCCTAAACTGTGTGGGTAACAATCCACTCCTTCCAACGTCTGACTCTCTCATTAATTCCCAACCCTCCTTCCATTCCTCCTCTTGATCATGCAGAATCTTTCCGATGGGCAGGGGAGAGATGAAGAGGGAAATCAACAAACTTTGTCATGATCCCCTTCTCCCATGTAACTACCTTTTTAGGTCACTTGCTTGTTCACCTTTAACCCCTCCAGCCATTCCTGTGAACCCATCCCCTAAACCTCCATCACGCTTACACTCCCTGCCTACTTTCCTCCACTACTTCTCACCATCTGCCTAATCCTTTGCTTTATTTAAGATTTATCGTCTTCATTCTTAAAAAAAAAAAAACACCCCCTCCTTGCCTCTCTAGTTACTGCCCTCATCTCCCTCTCACTTCTAAACTCAATGAATGTCCCACCTATAAGTGCGACCTCACACATTTGTCTTCTCCTGCTCATCCCAGATCCCCTCCAATCCAGCTACTGACCTCTCTGCTCCACTGAAACTCCTCTCATTAACATCTCTAATGACCTCTTCCCAGCTGAGACTCAAGGCACGTACTCATCCTCCTAGACCTCTCTGCTATATTCGATGCTGATAATCATACTGTGACACACTCTATACGATTTTATAAAAGTATGCTAATGAGTGTGAATATAATGTAACTGGACTATGCTTCATGCAAAAGGTCTCTTGTAAGGTATTACAAAGCTTATAATATACTGAGTGTGGTCATCCTAGTTGTATAAATGTATCACTCTAGTATCTGAAACTAGAATATAACTCTGAGGGCCTATTGTAATTATGCAAAGTGGGCCATTAATGGTGGCTTGGAATCTTGATGGCTCCTATTAACCAGGACAATGGTCTGTAGATGGCTCTGTTTCACTTGTAAGTCTTCCTGTATACATGTGTGCTGGCAAGTGGGTAATGAAGTCTTACAGTGACATGTGATCATGTCACCTGAACTGGAATCCATCTTTAACCTGGTCCTTTTCCATTGTGAAGGAGGGAATGGGAACCCAGAGAGGGACAAAAGGATTCCCGCCTTATGCAAAAGATATATAAGTGGGTGGAACAGAACAAAGAGGCAGCCATCATGAGAAATCCCCTACCTACCACCTGAGCTGGAACAAGGGCTGTACCAGGGGAAAGGACTGTGCCCAGACTAGGAAGGCATCCAGTCTGTGAAAGAAACTTGTTGAAGCCATCTCTGAGGGTGAGATTTTAATCTGTATTCAGTTTTATTACTGTATTAGGCTTAGAGTTGCGTGTTTTATTTTGCTTGGCAATTCATTTTGTTCTGTCTGTTACTACTTGGAACCACTTAAATACTAGGTTTCAGAGTAGCAGCCGTGTTAGTCTGTATCCGCAAAAAGGAAAGGAGTACTTGTGGCACCTTAGAGACTAACCAATTTATTTGAGCATAAGTTTTCGTGAGCTACAGCTCACTTCATCGGTATGAATGATCAGCATCCGATGAAGTGAGCTGTAGCTCACGAAAGCTTATGCTCAAATAAATTTGTTAGTCTCTAAGGTGCCACAAGTACTCCTTTCCTTTTTATTTAAATCCTACTTTCTGTATTTAATAAAATCACTTTTTACTTATTAACCCAGAGTACGTATTAATACCTCAGGGGGGAAGCTGTGCATCTCTCTATCAGTGTTATAGAGGGTGAACAATTTGAGTTTACCCTGTATAAGGTTTATACAGGATAAAATGGATATATTTAGGGTTTGGACCCCATTGGGAGTTGGGCACCTGAGTGTCAAGGACAGGAACGCTTCTTAAATTGCTTTCAGTTAAGGCTGCAGCTTTAGGGCCCATGGTTCAGACCTTAGGTCTGTGTTGGAGCAGACTGGTGTGTCTGGCTCAGCACGACAGGGTGCTGGAGTCTCAAGCTTGCAGGGAAAGCAGGGGCAGAAGTAGTTTTGGCACATCAGTTGGCAACCCCCAGGGGGTTTCTGTGATCCAACCCGTCACACTCTCCTTTTTTACCCTGTACCCTTACTGACCTTCCTACCCTGGTTCTCCTCCTACTTCTCTAACCACTACTTCAATGTCTCTCTTGTTTGCTTCTTCTCCTACTACGCATGAGAGTTTCTCAGGACCCTCTCCTCTTTAATACAATAGACCCTGCCTTTGGATAATTTAAATCACTCACACTATTTCAAGTATCATCTCTGCATTGATTACTCAAATCTTTTTCTCCACTCCTGACTAGTCTTCTTCCACCCTAGCCTGGGCCTCAGCCTGTTTTGAATGTCTCTTCATGGCTGTTTCACTATGAACTTAAACTTAACACGGCCAAAGTCAAATTCCTTATTTTCCCCATTCTCCATCACCATTGATAAAACCACTATCTTCCCTATCACTCCAGGTTGTAACGCAGGTTTTTCTTAGATGCTTCCCTTACCCTGATCATCCAAACTGTGTCTAAAGTCGATCTTTTTTCTTTTATCTGTGCAACTAAAGGTCTCATTCAGCCTCTCATAATTTCTTCATCCATAAATGATCTGGAAAAAGGGGCAAACAGTGAGATGGCAAACTTTGCCGAGGATACAAAACTACTCAGATAGCTATTTAATCTTGAATACTGTGTGTAGAGCTGGTTGCCACATCTCAAAAAAAGATATATTGGAATTTAGTACAGAAAGGTCAACAAAAATAATTAGGGGTATGGAACAGCTTCCATATGAGGACAGATTAATAAGACTGGGCCTTTTCTGCTTGGAAAAGAGACTACTAAGGAGGGATATGATAGATATCTATAAAATCATGACCAGTGTGGAGAAAGTAAACAAGGAAGTGTTATTTAGCCTAGTGGTTCTCAACCTTTCCCTTTCCAGGCTCCTGTACTCCCTTCCAGAGTCTGATTTGTCTTGCGTACCGGCAATTTCACCTCACTTAAACTACTTGCTTACAAAAGTGTCACAGCACATTATTACTGAAAAATTGCTTGCTTTCTCATTTTTACCATATCGCTATAAAATAAATTGGAATATAATTACTGTACTTACATTTCAGTGTATAGTATATAGAGCAGTATAAACAAGTCATTATCTGTATGCAATTTTAGTTTGGACTGACTTCACTAGTGCTTTTAATATAACCTGTTGTAAAACTAGGCAAATATCTAGATAAGTTGATGTACCCCCTGGAAGACCTCTGCATACCCCCAGAGATACATGTTCCCCAGGTTGAGAACCACTGATTTAGCCCTTCTCATAACACAAGAACTAGGGGTCACCAATGAAATTAATACGCAGGAGGTTTAAAACAAATAAAAGGAAGTACTTCTTCACACAATGCACAGTCAACCAGCAGAACTCCTTGTCAGAGGATGTTGTGAAGGCCAAGACTATAGCAGGGTTCAGAAAAGAACTAGATAAGTTCATGGAGGATAGGTCCATCAATGGCTATTAGCCAGGATGGGCAGGGATGCAAAACCATGCTCTGAAGTGTCCCTAGCCTCTGTTTGCCTGAAGTTGGGATTGGGTGATGGGATGAATCACTTGATGATTGCCCTGTTCTTTCATTCCCTCTGAAGCACCTGGTATTGGCCATTGTCACAAAACGATATACTGGGCTAGATGGACCATTGGTCTGACCCAGTATGGCCATTCTTATGTTCTTGTCTTGAGTATGATGTCATCCTTCTCTCTGCTCTTCCCAACATCCATATCAACCCATTCTAGGCCATACAAAATAATTCTGCTAAGATCATCTTTGGACACTGTTCTGATCTTATCAGCCACTCTTTGAATCCCTCCACTGACTGTCCTTCCGCTTATCTCATTGCTTTGTGACATACTTCTTTGTATGTAGCCAAGAATTTCATTGGCATTTTTACTATCCTCTTGAACTGCAAATTCAAGTCTAATTTACTTTCCACCATCAAACCTCAGTCTCTCTGACATTCCTTCTCCACATATATCTCCCTCTAACTGAGAATGTGGCTTTCAAGTTATTCTCCCTCCCACCCCCCAAGATCATAGAATCATAGAATATCAGGGTTGGAAGGGACCCCAGAAGGTCATCTAGTCCAACCCCCTGCTCGAAGCAGGACCAATTCCCAGTTAAATCATCCCAGCCAGGGCTTTGTCAAGCCTGACCTTAAAAACCTCTAAGGAAGGAGATTCTACCACCTCCCTAGGTAACGCATTCCAGTGTTTCACCACCCTCTTAGTGAAAAAGTTTTTCCTAATATCCAATCTAAACCTCCCCCACTGCAACTTGAGACCATTACTCGTCGTTCTGTCATCTGCTACCATTGAGAACAGTTTAGAGCCATCCTCTTTGGAACCCCCTTTCAGGTAGTTGAAAGCAGCTATCAAATCCCCCCTCATTCTTCTCTTCTGCAGACTAAACAATCCCAGCTCCCTCAGCCTCTCCTCATAACTCATGTGTTCCAGACCCCTAATCATTTTTGTTGCCCTTCGCTGGACTCTCTCCAATTTATCCACATCCTTCTTGAAGTGTGGGGCCCAAAACTGGACACAGTACTCCAGATGAGGCCTCACCAATGTCGAATAGAGGGGAACGATCACGTCCCTCGATCTGCTCGCTATGCCCCTACTTATACATCCCAAAATGCCATTGGCCTTCTTGGCAACAAGGGCACACTGCTGACTCATATCCAGCTTCTCGTCCACTGTCACCCCTAGGTCCTTTTCCGCAGAACTGCTGCCTAGCCATTCGGACCCTAGTCTGTAGCTGTGCATTGGGTTCTTCCGTCCTAAGTGCAGGACCCTGCACTTATCCTTATTGAACCTCATCAGATTTCTTTTGGCCCAGTCCTCCAATTTGTCTAGGTCCTTCTGTATCCTATCCCTCCCCTCCAGCGTATCTACCACTCCTCCCAGTTTAGTATCAACCGCAAATTTGCTGAGAGTGCAATCCACACCATCCTCCAGATCATTTATGAAGATATTGAACAAAACCGGCCCCAGGACCGACCCTTGGGGCACTCCACTTGATACCGGCTGCCAACTAGACATGGAGCCATTGATCACTACCTGTTGAGCCCGACAATCTGGCCAGCTTTCTACACACCTTATAGTGCATTCATCCAGCCCATACTTCCTTAACTTGCTGACAAGAATACTGTGGGAGACCGTGTCAAAAGCTTTGCTAAAGTCAAGAAACAATACATCCACTGCTTTCCCTTCATCCACAGAACCAGTAATCTCATCATAAAAGGCGATTAGATTAGTCAGGCATGACCTTCCCTTGGTGAATCCATGCTGGCTGTTCCTGATCACTTTCCTCTCATGCAAGTGCTTCAGGATTGATTCTTTGAGGACCTGCTCCATGATTTTTCCAGGGACTGAGGTGAGGCTGACTGGCCTGTAGTTCCCAGGATACTCCTTCTTCCCTTTTTAAAAGATTGGCACTACATTAGCCTTTTTCCAGTCATCCGGGACTTCCCCGGTTCGCCACGAGTTTTCAAAGATAATGGCCAATGGCTCTGCAATCACAGCCGCCAATTCCTTCAGCACTCTCGGATGCAACTCGTCCGGCCACATGGACTTCTGCACGTCCAGCTTTTCTAAATAGTCCCTAAACGCCTCTATCTCCACAGAGGGCTGGCCATCTCTTCCCCATTTTGTGATGCCCAGCGCAGCAGTCTGGGAGCTGACCTTGTTAGTGAAAACAGAGGCAAAAAAAGCATTGAGTACATTAGCTTTTTCCACATCCTCTGTCACTAGGTTGCCTCCCTCATTCATTAAGGGGCCCACACTTTCCTTGGCTTTCTTCTTGTTGCCAACATACCTGAAGAAACCCTTCTTGTTACTCTTGACATCTCTGGCTAGCTGCAGCTCCAGGTGCGATTTGGCCCTCCTGATATCATTCCTACATGCCCGAGCAATATTTTTATACTCTTCCCTGGTCATCTGTCCAACCTTCCACTTCTTGTAAGCTTCTTTTTTATGTTTAAGATCCGCTAGGATTTCACCATTAAGCCAAGCTGGTCGCCTGCCATATTTACTATTCTTTCGACTCATTGGGATGGTTTGTCCCTGTAACCTCAACAGGGATTCCTTGAAATACAGCCAGCTCTCCTGGACTCCTTTCCCCTTCAAGTTAGTCCCCCAGGGGATCCTGGCCATCCGTTCCCTGAGGGAGTCAAAGTCTGCTTTCCTGAAGTCCAGGGTCTGTATCCTGCTGCTTACCTTTCTTCCCTGCGTCAGGATCCTGAACTCAACCAACTCATGGTCACTGCCTCCCAGATTCCCATCCACTTTTGCTTCCCCCACTAATTCTACCCAGTTTGTGAGCAGCAGGTCAAGAAAAGCGCCCCCCCTAGTTGGCTCCTCTAGCACTTGCGCCAGGAAATTGTCCCTTACGCTTTCCAAAAACTTCCTGGATTGTCTATGCACTGCTGTATTGCTCTCCCAGCAGATATCAGGAAAATTAAAGTCACCCATGAGAATCAGGGCATGCGATCTAGTAGCTTCCGTGAGCTGCCGGAAGAAAGCCTCATCCCCCTGGTCTGGTGGTCTATAGCAGACTCCCACCACTACATCACTCTTGTTGCACACACTTCTAAATAGATAGAGCAGCATGGGACAGTATGATGAGCAAGGTCAGGTATAAGTGCAGGACTAGGGGTGAGTGGAAGGTGAATTGAAGGAGGAGATAGGTAGGATTGAATGTCTGTGGAAAGGGTGGCAGGTAATCTGGAGAAGTAGTGTTATGGGAAGCAGAATAAGAGGAGCTACCTCATACAGTTTATTGCGATATTCTGCGACAGACAACTGGATATCGTCATCTAAAGGAAGAATCACATCGTAGTCCAGAGAGGGCTCCTTGGTGGGGCAGTGGAACCTACCAAGAAGATATCAAATATGTGACGAAATCTGAGAGTGAACACACACACAAAAACACAACAGGAGAGGCACTAGATATTAATAGATTTTAAGGCTACAATGAAAGCTAAAACAAAGACAGAGCGTGAGAGATCTGAAATATCACATACTAAAGGCACCCTCACCTTTTCACATGAAGAGGAGGAGAAAGCGGATTGAAAACTACCTTTACCTTCACCATTTCACATGGCAGAAGGGAAACTTGTGCTGGTAGCAGTCACACAACAGGCTTGGAGGGGGGCTGGGAAATGTCACACTGGCAATGCCCTCACCTTTTCACATAGGGATGTTGCAGGGCCTCTTCTGCAGTCAGCCGTTTGTCAGGGTTAAATACTAAGAGCCTCTTTAGAAGGTCCAAGGCATGAGGGGGGATAGAGGAGGGTAAAATTTCCTCAATTGTCACTCGCCGTCTGAAAGGCAAGAATCAAAGTTGTAGCTCCCAGTGCCCAATTTCACTGCAAAACCCTGTATCTCAATCCTGGGAATCTCATGGAGGTAACTCCTAACCCCAGATTTCACTCCCAAGGAGTGGTTCATGACTAATACTACGGTTTTGTCATGGATATTTTTAGTAAAAGTCAGGGACAGGTCACGGGCAATAAACAAAAAAATCACAGAAGCCGTGACCTGTCCCTGACTTTTACTAAAAACATCCCTGACAAAGGGAAGGAGGAGGGTCCAGCACCCTGCCCCTCCCCACCACAGTGGCTGGGAGCTGCAGAGACCCAATTGCCCAGTGGCTGGGAGGAGTCCCCGCCGCTGACTTGTGGGACTGGGAGCTGCAGGAGGGGGGTCCCGCACTGCCTGCGGAGGCAGGGTACCTGCAGGGAGGCCTCTGCCAGCAGTGGAGTCTGAGGATCTCCAGGGGGCCACTGCTGGCTGGGAGCTGCGGGGGGTCCCGCTGCCCATGGAGGCCGGCTGGCTGCGGGGTCCTCAATGCCTCAGAGGTTGCTGGAAGTCAGAGTCTGTGACTTCTGCAACCTAATCTTAGCTTTTGTCATGACCAGCCATACACTGTCGTGCTCAAATAACTAGATTATTGTGAGGTCTCAAACCTAGCTAGGTAATGACATGGAAACATTTTTCTGTGTTACTAAGAGTTAGAAAACTAAGCAAAGAAACACGAGCAAAATATCTTTGTTAGGAATTTATGATAGAAGTAAACTGCTAGGAACACATACATAAAAACTGATATAAATTTTTTTAAAAGTCAGTTCAAATTAAAAAACCCTTCATTACAAAACAAAATCACTATTTTTAACTATGTTGCAATATCATGCTGGTGACCTTCTGGGTGACTGGATTGGGGGTGCCAGAGTAGTGGAGGTGAAGAGGCCATGTTGGCCCTCTTGCTTTTGAAAGTGGACAGGTCTGGCCAGTCTGCTTTTTGCCACAGGCCTGGCTCAGCCCCCTGCCCTTCTTCTTCCTCCCATGGGCCCACCCCCTGGCCAGGCCGGAAGCTGGAGCCCGGGCAGCTGTGGGGAGCCATGGACCCTCCACCAGCCAGGGTAAGGGGTTCCCACGAGCAGCCCCCGATCCATGTCCCTGTGGCCTGGGACCCCTGCCCAGGCAGATGGAGTGTCCACAGCTCTCCGAGCAACTCTTACCATGGCCTAGCTGCTGCTCTTTAGTCCCCGGGCCCCCTCCTCTAAGCCAGCCTGGAAGCTGGAGCTAGGCCGGGGTAAGAGCTGTGCAGGCACTTGTGGGGAGCTGCAGAGCCTCCACCTGCCCTGGGTGGGGGGTACAGGGGTGGGGACATGGGCAGGGGGATGCTCTCAGCTGCCCCCACCCCAGGCAGGTGGAGCAGGGCCTTGTGGGAAAGAGGAGGGGCAAGGGCAGAGCCATGGCAGGGGTGGGGCCTCGTGCCCCCCTCTTCTAGGAAGAATCCATCACCTCTAGACTGGATACTGAACAGTATCATCTCTCCATTTGTCACAAGTCCTTCTGCTTATTTGTATTTATCTGTTTTTGTTGTGTGAAAGGGATAGTTAGTGGTTATGGTGTTCTTTGAACATAATGATTCATATTATATAATGAATGTGATACTTTGATGTTGACACACACATATAGTAGTCAGAGTTAAAGTTGCAAAGGAAAAGAACAGCTACTTACCTTACAATAACTGTGGTTTGAGATGATTTATCTGTGTGGATCCCTTCCAAGGTACACATGCACCTCACGAATGAGAGATCAGAATTTTTGACCAGCAGTGTCTATCGGGGCGTGCCTGCACCCTGCATATCTTTCTGCGTCTCCACTACCCTTCAATTCCCTAATTCAGAAACCCTATTAGGATAAGACTCAGAAATAGGGATGGGTTGTGGATCATGGGATCTCATGAACAAAATATCTCTACGAACCAAATTACTATAAGGTAAGTAACTGTTCCTTCCTCTTTGATGCATGGATCCCACTCAAGGTGACTAGTTAGCAATATCCAATTAGTAGTAGGAGGAACTGAAGCCAGTTCAGTGAATTATACAAAATTGTTTATGAAAGCAAGCAAAATTTGGAGACACACTGGATTGCTTAAGTTAAAGAAGTGGAACAAGAGGTCCTCAAGTTCCTGGAAGTGTCATGGGTTGCCATGACAATTAGATAAAAGATTTTAAAAATGGGAGGAAATATTTATAGTTCAAATAACTTTTGTTTAAATTGGTTAATTTCAGCAGAATATGGTTGTCATCTCTCCTTGGACATCATTTATATAGGGGCCACTGTGACAGACAACAGGACAGTGAATTAGGAGGAAGTTTCACCATCATGGCTGCTACCAGTCTCCCAGTGTCCTGGGATCCTCTAAAACACCACTGAGACTTTATCATCCTGATCTTGAAAGGTGTCTCCGGCTTGATCTGGTCAGGACATTACCCCATCCACCAGCTTCAACTAAATCTTGAACACCACCTAGAATTGGCACCCTGGGTTCCAGCTGTCACCCCGTCCCTGGAGTGTCATTTTCCTTCCCCACCCTTTTTCCTCCTCTTTCCTATCTTTTTTTTGTCTGATAAGAGTCTGATTTAGCCTCCAAGAAAACTCCACCTTTTGTAATATTGATGTGACCAGGGAAGTAGCTAAAAGTAATGTCCTAAATAGCCCAATGCTGGTAAAAGTTTGCCAATTCTTAAGAGTGGCTGATAAGACCATGTGCTGGGCCTATCATTTCCCAGCACCTGGACTGCAAGGGAAATAAAGTGTTAGAGACAGAAGCTGCATTTTCCATCTTTGCTGATCTTTTCTCTCCCTTTTTCAGCAAGTTGTCTGGCTTTGTCTTAAAGAAAAGATGATTGGACTTCAACAACTACCAAAGACCATCTTAACTCTCTCTCTCTCTTTCCCCCAAAAGGGATAGTTAATACCATCTTTAATATGATCTAAGACTTTCAAGCAGAGATCTTCTGCTATAAAAGACTATACTGTGACATTATTGACATGAACTGTGACCGTATAGATCATTGTTTCAACCTGGGTCCTATGGTTGCACCAGGTCTTTTAGCTTTAGAGGAGGTCAAGTGGGGTGTCTATGGAAAGGTTGTAGTTTTCTGGTTATGATTATGCTATCTGTATGCATGTTTCATTTATGCATATAAAGTTACAAGTATTGGCTCTGTACTGTCTGTATTTCAAACTTGTGCTATGCTTCTGGGTGACACCCCAGACAATTTGGTATCAGCACTGCGTAGCCTGCTTGATAGCCCATTAAGCACCATCAGCTATACAACTGACCCACTGAGAGAAGGTATATACACCTTGTGACTCAGCAAGGCAGGCAGGGACATGCTAAGTTTTTTCTATGCCATGTGCTGGAGAGCTTGTCTTTGAAACAAAGAAAGCAGAGGCCACATGCCAAGAGATTATAAAAGGCTGCTCTATCTCCTTCATCTTGTCTTCAATGCTGCTTCTTACCTCTGTAGGAACCTTACTACAAATGGAAGCTTTAAACAAAGGACTGAATGACCCATCCCAGCTGTAGATGTACTCCAGAGATTTGATTTGAGCCTGCAGTTTATTCCATCACTGCTACAAACCTGAACCAAGAACTTTGCCATTACTGTATGGAACTGATTCCATTTAACCAATTTTTAGCTCTCATCTATATTTCTTTCTTTTATGAATAAACCTTTAGATTCTAAAAGATTGGCAACAGCATGATTTGTGGGTAAGCTCCGACTTGTATATTGACCTGGGTCTGGGGCTTGGTCCTTTGGGATCAGGAGAACCTTTTTTTCCTTTCACTGGGGTATTACTTTTCATAACCATTCATCCCCATAACAAGTGGCACTGGTGTGATACTAGGAAACTGGACTGTCTAAGGGCATTGCTTGTATGACTTATGGTTACCCAGTGGGGTAAAACCAAAGTCCTCCCTGTCTGGCTGATTTGGCGTGCCTTAGAAGTGGAAAAACCCCAGCCTTAGGCTGTAACTGCCCTGCTCCAAGCAATTTGTTCTGAATTGATACTCTCAGAAGAGTCCCACCAAAGGCAGCATCGTTACAGTAACCAAACACTTAACTGACACTGGACTTTGGGAGACACCAATCCACATCTGGGCTTTCCTGGGAACGTTCAAACTAACATGTAAACAATGGCATTGGACTGCAAAAAGCTGAATCATTCATGGACATGTGACTTGCCCAGGTGGCTACAAACTCCATCCCGTTGCTGTGACTTCGCACAGAAGAACAAAGGGGTTTCCGCCCACAAGAGAGAGACTATAAAAGGCTCTGGAAGCCTCTCCATTTTGTCTTCAGCTGGCTAAAGAGATGGCCTCTCCACCCCCAAGAGATGCCTGAAAGAAACTGGAACAAAGGACAGTAACTACAGGGAGTGTGAGTGATTGCTGGACCCGGACTAGGAAGGAGTCCGGTCTGTGAAAGAAGCTTATGGAACATCCCTGGGGGTGAGATTTCATCTGTAATCAGTTTCTTAATGCACTAGATTTAGACTTGCGTGTTTTGTTTTATTTTTCTTGGTAACTTATTTTGTTCTGTCTGTTATTACTTGGAACCACTTAAATCCTACCTTCTATATTTAATAAAATCACTTTTGCTTATTAATTGACCCAGAGTAAGTAATTAATACCTGGGGGAGCAAACAGCTGTGCATATCTCTCTAACAATGTTAGAGAGGGGTGGACAATTTATGAGTTTACCCTGTATAAGCTTTATACAGAGTAAAACAGATTTATTTGGGGTTTGGATTCCATTGGGAGCTGGGTGTCTGGTTGCTAGAGACAGGAGTTAAGTCTTCGGTGTTTTCAGTTAAGTCTGCAGCTTTGGGGCGCATGGTTCAGACCCTGTGTCTGTGTTAGAGCAGACTGGCGTGTCTGGCTCGACAAGGCAGGGTTCTTGAGGCCCAAACTGGCAGAGAAAATGGGCTCAGAGGTAGTCTCAACACATCAGGTAACAGTCCCAAGGGGGTTTCTGTGATCGAACCCATCACATATACAGCAAAAGGGAAAGGAAATAAGGAAAATTCTTTAAATAAAAGTCTTACTTAAGTCTTTAACTCCCCCCCCCCCCCACCTCTTTTCCCATGTGTTCAACAAGATGTTAAAATGTTTTCAATGGTGGCTGTTACAACTAGAGTAAACCAGCAATAACTTGACACAAACCACAAAACATGCTTAATGTTTCATCACTAAGCAAGGATTTTATTAACAGCTTATCCCTTGTTGGGCCCCAAGTACCCCCTGTGGCAGTGCACCCCATTTTTATCATAATAATATCACTATGAAGATGACATAATTATGTCATTGGAAAAGTAATGATTTGCAGAACATGGTTATCCTATTTGTATGCATATATCATTTTTTATCTGAAGTTATGAATATTTACTATGTATCTGTATTTCAAATGTAGTTACACCTGGGTAATGCCCACTAGACAAGATGCTTTTAGTCAAGATCGTGGGTGGGGAAGGGCCTATTCAGGGCAATTGGCCTTTAAGAAAAAGCAATAGGTCTTAGGAGAAGTTTATCGCCCACCTGGTGAGGAGCCTTCCTGGGAACACTCCAAACAGCCTGTGAGTAATAGCTACCATGACTCTACAAGGACACATGGTCAGACCACATGATGCTGGACTCTATCTTGAGATGTCAGTATTTTTCCACAGACTGGTCTGGGAACCAAGCTTTGAAACAAAGGGTTCTCACCATATGCAAAAGCTCTATAAAGCAGGGAGTGACTGTGACGTTGCACTCCATATGTTTATGGAAATATACTTATGAGTGTAAATATAATGTAACTTGAATATACTTTATGCAAAAGGTATCATTACAAAGCTTATAATCTACTGAGTAAAAAGAAAAGGAGTACTTGTGGCACCTTAGAGACTAACCAATTTATCTGAGCATGAGCTTTCGTGAGCTACAGCTCACTTCATCGGATGCATACCGTGGAAACTGCAGCAGACTTTATATACACACAGAGAATATGAAACAATACCTCCTCCCACCCCACTGTCCTGCTGGTAATAGCTTATCTAAAGTGATCATCAGGTGGGCCATTTCCAGCACAAATCCAGGTTTTCTCACCCTCCACCCCCCCACACACAAATTCACTCTCCTGCTGGTAATAGCCCATCCAAAGTGACAACTCTCTACACAATGTGCATGATAATCAAGTTGGGCCATTTCCTGTCCCTTTTTTTTTTTTCCCAGGGACACACACACAAACTCACTCTCCTGCTGTGTGTGTGTGTGTGTCCCTGGAAAAAAAAGGGGGGGGTGAGAAAGCCTGGATTTGTGCTGGACATGGCCCACCTTGATTACC
This sequence comes from Lepidochelys kempii, assembly GCF_965140285.1. Classification (NCBI taxonomy): domain Eukaryota; kingdom Metazoa; phylum Chordata; order Testudines; family Cheloniidae; genus Lepidochelys; species Lepidochelys kempii. Next base: position 139,026 of record NC_136381.1, on the reverse strand, counting down.
ATGCACATTGTAGGGAGAGTGGTCACTTTGGATGAGCTATTACCAGCAGGAGAGTGAGTTTGTGTGTGTGTTTTTTGGAGGGGGGTGAGGGGGTGAGAGAACCTGGATTTGTGCAGGAAATGGCCCAACTTGATTATCATGCACATTGTGTAGAGAGTTGTCACTTTGGATGGGCTACTACCAGCAGGAGAGTGAATTTGTGTGTGTGGGGGGGTGGAGGGTGAGAAAACCTGGATTTGTGCTGGAAATGGCCCAACTTGATGATCACTTTAGATAAGCTATTACCAGCAGGACAGTGGGGTGGGAGGAGGTATTGTTTCATATTCTCTGTGTGTATATAAAGTCTGCTGCAGTTTCCACGGTATGCATCCGATGAAGTGAGCTGTAGCTCACGAAAGCTCATGCTCAAATAAATTGGTTAGTCTCTAAGGTGCCACAAGTACTCCTTTTCTTTTTGCGAATACAGACTAACACGGCTGTTACTCTGAAATCTACTGAGTGTGTTCATCCTATTTGTATGAATGTATCATTCTTGTATCTGAAGCTAGAAATATAAAGTATTACTCTGAAGTTCTATTTTAATTATGCAAAGAGTGGGCCATTAATGATGCCTTGGAATCTTGATGGCTCCCACTAACTAGGACAATTGGTTGTAAATGGCTCTCTTTACTTGTAAGCCTTCCTGTATATGTGGGTGCCAGCCAGTGAGTAATGAAGTCTCACAGTACATGTGAGCATGACACATGATCCTGGAATCCATCTTAAACCTGGTGCTTTTCCATTTAGAAGGAAGGCTGGGAACCCAGAGAGAAAGGATTCCCGCCTTGTGCCAAACATATAATGGGGGGGAGGGGGGAAGAACAAAACAAAGGGGGTTGCTGGCCATGAGAAATCCCCAAGTTACCACCTGAGTTGGAACTAACAAGAACTGTACTGGGGAAAGGATTGGACCCACTCTAGGAAGAAGTCTAGTCTGTGAAAAAAGCTTATTGGAACATCTCTGAGGGTGAGATTTACCTGTAAGCAGTTTCTTAAATGTATTAGGCTTAGACTTGCGTGTTTTGTTTTATTTTGCTTGGTAACTTACTTTGTTTGGTCTGTTATTACTTGAAACAACTTAAATCCTACTTTTTATACTTAATAAAATCACTTGTTTATTAATTAACCCAAAGTGATTAATACCTGGGGGAGCAAACAGCTGTACATCTCTCTTTCTATCAGTGTTATAGAGGGCGGACAATTAATGAGTTTACCCTGTATAAGCTTTATACAGAGTAAAAAGGATTTATTTGGGTTTGGATCCCATTGGGAGCTGGGTGCTGGAGATAGGTGACTTGCTGAACAGTTTTTGGTTAAAATGTGCAGCTTTAGGGACATGGATCAGACCTAGGTCTGTGTTGTAGCAAACTAGTATGTCTGGCTCAACAAGGCAGGGGTCTGGAGGCCCAAGCTGGCAGTGGAAAACGGGCTCAGAGGTAATTTCAGCACATCAGGTGACAGTCCCGGGGAGGTGGGAGGGGGTGTCTCTGTGGCTGAACCCATCAGTGACATCATCTCATGTTCTTCACTCCCCACACAAAAGACTACTCCTGAAACCAGGGAGCTTTGTGAACAAGGGCTGCTAACAGGGAGTTTCGAGAGGGGAGTAGGAAGGGGGCAAGGTACATTTGCCATTCTTAAAACCTTTACACTAAGCTATAATCAAAACTTCTTGATTTAAACAAACCCTATCATTAAGCTCGGTAAGTGTAGGAGAAAATGCAGGCAGAAGCCCAGCAGCAGAGTAAGGACTATCCTGTTTATTGCACTCAGTATAGCATGTATGATTACCTGCCCTGTGGGTGAGTAGCATACGTTTGCATTCGGTGCAAGGAGCTCCTGCCCGTCAGAGACCGTTTACAGGCTTTGGAGGCTAGGATGGCGGAGCTGGAGGAGCTAAGGGAGGCAGAGAGGTATGTTGATGAGGCTTTCCAGGACACTGTAGATTTGTCCCACCTCCGATCAGACAGCCCCTATGCTGTTAAGGAGGATGAAAGGCCCAGAGGAGAGCAGGCAACAGGAACAGAAGGAAACCTTGCCATAGTTGGGACCCTCCTTCCAGATGATGTTGGGGTACCTCTCGCACTGAGGTTACCTCTCGGGGGGAAGGAACTCCACTCATTAGGAAAAGGCAGGTGTTAATAATGGGAGATTCGATCATTAGAAACAGATAGCTGGGTTTGTGATGACCAGGAGAACCTTATGGTGACTTGCCAGCCTGGTGTGAAGGTTATGGATCTCTCAAGGCATATAGATAGACTTATGTCTAGTGCTGGGGAGGAGCTGGTGGTCGTGGTACATGACATAGAATCATAGAATATCAGGGTTGGAAGGGACCGCAGGAGGTCATCTAGTCCAACCCCCTGCTCAAAGCAGGACCAATCCCCATCTAAATCATCCCAGCCAGGGCTTTGTCAAGCCTGACCTTAAAAATATCTAAGGAAGGAGATTCCACCACCTCCCAAGGTAACGCATTTCAGTGTTTCACCACCCTCCTAGTGAAAAAGTTTTTCCTAATATCCAACCTAAACCTCCCCCACTGCAACTTGAGACCATTACTCCTTGTTCTGTCATCAGCTACCACTGAGAACAGTCTAGAGCCATCCTCTTTGGAACCCCCTTTCAGGTAGTTGAAAGCAGCTATCAAATCCCCCCTCATTCTTCTCTTCTGCAGACTAAACAATCCCAGTTCCCTCAGCCTCTCCTCATAACTCATGTGTTCCAGTCCCCTAATCATTTTTGTTGCACTCCGCTGGATGTTTTCCAATTCTTCCACATCCTTCATGTAGTGTGGGACCTAAAACTGGACACAGTACTCCAGATGAGGCCTCACCAATGTCAAATAGAGGGGAACGATCACGTCCCTCGATCTGCTGGCAATGCCCCTACCTATACATGCCAAGAAGGCCAATGGCATTTTGGGAACAAGGGCACACGGTTGACTGATATCCAGCTTCTCGACCACTGTAACCCCTAGGTCCTTTTCTGCAGAACTGCTGCCGAGCCATTTGGTCCCTAGTCTGTAGCGGTGCTTGCGATTCTTCTGTCCTAAGTGCAGGACTCTTTACTTGTCCTTGTTGAACCTCATCAGATTTCTTTTGGCCCAGTCCTCTAATTTGTCTAGGGCCCTCTGTATTCTATCCCTACCCTCCAGCATAGGGAAGGGTAGGGAGACATCCTGGAGGCCAAATTTAGGCTGCTAGGAAAGAGACTGAAATCCAGGAGCTCTATAATGGCATTCTTAGAAATGCTACCAGTTCCACGTACAGGGCCAGGTAGGCAGGCAGAGCTTCGGAGTCTCTATGCGTGGATGAGACGATGGTGTAGACAGGAAAAGTTTAGATTTATTAGGAACTGGGGAAACTTTTGGAATGGGGAAGCCTATACAGGAAGGATGGGCTCCACCTAAACCAAAGTGGATCCAGACTGCTGGCACTTCACATTAAAAAAGTTGCAGAGCAGTTTTTAAACTAAGAGATGGGGGAAAGCTGATTGCTGCAGAGGAGCATGTGGATCGGACAGAGACTTCTCTTAGAGGAGAGTATATTGATAGAGATTCTCTAGGTTTTAGGAAGAAGGAGGGGGATGAAAGAGGACAAAGTATGGGCCAGATCAGACAAGAAACATTCACATAAAGAATCTGACACATCAGAAAAGGGCAGACAAACAGTGATAAGTTTTTTAAAGTGCTTGTACACAAATGCTAGAAGTCTAAATAATAAGATAGGTTAACACGAGGCACTCTAGTTCAAGGAGGATATTGATATAATAGGCATCACAGAAACCTGGTAGAGTGAGGACAATCAATCAATGGGACACAATCATTCCAGGGTACAAGATATATCAGAAGGACAGAACAGGTCATGCTTGGGGCAGAAAAGTGGCACTATATGTGAAAGAAAATGTAGACTCAAGTGAAATAAAAATCTTAAATGAATCCACATGTTCTATAGAATCTCTATGGATAGTAATTCCATGCTCTAATAGATCCCTACTGTTCTATTCTTAAGGACCACCTGACCAGGACAGTGAAAGTGACGATGAAATGCTAAGGGAGATTAGAGAGGTTATCAAAATAAAGAACTCAATAATAGTGGGGGATTTCAATTATCCCCATAGTGACTGGGTACATGTCACCACAGTAGCTCACGGAAGCTACTAGATCGCATGCCCTGATTCTCATGGGTGACTTTAATTTTCCTGATATCTGCTGGGAGAGCAATACAGCGGTGCATAGACAATCCAGGAAGTTTTTGGAAAGCGTAGGGGACAATTTCCTGGCGCAAGTGCTAGAGGAGCCAACTAGGGGGGGTGCTTTTCTTGACCTGCTGCTCACAAACCGGGTAGAATTAGTGGGGGAAGCAAAAGTGGATGGGAATCTGGGAGGCAGTGACCATGAGTTGGTTGAGTTCAGGATCCTGACGCAGGGAACAAAGGTAAGCAGCAGGATACGGACCCTGGACTTCAGGAAAGCAGACTTCGACTCCCTCAGGGAACGGATGGCCAGGATCCCCTGGGGGACTAACTTGAAGGGGAAAGGAGTCCAGGAGAGCTGGCTGTATTTCAAGGAATCCCTGTTGAGGTTACAGGGACAAACCATCCCGATGAGTCGAAAGAATAGTAAATATGGCAGGCGACCAGCTTGGCTTAATGGTGAAATCCTAGCGGATCTTAAACATAAAAAAGAAGCTTACAAGAAGTGGAAGGTTGGACAGATGACCAGGGAAGAGTATAAAAATATTGCTCGGGCATGTAGGAATGTTATCAGGAGGGCCAAATCGCACCTGGAGCTGCAGCTAGCCAGAGATGTCAAGAGTAACAAGAAGGGTTTCTTCAGGTATGTTGGCAACAAGAAGAAAGCCAAGGAATGTGTGGGCCCCTTACTGAATGAGGGAGGCAACCTAGTGACAGAGGATGTGGAAAAAGCTAATGTACTCAATGCTTTTTTTGCCTCTGTTTTCACTAACAAGGTCAGCTCCCAGACTGCTGCGCTGGGCATCACAAAATGCGGAAGAGATGGCCAGCCCTCTGTGGAGATAGAGGCGGTTAGGGACTATTTAGAAAAGCTGGACGTGCACAAGTCCATGGGGCCGGATGAGTTGCATCCGAGAGTGCTGAAGGAATTGGCGGCTGTGATTGCAGAGCCACTGGCCATTATCTTTGAAAACTCGTGGCGAACCGGGGAAGTCCCGGATGACTGGAAAAAGGCTAATGTAGTGCCAATCTTTAAAAAAGGGAAGAAGGAAGATCCTGGGAACTACAGGCCAGTCAGCCTCACCTCAGTCCCTGGAAAAATCATGGAGCAGGTCCTCAAAGAATCAATCCTGAAGCACTTGCATGAGAGGAAAGTGATCAGGAACAGCCAGCATGGATTCACCAAGGGAAGGTCATGCCTGACTAATCTAATCGCCTTTTATGATGAGATTACTGGTTCTGTGGATGAAGGGAAAGCAGTGGATGTATTGTTTCTTGACTTTAGCAAAGCTTTTGACACGGTCTCCCATAGTATTCTTGTCAGCAAGTTAAGGAAGTATGGGCTGGATGAATGCACTATAAGGTGGGTAGAAAGCTGGCTAAATTGTCGGGCTCAACGGGTAGTGATCAATGGCTCCATGTCTAGTTGGCAGCCGGTATCAAGTGGAGTGCCCCAAGGGTCGGTCCTGGGGCCGGTTTTATTCAATATCTTCATAAATGATCTGGAAGATGGTGTGGATTGCACTCTCAGCAAATTTGCGGATGATACTAAACTGGGAGGAGTGGTAGATACGCTGGAGGGGAGGGATAGGATACAGAAGGACCTAGACCAATTGGAAGATTGGGCCAAAAGGAATCTGATGAGGTTCAATAAGGATAAGTGCAGGGTCCTGCACTTAGGACGGAAGAACCCAATGCACAGCTACAGACTAGGGACCGAATGGCTAGGCAGCAGTTCTGCAGAAAAGGACCTAGGGGTGACAGTGGACGAGAAGCTGGATATGAGTCAGCAGTGTGCCCTTGTTGCCAAGAAGGCCAATGGCATTTTGGGATGTATAAGTAGGGGCATAGCGAGCAGATCGAGGGACGTGATCGTTCCCCTCTATTCGACATTGGTGAGGCCTCATCTGGAGTACTGTGTCCAGTTTTGGGCCCCACACTTCAAGAAGGATGTGGATAAATTGGAGAGAGTCCAGCGAAGGGCAACAAAAATGATTAGGGGACTGGAACACATGAGTTATGAGGAGAGGCTGAGGGAGCTGGGATTGTTTAGCCTGCAGAAGAGAAGAATGAGGGGGGATTTGATAGCTGCTTTCAACTACCTGAAAGGGGGTTCCAAAGAGGATGGCTCTAGACTGTTCTCAATGGTAGCAGATGACAGAACGACGAGTAATGGTCTCAAGTTGCAGTGGGGGAGGTTTAGATTGGATATTAGGAAAAACTTTTTCACTAAGAGGGTGGTGAAACACTGGAATGCGTTACCTAGGGAGGTGGTAGAATCTCCTTCCTTAGAGGTTTTTAAGGTCAGGCTTGACAAAGCCCTGGCTGGGATGATTTAACTGGGAATTGGTCCTGCTTTGAGCAGGGGGTTGGACTAGATGACCTTCTGGGGTCCCTTCCAACCCTGATATTCTATTCTATGATTCAGGACAAAATGCAGAGATAAAATTTCTCGATACTTTAAATGACTGCTTCTTGGAGCAGCTGGTACAGGAACCCACAAGGGGAGAGGCAACTCTCGATCTAGTCCTGAGTGGGGCGCAGAATCTGGTCAAAGAGGTAACTATAACAGGACCGCTTGGAAATAGTGACCATAATATAACAACATTTAACATTCCTGTGGTGGGAAGAACACTTCAACAGCCCAACACTGTGGCATTTAATTTCAGAAAGAGGAACTATGTAGAAGTGAGGAGGTTAGTTAAACAGAAATTAAAAGGTACAGTGACTAGAGTGAAATCCCTGCAAGCTGCATGGACACTTTTCAAAGACACCATAATAGAGGCCTAACTTAAATGTATACCCCAAATTAAAAAACACAGTAAATGAATTAAAAAAGAGCCACCGTGGCTTAACAACCATGTAAAAGAAGCAGTGAGAGATTAAAAGGCATCTTTTAAAAGTGGAAGTCAAATCCTAGTGAAGTAAATAGAAAGGAGCATAAACACTGCCAAATTAAATGTAAAAATGTAATAAGAAAAGCCAAAAAGGAGTTTGAAGAACAGCTAGCCAAAAATTCAGAAGGTAATAACAAAATGTTTTTAAGTACACCAGAAGCAGGAAGCCTGCTAACCAACCAGTAGGGCCCCTAGACGATCGAGATACAAAAGGAGCACTTAAAGACAATAAAATCATTGAGGAGAAACTAAATTAATTCTTTGCTTCAGTCTTCACGGCTGAGGATGTTAGGTAGATTCCCAAACCTGAGTCAGCCTTTGTCGGTGACAGATCTGAGGAATTCTCACAGATTGAAGTGCCATTAGAGGAGGTTTTGGAATTAATTGAGAAACTTAACAGTAACAAGTCACCAGGACCAGATGGCATTCACCCAAGAGTTCTGAAAGAACTCAAATGTGAAATTTCAGAACTATTAACTATGGTTTGTATCCTGTCCTTTAAATCAGCTACTGTACCCAATGACTGGAAGATAGCTAATGTAATGCCAATATTTTAAGAGGGCTCTAGAGGTGATCCTGGCAATTACAGACCAGTAAGTCTAATGTCAGTACCGGGCAAATCAGTTGAAACAATAGTAAAGAATAAAATGGTCAGACACATAGAAGAACATAAATTGTTGCGCAAAAGTCAACATGGTTTCTGTAAAGGGAGATCATGTCTTACTAATCTATTACAGTTCTTTGAGGGAGTCAACAAACATATGGACAAGGGGATCCTGTGGACATAGTGTACTTAGATTTCCAGAAAGCCTTTGACAAGGTCCCTCACCAAAGGCTCTTGGGATAAGAGGGAAGATCCTTTCATGGATTGAGAACTGGTTAAAAGACAGGGAACAAAGGGTAGGAATAAATGGTAAATTTTCAGAATGGAGAGGGGTAACTAGTGGTGGTTCCCCAAGGGTCAGTCCTAGGACCAATCCTATTCAACTTATTCATAAATGATCTGGAGAAGGGGTAAAAAGTGAGGTGGAAAAGTTTGCAGATGATACTAAACTGCTCAAGATAGTTACGACCAAAGCAGACTGTGAAGAACTTCAAAAAGATCTCACAAAACTAAGTGATTGGGCAAACAAAATGGCAAATGAAATTTAATGTGGATAAATGTAGAGTAATGCACATTGGAAAAAACCACCCCAATTATACATACAATATGATGGGGGCTAATTTAGCTACAACTAATCAGGAGAAAGATCTTGGAGTCATCGTGGATAGTTCTCTGAAGACATCCATGCAGTGTGCAGTGGCAGTCAAAAAAGCAAATGGGATGTTAGGAATCATTAAAAAAGGGATAGAGAATAAGACGGAGAATATCTTATTGCCCTTATATAAATCCATGGTACGCCTACATCTTGAATACTGCGTACAGATGTGGTCCCCTCATCTCAAAAGAGATATACTGGCATTAGAAAAGTTTCAGAAAAGGGCAACTAAAATGATTAGGGGTTTGGAACAGGTCCCATATGAGGAGAGATTAAAGAGGCTAGAACTTTTCAGCTTGGAAAAGAGAAGACTAAGGGGGGGATATAATAGAGGTCTATAAAATCATGAGTGGTGTGGAGAAAGTGAATAAGGGAAAATTATTTACTTGTTCCCATAATATAAGAACTAGGGGCCACCAAGTGAAATTAATGGGTAGCAGGTTTAAAACAAATAAAAGGAAGTTCTTCTTCACTCAGCGCACAGTCAACCTATGGAACTCCTTGCCTGAGGAGGTTGTGACGGCGAGGACTATAATAGGGTTTAAAAGAGAGCCTCCATGAATTTATCCAGTTAAGTCCATTAATGGCTATTAGCCAGGATGGGTAAGGAATGGTGTCCCTAGCCTCTGTTTGTCAGAGGGTGGAGATGGATGGCAGGAGAGAGATCACTTGATCATTACCTGTTAGGTTCACTCCCTCTGGGGCACCTGGCATTGGCCACTGTCGGTAGACAGGATACTTGGCTGGATGGACCTTTGGTCTGACCCAGTATGGCTGTTCTTATGTTTCTTATGTTCTTAAACACCTGAGGAACAAAGACTGAACTGGGGGAAGTGCTGGATCCAGGCTAAAGGGATTTCTAGCCTGTGAATGAGACACCTGCGGATTCCAAGCTGTAAAGTAAGTGCAGCTTGCCCCTTAAGAATCTACAGCCTGCTTGTATCATCTCTTAGGGTGAGAATCTGCTATTCATAGCCAGTCTATTTAGTATATTAAGCTTAGTTTCTGTTTATTTGCTAAGTAATCTGCTTTGATCTGTTTACTATCACTTATAATCTACCTTGTGTTTATCTAATACACTTGTTTTTGTTTATCTAAACCAGGGGTGGGCAAACTACGGCCTGCAGGCCAGATCCAGCCCGTGGGATTGCACCCCGTGAAGCTGCAGGCCCTGCACCGCTCTCAGAAGTGGCTGGCACCACATCCCTGGGGGATGGAGGGGGGGGGGCGTGCCAGAGGCCTCCGTGCATTGCCCTTGCCTCCAGGCACCGCCCCCTGCAGCTCCCATTGGCTGGGAAGGGGGAACTGCGGCCAATGGGAGCTTTGGGGGAGGTATCTGGAGGCGTGGCAAGGGCAGCGCATGGAGCCCTGTGTCGTCGCTCCCGCAGGGGCTGCACAGGGACGTGGTTCCGTCTGGTTCCCGGAGCGGTGCGGAGCCAGGGCAGGCATGGAGCCTGCCCTGTCCCCGGTGTGCAACACTGCCACCCCGGAGCTGCTTTAGGTAAGTGGTGCTGGGCCGGAGTCTGAACCCCTCCTGCACCCCACCCCCCAAACTCCCTGCCCTAAGCCCCCAGCACCCCTCCTGCACCCCAACCCCCCGCCGCACCCCAACCCTCTGCCCTGAGCCCCCAGCTGCACCCCAACTCCCTGCCATACTCCACACCCTTCCTGCACCCCAACCCCCTTCCCTGAGCCCCCTTATACACCCTGCACCTCTCCTCTCCCCCAATCTCTGGCCCTGAGTCCATTCCTGCACATCGCACTCCCTCCCACACCCCAACCCCCTGCCCCACATACAATTTCCCCACCCAGATGCGGCCCTCAGCCCAAAAAGTTTTCCCACCCCTGATCTAAACCAGTGAGTTGGAGTGACGTGTATGGGAATCTTAGTTCAAGGGGCAAAGGCTGTTGCATATTCCTCTCCACGTTGGGGGAAGGGGTGAATTTTATGAGCTTATGCTGTACAGTTCCCTGTGCAGCACAAGACGGTATAATTTTGGGTTTATACTCCAGTGTGGGGGGGAGGAGGGGGGTAGAGAAGAAGGAGATGAGTCTGGAAAGCTGGGAAATTGGCTGCTGTCTGCTGCATGTATTTGAGTAGCTTCCGTGAAGCTGCTCTCTCAGGTAGCTCAGTTTGGGTGTGTGGTGCCACCTGCTGTCGTGTTGGGTGATAACACGGCCTGGGTTAGGCTGGCTGTGTCCCCAACCAGGGTGAGTAGGGCCAACCCAACTGAGTGATTAGAGGGGCCCCGCAGTGCCCACAACTCCGAGACTGCACCCCGGGGTGACAACCAATCACACCCCATTATTATCCATCAGCACTTGTTGTGTTAAGGAGGTTCTGAAGCTTCAACCCCCACCCAAAGAATCAGTCAGGAAGGGCAAGGACAGACCTAAAAAGTTGCAATTCTCCAACAACTAAAATTCAGAAAACTGACTCCAACGAGAAACTGCAGAATTGGAATTAATTTGCAAACTGGACACCACTAAATTAGGTTTGAATAAAGACTGGGAGTGGATGGGTCATTACACAAAGTAAAAACTATTTCCCCATGCTAATTTTTCCCCTACTGTTACTCACACCTTCTTGTCAACTGTTTGAAATCATAGAATCATAGAATATCAGGGTTGGAAGGGACCCCAGAAGGTCATCTAGTCCAACCCCCTGCTCGAAGCAGGACCAATTCCCAGTTAAATTGGGCCATCCTGATTATCACTACTAACATTTTTTTTCCTCCTGCTGATAATAGCCCACCTTAATTGATTAGTCTTGTTACAGTTGGAATGGCAACACCCATTTTTTCCATATATATCTTCCTACTGTATTTTCCACTGCATGCAACCGATGAAGTGGGTTTTAGCCCATGAAAGCTTATGCCCGAATAAATTTGTTAGTCTCTAAGGTGCCACAAGTACTCCTAGTTTTTTTTCCTCCCATTAAGGTATCGCAAAGGGCTGTGAACAGAAGGGGAAAAGCCTAAAGACCAAGGAAGGGATACTTGTAGTCACTTGTTTTAGACTAAGTAACATATGATGGGCTGTTGGTACAAATACATAGTGTTGAGGAAAAGTGTTGAAACAAAAAGTTAAAGCTAAAATTACACTTTTGTCAGATAAAACTAAACAGTGTCACATTATAACAAAAACAAAAGTGTATCAACTCATCCTATAAAAAGTGTAGCCACCAAAATATTCTTAAATAAGAGGAAGCCATTTGCACCTCTCTCAAAAAAGGAGAAAGAGAAGGAAAATGGAATGTAAGTGTGAGGTTAAGATTAACAGGTTTGAATCCAGATACAGGACTAGCCAATATGTAGTTACAAAAAATATTCAGGGAAAGCACCAAGATGGAAGTTAAAAAGTTCTTCTGAGACATTGGTCAGCAGAAGCTGATGACTGACAATTCAATATTTTAGTGCGAGGCAGAATTACCCCCAGGTCAAAGAACATCTCTACCTAAAAGAGAATTGTTTAGGATATAAAAAGCTGTTCACCAGCTCCTGCAGAGAACTGAATCCAAAGTAGACTAGCCAGGCACGTAGTACCCAAAACTAGTCCATGGGAGAAGAACTGTGTCAAGGCAAACTAAAGAATTGTAAGATCCCATCTTACCCATCTGGAGATGTAACTACACCCAGACAGAAATTAAGCATTACTCCACACTAGTATTAAAAGCCTAAATGGAACAACATCTAAGATTGTATATGTTACATGATTTTTAGCCAGATTTAAGGTAGACTAAGTTATCTGAAAACCCCTGCAGTTTGAAGAAAAAACAATTTCTAATAAGTAACTTTAAAGTTTTAGCACCTTTCTTAAAACAAATACAATAATAATAAATGTTTGCCTAAGGTAAACCTGTTCCTGTAACTAAAATGAATGCAAGGTAAAACTCCCCATAATGTGCACTTTGGTTGGTTTTACAGTGCAATGTATGAGCTAACAGAAGTGCACTGTGGTGTTGTAATGTGACCTGCATTTTTATTGATTGTTTTTAATAAGTAGTAATAAAAGTGAAATTTTGCTTACTACAGGGGTGGAGTCCTGAATCCTCTGTCTTAAGCTATACAGAATTTTTAACGTGGGCTCTAAGAAAAATCAGGTTTCTAATAAAAATACATAAAGAAACTTTTCATAAATTTGAAATAAAAAAACAACAACATAGTAGAGAGAACCAGCTATCCTCGACTTCATAATCTCAAGAGTATAACCAGCACAAAGAATAAAAGGGAATGTTCTACTTTTGACAACATCACAACATAAAAGCCTGGAATTTGGGGCATGGAAAGTAAAAAGCTGTCAGGTCAACTTTAATATTGGTCCTGAATGATGAGCGGTCACTGGTTTTTGTTTCAGTTGTTTCTATCTAATGTCACTGCCTTGAGGATGAATAAGTGAGTCTGTAGACAGAGATCCCTGCCAGCTGGTTGCTGAGCTTATTCCCACATTATATCAATATCTGTTGGTTTCTGCTAGTGACACAACGTAAAAGGCTTACCTGGAACTTATGCGGTTAATAACAGAGGCTCTGTAGTCCGAATGGATAGCTAAAATATCTGCAACAGAAAACAGATTTCATGAACGCCATGGGCAGGATTTCAAGAGCCATGCAGTTTGTGACTCGAAACTTTGAATTTGAACCTAAGGAGTTTTTGGTAGAGAAGATTCAATAATATTTTACCCATCTCTAAGGTTTTCCAAGAGAGAATCTCAATTGCTTTACATACATTAAATGAACACAGCACCTTATGAGGTATTATAAGCAAGAGTCCCATTTAACAGATGGCAATTGAGAGACAGAGATTCCTGTACACCATAGCAGGTACTCTAGAGATAGTAAGTGGAAGAGCAGGGTTTATAATCCTGGAATTTCTGCATGCGGGAGAATATTTCTGATAGTAGAGGACTGTTTGTCTGATAGATTAAAGACATAATAAGATTGCAAATTGAAGCTAGATTAATTCAGATTAGAAATAAGACTAATTCAGACTGATTTTTAACAGCGGCTTGTCTATATGAACAGTTAGTGCATGGCTAGCTGGGGTGTAAGTCTATAGTGCCCGGCAGGCTACTGTGTTAACTCGCTGTATGGATCCAACTGCTTTGCACTAGAAGTGCCATAGTCCACTTTGATTTATTTCACTTTGAAACGGGAGTAGTTCAAAGTGCACCATGGAACTTTTAATGTGTTGTAGCAGGATCCACACAGCCAGTTAATACATGGCACACTATTGTGCTATAAATTTACTAATGTTCACATAGACAATCCCCAGTGAGTGTAATTAACCACTGGAACAATTTGCCAAAAGATGAGGTCAAGTCACCATCACTTGGAAATCTTTAAATCAAGACTGGATCTCTCTCTAGAAAACCATGCTCTAGCTCAACCATAACATATGGGCTTGATGCAAGAATTCTTGGGTGAAATTCTATAGCCTGTGTTATGCAAACAGTCAGCTTAGATGAGTGGTTCTCAACCAGCGGCCCAATCAGCACACAGCTGTGGCTCATGTGACATCCTCAGGGCCATACAGCTTGTGTGCATGTGTCTGTGTGTGTGGAGAGAGAGAGTGTGCGAGTGCACGCGCGCGTGCATGGATGCAGCCCACAATGGTAATAAGTTGAGAACCACTGGCTTAGATGATCATAGTAATTCATTCTGGCCTTAAAAAAAAAAAAAAGCCATCTATGAATTTCAGGCTCCAAGTTTGTGTTCAGGTGACCAGGTCAGGAAGCCTGACTGACTTATTACATCAATCACCTTAATATGTGTTACTGTCATCAACCACCTCCATGCATGCTAGAAGCAGTATGTTATCTATGTCATCTGATCACGGTGACAAAATGGCCAATGTTGGTATTGTGGGTCCTGTGCTTTTCTTGGCGGGTACCTAGGACACCACTCTTTGCCCCTGCTCTTGAAGCGCCGAGGGCCCCGTTAGTGGCCCAGGAAGGTGGTAGAGGAGGGAAGTGTCTGGGTTTGTTCCTCACTCTGAGCCCCAGCCCCTCTCAATCCCTGCAGGCTTCTTACCTTCTTCCCCCTTGGGTAGGTTTACCCTCTATCCGAGACACTGGGGGAGGGAGTCTCCCTGCCGTGCTGGGGCAGGGTCTCCCTTCCTCTGGTCTTTCAATTCTCAGCAACACAACTCCAAACTCCAGTCCTCTCTCCTTCTTCACACCACCCTCTCTGCCTGAAGCAGGGCTTTTTTTATTAGGTTCCTGACAGGGCCTTAATTGACTACAGGTGCTCCAATTAACCTGTAGTAGCCTTCCCTAGTCTACAGGGAACCATGCTTTAATTACCCCAAGGCTTATATATGTCCCCTCTCCCACTGCTCCCTGGCCCTGCTGTATCACATCACTTAAGGTTTTATTTTCCATGCTGTTCCCAACATTCCACCACTCAGTCTTCTGAGTTCCTGGGAGAGAGCAAGAATGCCAATTATGAGTCATTCTCTTAGCAATTGGGCTGCTAATACTTCCCTTCATGGAAAAGTCTCACCTTCCTGGGATGGGGCAGGAATGACACTCAAGATCTGCTCTATCTGATTCACTGTGGATGTTCCAGGAAAAAGAGGTTTTCCAAGCAGCATCTCCCCCAGAATACAGCCAATACTCCACATGTCCACGCCCTTTGTGTAGCTACAAGAAAGAACAGACTTATCAGGACACGCCAATATGCTTTTGTAACGCTAACAATATGCTTCTGTAACCGTGAGACCCCCTTCTATTTCTGACCATCCTGCAAGGAAAAAACAAACATGTCTAATAGCCCCACAGGAGATGTGTTGATGGGTTGTTGCTATCAGGGAAGCCAAAGAAAATATGGAGATGGCAATCACCTGAGGGATTTCTTGTCAAGGCCTATTTGAAATAAGCAGTCAGAGGAAGTTCATTACTCAATTAAAGATGAAGATGGTAATTAGATAATAAAAATCTGGGGTACTCATATGACTAAAAATCAAGACACAAGCTGATTTCTGGGAACTGACATGGTGTGGTCAATGACGAAACCCCTTGGGATCTTAGACATCCAGAAATCAGTTAAAATTACTTAAGCAGAATCAATGGGAAACAATGCAGAGAATGATATAAAAGTTTGTCAACATTCAAACTCTTTAACCCAATATATATGTTTAAATAATTAAACTACTAATAAAAAGTAAACCAAATATTAAAAGAACGAACCACTTGAAGAGTGGCTAAACAAATCTTTCCAGTCAAATATAATAGCCTTTTTAGGTTGTTGCTATAATTAAAAAAATAGTGGATAAAGGGAAATGCGGTGGATGTGATAGTATCAAATACTGTATTAAAATCTAAAACTATGTCTCATGAAATCTAACTGCAATAATTAATTCAAATTGGCAGGGATAGTCTTATCAGCTCCAGTGGCTTCTCCTTGACCAAGAGAATTGACAGAGCAGAGCCCCTCCACAGGGACTAGGGACTAGGGAAGCAGTTTTTCAAGTGGAGCAGCCAGGAGATAAGGAGAAAAGATTGCCATTGGGGAACACTTAAGGCCAGACTTGAAAAGAAAGGCTGAGGCATTTTTCAGATTTTGAAAAGATTAATTTGGTATATGTGAGGAAGAACTGGGTGAAAGTCAAGCGAATGGTGGGGGCTGAGTAGCAGATGAATGCAGGGCTGTCTGGTGTGCAAGAGACCAATGTAGAGAGAGGAGTTCAGGTGTGCATGGTTGTATGTGTAAAGAGAATTGGGGACAAGGGATTGCATGTGTTGGTGTTTGTGGTAAGGGTGGACTATAAGATTTTTACCTCAACTGTTAAGTTTTCTTGACAGTGTTTCAAGGGTGTATAATAAAACCAAAATTGGGTTCCCAAACCATCTCAAAATAGCCCATCTCAGAGACATCAGGCAGATTGTTTCCCAGTCTTTCAATTACCTATGAGAGGAAAGCAGGATCTCAGGGGCTCGGTACCAGCGTGTTGCCACATACTCTGTCAGTGCAGGGCTGCCTTGGTCCTCATGGATCTGACAAAGGGAGCGAGCCAGTCCAAAATCACAAAGCTTAACAAAGCAGTCCGCATCCAGCAGGATATTTGAGGGCTGTAGTTGAACACAAACATTCATAAGAATTTCTTTATTCTCTGTATAGGGCAGAAAGGGAGGAAATAAAAACCCATGTCAGGCTGCACTTCCCCCTGCCAGGGACAGAGTGCTTTTAGGGGCGTTAGGAGGAAACCGAAACAAAAGGTATACATGACTTACTAAAGGTCATGTGATACTATGGTCATTTTCTTTTCTCTTCACTCCCTTCACCCCCCTACATATATCATTTAACTCCAGTCTTGAATGGAGGACAAATCTTTCCATTTAGGTAAGGCCTAGTGAGTGCAAATGTACCTTCTGGTCTCTGTGAATGACATTCCCTGAGTGGATGAATTTGGTTGCCTTCAGGAGTTGGTAGAGGATGTAACACTTGTGGATGTCTTTCAGCAAATTCCCCTTCTTGATCACAGCATGTAAATCTGTCTCTAACATAGAACATTAGAGAATTATTGTTTGGGAGTGAAAGGAACCCAAAGCTAGGGCATCAAGTCTGTTCTCCAAACTCTAAGCTCTCTAGCTCATTTTTAAACAGAAGCTCAGCAAGACAGCCATTGAAAAAGTTGTATCTGCTATAGCCCTATTTCTTGAACTACTGCAGCTCTATTTCCTGAACTTCACTTAGGGCAGGGAAAAATACTTCACTGAAAGCAAAGACTAGACAGTAACTGAAAAATTACAATGGGACTTATTGTTCCACTCACATCCTACATTACATCCACCCATCTATAGTCACTCATTCATTTATCCTCTTAAATTGTTTTACTGTCCCACTCTCCTCATTACCCCAAAATTGCACCTAGACACCCATTCACTTTATCCCTCCCAATCTGCCTGCCATTGTCCCACTTCCAAATCAATTCCTATGCAATTGCTTCCCCACTAACTTCACCACATTCATTGGTTCACTTTTCCATCTAGCTCCACCAACATTCACATTTATCTCATTACATGAATCTTTCTATTTTGCTACTTTCAAGGCAGTGAATGAAATTCACTCTTTAGAGAGAAAGAATGTAAACAGCTGAAGCAGTGGTGGGTCTCACCCATAGATTCGAAAACCAGGTAAATATCCCTGTCATTCTGAGCTCGGATGACATTAAGCAGCTTGATGATATTTGGATGTTCTCCAAATTCCTGCAGGGAAATAAGACCCACTTGTCAGAGTCAAGTGACTGAACCTATTATACGAAAGATTACACTCCAAAATAAAGACCAGGAGGTTATTCCCTTCATTGTGTCTCTACTAAAATACAGACTTTTTTTAGGGAATAAATAAAAAGCCTACCTTGCTCTGTAGTATGAGCTGCCACTTAAGCTACACAACCCTCCCACTTGGCTCTCAGGTTACTCCTCTTCACACTTTAGTACCAAAAAGCATTATACACAAAATAACTGCAAAACCCGAATATCCACATCAAGCCACACACTTAGTATTTAAAGCAAAGAACTATTTGATTATAGAAGTGTGATAATAATGGTGAAACATATATAAATGTTAAGCATTACCATCATTATTGTTATCACAAAAACCCTATGTTTAGTGACAGTTAAAGTTGAAGCAGGATACACCACATCCACCAAAAACTTATTTCCATGCATTTAAGGTTAAGTGGAACTTGTGCATTCCTTTCCACCTTCATACTGTCTACAACACTGTTGATAATACAGTACAATGCTCCACAAGGCTTTCACTTCCATGTCAACAGACACCCAAAAGTAATTCACACTCCAACTTCATTAAACTCACACTCTAATGGAAAGCCTTAACAGTAACTTCTTATGCTTTTGTATCAACTACATAAACACATCAGCATGGCTCATTGTCATACTTTCCATGAATTTGTGAAGTTAATTTGCTATAACACTATGGATGTCACTGTTAAAGGTTTGCATTAGTCTCCTTTATTCTGATTATTCAATAAATGGCCCCATTCCTTATTTACTGCTCACAACCCAAACTGAAATAAAGACAGAATTAGTAATTTCCTTTTCTATAGCATAGTATAGTCTATAAATTTGTTAGTCTCTAAGGTGCCACAAGTACTCCTTTTCTTTTTGCGAATACAGACTAACACGGCTGCTACTCTGAAACCTTTTCTATAGTGCTCATCATTACAGTTTGAGTGCCTCAGAAACAGTGAATTTATCTGCACAACATCCCTATGAAGTGAGTGATACGATTATTCCTGTTTTACTGATGTTGAACTGAGGCATACCAAGGTTAAGGCCAAAATTTTCAGAAGTGACCACTAATTTTGGGTTCCTCGATGACTGGATGCCTTACTGAAGAGACCCAGGACCTGATTTTTCAGAGGTGCTAAGCCATTGCAGTACCCATTGCTTTTAACTGCATTTGTGAGTGTGCTGCACTTGTGAAAATTAGGCTGTAGGTGTTTCAAACTGACCACCCAGAATAGCAGTGGTAGTGAAAGTTTTGGTTTAAGTGACTTGCCCACCATCACATAGGACGTCTGAGGCAGAATCAGGGCAGAATTCAGTTTTCATGGTGCACAATCAACTAACTGCCTTAACAACAAGACCATCCTTTCTCTTCCTCCAACAGTCCTCTGACTCATTCATTATACATATTCCAAATTCTGTAATATTAGCACCACCTTTGTGTCTTTTTCTCATCCAGAGAGTCAGCTCTGTATGCTCACTTCAGAATGATGTCAGAAGCTCAATGATGCAGTGGAGCATGCACAGTTCAGATAAAATGTTCAGAAAATTAAGCACAAAACATTCAAGAAGTTCTACTGTACATGTGTGAAAAGCAATTGCTCTTATTATATGGCAAGATCTAAACACATTTTTTCAGGAATAGCAAAAAGCACACTTCTGACCCAACAACTACCCCCTGACCAAATTTCAAGTTCCTGTTTTAAAGTTTTGAAATGTCTGAGCTCTCCAAAAACTGGTCAGAGAAAGTGGCTTATACTGGAAAATCTTCCTATCCTCCCCACCCCCAACTACCAGCTTAGTCTTAAAAATGGCTACATCATTTGTACTGAAAGCTTTTTTAAAAATCCAACCTGAGGCAGAGCCCAAGCATGGAAAACTGCAACCCAAATAGTTTAAATTTAGCAAAGATATAAACAACTGCAAATAAGGGGTTATCAAAGGAAGAATTAAGCAAGCTTAATATAGTGGTCACTACTTGCATCATCTATAATTAGTTTTTCAGATTCATAGATTTTTAAGGCCAGAAGGAATCATCACACTATCTAGTCTGACCGCCTGTATAACATAGGCCATAGAATCTCACCAAGTTACTCCTGTATTGAGTCCCAAAACTTCTGTTTGACTAAGGTATATCTTCAGGAAAGGCATCTAGAATTGATTTGGACTTCACAAGACGGAGAATACACCACTTCCCTTGGGAGTTTCTTCCAATGGTTAATCATCCTTACTATTAAATGTGTGTGCCTTATTTCTAATTTGGATTTGTCTGTCTTAACAAGAGCAAATGGCTGGAAGTTATGTCTTTCTCTGCTAGATTAAGGAACCTCTTAATTCATAGAATCATAGACTCTCAGGGTTGGAAGGGACCTCAGGAGGTCATCTAGTCCAACCCCCTGCTCAAAGCAGGACCAATCCCCAATTTTTGCCCCAGATCCCTAAATGGCCCCTTCAAGGATTGAACTCACAACCCTGGGTTTAGCAGGCCAATGCTCAAACCACTGAGCTAACCTTCCCCCCAAACACTGAGCTATCCCTCCTAGTATTTTCTCCCAGTGAAGGTACTTGTACACTGTAATCAAGTTGCCTTTTTATAAACTAAACAGATTGAGCCTCCTAACTCTCTCACTAAGTCATTTTTTGGCTCTTCTCTGCTCCCTCTCAAATTATTACATAACCTTTTTCAAATGTGGACACCAGAACTGGATATAGTATTGCAGTATCAGTCGCAGCAATGCTACATACAAAGATAAAATCATCTGCCTAATAATATCAGTTCTGTTCGATAGTGTCTCTGGAGAAGGTATGCTTCATAAATGATGAAGGCAGTAGCAAGGTGGCTGGCTGGCTGAGTTCCTGTGGAATTGATTTTAATGCTGCTGAGACTTAAATTTATTGTACGATTTATTATGCTAGGGTGCCACGAGAATGATGAAAGGATTAGAAAACTTGCCCTATAGTGGGGTAAGCTAAATCAACTGAGCTCTTTGAGTCTAATACAGAGAAGGCTAAGGGGTGACTTGATTACAGTGTGTAAGCACCTCCAGGGGGAACAAAATATTTAATAGTGGGCTCTTCAATCTGGCAGAGAAAGATATAACATGATCCAGTGGCTGGAAGTTGAAAGTAGACAAATTCAGACTGGAAATAAGGCATACATTTTTGACAGTCACAGTAATTAACCATTGGAACTATTTACCACAGGTTGTGGTGGATGGTCCATCACTGACAATTTTTAAATCAAGTTGAAATGTTTTAGTAAAAAATATGTTCTAGGAATTATTTTGGAGAGGTTCTGTGGCCCGTATAATACAGGAGGTGAGACTAGATGATCACAATGATCCCTTCTGACCTTCGAATCTATGTATAGAATTGCTCCTTACAATACATTTTACAGGAGTCTGTCAAGTTTTGGTTATTTCAGATGATCAGGCTCTCTCCCTCACAGGTGAAGTAAGGAACATCTTTCACCTTCTTCCCTACCCAACCAGGGCCTCTGGTTTTGAGCACCACATGCCCTCCTTCCCCACACAAGGACTTCCAAACCTGACAGCATGACCTCCCTACCAGAGCATCTAATAAAATGCACAAGAGCTAAAACCAAGGATTGGCTGTGTGCAGGATATATCATTTAGAAAAGGGAAGAAAGAAGGCAGGGGGAGTGAGACCGATTATAGATCAGAAACAATGACAGGCGCATAGTTAAGAAGATAAAAGAGTAGTGAAGCCACAATCAAGTCAGACGGACACACTCTGGGAGGAACACCACCAGATTAGTTTAAAAATAAATAAATAAAAGGCATGGAAAGACTGCTTGCTACTGCTGAGACTGACAACACAGAAAAGAATGATTGAGATATGACAAGAGGTAGTGGCAGTAGTCACTGCACTGTAACTAAAGGATAAGAAGGAAAGAAGCGAATGCTGGCTGGAAGAGATACAAAGGAGAGCTAAAGGATACATCAGAGGGCAAAAGACAGGTGTTACTTACCTGCAGGAGCATAATTTCCCGGAATGTTCTCTAGAAAGAAACAAAAATATTTACTGTCATAGCAATAAGATAATAGATGGAAGAGGAAGTGACTGCCCAGTGCGATGGTTAAACCCCATTTATTAAGGAGCAGAGTACCATGTGTGGGGGTCAGACTAGGGAAAATCTAATTGCTTGGTAACATGAAAATATTTACATGTCTATGGAGGAAGTTTCTTCTCAACATCAGCCAGTCAGTGGTTAGTTACATCATGACACATGAAGTTAGGATAAAAATGTGTAAGAGGTAGCCAAACTAGTGTAAGCTGTAGAGGGTGATATTCTTATTGCCCATATAAATGTCAAATCACTTACTACACTCTTGTCCTTAATATCTTGTGGCAACAAGTTCCAGAGATCTACCCATCTAGGTCAATGTGTGACTCTTTGAAGTACCCCTGAACTCACCATGCAGGTCTTTCAGAATCATAGAATATCAGGGTTGGAAGGGACCTCAGGAGATCATCTAGTCCAACCCCCTGCTCAAAAGCAGGACCAATCCCCAATTAAATCATCCCAGCCAGGGCTTTGTCAAACCTGACCTTAAAAACTTCTAAGGAAGGAGATTCCACCACCTCCCTAGGCAACGCATTCCAGTGTTTCACCACCCTCCTAGTGAAAAAGTTTTTCCTAATATCCAACCTAAACCTCCCACACTGCAACTTGAGACCATTACTCCTTGTCCTGTCCTCTTCTACCACTGAGAATAGTCTAGAACCATCCTCTCTGGAACCACCTCTCAGGTAGTTGAAAGCAGCTATCAAATCCCCCCTCATTCTTCTCTTCTGCAGACTAAACAATCCCAGTTCCCTCAGCCTTTCCTCATAAGTCATGTGTTCCAGACCCATAATCATTTTTGTTGCCCTTCGCTGGACTCTCTCCAATTTATCCACATCCTTCTTGTAGTGTGGGGCCCAAAACTAGACACAGTACTCCAGATGAGGCCTCACCAATGTCAAATAGAGGGGGATGATCACGTCCCTCGATCTGCTCGCTATGCCCCTACTTATACATCCCAAAATGCCATTGGCCTCCTTGGCAACAAGGGCACACTGCTGACTCATATCCAGCTTCTCGTCCACTGTCACCCTTAGGTCCTTTTCCGCAGAACTGCTGCCTAGCCATTCGGACCCTAGTCTGTAGCTGTGCATTGGATTCTTCCATCCTAAGTGCAGGACCCTGCACTTATCCTTATTGAACCTCATCAGATTTCTTTTGGCCCAATCCTCCAATTTGTCTAGGTCCCTCTGTATCCTATCCCTGCCCTCCAGCGTATCAACCACTCCTCCCAGTTTAGTATCATCCGCAAATTTGCTGAGAGTGCAATCCACACCATCCTCCAGATCATTTATGAAGATATTGAACAAAATCGGCCCCAGGACTGACCCCTGGGGCACTCTACTTGACACCAGCTGCCAACTAGACATGGAGCCATTGATCACACATTGGTAAAACAGTTCCTTACCTGAGCATCTGTTCTGTTCCTAAAAGCATCAAAGATCTTCTTGACAGCAACTATTTCTCCTGTCCTGCGATCAATTGCTTTCCACACAATTCCATAGGCCTAGGGAAAAAGGATAGATGGATTCGCCAGTTATATCACCCACACCAAATTTCCTTTCAGTCCCTAGATTCAGTTAGGACCAGATTAGGGGGGAAATGTTCTTAGTAGAAGGTATTAACAGAAAAAAAAAATCAATCACTAAACATCTAAAGGGTAAAGAAACCAGGATCAATAAGAAGCACTGTTAGGATTGAGGGCTGTAAAAAATAAATCTTGCTAGATTTAAAACATACATAAATAAATAAATAAAAATAGCAATACTTTTGTCACATAAGAACACTCACACTGGATCAAACTAGTGGGGTCCTTCTAGTACAGTATCCTGTCTTTGACAGTTGCCAGCATCAGATGCTTAAGAAGAAGGTGCAAGAAACCCCACAGTAGACAGTTACCGAAAATCGTGTCCATAAGAGAAGTTTTTTCCTAACCCCTGTCAGAGATCAGCTTAGACACTGAAGCGTTATACTTTATACCTCTTATAAAAAAAAAGTTATCCTATCCAATGTAATTCTGGACAGTCTCATTACCCATATAGTTATTATTTTATTACATTAGCACCTAGTGACCCCAACTGAGAATGGGATGCAATTATACTATATGCTATGTGTACTATATGCTATATATGCTCCTAAGAAGCCTAAATATCTGTGGAACTGGGCCTACATGTTTACATACTATCAGACAGTCTCTGTCTCAAAGAGCTTATAATATATACATACACAAGACAAACAGTAGGAGAAAGGAAGTATTATCCCCATTTTACATATTATGAACTGAAGCACAGAAATATTAAATGATTTGCCCAGCAAGGTAACACAGAAAGTTGTGACACAGCTGGGAATTGCACTCATATCGCCTAAACCTCATTTCAGTACCTTAACCAAAAGACAATCCTTCCCCTAAATATTCAGTCATTTTTAAACTCCCATTAAGCACTTGATCTCAATTATATTTTATGACTATTATATATAATGTTTTTGAGGGACTCTTAGGACTATGAGTATCTAGAGATATTGGAGTGAATAAAGTTATGCATTGTGAATTTGTCCTATCAATATGTTTGATAGAATTACATTAGCAGCTGATGATGGGCCTACAGAAGATGTTATATATCTTGGATTTTAGTAAAGCATGTGATACAGTTTCTCACAAAATCTTAACAGAAAAAGGAATTCAAATGATCTTAAATAGGTCACTGTCCTGTGGATTGAAAACTGGCTAAGAGATTAAATAAAGGGTACTGATACAGGCAAAATACTGAACTGCAGTAGGCATGAGAAGTGGAATGCACAAAGGGACTCAAGCATTGCAATGCTGAGCGTGAAGGTGCTTAACTTTTAGGTGCCTAGAAAATCCAAAAACAAAACTGAGATCCATAATGCTGAGTTAGGTGCCTAGGCTCTCTATACAGTCATAGAATCATAGGAGTGGAAGGGACTTCAAGAGGTCATCTAGTCCAGCCCCCTGCACTCATGGCAGGATTAAGTATTATCTAGACCGGGGTGGGCAAACTATGGCCGGCCTGCAGGCTGGATCTGGCCCACAAGCCGTTTTAAGCCAGCCCACGAGCCATACCACGTCTCGTCCCCACTTTGGCTGGGGCACAGGGTTGGGGGACGCACCACACGGCTCCTGGAGCCGCGGCATGGCCCCGCTCCAGCTCCTACACACTCCAATGGAAGCTTCAGAGGCGGTGCCTGTGGAAGGGGCAGCGTGCAAAGCCACCTAGCTGTGCCTCTGTGTAAAAGCCAGAGAAGAAACAAGCCACTGCTTCTGTGAAAAAAGAAAAGGAGTACTTGTGGCACCTTAGAGACTAACCAATTTATTTGAGCATGAGCTTTCGTGAGCTACAGCTCACTTCATCAGATGAAGTGAGCTGTAGCTCACGAAAGCTCATGCTCAAATAAATTGGTTAGTCTCTAAGGTGCCACAAGTACTCCTTTTCTTTTTGCGAATACAGACTAACACGGCTGTTCCTCTGAAACCTGCTTCTGTGAGCCACTTGAGGTAAGCGCTGCTCAGAGACTGCACCCCCGAGCCTCTCCCCAATCCCCTGCCCCAGCTCTGATCCCCCTCCTGCTCTCCAAACCCCTCGATCCCAGCCTGGAGCACCGCCCTGCACCCCTAACTCATCCCCAGCCCCACCCCAGCACCCCTTCACCAATTTTTTGAGCATTCATGGCCTGCCATACAATTTCTGTTCCCTGATGTGGCCCTCAGGCCAAAAAGTTTGCTCACCCGTGATCTAGGCCATCCTTGACAGGTATTTGTCTAATCTGCTCTTAAAAATCTCCAATGTGGAATTTCCATCAACCTCCCTAAGCACTGGAATAAATTGGCTAAACACCCTGACGGTTAGGAAGTTTTTTCTAACATCCAACCTAAATCTCCCTTGCTGCAATTTAAGCCCATTGCTTCTTGTCCTATCCTCAGAGGTTAAGAACAACAATTTTTCTCCCACCTCCTTGTAACCTTTTATATACTTGAAAACTGTTATTATGTCCCCTCTCAGTCTTCTTTTTTCCAGACTAAACAAACTCAGTTTTTTCAATCTTCCCCCTCATGTTTTCTAGCCCTTTAATAATTTTTGTTGCTCTTCTCTGGATTTTTTTCCAAATTTGTCCACATCTTTTCTGAAATGTGGCGCCCAGAACCGGATACGATACTTCAGTTGAGGCCTAATCAGTACGGCGTAGAGCAGAAGAATTACTTCTTGCATCTTGCTTACAACACTCCTGCTAATACATCCCAGAATGATATTTGCTTTTTTTGCAACAGTGTTACACTGTTGACTCATATTTAGGTGTGGTCCACTATGACCCCAATATCCCTTCCACAGTACTCCTTCCTAGGCAGTCATTTCCCATTTTGTATGTGTGCAACAGATTGTTCCTTCCTATGTGGAGTACTTTGCATTTGTCCTTACTGAATTTCATCCTATTTACTTCAGACCATTTCTCCAGTTTGTCCAGATCATTTTGAATTATAATGCTATCCTCCAAAGCACTGGCAACTCCTCCCAGCTTGCTATCATCCACAAACTTTATAAGCATACAGTCTATGCCATTATCTAAATCACTGATGAAGATATGGAACATAATTGGACCCAGAACTGATCCCTGCTGGATTCCACTCTTTATGCCCTTCCAGCGTGACTGTGAACCACTGATAACTATTCTCTGGGAATGGTTTTCCGACTAGTTATGCACCCACCTTATAATAGCTCCCTACTATAGTAGTGGATTTCCCTAGTTTGTTTAAGAGACGGTCATGCGAGACAGTATCAAAAGCCTTACTAAAGTCAAGATATACCACATCTACCACTCCCCTCACCCATCCATGAAGTTTGTTACCCCCTCAAAGAAAGCTGTCAGGTTGGTTTGACATGATTTGTTCTTGACAAATCCATGATGACAGTTACTTAGCAAAATATCCTCTAGATGTTTGCAAATTGATTGCTTAATTATTTGCTCCATTATCTTTCCAGGCACAGAAGTTAAGATGACTGGTCTATTCTTATTTCCCTTGTTATAGATGGGCACTATATTTGCCCTTTTCCAGTCTTCTGGAATCTCTCCCGTCTTCCATGACTTTTCAAAGATAGTATCAGAGGGGTAGCTGTGTTAGTTGGGATCTGTAAAAGCGGCAAAGAGCCCCGTGACACCTTATAGACTAACAGACATATTGGAGCATAAGCTTTCGTGGGTGAATACCCACTTCATCGGATGCATGTAGTGGAAATTTCCAGAGGCAGGTATAAATATGCAAGCAAGAATCAGGCTAGGGATAATGAGGTTAGTTCAATCAGGGAGGATGAGGCCCTCTTCCAGCAGCTGAGATGTGAACACCAAGGGAGGAGAAACTGCTTTTGTAGTTGACTAGCCATTCACAGTCTTTGTTTAATCCTGAGCTGATGGTGTCAAATTTGCAAATGAATTGAAGCATATTTATACCTGCCTCTGGAAATTTCCACTACATGCATCTGATGAAGTGGGTATTCACCCACAAAAGCTTATGCTCCAATATGTCTGTTAGTCTATAAGATGCCACAAGACACTCTGCCGCTTTTTCAAAGATAATTGCTAATGGCTCAGATGTCTCCTCAGTCAGCTCCTTGAGTATTCTAGGATGTATTTCATCAAGCCCTGGTGACTTGAAGAGATCTAACTTGTCCAAGTAATATTTAACTTGTTCTTTTTCCCTATTTTAGCCTCTTCTGATCCTACCTCATTTTCACTGGCATTCACTATGTTAGACATCCAATCACTATCAAGGTTCTTGGTGAAAACCAAAACAAAGAAGCTATTAAGCACCTCTGCGATTTCCACATTTTCTGTATACAATGAATGGGTATGTCTACACTGCAATAAGACACCCATGGCTGGCCTGCATTAGCTGACTTGGGATCTGGGGGCTATAAAATTGCAGTGCGGACATCCAGGCTTGGAGCCTGGGCTCTGGGATCCTCCACCCTCACGAGGTCCCAGAGCCCAGGCTCCAGCCCAAGCCCAAACATCTACACTGCAAATTTACAGCCCCACTGCCTGAGCCCCAGGAACCCAAATCAGCTGACATGGGCCAGTGGTGGGTGTTTTATTGCAATGTAGACATACTCTTAGATTGAGATCCTCAAAAGCCAAGACACTAGGCAGGGAGCAGTCTAAGCTAGCTAATGGGAAATGCCAACAAGAGGTGGGTGTGCTAAGCCCGGTCCCCCTTTTGAAGACAGGCAACTTAAAAGTCTGGGCTGTAGAGAGGTGCCTAGCTCTGCTTCAAAAAATCCATGAACAAGCACCTTCCACCTGGCTTAGGTGCCTAAGGAATTCTTTGAATGAATTCAAATGAATGAATTCATGCCAAACAAAATGGCCAGAGGAGGTGGCAGTGGTACCCATGTTATAACTTGTAGCCCACTAGTTAGAGCACTTACCTGGGATGTGGAAGACTCAGGTTCAACTCCCCATGGCTGTCCGGGGGCAGTTGAACAGGGGTCTCCCACATCTCAAGAGCATTCACAAACCACTGAACTACGAGATATTCTGATGCGGATCTCCCTAAGTCTCTCCTGTTGAAGCTGTCTCATTGGGGATCAATAATGAAAGAATGGTTTAAGCAGGAGGACTGGACCTGGGCTTTCCCACCTCACCAAAATCCTAATAATTGCATTACAGAGTCATTCCCACACACTCATTCTCTCTCACCCAATGGCTATTTTAGTATCTATCCACAGTGGAATAGCTTCAACAGGACAGATTGAGGGAGCTCCAAATAAGAATATCCCATAGCACAGTAGTTAGAGCACCCATCTGAGAGGTGGAAGACCCCTGGCCAAATCTTAATCCCATCGCTGGCAAACGAGGGAATTGTATCTGGATCTCCCATATACAAAGTGAGTGACCTAAGCACTGGGCTACAAGTTACAAGGTTGGAAGCAGCTTCTCCTCTTTGATTCTGAATGGGACCAAATCCAACAGGCACCTATAAGCAGTGATGAGCTGCCAAAATCTTAACAACCAGTTCCCTCCTCACCCCACGAGGGGGTCGTGCCCCCCCCCCGGACTCCTGCCCCATCCATCCCCCTCCCCCGTCCCCTGACTGCCCCCAGAACCGGGCAGCAGGATCTCATGGGCCACCGTAGTGCGTGCCCACCCTGCCCCTAAGAGCCAGAGGGACCTGCCAGCGAGTGAGGTAGGGAGTCTTGGCGTTACTTACCTGGGGCGGCTCCCAGGAAGCACCTAGCAGGTCCCTCTGGCTCCCAGGGGAGGGGTAGCATAGCGGGGGGGGGGAAGCAGGGGGAGTGGCTGGAGCACCCACGGGGAAAATTTTGTGGGTGCAGAGCCCCCACCAGCAGCTCCAGGATCCTTTCTGGTGCCCTACCAGGGGGCCCACCTGCCCCTCCTCTGGCCCCAGCTCACCTCCACTCCACCTCCGCCTCCTCCCCGCTCTGCTTCTCCGCACCCCCCTGGCTCCCCGCGAATCAACTGTTCCCGCAGGAAGCCTGGGAGGGCTGAAAAGCAAGCGGCGGCTTCGCCCTCAGGCCCAGGGAGGCGGAGGCGAGCTGGGGCAGGGAGCAGTTCCCCTGTGCCCCCTAGGTTACCTGCTGCAGCGCGGACGGCCCACCTCATGCCCCCCCTGCCCCAGCTCACCTCCGCTCTGCCTCCGCCTCCCTGGGCCTGAGCACGAAGCTGCCGCTTGCTTCTCAGCCCTCCAATGCTTCCCGCGCGAACAGCTGATTTGTGGGAAGCTGAGGGTGGGGGGTGGAGAGGCCTTACATTGGTGAGGCCTCATCTGGAGTACTGTGTCCAGTTTTGGGCCCCACACTACAAGAAGGATGTGGATAAATTGGAGAGAGTCCAGCGAAGGACAACAAAAATGATTAGGGGTCTAGAACACATGACTTATGAGGAGAGGCTGAGGGAGCTGGGATTGTTTAGCCTGCAGAAGAGAAGAATGAGGGGGGATTTGATAGCTGCTTTCAACTGCCTGAAAGGGGGTTCCAAAGAGGATGGCTCTAGACTGTTCTCAATGGTAGCAGATGACAGAACGAGGAGTAATGGTCTAAAGTTGCAGTGGGGGAGGTTTAGATTGGATATTAGGAAAAACTTTTTCACTAAGAGGGTGGTGAAACACTGGAATGCGTTACCTAGGGAGGTGGTAGAATCTCCTTCCTTAGAGGTTTTTAAGGTCAGGCTTGACAAAGCCCTGGCTGGGATGATTTAACTGGGAATTGGTCCTGCTTCGAGCAGGGGGTTGGACTAGATGACCTTCAGGGGTCCCTTCCAACCCTGATATTCTATGATTCTATGAGAAGCAGAGCGGGGCGGCGCGTTCAGGGGAGGAGGCGGAGCGGAGGTCAGCTGGGGCCAGGTACGGAGCTGCCGGTGGGTGCTCTGCACCCCCCAAATTTTCCCTGTGGGTGCTCCAGCCCCAGATCACCCACAGAGTCGGCGCCTAAGGCAACACTTTTGCCCTTCTAAATTTAACAACCAGTTCTAGTGAACCGGCTCCAGCTCACCACTGCCTATAAGCATGCCTACCAATTTGAGCCCTGCATGAAGTTAGGCTTCCCCTGGTTTGCGAAATGCTCTGGGGCTTAAGTGGGAGACAGACATCCAGATGCCGAGAGTGAGATAGCAGTGATCATGCCCAGAGGCAGAAATGTAGGGAATTTTTACCCTGAAGAAAAAAAAAAAAACAAACAACTTAGGAACCAAGTGAGTTTAGGTTCCTACAGGGTTTTGCATGAGTTTTAAGAAGTATTTCACTTTTCTCTTCTATAGGTTCTTGGCCTTGTCAGACCACATTCCTCCTAATAAGCCTAGATGCCCTTTCAGGAATGTTTTCAACTGTCTTTTTACTGAAAAAGAAAAACAAACCCCTGAAAAAAATAGCTCCCAGTCTAATTGTAATAGAAAATATGACTGAAGAGTCATAAAGTGCTACTTAAAAGTAAATTGTGCATTGTAGAAGGAGGAGGGATTAAAACGACCTCTTTTCCTTAAACCCTCTATTCCTCCACTTTATCAGCAACTTGGGTCATTTAAAGCTTTGTTTTAATTAAGAAAATTAATTGGGAGGCCTGAACTGGTTGGGTTTACCCTTTAAAAAGCATTAAAGTGTAAAGCACCTCAGCAAGTCCTGCATCCCTCAGGCTAGATCAGCAGGAAAAACCTGTTTTTTCCTAAAAAGAAAATGAGTACTTGTGGCACCTTAGCGACTAACCAATTTATTTGAGCATAAGCTTTCGTGAGCTACAGCTCACTTCATCGGATGCATACTGTGGAAACTGCAGAAGACATTATATACACAGAGACCATGAAACAATACCTCCTCCCACCCCACTCTCCTGCTGGTAATAGCTTATCTAAAGAAAAGGAGTACTTGTGGCACCTTAGAGACTAACCAATTTATTAGAGCATAAGCTTTCGTGAGCTACAGCTCACTTCCTCAGATGCATATCGTGGAAACTGCAGCAGACTTTATATATACACAGAGAATATGAAACAATACCTCCTCCCACCCCACTGTCCTGCTGGTAATAGCTTATCTAAAGTGATCATCAGGTGGGCCATTTCCAGCACAAATCCAGGTTTTCTCACCCTCCACCCCCCCACACAAATTCACTGCTTATCTAAAGTGATCACTCTCCTTACAATGTGTATGATAATCAAGTTGGGCCATTTCCAGCACAAATCCAGGTTTTCTCACCCTCCGCCCCCCCACAAAGGAACTCACTCTCCTGCTGGTAATAGCCTATCCAAAGTGACCACTCTCTTTACAATGTGTATGATAATCAAGTTGGGCCATTTCCAGCACAAATCCGGGCGGAGGGTGAGAAAACCTGGATTTGTGCCGTCACCTTCAGCCCCCAACTAAAACCCTCCAACGCATTATTAAGGATCTACAACCTATCCTAAAGGATGACCCTACACTGTCACAAATCTTGGGAGACAGGCCAGTCCTTGCCTACAGACAGCCCCCCAACCTAAAGCAAATACTCACCAACAACCACATACCACACAACAGAACCACTAACCCAGGAACTTATCCTTGCAACAAAGCCCGTTGCCAACTGTGCCCACATATCTATTCAGGGGACACCATGACAGGACCTAATAACATCAGCCACACTATCAGAGGCTCGTTCACCTGCACATCCACCAATGTGATATATGCCATCATGTGCCAGCAATGCCCCTCTACCATTTACATTGGTCAAACTGGACAGTCTCTACGTAAAAGAGTAAATGGACACAATTCAGATGTCAAGAATTATAACATTCATAAACCAGTCGGAGAACACTTCAATCTCTCTGGTCACGCAATCACAGACATGAAGGTCGCTATCTTAAAACAAAAAAACTTCAAATCCAGACTCCAGCGAGAAACTGCTGAATTGGAATTCATTTGCAAATTGGATACTATTAATTTAGGCTTAAATAGAGACTGGGAGTGGCTAAGTCATTATGCAAGGTAGCCTATTTCCCCTTGTTTTTTCCTACCCCCCCCCCAAGACATTCTGGTTAAACTTGGATTTAAACTTGGAGAGTGGTCAGTTTGGATGATCTATTGCCAGCAGGAGAGTGAGTTTGTGTATGTGTCCCCAGGAAAAAGGGGGGGGTGAGAAAGCCTGGATTTGTGCTGGACATGGCCCACCTTGATTACCATGCACATTGTAGGGAGAGCAGTCACTTTGGATGAGCTATTATCAGCAGGAGAGTGAGTTTGTGTGTGTGGTTTTTGGAGGGGGGGGGGTGAGAGAACCTGGATTTGTGCAAGAAATGGCCCACCTTGATTATCATGCACATTGTGAAAAGAGTTGTCACTTTGGATGGGCTATTACCAGCAGGAGAGTGTTTGTGTGTGGGGGGGTGGAGGGTGAGAAAACCTGGATTTGTGCTGGAAATGGCCCAACTTGATGATCACTTTAGATAAGCTATTACCAGCAGGACAGTGGGGTGGGAGGAGGTATTGTTTCATGGTCTCTGTGTATATAATGTCTTCTGCAGTTTCCACAGTATGCATCCGATGAAGTGAGCTGTAGCTCACGAAAGCTCATGCTCAAATAAATGGGTTAGTCTCTAAGGTGCCACAAGTCCTCCTTTTCGTTTTGCGAATACAGACTAACACGGCTGTTACTCTGAAACCTGCTTTTTCCTGTAGTTTGCTTGCCTAATGTTAAGAGTTAGCATTTAGAAAGCACAGCGCGAACATAAGTGAGTTAATGAATGGTCTGAGCAGGGCTGACAGCGAAGGGACTGACATGGTCATTGTTTCCGAGTGACTGGGCTGCTCTAACATGAAACATCACTGACAAATTTGAAGGCAGAGCCATTCCAAGCTTCCCACTCCACTGGCTTGTGTTTCCCTTTCTGCCCGCCTCAGGGTTAGCTTGCCCGGCATCTTCCAGCGCGGTGGGGCTTTGGCCGCGGCGCGCAGCCCGTGAGCAACGCCGCAGCCCGTCTCCCGGGCACCAGCGGGGGAAGGGGCGCTTCTGCCCACACGGCCCCGGTTACCGCGGCGAGGGGCGGCCGGCGAACGCCGCGCCGCAGCGGGCGGCCTGGGCGCCATCCCTCCCTCCCTCCGGCTCCGGGCGGGGGCCAGCCGCTGGCGCTCGGAAGGCGCCGGGGGTCCTACCCCGCGGGGCAGCGGCCGCGCTCACCCCCTTGCCCAGGCGCTTCTTGATCTCGTATTTCTGGGAGACGAGCTCCTCCACCTCCGCCACGCTCATGGTGCCTCGGCCCTGGCCAGCGGGGGCCCTCCCAGGCCCCGGGGTCGCCCACAGCCGAGGGTCCGGAGCGCTGACGCCCGAGGCGCCCTCAGTCTCCCGGCGGCGCGCGCCGCCCAGCTGCCCTCACGGTGCCCGCGGAGGACACGCTGAACGTGGGGAATGGGCGCGAGACCCGCCGCCGAGGTGCAGGCCGGGACCCAAACCGCAAGCGGGCCTGTTGATTTCTGTTGCCATAGAAACAGTGGGCGGGGTGCCGTGCGCGCAGGCGCAGAGCGTCTCACTCGCCCCCGGTGTGGGCAGTACTGCGGGCTCTTGGGTCAGCGGACCGACTCCAGGGGCGCCCTCGCGCGGCTGCGCGAGCCGCTCTTCGGCTCCCCCGCCCCTGCCGCGGGGCAGCGTCCACACACATCACCGTGCGGGCGCCCCCTTGCCTGCAGGCGTCTCTCGCCTGGGACTCCGCGCCATTTCCAGCTGTCCCCCTCCCTCTCATCGGGGTGGGGCTGAGGGTTGGGGTGCGGGAGGGTGACCAGCTGTCTGGGTTTCGACGGGAACACCCACTCAAAAAGGGACCCTGGTGGCCCCAGTCAGCACCACCGACCAGGCTGTTAAAAGTCCGGTCGCCGGTGCTGCGATGCCAAGTCAAGCTAGTCCCTACCTGTCCTGGAGCATCAGAAGCAGCCAGCAGGTCCGGCCCCTAGTCGGGGGGTGGGGGGAAAGCAGGAGGCTCATGGTGCATGCTGCCCCTGCCCCGAGCACCAGCTTCTCCCTCCCATTGGCCAAGCTGGGGGGGGGCAGTACCTCCGGGAGTGAGCAGTACATGCCATGGAGCCTCCTACCCCACCCCCCGCCTAGGAGCCAGACCTGCTGGCCACTTCTGGGGTGCAAGCGCAGTGCCCCAGGACAGGCAGGAAGCCTGCCTTAGCACTCCTGCTGCAACACTGACGGGGAGCTGCCCAAGGTAAGCCCATGCCCCAACCCTCAACCCCAACTCAGAGCCCCCTCCTTCACCTCAAACCTCTCATCCCTGGCCCCACCCTAGAGCCTGCGCCCCCTGCCCAGAGCCCTCACCCCTCCCACATCCCAACCCCCTGCCTCAACCTGCAGCCCCCTCCCACATTCCAAATCCCTCAGCCCCGCCCCCCAGCCTGGAACCCCCTCGTGCACCCCAAACCCCTCATCCATGGCCCCAGCCCAGAGCCCTCACCCCTCCCCCTCCCTCACCCCAACCCCCTGCCTCAACCCACAGCCCTCTCCCGCACCCTGAACCCCTCATTTCTGGCCACACCCCCATTTAGAGCCCTCACCTTCTCCCATATCCCAACCCCCTGCCCCAGCCCAGTGAAAGTGAGCGAGGGTGGGGGAGAGCAAGCCAGTGAGGGACGAGGAGTGTAGTGGGTGGGCCCTCAGGGAAGGGGCGGGGCCTCGGGGAAGGGTCAGGGCTAGGGTGTTAGGTTTGTGCCAATGGAAAGTTGGCAGCCCTAGGTGTGGGCTCTGGGAGGGAGTTTGGGTGTAGGAAGGGGCTCCAGACTGGGGCCGAGGGTTCTGGAATATGGGAGGGGGCTCAGGGCTGGGACAGGGGGTTGAGGTGCAGGCGGGGGTGTGGGGTGCAGGCTTTGGGAGGGAATTTGGGTGCAGGAGGGGGCTCAGAACTGGGGTAGTGGGTTGGAGTATGGGAGGGGGTTTGGGATGCAGGCTCTAGCTGGGTGGTGTTAAGGAAAAGTTAGCACATGTGACTGTTAGGATATAGATATTCAGGCCTGTCTGTAAAGGCCTATACTCTAAGAATTTAGGTGTATTCTTATCACTTGGCTAGTGATAGAGGTATAAAAGAAAGAATCAAAACCACTGTCTGCCAGTGTAAGGGCCTTCTCTTACTGTGACAGTTTGTGGCCCTGTGCTTAGGCTCAGGCCTTTGGCTAAGCAGCAGAGGCAGCCATAAGCTGGGAAGCGAACGGTCACCTCCTCACATTCCAAACTAGTCACATTGAAATAAGGTGCTATTGGGCTGTTAGGCACTATCAGGACAGGATTGTATTCCTATCATCTCCAGAGAAAGGGAAGTGCCTAGAAAATGTAAAAGGAAACTTAGTTTGATAGCATCCTGTCTGGCAAGAACTCACTTATCAATAGCTGGGATGTGAAATCCTCACTTCTGTATTGTTTTGTCATTATAGTTCCCACTTTGCTGTTGTTTGTCTGTATAATCTCTGTCTGGTTCTGTGATTGTTCCTGTCTGCTGTATAATTAATTTTGCTGGGTGTAAACTAATTGAGGTGGTGGGATATAATTGGTTACATAATCATGTTACAATATGTTAGGATTGGTTAGTTAAATTTCAGGAAAATGATTGGTTAAGGTATAGCTAAGCAGAACTCAAGTTTTACTATATAATCTGTAGTCAATGAGGAAGTGACTGGGTGTGGGTGGGCATGTGGGTATGTGAGATGGGAACAGGGAATGGGGGTAAGAAAATTGGAATCATGTTTTGCTAAAGGGGGAGATGGGAACAGGGACACAGGTGTAAGGCTCTGTGGTGTCAGAGCTGGGAAGGAGGATACTAAGGAAGGAAACTGGAATCATGCTTGCTGGAAGTTCACCCCAATAAACATTGAATTGTTTGCACCTTTGGACTTCCAGAGAGTATTGGACTTTGGAGAGTATTGTTGCTCTCTGTTCATGCGAGAAGGACCAGGGAAGTAAGTGGGTGAAGGAATAAGCCCCCTAACAGTGACTCCATTTTGGTTTGGGGCCCACCATTGTCTAAAAGCAAGCACATCATGCACCAGGAGGAGTGTTCCTTAGACACTGCATCCCTGTGAAAATCCTCCTCCTTGTCTCCAGCCTGCCTTGGCTCCCAGTATCTGTTTTTTGTCAGTCTCTAACTCCCTATCTCCTGGCCTTTGATGTGAGGCCTCCCATCCTGATAATAAAAGTTACTGATGCATGGCTTTAGGACCATGCTGTGTCATTAACATACTGGTTTAGCACGAGGAATGCACCAAGCAGGGATAGGTGGTAGATAAGAAAAGGGTTTGTTTATTGGCTAAGGTTTCTGATGCACGAGGGCAACATGCTTTGCTAAAAAGTATATAACCTTTGTATAATCTGTATTCGGGGTCCCCTTGTGTGCGTGTCCTATCAGGTATAATTCGTAACAGTGGCGCTTACCTCAGGTGGCTCCCAGAAGCAACCGGCATGTCTGGCTCCTAGACTCGGGTGGCCAGGCGGCTCTGCGGTGCAATCCATTGGCTGCAGTTCCCGCACACAGAGAGCCCCCTGGCCGCCCCAGTGCCTAGGAGCCAGAGGGACATGCCGGTAACTTCTGGGAGCAACGCGGAGCTAAGGCAGGTAGGGAGTCTGCCTTAGCCCTGCTGTGCCACCCGCTGGACTTTTGGCCTATTAAAATCTCCCAAATGGCTTTCAATAGCCACTAGGAGATCAAGGCCAATTCCGCGAGACTCCTGGCCAATCCAGGAGGGTTGGCAACCCTAATATTGGAGGGCCAGAAAGGAGTATTAGGATAAGCTAGTCTGATCTGGTGCATAACACAGGCTATAGAATATTGCCTATTATTAAGCACCAAACACATGTTTGAGCTAGAGTAATTGTTTAGAAAGTCTTCACTAGGGTTGCCAGGCATCCGGTTTTCAATCAGAACATCCAGTCGAAAAGGGACCCTGGGGGCTCCCGCCAGCACCACTGATTAGGCCATTAAAAGTCCTTTTGGCTACCCGCAGTGGGGCAGGAAGGCTGCCTGCCTGACTCTGCACGGCTCCTGGAAAGCAGCCGGCATCTCCCTCTGGCTCCTAGGTGCAGAGGTGGCCACAGGGGCTCCATGCGCTGCCCTGTCCAACGCTGCCCTTTTACCTTTCCTTTCCAAGCTGGGGAAGCCCATTTCCATTATCAGCCCTCTCCCACTTGGTTGCAAGGACCCCGCCCTCCATCATGTCCTGTCCTTCCGCCAGCAGGTCCAACCAACTGCCGCCAGCGGTGCGTGGCGGGGTGGCGCTCGAGGGATCCTTTCTGGTGCCCTATGAGGGGGCCCACTACCAGGTGCACTACTCCACAGGGGAGGCCAGGCTTTAGGAGGGACTGCCCCCTGGCCCAGGATGGAGGGGCTCCCGGATCCCCGAGATCCAGGAGGGCACCAGCCCTGCCATTGCCAGTGACCTTGGTGGCCCAGCTCCCATAGTCGCCCCTCCTCCTTCTTCCATCGCTCTGGCTCGGGCCCCAGGGGTAGCCCCTCCCAGTGTGCCCAGATGAGGGGGTGGGCCCCGCCTCCATCGTGTATGGTCCAGCGGGGCCCATGGAGGAGAGGGCAGCAGGGCTATTGCTGGGCACAGGAGAGGGCGCTCCCCAGGGGGAGGTTTCCCTTCCCCTCGTTGTCCCCTCCTTGCTTCCTGAACCCCCAAGTTTATCGCCCTTGCCCCCTGGCCCAACGCCTGCTGGCTGGCCCTCCACCTCGAAGGGCTGGGTATTCGTGCAGGGAAAGCGCAGCAAAAGGAAGTCTTGGGCTCAGAACCACCCCCTCAATGTGGAGGGGGGAGGCCCCCCACAAGACCATGAGGGGGGTTGCCGCTGCTGAGTCTTCCGCCGCACCCCCTGATAGAGTCCAGCAGGTGGAGTCAGTCGGGAATGCCATGGTAGCGGAGGGGGGGCGGAATTACCCCCCTCTCAGAATCTCTCCCCCAGGGAACCTCAGATGGAGCCCCCCAACCCTTTTGTCACCCGAGCCCCCCGTCTGCGATGAGGCAATTGCTGTCTTGGTTGATGGCAGGGAGGACTCTGGGGTGGTGTGGGGAGACTTCACCTCCATCTTTGAGGAGATCGCGGCCCTGGGTCTGATCCCAATCACTGAGGCGGTGGATGACCCTTTGCCAATGGGCCTCAATCCAGGTGGCGGCTTAGTCACGCCACCCCCTCCTCCTCTTTCCCCCTTGCCCCAGGCAGCTGCCCCTGCTCTCGACCTTGGGGCACCCCTGGGTTCGTCCATCTGTCTGGCCACAGACTGGACCTTGCTCTTGGCTGCTGAGACCCTGGTGGTGATGGCCGGTGCCAAGCAGCCAGGTCCCGAGCTCTTGGGTGTGCCCCTTTTTGAGGCGAGGCAGCTGCTTTCCCACCCGGTTGGGGGCCCTGTCGCTGATGCCACCATGCCCGACGCTGTGGTTGAGGGCACTGAGCTCATTGAAGCGCCCAGGCCCGGCGTTGGTGAGGGCCCCCTTCCCATCCCCGCCCCCTCGGCCCCTGAATCTGGTCAAGAGGTGCTGCACCCCAGTGACATAGCCGCCGGGGATTCCGCTCCCACCTTTTCCCCTACCCCTGCCTCTGTTCCTGGTCCTGACACCAGCCCCGCTCCTGCCCCTGGCGACGCATTGCCCGCCTCCTTCCCCTCCGTCCCCCATATCACTGCCACCCCCGAGGTTTTTTAGTTTCCCTAGTCCTTGAACAACCCTCAGGGGGTGGTTTTCATGTCTCCCATTCCTGACCCTCTAGGGCAGTGGTCTCCAAAGTGGGGTGCCCAAGACGATCCATTGGGGGGCACGGCAGGAGGAGCACCGCAGGAACAAAAGGGCGGCGTGGCAGGAGGAGCGCCACCGGATGAAAAAAAAAAGGGGGGGGCAGCCAGAGGAGCACTGCCCTAAGATTGGCCAGAATGCCACCCCTTACAGTGTGACGCCCCAGGCACATGCTTCCTACGCTGGTGCCTGGAGCCGGTCCTGCGAGGTATCCTGAAGGAAGAGTGGGAGTTCCACAACACGGAGGGGTTGACAATGGCATCCTCACTCATTCATTCACTTTCAGTGTATTGCGACGTATTGCAGTTTACGTGTGCCCGGTTAAGTGGATTTACAGATTATATTATCTAGTTTTAACTAAACTAACCCTCACAAAATGGACAAGTGGCTTAAAAAGATTCTTGCAAAGAAACCGCGGATTGAAGATAATACTAATGATGCAAGCACAAGCGAACAAGAAAATGTCAGAGCTGACAGTTCTCCTACTCCTAGTACGAGCTCTTCGTCAGCCATATTATCAGATCTGACAAGAAGTTGGCCAAAAAAATTCTGAATTATCAAGAAGAAGGCTATTTGAAATATGGATTTACATCCACTATCGTTAACAATGAACCTCGCCCTAAGTGTATATTGTGCCTTGAGATATTAGCTCAATTCATATGATATTCATATGATAGTATGAAGCCATCACGATTAGCAAGACATTTAAAAACTAAGCATCCAGAACATGAAGACAAACCTCTACTATTTTTTCAGCGATGTTTAAAGTCATGCAATACTCAATCCAGTGCTTTACAAAATTTCACTAAACTCAATGATAAATGTTTAGAAGCCTCTTTTGAGGTTTCTTACTTTATAGCGAAAGACAAAAAGCCACATACCATTGAGGAAACACTTGTTCTTCCTGCCGCAGTAAAAATGAATGAAATAATACACGGAAAACAGTATGGCGACAAACTAAAATGCATTCCTTTGTCAGCAAATACTGTTGGAAGACGCATAGAAAACATTGCTGAAGATTTAAAGAAACAAGTATTAGAACAAATTACGCAGTGTGGGAGGTTTGCTATACAGTTGGATGAAAATACAGATGTTTTTAACATGTCTCAGCTTATGGTGTTTGCTAGATTCTGTTTCAATAATGAAATACACGAAGAACTACGTTTTTTGTGAGCCACTAAAGGAAAGATGTACCAGAGAATATATATTCTCAACAGTAAATGACTTATTTAATAAAAACAATGTTTTATGGAAAAACTGTGTAAGTGTAACCACTGATGGAGTGGCTGCTTTGACTGGAATAAAGAAAGGATTCCAGGGTAAGGTTACAGAGGTAGCACCACATGTGAAATTCATTCACTGCATCGTTCATAGGCAAGCTATTGCAGCAAAGAAGTTGGAGCCACTAAAAAAAGCACTAAAAAATAATATTTTAATGAGAGCAAAAAGGTTTTTTGTACCGTTAATAAATAAATGAATAAATAAAAAATATTTTAAAAATATTGTTTGTTTCATCTTTATCTCATCCTTTAATGTCTATTTTTGTGTATGTTTTATAATTTACATAATATATTAGTACAGTAGTATATGTATGTAATTTATCATAAATAAATATACATATTGGGGGTGCGTGCTCAAAAATCTTTTACTGATAGGGGTGCGCGATTAAAAAAGGTTTGGAGACCACTGCTCTAGGGGCTGCTCTCTTCCCTCCACTGCCCCATCCCCCACCAGAGATGGAGATGGGTTGTGTGGCGCCACAGGGGTCCGCCTTCTGTTTGCCCATCTCCATGAGCTGCGGGACTGTTGCAGGGGCATGTGCATGGTAATCAAGGTGGGCCATGTCCAGCACAAATCCAGGCTTTCTCACCCCCCCCCTTTTTTTTCCCAGGGACACACACACACACACAAACTCACTCTCCAACAGTGGCACAGTTGGCAACGGGCTTTGTTGAACTACAATACCCACCTGCGGAAGTGAAGAAACAGATTGATAGAGCCAGAAGAGTTCCCAGAAGTCACCTACTACAGGACAGGCATAACAAAGAAAATAACAGAACGCCACAAGCCGTCACCTTCAGCCCCCAACTAAAACCCCTCCAACGCATTATTAAGGATCTACAACCTATCCTGAAGGATGACCCAACACTCTCACAAATCTTGGGAGACAGGCCAGTCCTTGCCTAAAGACAGCCCCTCAACCTGAAGCAAATATTCACCAGCAACCACATAGCACACAACAGAACCACTAACCCAGGAACCTATCCTTGCAACAAAGCCCGTTGCCAACTGTGCCCACATATCTATTCAGGGGACACCATCACAGGGCCTAATAACATCAGCCACACTATCAGAGGCTTGTTCACCTGCCCATCCACCAATGTGATATATGCCATCATGTGCCAGCAATGCCCCTCTGCCATGTACATTGGTCAAACTGGACAGTCTCTACGTAAAAGAATAAATGGACACAAATCAGATGTCAAGAATTATAAGATTCATAAACCAGTCGGAGAACACTTCAATCTCTCTGGTCACGCGATTACAGACATGAAAGTTGTGATATTACAACAAAAAAACTTCAAATCCAGACTCCAGCGAGAAACTGTTGAATTGGAATTCATTTGCAAATTGGATACAATTAACTTAGGTTACCTTGCATAATGACTTAGCCCCTCCCAGTCTCTATTCAAGCCTATTTCCCCTTGTTTTTTCCTACCCCCCCACCCCACCCCAAAACGTTCTTGTTAAACCCTGGATTTGTGCTGGAAATGGCCCAACTTGATTATCATACACATTGTAAGGAGAGCGGTCACTTTAGATAAGCTATTACCAGCAGGAGAGTGGGGTGGGGGGAGGTATTTTTTCATGCTTTGTGTGTATAAAAAGATCTTCTACACTTTCCACAGTATGCATCTGATGAAGTGAGCTGTAGCTCACGAAAGCTTATGCTCAAATAAATTGGTTAGTCTATAAGGTGCCACAAGTACTCCTTTTCTTTTTACAATCCCAACTATGTATACAAATTGATGGGATCTAAATTAGCTGCTACCACTCAAGAAAGAGCTGTTGGAGTCATTGTGGATAGTTTTCTGAAAGCATCCACTCAATGTACAGCAGCAGTCAAAAGAGTGAAAAGGAGACCAAAGCCCTGAGGTAAGTGGGAAAGCGGGATACCGGGAGGAAGCACAGGCAGGAATGTCTGTGAGGGGAGGGCTCCTGCCTCATACTGGCAATGAGGGGCGATCAACAGGTTATCTCAAGTGCTTATATACAAATGCACAAAGCCTTGGAAACAAGCAGGGAGAACTGGAGGTCCTGGTGATGTCAAGGAACTATGACGTGATCGGAATAACAGAGACTTGGTGGGATAACTCATATGACTGGAGTACTGTCATGGATGGTTATAAACTGTTCAGGAAGGACAGGCAGGGCAGAAAAGGTGGGGGAGTAGCACTATATGTAAGGGAGCAGTATGACTGCTCAGAGCTCCGGTACGAAACTGCAGAAAAACCTGAGTGTCTCTGGATTAAGTTTAGAAGTGTGTGCAACAAGAGTGATGTAGTGGTGGGAGTCTGCTATAGACCACCGGACCAGGGGGATGAGGTGGATGAGGCTTTCTTCCGGCAGCTCACGGAAGCTACTAGATCGCATGCCCTGATTCTCATGGGTGACTTTAATTTTCCTGATATCTGCTGGGAGAGCAATACAGCGGTGCATAGACAATCCAGGAAGTTTTTGGAAAGCGTAGGGGACAATTTCCTGGCGCAAGTGCTAGAGGAGCCAACTAGGGGGGGTGCTTTTCTTGACCTGCTGCTCACAAACCGGGTAGAATTAGTGGGGGAAGCAAAAGTGGATGGGAATCTGGGAGGCAGTGACCATGAGTTGGTTGAGTTCAGGATCCTGACGCAGGGAACAAAGGTAAGCAGCAGGATACGGACCCTGGACTTCAGGAAAGCAGACTTCGACTCCCTCAGGGAACGGATGGCCAGGATCCCCTGGGGGACTAACTTGAAGGGGAAAGGAGTCCAGGAGAGCTGGCTGTATTTCAAGGAATCCCTGTTGAGGTTACAGGGACAAACCATCCCGATGAGTCGAAAGAATAGTAAATATGGCAGGCGACCAACTTGGCTTAATGGTGAAATCCTAGCGGATCTTAAACATAAAAAAGAAGCTTACAAGAAGTGGAAGGTTGGACATATGACCAGGGAAGAGTATAAAAATATTGCTCGGGCATGTAGGAATGTTATCAGGAGGGCCAAATCGCACCTGGAGCTGCAGCTAGCCAGAGATGTCAAGAGTAACAAGAAGGGTTTCTTCAGGTATGTTGGCAACAAGAAGAAAGCCAAGGAATGTGTGGGCCCCTTACTGAATGAGGGAGGCAACCTAGTGACAGAGGATGTGGAAAAAGCTAATGTACTCAATGCTTTTTTTGCCTCTGTTTTCACTAACAAGGTCAGCTCCCAGACTGCTGCGCTGGGCATCACAAAATGCGGAAGAGATGGCCAGCCCTCTGTGGAGATAGAGGCGGTTAGGGACT
This sequence comes from Lepidochelys kempii, assembly GCF_965140285.1. NCBI lineage: Eukaryota > Metazoa > Chordata > Testudines > Cheloniidae > Lepidochelys > Lepidochelys kempii. The sequence goes on along the minus strand of NC_136381.1, from coordinate 95,504 downwards.
ATTTAGAAAAGCTGGACGTGCACAAGTCCATGGGGCCGGACGAGTTGCATCCGAGAGTGGTGAAGGAATTGGCGGCTGTGATTGCAGAGCCACTGGCCATTATCTTTGAAAACTCGTGGCGAACCGGGGAAGTCCCGGATGACTGGAAAAAGGCTAATGTAGTGCCAATCTTTAAAAAAGGGAAGAAGGAAGATCCTGGGAACTACAGGCCAGTCAGCCTCACCTCAGTCCCTGGAAAAATCATGGAGCAGGTCCTCAAAGAATCAATCCTGAAGCACTTGCATGAGAGGAAAGTGATCAGGAACAGCCAGCATGGATTCACCAAGGGAAGGTCATGCCTGACTAATCTAATCGCCTTTTATGATGAGATTACTGGTTCTGTGGATGAAGGGAAAGCAGTGGATGTATTGTTTCTTGACTTTAGCAAAGCTTTTGACACGGTCTCCCATAGTATTCTTGTCAGCAAGTTAAGGAAGTATGGGCTGGATGAATGCACCATAAGGTGGGTAGAAAGCTGGCTAAATTGTCGGGCTCAACGGGTAGTGATCAATGGCTCCATATCTAGTTGGCAGCCGGTATCAAGTGGAGTGCCCCAGGGGTCGGTCCTGGGGCCGGTTTTATTCAATATCTTCATAAATGATCTGGAGGATGGTGTGGATTGCACTCTCAGCAAATTTGCGGATGATACTAAACTGGGAGGAGTGGTAGATACGCTGGAGGGGAGGGATAGGATACAGAAGGACCTAGACCAATTGGAAGATTGGGCCAAAAGGAATCTGATGAGGTTCAATAAGGATAAGTGCAGGGTCCTGCACTTAGGACGGAAGAACCCAATGCACAGCTACAGACTAGGGACCGAATGGCTAGGCAGCAGTTCTGCAGAAAAGGACCTAGGGGTGACAGTGGACGAGAAGCTGGATATGAGTCAGCAGTGTGCCCTTGTTGCCAAGAAGGCCAATGGCATTTTGGGATGTATAAGTAGGGGCATAGCGAGCAGATCGAGGGACGTGATCGTTCCCCTCTATTCGACATTGGTGAGGCCTCATCTGGAGTACTGTGTCCAGTTTTGGGCCCCACACTTCAAGAAGGATGTGGATAAATTGGAGAGAGTCCAGCGAAGGGCAACAAAAATGATTAGGGGACTGGAACACATGAGTTATGAGGAGAGGCTGAGGGAGCTGGGATTGTTTAGCCTGCAGAAGAGAAGAATGAGGGGGGATTTGATAGCTGCTTTCAACTACCTGAAAGGGGGTTCCAAAGAGGATGGCTCTAGACTGTTCTCAATGGTAGCAGATGACAGAACGAGGAGTAATGGTCTCAAGTTGCAGTGGGGGAGGTTTAGATTGGATATTAGGAAAAACTTTTTCACTAAGAGGGTGGTGAAACACTGGAATGCGTTACCTAGGGAGGTGGTAGAATCTCCTTCCTTAGAGGTTTTTAAGGTCAGGCTTGACAAAGCCCTGGCTGGGATGATTTAACTGGGAATTGGTCCTGCTTTGAGCAGGGGGTTGGACTAGATGACCTTCTGGGGTCCCTTCCAACCCTGATATTCTATGATTCTATGAATGTTAGGAACCATTAGGAAAGGAATAGATAATAAGACAGATTTATATAGTGGCATTATGATATTTTCTATGTTATGCCCACACTTTGAATGTTGCATGCGGTTTTGGTCACACTATCTGAAAGAAGATATATTAGAATTGGAAAAGGTACAGAGAAGGGCAACAAAAATGATTAAGGGTGTGGAACAGTTTCCATATTAGGAAAGATGAAAAAGACTGAGGCTTTTCAGCTTGGAAAAGAGACAACTAAGAGGGGACATGGTAGAGGTCTATAAAATCGTGAATGATTTGGAGAAAGTGAATAATGAAGTGTTATTTGCTCCTTCCCATAACACAAGAACCCAGGTTTCAGAGTAGCAACTGTGTTAGTCTGTATTCGCAAAAAGAAAAGGAGTACTTGTGGCACAAGTACAAGAACCCAGGGGTCACCAAATGAAATTAATAGGCAGCAGGTTTAAAACACACAAAAAGAAGTACTTCACACAATCCACAGTCAACCTGTAGAACTCATTGACAGGAGATGCTGTGAAGGCCAAAAGTATAACTGGGTTCAAAAAAGAATTAGATAAGTTCATGGAAGAGAGGTCCATCAATGGCTATTAGCCAAGATAGCAGGACTGAAGTTGTCCTCTTTCTTCCTTGTGGAATTTTTGTCTTTTGGCCATCTAGTAAATAATTCATAGAATCATAGAATATCAGGGTTGGAAGGGACCCCAGAAGGTCATCTAGTCCAACCCCCTGCTCGAAGCAGGACCAATTCCCAGTTAAATCATCCCAGCCAGGGCTTTGTCAAGCCTGACCTTAAAAACCTCTAAGGAAGGAGATTCTACCACCTCCCTAGGTAACGCATTCCAGTGTTTCACCACCCTCTTAGTGAAAAAGTTTTTCCTAATATCCAATTTAAACCTCCCCCACTGCAACTTGAGACCATTACTCCTCGTTCTGTCATCTGCTACCATTGAGAACAGTCTAGAGCCATCCTCTTTGGAACCCCCTTTCAGGTAGTTGAAAGCAGCTATCAAATCCCCCCTCATTCTTCTCTTCTGCAGACTAAACAATCCCAGCTCCCTCAGCCTCTCCTCATAACTCATGTGTTCCAGACCCCTAATCATTTTTGTTGCCCTTCGCTGGACTCTCTCCAATTTATCCACATCCTTCTTGAAGTGTGGGGCCCAAAACTGGACACAGTACTCCAGATGAGGCCTCACCAATGTCGAATAGAGGGGAACGATCACGTCCCTCGATCTGCTCGCTATGTCCCTACTTATACATCCCAAAATGCCATTGGCTTTCTTGGCAACAAGGGCACATTGCTGACTCATATCCAGCTTCTCGTCCACTGTCACCCCCAGGTCCCTTTCCGCAGAACTGCTGCCTAGCCATTCGGTCCCTAGTCTGTAGCTGTGCATTGGGTTCTTCCGTCCTAAGTGCAGGACCCTGCACTTATCCTTATTGAACCTCATCAGATTTCTTTTGGCCCAATCCTCCAATTTGTCTAGGTCCTTCTGTATCCTATCCCTCCCCTCCAGCGTATCTACCACTCCTCCCAGTTTAGTATCATCCACAAATTTGCTGAGAGTGCAATCCACACCATCCTCCAGATCATTTATGAAGATATTGAACAAAACCGGCCCCAGGACCGACCCCTGGGGCACTCCACTTGATACCGGCTGCCAACTAGATATGGAGCCATTGATCACTACCCGTTGAGCCCGACAATCTAGCCAGCTTTCTACCCACCTTATAGTGCATTCATCCAGCCCATACTTCCTTAACTTGCTGACAAGAATACTGTGGGAGACCGTGTCAAAAGCTTTGCTAAAGTCAAGAAACAATACATCCACTGCTTTCCCTTCATCCACAGAACCAGTAATCTCATCATAAAAGGCGATTAGATTAGTCAGGCATGAACTTCCCTTGGTGAATCCATGCTGGCTGTTCCTGATCACTTTCCTCTCATGCAAGTGCTTCAGGATGGATTCTTTGAGGACCAGCTCCATGATTTTTCCAGGGACTGAGGTGAGGCTGACTGGCCTGTAGTTCCCAGGATCCTCCTTTTTCCCTTTTTTAAAGATTGGCACTACATTAGCCTTTTTCCAGTCATCCGGGACTTCCCCGGTTCGCCACGAGTTTTCAAAGATAATGGCCAATGGCTCTGCAATCACAGCCGCCAATTCCTTCAGCACTCTTGGATGCAACTCGTCCGGCCCCATAGACCTGTGCACGTCCAGCTTTTCTAAATAGTCCCTAACCACCTCTATCTCCACAGAGGGCTGGCCATCTCTTCCCCATTTTGTGATGCCCAGCGCAGCAGTCTGGGAGCTGACCTTGTTAGTGAAAACAGAGGCAAAAAAAGCATTGAGTACATTAGCTTTTTCCACATCCTCTGTCACTAGGTTGCCTCCCTCATTCAGTAAGGGGCCCACACATTCCTTGGCTTTCTTCTTGTTGCCAACATACCTGAAGAAACCCTTCTTGTTACTCTTGACATCTCTGGCTAGCTGCAGCTCCAGGTGCGATTTGGCCCTCCTGATAGCATTCCTACATGCCCGAGCAATATTTTTATACTCTTCCCTGGTCATATGTCCAACCTTCCACTTCTTGTAAGCTTCTTGTAAGCTATGTTTAAGATCCGCTAGGATTTCACCATTAAGCCAAGCTGGTCGCCTGCCATATTTACTATTCTTTCGACTCATTGGGATGGTTTGTCCCTGTAACCTCAACAGGGATTCCTTGAAATACAGCCAGCTCTCCTGGACTCCTTTCCCCTTCAAGTTAGTCCCCCAGGGGATCCTGGCCATCCGTTCCCTGAGGGAGTCGAAGTCTGCTTTCCTGAAGTCCAGGGTCCGTATCCTGCTGCTTACCTTTCTTCCCTGCGTCAGGATCCTGAACTCAACCAACTCATGGTCACTGCCTCCCAGATTCCCATCCACTTTTGCTTCTCCCACTAATTCTACCCGGTTTGTGAGCAGCAGGTCAAGAAAAGCACCCCCCCTAGTTGGCTCCTCTAGCACTTGCACCAGGAAATTGTCCCCTACGCTTTCCAAAAACTTCCTGGATTGTCTATGCACCGCTGTATTGCTCTCCCAGCAGATATCAGGAAAATTAAAGTCACCCATGAGAATCAGGGCATGCGATCTAGTAGCTTCCGTGAACTGCCGGAAGAAAGCCTCATCTACCTCATCCCCCTGGTCCGATGGTCTATAGCAGACTGCTACCACTACATCACTCTTGTTGCACACACTTCTAAACTTAATCCAGAGACACTCAGGTTTTTCTGCAGTTTCGTACAATTCTTAAACAACTCCTAATTTTCACTCACATTTGTCTGTCCAAGTTTTGCCTCCCAGTCAATTTTGTTCATAACTTTCCTCGACTTTGGAAAATTAGTTCTTTCTTACAGACCCCTTTTCCATTGGTATATGGCCTAATGTTCCACAAAACCAAAGCCTTCAGCTTCACACCAGCTGCATTAGCTATCGTTCACCTCCATTATTTTCTGCCTTACCTTGTGTGCGTGACTGGAAGAATTTCTGGGAAGAAAACTGTCTGGACTATGCATCCCAAGCAAGGAGAAAAAACTTTAGGGAAGGACTCCAGATCTATTCGGCTGAATAATCACCCCAAAAAGGATATTAGGAGTAAACAAGGAGTCTACAATGAATGGAAAAAACGTTTGATGGCAAAAAAACCCTACATCTTGGAGGTTAAAAAGTGCAGAGATAAAGTGAGAACTGCCAAAAATAAGAGGGATTAGACCATGCAAATCTAATTAAAACAAATAATAAAGGGTTCTTTAGCCATATAAATAAAAAGAGAATAAGAAAAGAAGTGGGAACGCTCTGCAGTGATGGTAGGGTAGAGATTGAGTATAATCTAGATATGGCCCAAAAACTAAATGCATACTTGCCTCAGTTTTCAATAAGGATGATAAATTTAGGGTAGAACCTGAGGACAAAGGCAGGATGACTAACGAGGATGTGTGTGTAGAAATGGAAATTACACAAGACACTGGTAAGACCTCATCTGGCATACTGTGTACAGATCTCTTCACCCATGTTCAAGAAAGATTAATTCAAATGGGAACAGGTGTAGAGAAGGGCTATTAGGATCATTGGTGCCAATTTTACAATGTGCCAGGGGGTGCTCGGCCCCCAGCTCTGCCCCATGCCCTCCCCCCAACTCCACCCATCCCCCTCCACCTCTTCTTACCCCCACCCCATCTCTTCCCACCCCATTCCACCTCCTCCCTGAGCCTCCTGCGCCCTGAAACCGCTGATTGCAGCAGGCAGGAGGGGGGAGGGGGAGGTTCTGATGGGGGGGGCTTCTGGTGGGTGCTCAGCACCCACCATTTTTTCCCCGTGGGGGCTTCAGCCCCAGAGCACCGATGGAGTCGGCGCCTATGACTAGGATGATTGGAGGAAGGTTATTTTATGGGAGGGGACTGTAACTGGGTTCAATCCCCTATCTAGAGAAGAGTTAAATCCTTAGATACAAGAGTAAACCCTCCTCTGCTACCAAATGTTGACACCAGGGGGTGCTACTACCCCTGAAATGGATCTTTACTGGCTCCTGGTGGAGCACTTACTGTCATACTAGTGAAAAAGGTCCACAGTAATTAATTTCAATACACAGCAGTTTATTGAGAAGGAATTACACAAGTGGTAAGGGGTTATATCAAGCACATAACTCCTATGTTAGACATTAAGAGCTATACATTCCCCTTAATGAGTCTCTTTTTTACTAACATACACAAACAGGCCCTGCGGTGGCCTCACACAGTTCCTGCTTGGCAAACAGAGAAAGTGGTTACCAATTTTATAGACGGCTTCTTCTTTCCTTGTCTGTTCTTCTCAGCCTTCTGGTCTGCTTTGGATTCTGCGAAGCAAGACCTCGGTTGCCTTGAGACCCCTCTGGTTCACAGTCCCACATAGCAGAGTGATTGGTTACTCTGTCGAGGCAGCGTTGCAAGCTTCTTTAAGTGTCAATTAAGTAAGCCCAACAGTAATTTAATTTGCTTGATTTTTATACTCTTTTTCCTCAAAGAAGTCACATGTCTTAAAAGCATGCCCAGTGGGCATGTGGTTACTAATTTTTACCTAATTGGTATTTTTAGAAGGGGCTGGAGGGGTGGTACTGAATGAAGATCACCCTATGTTTACATACTTATCAATCATTCACTCTGGCTCTCCGCATGATGTTCCTGCTGTAAGGTCACTATAACCAGGTCGACCTGTGTTCCATACTGGAACTTTATACGTGGATATTTACTTTTGCATGGGCCCATATTTGCCAACAAATAGGTTCAATATCAATCGTACACACAGACTTTTCCAGTTCTTTATCAGATTTGCTTCTGCTTAAAGATTCTCCCAGGATCCTCTGCAGCCATTCAGCCATATTTAAGCTCTGGTCTACACTAGGACTTTAGGTCGAATTTAGCAGCATTAAATCAATGTAAACCTGCACCCGTCCACACGATGAAGCCCTTTTTTCGACTTAAAGGGCTCTTAAAATCGATTTCCTTACTCCACCCCTGACAAGTGGATTAGTGCTTAAATCAGCCTTGCTGGGTCGAATTTGGGGTACTGTGGACACAATTCGATGGTATTGGCCTCCGGGAGCTATCCCAGAGTGCTCCATTGTGACCGCTCTGGACAGCACTCTCAACTCAGATGCACTGGCCAGGTAGACAGGAAAAGAATCGCGAACTTTTGAATCTCATTTCCTGTTTGGCCAGCGTGGCAAGCTGCAGGTGACCATGCAGAGCTCATCAGCAGAGGTGACCATGATGGAGTCCCAGAATCGCAAAAGAGCTCCAGCATGGACTGAACGGGAGGTGCGGGATCTGATGGGGAGAGGAATCCGTGCTATCAGAACTCCGTTCTAGTTTTCAAAATGCCAAAACCTTTGTCAAAATCTCCCAGGGCATGAAGGACAGAGGCCATAACAGGGACCTGAAGCAGTGCCGCGTGAAACTGAAGGAGCTGAGGCAAGCCTACCAGAAAACCAGAGAGGCGAATGGCCGCTCCGGGTCAGAGCCCCAAACATGCCGCTTCTATGATGAGCTGCATGCCATTTTAGGGGGTTCAGCCACCACTACCCCAGCCGTGTTGTTTGACTCCTTCAATGGAGATGGAGGCAACACGGAAGCAGGTTTTGGGGAGGAGGAGGAGAAGGAGGAGAAGAAGAAGTTGTAGATAGCTCACAGCAAGCAAGCAGAGAAACCGGTTTTCCCGACAGCCAGGAACTGTTTCTCACCCTGGACCTGGAGCCAGTACCCCCCGAATCCACCCAAGGCTGCCTCCTGGACCCAGCAGGCGGAGAAGGGACCTCCAGTGAGTGTACCTTTTAAAATACTATACATGGTTTAAAAGCAAGCATGTGACAGGATTAATTTGCCCTGGCATTCGCGGCTCTCCTGGATGTACTTCCAAAGCCTTTGCAAAAGGTTTCTGGGGAGGGCAGCCTTATTGTGTCCTCCATGGTAGGACACTTTACCTCTCCAAGCCAGTAACATGGACTCGGGAATCATTGTACAACAAAGCATTGCAGTGTATGTTTGCTGGCGTTCAAACAACATCCGTTCTTTATCTCTCTGTGTTATCCTCAGGAGAGTGAGATATCGTTCATGGTCACCTGGTTGAAATAGGGTCCTTTTCTTCAGGGGACACTCAGAGGTGCCCATTCCTGCTGGGCTGTTTGCCTGTGGCTGAACAGAAATGTTCCCCGCTGTTAGCCACGGGGAGGGTTGAGGGGGTAGCCACACGGTGGGGGGAGGCAAAATGTGACCTTGTAACGAAAGCACATGTGCTATGTATGTAATGTTAACAGCAAGGTTTACCCTGCTTACCAACAGGAGAGTGGGTTTTTTTGGGGAGGAGGGTGAGAAAATCTGGATTTGTGCTGGAAATGGCCCACCTTGATTATCATACACATTGTAAGGAGAGTGATCACTTTACATAAGCTATTACCAGCAGGAGAGTGGGGTGGGTGGAGAGAAAACCTTTTGTAGTGATAATCACTCATTTTTTCATGGTTTGTGTGTATAAAAACGTCTTCTGTATTTTCCACAGTATGCATCCGATGAAGTGAGCTGTAGCTGATGAAAGCTTATGCTCAAATAAATTGGTTAGTCTCTAAGGTGCCACAAGTACTCCTTTTCTTTTTGCAAATACAGACTAACATGGCTGTTAGTCTGAAACCTGAAAGAGTGTAGCCACGGTTTATAAAATGTGTCTTTTTAAATACCGCTGTCCCTTTTTTTTTCTCTCTCCACCAGCTGCATGTGTTTCAATGATCACAGGATCTTCTCCTTCCCAGAGGCTACTGAAGATTAGAAAGAAAAAAAAAAACGCACTTGTGATGAAATGTTCCCTGAGCTCATGCTGTCCTCCCACACTGACAGAGCAAAGATGAATGCGTGGAGGCAAATAATGTCAGAGTGCAGGAAAGCACAAAATGACCGGGAGGAGAGGTGGCGGGCTGAAGAGAGTAGGTGGCAGGCTGAAGACAGGGCTGAAGCTCAAATGTGGCGGCAGCGTGATGAGAGGAAGCAGGATTCAATGCTGAGGCTGCTGGAGGATCAAACCAGTATGCTCCAGTGTATGGTTGAGCTGCAGCAAAGGCAGCTGGAGCACAGACTGCCACTACAGCCCCTGTGTAACCAACCGCCCTCCTCCCCAAGTTCCATAGCCTCCACACCCAGACGCCCAAGAATGCGGTGTGGGGGCCTCCGGCCAACCAGCCACTCCACCACAGAGGATTGCCCAAAAAAACAGAAGGCTCGCATTCAATAAATTTTAAAGTTGTAAACTTTTAAAGTGCTGTGTGGCATTTTCCTTCCCTCCTCCACCACCCATCCTGGGCTACCTTGGTAGTCATCCCCCTATTTGTGTGATGAATGAATAAAGAATGCATGAATGTGAAGCAACAATGACTTTATTGCCTCTGCAAGCAGTGATCGAAGGGAGGAGGAGAGGGTGGTTAGCTTACAGGGAAGTAGAGTGAACCAAGGGGCGGGGGGGTTTCATCAAGGAGAAACAAACAGAACTTTCACACCGTAGCCTGTCCAGTCATGAAACTGGTTTTCAAAGCTTCTCTGATGCGTACCGCGCCCTCCTGTGCTCTTCTAACTGCCCTGGTGTCGGGCTGCGTGTAACCAGCGGCCAGGCGATTTGCCTCAACCTCCAACCCCACCATAAACGTCTCCCCCTTACTCTCACAGATATTGTGGAGAGCACAGCAAGCAGTAATAACAGTGGGAATATTGGTTTTGCTGAGGTCTAAGCGAGTCAGTCAACTGCGCCAGCGCGCCTTTAAACATCCGAATGCACATTCTACCACCATTCTGCACTTGCTCAGCCTGTAGTTGAACAGCTCCTGACTACTGTCCAAGCTGCCTGTGTACGGCTTCATGAGCCATGGCATTAAGGGGTAGGCTGGGTCCCCAAGGATAACTATAGGCATTTCAACATCCCCAACAGTTATTTTCTGGTCTGGGAATAAAGTCCCTTCCTGCAGCTTTTGAAACAGACCAGAGTTCCTGAAGATGCGAGCGTCATGGACCTTTCCCAGCCATCCTACGTTGATGTTGTGATCCACCTTGTGATCCACCAGGGCTTGCAGCACTATTGAAAAGTACCCCTTGCGGTTTATGTACTCGCCGGCTTGGTGCTCCGGTGCCAAGATAGGGATATGGGTTCCATCTATGGCCCCACCACAGTTAGGGAATCCCATTGCAGCAAAGCCGTCCACTATGACTTGCACATTTCCCAGGGTCACTACCCTTGATATCAGCAGATCTTTGATTGCGTGGGCTACTTGCATCACAGCAGCCCCCACAGTAGATTTGCCCACTCCAAATTGATTCCCAACTGACTGGTAGCTGTCTGGTGTTGCAAGCTTCCACAAGGCTATCGCCACTCGCTTCTCAGCTGTGAGGGCTACTCTCATCTTGGTATTCATGCACTTCAGGGCAGGGGAAAGCAAGTCACAAAGTTCCACGAAAGTGCCCTTACGCATGTGAAAATTTTGCAGCCACTGGGAATCGTCCCAGACCTGCAACACTATGCGGTCCCACCAGTCTGTGCTTGTTTTCCGAGCCCAGAATCGGCATTCCACAGCATGAACCTGCCCCATTAGCACCATGATGCATGCATTGGCAGGGCCCATGCTTTGAGAGAAATCTGTGTCCGTGTCCTGATCACTCACATGACCGTGCTGACGTCGCCTCCTCGCCCGGTATCGCTCTGCCAGGTTCTGGTGTTGCATATACTACTGGATAATGCGTGTGGTGTTTAATGTGCTCCTAATTGCCAAAGTGAACTGAGCGGCCTCCATGCTTGCCTTGGTATGGCATCTGCACAGAAAAAAGGCGCGGAACAATTGTCTGCCATTGCTCTGACGGAGGGAGGGGCGACTGACGACATGGCTTACAGGGAATTAAAATCAACAAAGGGGGTGGCTTTACATCAATAAGTATTTCAGGCAGGACTTCACAGAGGGTTCTAATAAGAAATGGTGCACCTAAGTAATTGTTCTTATTGGAACAAGCAGGTTGGTCTGGCCTCTGATTGATACATGGCTAGATTTACCTCGCTGCACCTTCTCTGTGAGTGACTGCAGTGTGACCTAGAGGAATGAGTCCCCTAGGTGGGGGAGGGGAGGAAGCAAATGAGTACAAAACAAATCTGGTCTATTTCTTGTTTTGATCCACTCCATCTATCTTTGACATCTTTGGCTGGCAGCAGACGGTGCAGAAGGACTGCAAGCCACCCACATCTCATGGCTGCTCGGCAGAAGATGGTGCTAGCCATTCTCATCTCTTGCCTGCCTGACAGAAGATGGTACAGTAGGACTGCTAGCAATCTGTATCGCCTGCCTGCTCACCATAAGATGGTTCAATAGGACTGACTGCAGGACTAAAGAGAATGACCTGGTCAAGTCACTTCTAATGTAGTCCCTGCACCCATGTCTGCCCAGGTGCTCCTGGTCAACATGGCCAGGAGCACCTTGGACATGATGATGACGGCTACCAGTCCTATTACACCGTCTGCTGCCACAAGGCAATGGGTTGCTGCTGCTGTGTAGCAATGCAGTACCACGTCTGCCAGCACCCAGGAGACATACGGTGACGGTTACCTGAGTGGGCTCCGTGCTTGCTGTGGTATGGTGTCTGCACAGGTAACTCAAGAAAAAAGGCGCGAAACAATTGTCTGCTGCTGCTTTCACGGAGGGAGGGAGGGAACGGGGGCCTGACGATATGTACCCAGAACCACCCGCGACAATGTTTTAGCCCCATCAGGCATTGGGATTTCAACCCAGAATTCCAATGGGCAGTGGAGACTGCGGGAACTGTGGGATAGCTACCCACAGTGCAACACTCCGGAAGTCGATGCTTGCCTCGGTACTGTGGAAGCGCTCCACCGAGTTAATGCACTTAATGCACTTAGAGCATTTTCTGTGGGGACACACACACTCGAATATATAAAACCGATTTCTAAAAAACTGACCTCTACAAATTCGACCTAATTTCGTAGTGTACACATACCCTACATCATGTCAAGTTATGCTTTCACCATTAATTCAGTATGGCCACACCAATTTGGCACCATCCCAACAACAAGGAGCTGCATGTGATTCTCAGCGACGACCCCATCTCAACCCCCAAGAGCAGCGTGGATACCTCCGAGGAGTCAGGTCCTGGGCCACTGCAGGCAATCCTGAGCAGGAGGTCTGGGATGAGGCAGAGGCGAAGGAGAATGGGAGACAGGCGAGTGAGAGATCCATTGTGCTGGAGAGCCAGGAGCTGTTTGTAACCCCAAAGCTGGGAATGGGTGACAGGGAATGAATCACCTGATGATTACCTGTTCTGTTCATTCCCTCTGAGGCACATGGCATTGGCCACTGTTGGAAGACAGGATACTGGGCTAGATGGACCTTTGGTCTGACCCTCTATGGCCATTTTTATGTTCTTATGAGGAGTCCAGCCAATGACAGTACAGCAGCATGGCCAAGCATGACGTTGGAGAAGGAACCTCTGGTGAGTATGCAACTCCAATTAACATTTTGGGGTCATATGTTCTTATATGCTATTTTTTATTTAAAAAAAACAGTTGAGATAGAGTGGCTATCTGCTTCCCAGTGGCTGCACCAGCTAGGCAGAGGGTGCCCTATGAAAAAGATTGTGTATATACACAGGGATGTCCCAGGAATCTTCCATAGCTTTCCTGGAGGTAGTCTGCAATCTATTGTAGAAGGTTTCTGGGAAGGATTGCCTTATTTCTTCCACCATGGTAGGACACTTTGCCATGCCACTCCAGTATTAATTCAGCTAGTATCATCACAGTACACAGCATAGCAGCATAAGGACCTGGTCTGAACCAGACTCTTACAGCAGCTGTTCTCTTGCCGCCTCTGTTACTCTCAGGAGCATGATATCAACTAGAGTCACTTATGGGAGACGGAGGTAGTTTCCATTTAAATTGCTCAAACCACAAACAATAGTGTCTGTGCCCCCCACTTGTGATTTTCCGCTCCTTTCTCCATGCTTTACAATACATGGCCATAGTTTGGGTGGCAGGTGTCAGTGCTGACCACAGAAAGTGCAAGCCTTGGGCAGGTGGGATGTGGGGACATGGGCCCGGGGCCGCTCTCTAGCACCCCATCCCCTGCCCCCACCTAGGGCAGGTGGAGCGTCTGGGCCTCTGCACACTATCCAGGTCTCTCTCGGAGGCTCTTAACACTGCCTGGGCCCGGCTTCTGAACTGGGCTGGGGGCAGTGGGGGAGGGAGGGGCGTGCCTTGGATGCTGGAGAGCAGCAGTGGCAACAGGACAGGAGGGTAAGGAAAATGTTGTGGTAGCCATAAGCCACCGCAAGCACCCCCCCCCCCTCCCCCCAGTGTTGCCTCTGCCAAGGCTTGCAGTTTGGGAAGGAGAACACTGGTCCCCAACCTCCAGACAATATCCATGTTACAAAAGGGAGGTGGCATTGCCCCCTGGCCACCTCCAGTTTGGCCATGGGTTGCTCCCCGCCACTGCAGATGGTCCGGCGCCCCTGTTCCCAAGCTATACTCACCAGAGCTGGGACATCAAATTGGTTTAATGAATACCTTGTAGAAATGAAAATGTTCTGTTTTACACTTGTGGGGATTCAGGGGGGTGATTTTTATATAGCAATTCTGCACTAGACCTTGGGTCTGCACTGACAATGGTTCCTTTGCGTTTTGCAGGTTTTACACATGAAAGTGTGTCCTTCAGCTCTTCCTCCACACCAGCGGAGACGCTCTCCCAGGTAAGACAAAGGCTAAAGAGAACATGTGAAGACCTGTTTAATGAGATAATGAACACCTCTGGGACAGTGGACACTGAGCAGAGGGTGTGCAGGATTGCTCTCTCTGAAAAACTGGACATGGACATTATGAGCAGGAAAGCAGCCCAGTAGAATGAGCGTGGCATGCAGCAGGTCATGTGTGGGATTCAGAAGGGACAAACAGACACGTTGAGACATTTTGTTGACCTTCAGGAGAAACACCTTGAGGCTTGACTCCCTCTGCAGCCCCCACAGAATGGCATTCTACATCACCGTATTCTCCCTGCCCCCCTCGTACACATTCCACTAGTCGATGGGGGCCAAAGCAATGTCCCTTCCACTCAACCCCAAGGTAAGGTGCCAAGAGTAACAGCCGCACGTACACTGATGTATGACAGGCGAGATCGCTTTGTTTTTAAAGAGATGTTTCCCCCCTCCCAGTTTTATTCCCCTGTATTTCCATGGTTTAATTCTTTGTCAAATCTTTCAGTGTCTATTTCTGTGTGTAATAAAAGTCCATGTCTTGAAAATGAAATTGTCTTTATTAATTCATAGCATGGGTGGGAGGGGTGGGACCGGGAAACTGAGGCTCTGGGGTTGAGGGATGTGCACAACTTCACACAGAGCCGGGGCTGTGGATAGACCTCAGAAGTCCTGGTTCCCATCCCCTCCATACTCTAACCCAGTGGCTCTCAACCTTTCCAGACTACTGTACCCCTTTCAATAGTCTCATTTGTCTTGTGTACCCGCAAGTTTCACCTCACTTAAAAACTAACAAAATCGGACATAAAAATACAAAAGTGTCACAGCACACTATTACTGAAAAATTGCTTACTTTCTCATTTTTATAATTATAAAATAAATCATTTGGAATATAAATCTTGTCCTTAAATTTCAGTATATAGTATACAGAGCAGTATAAACAAATCATTGTCTGTGAAATTTTAGTTTGTATTGACTTCGCTAGTGCTTTTTATTTGCCTAGTTTTACAACAGGCTAGATATCTAGCTGAGTTGATGTATCCCTGGAAGACCTCCTGGGGTACACAAAGCTCTGGTTGGGAACCACTGCTCTAACCAGTAGCCCACGCGCCCTTCACTCATGGCAGCCACTGTTTTGGCCCCCAAGAGGGATGAGTTGCTGGGTTGCTGCCCATTCCCCAGGCACCAAATACACGTCCCCTCAATGGCTGTGCCTTAGGAGAGGCAAAGGGTTGAATGGCATATTGGGTCGTCTCTCCGGCACTAGGCTGGGAGGCGGCTCTAGTGGAGGTCGATGGTGGGGGCTGAGAGTTATATTCAGAGCAAAGCAAGAGGTGTGTTTCCAAAATAACATTACTACACAGACAGCAAGCGCAGCAAGGTTCAGACTACGTGTAGGCACAATGCAGAAAAGCAGCACGCTTTACTGTGTGTCATTAATAAAATGGATTTTCAAAGCTTCCCTGTGACACGCTGCTCCACATTGAGCTCTTCTTATAGCCCTGGTATCAGGCTGCTCAAAATTAGCAGAAAGCATATCCACCTTCATGCCCCACCCCTGTGGAAACTTCTTTCCCTTTGCTTCACAGATATTATGAAGCACACAATAGGCAGCTATAATGATGGGGATATTTTTTTCCACAGAGGTCTTACCTAGTGAGAAAACTGCACCAGCGATCATCCAAATGGCCAAAGGCACATTCAACCACCATTCTGCACTTGCTGAGCCTATTATTGAACCGGTCCTTGTTGCTGTGCAGGTGTCCAGCTGTGACAGGATCCCTGGAGTGCAACTTGGAACTGTGGGACCGCTGTGACCCCTTTACTCACTATTCTGGGTTGTCTCTCACAATGGCTTACTGGTGGCAAGCAGCAAACCCCTCCAGGTTCTGTTACCACTCAGTACAACTGCATGTGGAGCCCCACACCCAGCTAGATTGCCTGAATGCTCTCACAGCCACTCATGAATCACACAGAGAAAGGCACCAGAATAATCTGTCCCCAGCTCCCAGCCTTGTATGGTAGGAATATACCATTTTGCAATTATCAAGATGCTTTCTTGAGCAATGCAAGTTCATTAATTGGTTTGCCACTTCATCAATGGAAAGTGGACATACACCACCCTTTGTAACCTGAGCAGATTTACCAAGCACTTCAAACTCATTGGTATGGATATACATTAAAATAAGTTTGATTACAAAAAGATAGATTTAAAGAATAGGCCAAAAATCAGAGTGGTTACCAAAAATAAAATAAAATATAAGCATGCAGTCTAAACTCTCAACCTATAGACTGGGCAACATCTAGATTAAGCAATTTTTCTCACCCCATTGGATATTGAAGGTTGGTCACAGTCTTTCCAGGGATTTCCCTTTTAGCCTCAGGACCAGTATCTTCAGCTCCAGCATTCTCATTGCCTTCAGCAGAGGTGGAGGAGAAGAGGAAGGACGAAGAGTGGAACCACTGTGTTCTGTTTTATACCTTAATTCCATGTGCTTGGAAAACATAAGTCCAGGCATGTCTGGTGGGCATTGCTGAGTCACCATGCAAGGTTGAGCAATTCCCCTGGTGTGACCTTGTGCAAGTGAGTCATTGAATTGTAATTCTCTTGCTGGATAATGGCTGTTGATGGTTGTTCAACACCCACCCAGGTGTTGGTTAGCTCTCTTCTACTTGTCTCTGGGGATCTAATATCTGGGCAATTCCCCAACTCACAGCATATTTTAGTGACAACCATACAACACAGTCTCATAACTTCATATGCACCAATGATACACATATTTAGCTAGAACAATGACTTTCAGCAGATCCTTTCCCATGATACCTCACATGGCATGCTTTATATTAAATATCACTGTCAAGGTTCCTCCCCCACTCTGAACACTAGGGTACAGATGTGGGGACCTGCATGAAAACCTCCTAAGTTTATCTTTACCAGTTTAGGTCAAAAAGTTCCCCAAGGTACAAAATATTCCACCCTTTGTCCTTGGATTGGCCGCTACCACCACCAAACAAATACTGGTTACTGGGGAAGAGATGTTTGGAAACGTCTTTCCCCCCAGATACTTCCCAAAACCTTGCACCCCACTTCCTGGACAAGGTTTGGTAAAAAGCCTCACCAATTTGCCTAGGTGACTACAGACCCAGACCCTTGGATCTTAAGGACAATGAACAATCCTCCCAACACTTGCACCCCTCCCCTTTCCTGGGAAATGTTGGATAAAAAGCCTCACCAATTTGCATAGGTAACCACAAACCCAAACCCTTGGATCTGAGAACAATGAAAAAGCATTCAGTTTTCTTACAAGAAGACTTTTAATAGAAATAGGAGTAAATAGAAGTAAAGAAATCCCCTCTGTAAAATCAGGATAGTAGATACCTTACAGGGTAATTAGATTCAAAACATAGAGAATCCCTCTAGGCAAAAGCTTAAGTTACAAAAAAGATACATAGACAGAAATAGTTATTCTATTCAGCACAATTCTTTTCTCAGCCATTTAAAGAAATCATAATCTAACACGTACCTAGCTAGATTATTTACTAAAAGTTCTAAGACTCCATTCCTGGTTTATCCCCAGCAAAGGCAGCAGACAGAGACCCTTTGTTTCTCTCCCTCCTCCCAGCTTTTGAAAGTATCTTGTCTCCTCATTGGTCATTTTGGTCAGGTGCCAGCAAGGTTACCTTTAGCTTCTTAACCCTTTACAGGTGAGAGGAGTTTTCCTCTGGCCAGGAGGGATTTCAAAGGGGCTTACCCTTCCCTTTATATTTATGACAATCACAATTATATATAAATTATGAATATGGGATTTACAGGGCACTCCCCCAAAGTATAGAGTGTCACAACAGCTTCATGAACCATGGGAGTAAGGGATAGGCTGGGTCTCCCAGGATCACTATTGGCATTTCAACATCACTTCAGTAGGCAGGGATTAAAAGCAGTCAAGCTAGGCTGATTGGGGATGCAACCACAGCTGGGGCCATGCCAATCAGGGCCCAGCTGGCCCTGATAAAAGGGCTGTGGGGCTAGGCAACAAAGGAGTCTCTCTCCAGCCCTGGAGGGAGAAGGGCTAGCTGCCTGAGAGGAAGGTACCCAAACTGGAGCAGTGCTGGGGAATAGGGCTGGGGAGCTCCAGTCTGGTAAAACTGCAGGCCTTGATGAAGGCTTACAGAGATACTGGGGCTGCAGAGATACAGTCTGGGAATAGGCAAAGGCAGCAGTCCTAACCTCCTTGCCAGTGATGAGTGGACATGACAGACTGTAGTTCACCCCAGTGAGTGGGGGCTAGATGATGACTGGCAGTAGCCACTGAGGCAAGGTGGGTTTAGAGGGTTGGGGGTTCCCCTGGGAGGGGAGACCCAGAGCATGGACCCATGGCTAGGGCAGAACCCTGAGGTAAAAGGCACTGGGGTCTGGGAGGGACACGGGGCCAGTGGCAGGCGAGACACTGGCCTGCACAGGGTACTCCATATGCTGGAAAAGAGCTAATTCCTGGATGACCAGCAGGAGGCACTGCGCCGGTGAGTTGTCACTTTGCTACAGACCTATATGGGTCTTTGGGGCCAAGCACAATAAAGGGGTCACTCCCAAGGGACTGCTTACAGGCTAGAGTAGGGGTCTCCAAACTACGGCCCATGGGCCAGATCCGGCCTGGGGCTTCCATTTGCCCGGCTCCCCAACCAGCAGGGGAGAAGTGGCAAACAGCTGAGTAGGCATGCCAAGCAGGCTGGGGAGGGGCCGCCAGCAGCAGCTTATGAGGGGCGGCAGTACAGCTGAGCTGTGCGATGGGGTGAGTGCCCTTGGGAGCTGGGGTCCCCCCAAAAGGGGAGCCAACTTGGGGGAGAGTCGTTGCTACAGCTGAGCAGGTACAGGAAGAAGGAAACAGGCAGTATTTGTATGATACAGATGTGTGAGGTCTTTAGAAATAAAATTTAAAAAAAAGTGAAATAATTTTTAACGTATTCACAGAACCTGCATCGATTAACTTTTATACCTGATTTAGAATTTAATGCAATGCTGACACAAAGTAGAATAGTGTTGTTTTTTAATGATTTTGCATATATTTGCATATACTTAATTTCTTTCACAGTTGCTTCGGCCCGTGAAGCTCCTTCAGAAATCTAATATGGCCCTCGTCTCATAAAGTTTGGAGACCCCTGGGCTAGCGAATAGATCAGACGTTGTGGATCAGCCGAGCCCAGCCAATTCTTGCTTTTTCTTTTTATATCCACAGCATGGATGATTTAGTTGGGGATTGGTCCTGCTTTGAGCAGGGGGTTGGACTAGATGACCTCCTAAGGTCCCTTCCAACCCTGATATTCTATGATTCGCTCTAGTGACACGTTACTATCCGTCATGGAAAACATTAGCAGGATACTCCTGATGTGTTGTATGCACCACAAAATGGCCGTAAGATATAGGCTACCCTTGTTGTGAGAATGCAGAAGTAATGGCAGTCATAGCCTCTGCTAATGGGGCTGCTGAGGAAGCTCAGGATCAGTAAGTATTGATGTACCTGGACGAGGAGGTGACTTTAAGCTATCAGAAATAGACTGATTGCCAACAATTTTGGAGATGAGATGATCAGGGATGATAACAATTAACAGGAACAGTCAAATGGGGAAATCAATGAATATTGGCTTTTATTGTTATTTGTAGCTTATGGCCAAAGGCTGAATAGCCTGATTTTTGCTTACATTGTGTGACGTGAAAGGGATTTGTCTGCCGTAAGTGCACCTATATGCTGCTCATGTGTTTATTTCTTTGTGTTCCCTCTTTTGAACACTGGTTTTGGGATTACATAATTTAAGGTTTCTGTCTGGATTTCTACCTCAGTGACTTGGGTTTGGAAAACTGGTGTAGATGGGGATAGCAGACTTTCAACAGTTCAAGTCTGCAGTGTGTACAAACACAGCATGGAATGACTACATGTTCCAGCAGTAGCCACAAAATATTCTTTCAGATATGTTTGTTCTGTGCTATGTAAGGATTCTTCATCTGGTCAGAGAGTCCATCTTTACAACTTCTTTATACCGCCAAAGTAATGCAGAGGAATTAGAGTGGGGCTGAAGACCTGACCATAATATTAGCTGATCATGAGATCAATCATACCCTCAGAAACTAGTACCTGCACTCAAGAACTTCTTACTTTTTTATTGTTGTTCTCTCCATTCCCTCCCCTGTCTTTTTTTAATCAAGAATATTATCTGCTGGTAGGAAAGCATCAATTTATTGATCATCATAGTCTGCTTCCAGAGAGGGAAATTTTAGTTACTTATATTGTGGAGAAAAGGAATTGCACTTTCAAATGTCACTTAACTATGGAAGTTGAATTTAACCTTCACTTTATGATTTGGCACTAGTGAGGGAAGTAGGGATGTGTCTGATCTTGGCTGATGTGATGCTTTTGAGGGAGCTGCCAAAGCTGTTGACCTCATTGTTTGAGCCCTATGCTGATTTATTTAACCAATGGCGCATGCGTGTGAGGTCTTGGCTATAATGGTACTCCCGGAGGAGTTGCTGTTGCTGCTCTCTTAGTTGAAGCTTGAAGGTTTTGAGGATGTGTGAGCGTCGGATGAGGCTGAGCAGTTCATGGCGCAGTCGCCAATTCTCTGCTTTCACCTGCTTGGTGTGCTGGATTAGACTGCGTACAGCTTCCTCTTCAGCTCTCTTGGCCAGAGACTGAACCTTCTGATGAGAGTCCAGCTCATATTTAGCTTTTACTTGCAGGAATCTGCTCTTGACCTTGTGCATTTGCTCTGAGTGCTGGATTTTTGTGACCAGCAGTTCTTTCTCCAGCTCCTTGATTCTGCTCAGCTGTTCCAACTGAAGGTCCTTGAAGGGCTGCAAGTCTTCAACCTCCTTCTTCATAAGAGAATACTTTGTCTCCATCTCCATCAATTGGTTCTTCACTTCCTTCTCTTTAGCTGTGTACTGTGAGATTAATTCTTCCTTCTGCTTTCGGACCTCTGCCAGATCGAAGTGGTTCTGGTTGTTTAGTGTAATGATAGCATTTTGGTGTTTCTGAGTATGTTTGCTTATATAGGTCATGTAGGCTTTGCTGTCCTCCCGAATCTTCTGGGCCTCCTTATCCAGGAACTCATTCTCCCACAGGAAGTGCTCTACTCGCTTCATGTACATGTGCACATGCTCAGTCAGGATCTTATATTCCTTCTCCAGATATTGCTCCCTCTCTTTGACAAACGGTTCTGTGCTGCTCCTTGCCTTGGATATATCCTCTTCCTTTCTGTTTGCTCCTTGCTTGCTTTTTCCAAAATCTTCAGCTTTTTGTTCTGGCTTCTCTTTCTTGGATGCCATGTTCAGTGCTGGGGTGCCAAGGGTACTAGCAAAATACAATAGCATGGGAGGTTATATATTGTAGGTGAAGAACTACGAACACATTTTAAGGTTGGCTAACCCCTCTAGTCATAAATCTCCTGTTTTTAACTGATTGAAATGTTGGCAGACTTTAACTGGTTGGCCTGAAATTTGTCATGCTTGGTCTCTTATTTGGGATGGAGGAGCTGGGGGGAGGGGGAGGGAGGACAGAAAGTGTGTAGCCAGGACTAGAATAGCAGTACTGAGAGATATCAGAAGAGAGATGACTTGGGGAGAGTATGATTGGAATAACAGAGGGGCATAGGCTGAGCAGCATGATAGGGAGCCCAGGACTGGAATAGCAGAGGGCCTGTGGGCCAGGACTGAGGGACTTTGGCAGAACTGTATGAGTATGGGAGGATACATGAAATACTCTAAGGGTCAAATTCCCTGTGTGTGGAAAGGAAGGGAGTCACTGAGAACTAGAATGCTTCCAGGCATGTGAAGGAAGTAAGGCCCCAGGCTTCAGAGCACCAAGGGAGCCCCCAAAGGTCTGAAGCATATGTCTGAAAATCTCTGACCTCAATTGTTCTACCTTCTCTCCCACTCCTGAGCTCTTAATAAACCTTTGGGTAGTTTGTCACTGAACTCCCAGGAACGAGTAGGATAGTAACCTCCAACAGCTGGCCCCTAGGGGCTGTTAGCAGCTGTGCGGCCTTTGCCACGCAGTAAGCAGTTGAACACAGTGGTGTGATTGGACTCTCTTGAAAGTCATGTGTATCCAAGGTGACAGAATATTATGACATCACAGGGCAAGCTCTGTGTGTCCATGATGATGAATGGGAAGGGCCCAGTGCATAGTGCACCTACAGAGGTGCATAAATTACCACATAATTGTCTTGGAATATGCTGAATAATAATGCTCTTGATATCTGAGAATCTTAACTTCCTCCCATTCTTACACCCCCAGTATAATTCTCATGATTGGAAATTAAACCCTCAAAACCTGACTTGTGTGCAATGCCATCTGTCTATATAAACCATTAATCTCAATGGGGTGTTAACATTGAAGCCTAATGATAATATTTTAAATTTCAACATTGCTAAGTGCTTATATAAGTGACTGAAAGACATGGAGATATAAGGGTCCAACATGGATATTAAATGCAGTGTGGTGGATAATGTTAAAATGTTATATTTTTATGTACCTATTTACAAAGATGACATTATCTCATAGTAATGCAGGAGGATGGTAAGAGTCAAACAAGGGCATTTGTTACAATACAGGGGAAATACTGGGGTCCTGTTATCTTTTTAGATGGATGTTCCTGCTAAGAGCTTCTCCTTTTTGGATGGATATAATAATAATTAAGAAGTTCAGTGGGACAGGTAGTTGCCTTGGAGTTTTGGTTCAGTGGGAAATGAGATGTTCAAATTTAAACTAATTTCTGATCCTTGCCCAAAAAGTGGGAGGAAAATCTCTGTTGCTTAAGTGTTATGTTGCCCAAAACAAAACTCCTGTTGTTTTTTCCCTGGGTACTAAAAGCCAGAGCAGTCTCCTCCCTAGCAGAAAGACCTCCCATTTTTTCCCCAACAATTTCTACAATGCAGCCATGCATTTTCAGTAGTAAAATCTGAAGCACATTACACATTTGTAGGGTAGTGAAAAATGAACTGAATTTCCTGTGAAAGCAAATAAGGGGTACTACCCTGATTGTATTGTGCTGGCCTGAGATGGGGCAAAGTAAGGGAGACACAGCTAGTGACTGATGCATATGGCCGGTTTAGGACCTTATATCTATGCTATCTACCAGGAAACTGCTTTATGGCCTGAGCATTAAAATGTCTTTTTCTGAAATTTTGTTAGCTGCCCTACCTAGCCTTCCTCTTAATTAAAAAATATATATATTATGGCAGACTGCTGGGTCTTTCATAGATAAAACCAGTTTCTAAGTAATCTAAAATCTTCACAGTTACTTGAATTGCTTTGAAATTTGCAGCATAAATGTGCATAGTATGGTGTGAAGTTATTGACTTGAACTGGGACCATATAGAACATTGTTACAACCAAGCACCTGTAGTGGTACCAAATCTTGTATAAAGGGGGTCAAATAACGTGTCTAAGATAAGGTTATGGTTTGCTGGTTATGATTATGCTGTGTATATGTGTATCATTTTTGTAGTTGAAGTTATGAATATTGGTTCAATACTGTCTGTATTTCAAACTTATGCTATGCTTCTGGGTGACACCCTAGACAAGTTGGTGTCAGCTCTGCCTAGCCTGCTTGATGGCCCATTAAGGACCATCAACTATACAACTGACCCACTGAGAGAAGACAGACACTCCTTGTGACTCAGCAAGGTATGCAGGAATATGCCTATGGACAGAACTGAGGTGTTTCCAGGCCATGTGATGGACAGCTTGTCATTGGAACAAAGAAAGAAAGACCACATGTCAAGAGAATATAAAAAGCTGCTGCAGCTCCTCCATCTTGTCTTCAGTCCTGCTTCTTACCTCTGGAGGAGCTTTGCTACACTGAAGCTTTGAATGAAGGACTGAATGACCCAAGTGTGCCCTTGTTGCCTGAAGGCCAATGGCATTTTGGGATGTATACATAAGAGCATTGCCAGCAGATCGAGGGACGTGATCGTTCCCCTCTATTTGACATTGGTGAGGCCTCATCTGGAGTACTGTGACCAGTTTTAGGCCCCACACTACAAGAAGGATGTGGAAAAATTGGAAAACCTCCAGTGGAGGGCAACAAAAATGATTAGGGGATTGGAGCATATGATTTATGAGGAGAGGCTGAGGGAACTGGGATTGTTTAGTCTGTGGAAGAGAAGAATGAGGGGGGATTTGATAGCTGCTTTCAGCTACCTGAAAGGGGGTTCCAAAGAGGATGGGTCTAGACTGTTCTCAGTGGTAGCGGATGACAGAACGAGGAATAATGGTCTCAAGCTGCAGTGGGGGATGTTTAGGTTGGATATTAGGAAAAACTTTTTCACTAGAAGGGTGGTGAAACACTGGAATGCATTACCTCGGGAGGTGGTGGAATCTCCTTCCTTAGATATTTTTAAGGTCCGGCTTGACAAAGCCCTGGCTGGGATGATTTAGTTGGGGATTGGTCCTGCTTTGTGCAGGGGGTCAGACTAGATGACCTCCTGAGGTCCCTTCCAACCCTGATATTCTATGAAGCCCTACCCCCTGTGAGGGGGCAGAGTCTGAGTCTCCTCTGTACCGTCTCATGTGTTCTAGGATCTGGGAGTCCCTGCTCCTCTGAGGGTGTCTGAGCCCCTCTCTCTGCCCCCCTCCCCATGTAAGCCAGGATCTGGGGAAATCCTGCTTCTCTGGGTTTCTCTGTGGAAACCCTGCTTCTTTGAGCTGAGAACAGGTATGCTGAGATCATGCACCAAGAACACACGGCTGGGACTGGGGGTCAGGTGTTTAGAATGGGCATGTTTGATGTGTATCACAGGGTCTTCAGCACTGGGGAGGAAGGAAAGGAACACCCTGATATGAATGGAGCCATTCATGTGTCTCCCAGCTAGTGTTTTAGAATATATTCATCTACATGTGGTGTTCTCATTCAGCTGAGAATATTTAAGTGAGATGAATGAGCTATTTTACACCTCTGAACCTCCTCTGCTGCAGTTGGATGTGTAGAGTCCCTTCCCTCCATCCTTACTAAAACGTCTCCCTTTCAGTATTATCCTGTGCTGGGCACATGGATATAGACTCAGGCTATGTCTAAACAACACAATTAAGTTGACCTATGTTACGACATACAGCTTCCACAATAATTAAGTCAATTTTGCATGTCCACACTACGCTCCTTGTGTCGGTGCACATCCTCACTAGCAGCACTTGCATCGATGCAGAGAGCAGTGCACTGTTAGGAGAGCTAGTGACAATGTAGAATTCAGGCCTGTATATCCACCTGAGATAGAATTTTGCGTTTCATTTGCCCATTTGATTTTTGATACGGGGGAGGGATAGCTCAGTGGTTTGAGCATTGGCCTGCTAAACCCAGGGTTGTGAGCTCAATCCTTGAGGGGGCCATTTAGGGACATGGGGCAAAAATTGGGGATTGGTCCTGCTTTGAGCAGGGGGTTGGACTAGATGACCTCCTGAGGTCCCTTCCAACCCTGATATTCTGATACACGTATATCCTTACTAATATGTGTGAACAAAGACACCATGTGTTTCTTCACCCTAGTCAGATGGGTTTGTTAGTATAATGGGAACAGATAAGACCAGCTAAAGTGTTACTGGGTATGGTGGGAGTATAATATGAGTGTACACTTGAAGACTGCCTCAACGCCTATCTCAAGGCAAGATCAAGCAACCAGTTGGAAGAGGGTTGGGGGCAGGGAATGTATAAAACACTAAAGCCAAAGGTTTCAGAGGGGTAGCCATATTAGTCTGTATCAGCAAAAACAATGACTAGTCCTTGTGGCATCTTAGAGACCAACAAATTTATTTGGGCATAAGCTTTCATGGGCTAAAACCCACTTCATCAGATGCATGGAGTGGAAAATACAGTAGAGAGGTATAAATACACAGCATATGAAAAGATGGGAGTTGCCTTACCAAGTGGGGGGTTAGTGCTAATGAGCCAATTCAATTAAAGTGGAAGTGGGCTACTCTCAACAGTTGACAAGAAGGGGTGGAAATACTTTTTGTAGTTCTAATGAGGCCAATATAATCAAGGTGGCCCATTTCAAATACTCAACAAGAAGGTGTGAGTCTCAGCAGGGGGAAATTAGTTTTTGTAGTGACCCATCCACTTCCAGTCTTTATTCAGGCCTAATTTGATGGTGTCCAGTTTGCAAATTAATTCCAGTTCTGCAGTTTCTTGTTGGAGTCTGTTTTTGAAGTTTTTTTTTTTTTTTATGAATTCTGATGAAGTGGGTTTTAGCCTGTGAAAGCTTATGCCCAAATAAATTTGTTAGTCTCTAAGATGCCACAAGAACTCGTCATTGTTTTTACTAAGGCCAAAGAAATGCCTGTCCCTGACTGAAATACAACCTCGGTCCTTATCCCTCCCATCGGATACAAAAGAGGTGGGACAAAGACCTCAGACTCATGACACCCCAAAACGGAACATGACCCTAAATTGTAAGAGGTGAGACTAAGGGTGTGTACTAGAGGTATATTTATGCCTGCTAAGGAGGAGGGGAGGGAAACAAGGCTCTGTGGAGTAAGAGCTATGGATATGCTTGCTTGAAGCTAACCCCAATAAACATTGCATTGCCTGCACTTCAGACTTCTGGTCTTCTGCTTTCTGTCTGCATGACAAGAACCAGGGGAGGGGGTGAAAGGAAAGCCCCCTAACATGCACCACTGATAGCTATCCAACTGTGCAACTCTCCACCATGTAGCACAAGGTGTTGTGGGAAGGGTTTGCAGTACATCATGGGGGCACTGAGTGGTGAAGGTGTGACTGGGCACATGGGTTCAACGTCCGATGATGCAGTTTTCTCCATCCCAGCATTTCATGGGCATCCTATTATGTTTTGTGCCTCTTTTCAAAGCCTGTCTGCCATCTCTACGAGAAGCATGAATCCTACACTGCTCTTCAGTATTGTGATGAGCGTTACAAACACAACGCAATACTGATCCTGCAGTATTTTTAGAGCTGCAAGACTGAATATAATCATTCCTTGCATGCTGCTTTGCTGTGCACCATGGAAACAAACAATTCAAGGTGGTTGTTGGCATTCACGGTGCAGCTGCACAAAGTGGACTACCAGTTCTGGGCCTGAGAAACAAGCACTGACTTTTGGGATCGTATTGTTATGCAGGTATGGGATGATGAGCAGTGGCTGCAGAACTTTTGAATGTGGAAGGCCACATTCCTGGAACTGTTTGTAGAGGCCAATTATTGGGCCAAGACCGAGACCAGAATTGCCCACCTGGGGAGCGGGAGGGCTGATGTTTACAATAAAGGGGAAATGGAAAAGGATCTCAGCGCTCACTCCTTGGGATGTAGGAGAGGTAAATGGGTGGTACTGCTTTACTTTCTCTTCTGGCTAAGTCCCTGCTGCAATAAATGGTAATCTCGTAACCAAAGACTCCAGTCTTTGTGTGGTCCTGTGTGTCGGCTCGGCAAGCCCAATAATAGTGGGATCCTGGGCACCTCAACAAGAGGTACTATTGTGAGTGCATTAATTCCCCTTTATCCACTCAAGTTACAAGCACTACATTCCCACTTCTGCTGGGATTCACAGAGCACAATGGCAGTCCCAGCTATGGTCAGTATGGCCTGGGAGGGTGGGGTGGCAGCTGGGCCAATAAGCAAGGGAGCTCACAGACATGAGGACATGCGGATATGGCAATTTAACTGAATACCGGCACCATTTTCCACAGGCTGTGGTGACTTTAGCTGAAATCTTACTCCTGAGGGTAAGGGATGCTGAAAGGGGACAGTTCCTGTATATGTCCAGCTGCAGACCAGGTCTATGTGCTGCTTGTCTGTGTACTGCAGTGGTGTCTGCAGAAGTGATTGCTGAGTGGTGAGGGAAAGTGTCCTACTGTGGCGGAAGAAATAAGGCAGCCCTTCCCAGAAACTTTCTGCAGAGGATTGAAGACTACCTCCAGGAAAGCATCCTTGAGATCTCCAAGGAGGATTCACAGGCCATCCTGGTACACCTAAACAAACTGTTCTGCAGGGCCCCCTCTGCCTAACTGTTGATAAGCAGATAGCAACTCTATCTCTATTGGTTATTTCACTACTTCTTGCAGCATGATTAAAAGAGAGTAAATGAACAGATGTGTCCCTGCAATATTAAAGCAAACTGGATACTTACCAGAGTTCCTTCCCCTGCATCAGGCTCGCCCATGCTGAACTGCTGGGAGTGGCTTGACTGCTTGAGTCAAAAACAGGTTCTGACTTGCAGCGTCAATGGATCCCCCTGTCCCCGATTCTCCTCCTCTTCGGGGTTCACTACAGTGGCCTGTAACTCCAGCTTCACCAAAGTATCCATTGATCCCTTGGGGGTGGGAGTGGGGTCACCGCTGAGGATGGCATGCCGTGCCTTGTAGAAGCGGCAGGTCTGCAGCTCTGCACCAGAGTGACTGTTTGCCTCCCTTGCCTTCTGGTATGCCCTGTGCAGCTCCTTGATTTTCACATGGCACTGCTGCATGTCCCTCTTGTAGCCCTTCTCCCCAATGTCCTGAGCAATTTGCTAGTAGATATCAATTTTTCTAGGGCCGTAGTGGAGCTGTGCCTGCACAGCCTCTTCTCCTCACACACCTAGGAGATCCACCACCTCCTGTGTACTCCAGGCAGCAGCACGTTTGCAGCATGGAGCCAGCATGCTCAGTTGGGCGGTTGCTATGTGCACTCTCCATGCCAAGCAAACAAGAAAGGGAATTTAAAAGGGGCAGGGTGTGTTCTTGTTTACCTGGCTGCCAGCAGCAGAGTTCAAAATGGTGACCAGAGCGGTCATGGTGGATCATTGTGGGACACCTTCTGGAGGCCACTAAAGTCAACGTAATTTATGCAGTGTCTACACTGCTACTGCATTGACCTAACTATGTTAACTCCACCTCCGTGAGAGGCATAGCACTTAAGTTATTAGGTCGGCATAGCGGGTGACTTACATGGGCCGGAGCAACATTGTAGTGTAGATGCTTACAGAGTTAGGTCAACGTACGCTGCCCTACATTGACCTAACTCTGTAGTGTAGACCAGGCCTCAGAGAATCATAGAAATGTAGATCTGGAAGTGAACTCAAGAAGTCATCAAGTCCAGCCTCCTGCATTAAGTCAGGACCCAGTAAACTGAGCCCGTCCCTGACAGGTGTTTGTCCAACCTGTTCTTAATAAGCGCCAATGGTGAAGATGCCACAGCCTTCCTTGGAAACCTATTCCAGAGCTTAACTATTCTTATAGTTAGAACGTTTTCCCTTATATCTAACCTAAATCTCCCTTGCTGCAGATTAAGCCTGTTACTTCTTGTTCTGCCTTCAGTGGACATAGAATCGTAGGGTTAGAAGGGATTACATGGGTCATCTAGTCTAACTCCCTGCCAAGATGCAGAATTGTTGTGTCCAAACCATCCCAGATAGATGGCTATCCAGACTCCTTTTGAAAACCTCCAGTAAAGAATCTTCCACAACCTCCCTAGGCAGTCTGTGGCACTGTCCTACTGTTCTTACAGTTAGGAAGTTTTTCCTGAGATTTAATCTAAATCTGCTATGCTGTAGTTTGAACCCATTGCCTCTTGTCCTGCCCTCTGCAAGAGAGAACAACTTTTCTCCATCTTTTCTATGGCAGTCTTTCAAGTATTTGAAGACTATCATGTTCCCCCTTAATCTCCCCTTTTCCAAACTAAACAACCCAGGTCCTTCAGCCTTTGCTCATACGACTTGCACTCCATCCTTTTGATCATCTTTGTTGCTCACCTCTGAATCCTTTCCAGTTTCTCTACATCATTTCTATACAGCTATGACCAAGGTTGGACACAGTACTCCAGCTGAGGCCTAATTAGTGCCGAGTAGAGCAGTACTATCACCTCCTAGGACTTACACGCTATGCCTCTGTTAATGTAACCCAAAATTGGATTTGTTTTTTTTGCAACAACAACATCACATCGCTGACTCATGTTGAAGTTATGCTCCACCACAACTCCCAGATCCTTGTCCACAGTGCTGCTGCCAAGTCAGTTAGCCCCAATTTTGTATTTGTTCATTTGTTTTTTTCTTCCCTAAGTGTGGCACTTTACATTTGTCTTTGTTGAATTTTATGGAGAACAACTGATCACCGTCCTCTTTATAACAGCCCTTAACATATTTGAAGACTGTTATTGGATTCCCTGTCAGTCTTCTCTTCTCACAACTAAACATGCCCAGTTTTTTTGACCTTTCCTCATAGGTCAACTTCTGTAAACCTTTTATCATTTTTGTTGCTCCCCTCTGGACTCTTTCCAATTTATCCACATCTTTCCCAAAATGTGGTGCCCATAAATGGACACAGTACTTCAGCTGAGCCTCACCAGTGCCAAGTTCTGCGGGACAATGACCTCCCATGTCTTACATATGACACTCCTGTTAAGACACCCCAGAATATATTAGCCTTTTTTCACAACCGCATCACATTGTTGATTCATATTCAATTTGTGATCCACTATAACCACAAGATTCTTTACAGCAGTACTCCCACCTAGACAGTTATTCTCCATTTTGTAGCTGTACATTTGAGTTTTCTTTCCTAAGTGAAATACTCTGCATTTGTCTTTATTGACTTTCATCTTGTTGATTTCAGACCAATTCTGCTATTTGTTGAGGTTGTTATGAATGCTAATCCTGTTCTCAAAGTGCTTGCAACCCCTCCTGTATTGGCGTAATCTGCAAATTTTATGAACGTCTGCTCCATTCCATTATGTGTCAGGAATGATGGGAACACTGAGCCTTGGGATGGCACTGGGGGATTAGATTGTTGCTTTGGTGGGTGTGCATGAAAACTCTGTGGGCATGGGCATGTGGGTAAGGGAGATGGGAACAGGGAATGGGGGTAAGAAAATTGGAATCATGTTTTGCTAAAGGGGGAAATGGGAACAGGGAATGGGAGTAAGGAAGTTGGAATCATGTTTGGCTAAGGGTAGGAATGGGAACAGGGACACAGGTGTAAGGCTCTGTGGTGTCAGAGCTGGGAAGGAGGATACTAAGGAAGGAAACTGGAATCATGCTTGCTGGAAGTTCACCCCAATAAACATCGAATTGTTTGCACCTTTGGACTTCGGGTATTGTTGCTCTCTGTTCATGCGAGAAGGACCAGGGAAGTAAGTGGGTGAAGGAATAAGCCCCCTAACATCTTGGTGCCGGTGACTCGGATGCATCGCATTGGATAGGTGAGTGGCAGCCTGTAAATCCCCCTCCCCAACAGTCCGCGCAGCTGCTTGGAGGGGGTATCGCGAACTCTCGTGATGGTAGTTGCGGGTTCTGGCAAGCCAGGGTAAAGGATTTTTGGATAAATGGATAAGGGAGAACCAGGGCCCATACCAGGTACAGGGGTCAACCTGGGATGAGATTAAAAAGGAAATGGAGGAAGTGTTAGGGGACCCAGAGGTATGGGGGGTGGCTGAGGAGCCCACCCTCCTTGGTATATGGGTAGTGGAAGAAGGTCCCTGCCCATGGGGACTGAATGCCTTCCAGGGAAAGGAGGCACTTCAGTCTGCTTGTGAGAGGTTTGAAGTAAGGGCAGCATTATGGGAAGCTGCCAGTAATCTTTCAAGTTTGGTGCTGCTTCAGCAAGGGCTGCTGAAGGGTTGTAAATTAGTTAGGGGTAGTGAAAGATGATTTGGCACAAAAGGGTTTAAAGTCAAAAGCAGAGTTAACAGACCACCTTTAGAGACTGGATCTGAGACTTGGTCCTGGGGGAGTGGAGGAAAAAAAAAAAAAGTTTTAAAGTGCAACCTGCCTTTCCACACTCTTGTTTTTCTGAAGTTTTAATGGAGGGTACTTTGGATACTTATGTGAGATGTCAAGAAGGAAGTTTTTGTTTAATGATAAAACCCAGTTATATAAATGTAACTGTATGTGCAACTCTGTGCAGTCACATTGGATGGAAGCTTCGTAATTAAATTATCCAAGGAGGTCAGGTAGAGTGGCTACTACCACCACTATGCTTCTGTCCACAGAAACCTTTACAGCTATTCTGAGGGAAAATGGGCCCTTTTCCCACAGAAATGGTCTATAAGGGACTGCTGCAGGCAGCAGGCAGAGAGAGAATCTGATCAAAATTATTTGACTTTTGGGTAATGTAATCAAAATCACTAAAGGATGGAAGGGGTTTCTATTGGAACTTAACTTGGCTGCCGCTGGTTGTGTCTAGTTGTACAAGATGGAAGTGTAATCGGGTACAGTTGTGTAAAAAGAGTAATTACAGTGCAAGGGATGTTAGGCAAAACAGAATTTTGTGTGTGTGCGCACAGGTAAAAGAAAAGGAAAAGGGGAGGAATGATGGGAACACTGAGCCTTGGGATAGCTCTGGGGGATTAGATTGTTGCTTTGGTGGGTGTGCATGAAAACTCTGTGGGCATGGGCATGTGGGTAAGGGGGATGGGAACAGGGAATGGGGGTAAGAAAATTGGAATCATGTTTTGCTAAAGGGGGAAATGGGAACAGGGAATGGGAGTAAGGAAGTTGGAATCATGTTTGGCTAAAGGTAGGAATGGAAACAGGGACACAGGTGTAAGGCTCTGTGGTGTCAGAGCTGGGAAGGAGGATACTAAGGAAGGAAACTGGAATCATGCTTGCTGGAAGTTCACCCCAATAAACATCGAATTGTTTGCACCTTTGGACTTCGGGTATTGTTGCTCTCTGTTCATGCGAGAAGGACCAGGGAAGTAAGTGGGTGAAGGAATAAGCCCCCTAACAGTTATGAATGCTAATCCTGTTCTCAAAGTGCTTGCAACCCCTCCTGTATTGGCATAATCTGCAAATTTTATGAACGTCTGCTCCATTCCATTATGTGTCATTAATGAAAATATTGAATAATACCGGATGCAGGGATGACCTCTGCACGACCCCATTCAATATGCCTTCCAAGTTTGACAATGAATCATTGATGACTACTATTTGAGTATGGTCTTTCAACCAGTTGACCACTCACCTTATAGTAATTTCATCTGGACTGCATTTCCCTAATTTGCTTATGAGAATGTCATCTGGGACTGTGCCAAAAGCCTTATTGAAATCAAAATATATCACATCTATTGCTTCCGCCCATCTGCTATGACAGTAACCTTGGCAAAGAAGGAAATTAGGTTGGTTTGGCATGTTTTGTTCTTGACAAATGCATGCTGGCTATTCCTTATATTCCTATTATCTTCTAGGTGCTTACAAATTGATTGTTTAATAATTTGTTCCAGTATCTTCCCAAGTATTCAAGTTAGGCTGACTGGTCTATAATTCCTCAGCTCCTGTTTGTTTCCCTTTTTAAAGATAGGTACTATGTTGTCCTTCTCCAGTCCTCTGGGACTGCTCCTTGAATTCACAAAGGTAATTGGTAACTGTTATGAGATTGCTCCAGCTAGTTCCTTAATATGAATTTCATCAGGCCCTGCTGACTATAATACATCTAAATAATCTTAAAGCTGTTACCCTATTTTGGCTTGTGTTCCTTCCCCCTTGTTAATATTAATTGTGTTGAATATCTGGTCATCATTAACCTTTTTAGTGAAGGCTAATGTAATATAGGCATTAAACACCTCAGCCTTTTTGAAGTCATCAGTTATTAGTGCTCCTTCCCCGCTAAGCAGAGGACCTACAATTTACTTCATCTTTCTCTAGCTCCTGACATATTTTAAAAAACCTCTTCCAATTTTCTTTTATGTTCCTTGCTAAATGTGCCTTAGCCTTTCTGATTTTGTCCCTATGTGCTTGTGTTTTGCTTTTTGTACTCCTTCTTCGTCCATATTTTCACTTTTTATAGTGTTCCTTTTTGATTTTCAGGTAATTAAAGAGCACCTGATGGAACTATATTGGCCTCTTGCTGTCTATCTTTCCTTCTCATCTGAATAGCCTGCAATTTTGCCATTAATATTGTCTCTTTGAGAAACTGCCAGCTCTCCTAAATTCCTTTATCCCTTAGATTTTCCTCACATGGGACCTTACCTACCAGTTCCCTGAGTTTGTTAATAGCTACTTTTTTGAAGTCCATTGTCCTTATTCTGCTGGTTTCACTCCTTCCATTCTTTAGAATCAAGAAATCTACTATTTCATGAAAAGAAAAGGAGAACTTGTGGCTCCTTAGAGACTAACCAATTTATTTGAGCATGAGCTTTCGTGAGCTACAGCCCACTTCATCGGATGCATTCAGTGGAAAATACAGTGAGGAGATTTATATACACACAGAGACCATGAAACAACACCTCCTCCCACCCCACTGTCCTGCTGGTAATAGCTTATCTAAAGTGATCAACAGGTGGGCCATTTCCAGCACAAATCCAGGTTTTCTCACCCTCCGCCCCCCCCCCCCCCCCAACTCACTCTCCTGCTGGTAATAGCTCATAACAAAGTGACCACTCTCTTCACAATGGGTATGATAATCAAGGTGGGCCATTTCCTGCACAAATCCAGGTTCTCTCACTCCCTCACCCCCCTCCGAAAACCACACACACAAACTCACTCTCCTTACCAGCAGGACAGTGATCCTTACAGGCCAGGAAGCTGCAGTCGGAAGAGAGCGGGACAGGGTCGCTCTCGCGTTGGCACCCACGTTCGCCCAGCCGCCCCCGGTGATCCCGCAGGCACGCCCGGCAGCCCCCTCTCCCCCGTCTCTGGGGCTGCTCCCAGGGCAGGCCCGCTGGAACAGACGCGCGGCCTGGGCTGCGGGGAAAGCGGCGCGTGTCCCCCGGCACGTTTCTCCTGCATGGTTCTGTGCGGGGGGCACGGGAAAACGCGGGCCCCATAGGTTCTGCGCTCCCTCTCCGAGGAGGACGGGTGGGCTGGGGAGTAGGGCGGGCCGCGGCGGGCCGGGGTGCTACGAGGAGGGTGGATTGATGGGGGCTGGGCTGAGCCCAGAACCCTCCCACATCTGGGCTGCGGAGGACGGAAGCGCACCAGTGCGGGTTGGGCGGTGTCGCTCTGACGCTCTTTAGACCGGAAGTGACGCAATCAGCTGCCCCAGCGACGGGCGCTCACATCCTGCAAGAAGCGGAAGTGACCCATTTGCCCACCTCCCTTCTCTGGGCACCCTCGGCCTTCTACTGGCTGAGGGGTAGCGGGCGCATCAGTGCGCCACCTCCCTCGTCCGTCCCTGATTGGCGGCCGCTCGTCTTGCTGCCTGGCGCGGGCTCGGGTAGCTCCTGACGGGGCCGGGGGAACAAAGAGGAGACACGGGGTAGGCCGCGCCGCCGGCTCCAGGGTGAGCTGGGAGCCGGAGCCCGAGCTGGGCCGCCCCCGCCGCTGCTGCCACCACCACCACGGTGGGGCTGTGCCAGGAGAGAGCTTCCCTGGAGTTCTGTCTGTGCCCAGCCCGGGCGGGCTTTCCCCGGCTGGAGCCAGCCCCAGGCTCTGCTGCCCCGGTCCCGAGCCGAGACACCAGGTGAGGGAGAGATCTCGGAGCCAGCGCAGGGGCGGGCCGGGAAGAGCCTCTGCACAAAGGCTCCGGGAGCCGCCGGTCTCACCCCCTGGGGATCTGCTCCCCAGTGGGGAACGCGCCTGGGCTGGAGGGGGCTGCGCAGGATCTGCCCCAGAGGCAAAACGCGGGGTTCCGGTGGTGAAAGAGCAGGGGCGGGGCCCAGTGCGGTTTCCCCTCTGCGTGTCTGGAGTCGGAGGGGTCCGGCCCAGGCGGGATGGAAAATCAACCGGAGATGGAGGGCAAGGAAGGACGGTGTGAAATGTGCTGGATTGAACTGTCTCTGCAGCCAGGGATCTCCGGGGCAGACGAGCAGGTGACACAGTGAGGGGGATTAATGAAATCCTCTCTAATTTCATCACTTCTCTCTCAAATAGATATGCATCTGAAGAAGTGAGCTGTAGCTCACGAAAGCTTATGCTCTAATAAATTGGTTAGTCTCTAAGGTGCCACAAGTCCTCCTTTTCTTCTCTCAAATAGTGACAACCAGTGCTCCTGCATTTCTCCCTAATTGTCACCAATGGATATAAAATCCATGTAGATTTCTCCCTTTTTCTATCAAATTATTGACCCTTTCTCTAGCCTCCTCCTCAGATTTTGCCTCATTTTCTCTCTAACTCTCCGTCAATTTTAACTCTCCTCTAATTTGGGATATTTTTCCATCCATTTGATGTGCTGCAAATTGTCCATCTTTAGGTGGGAAATTGTTCCCCTGAGTCATTCAGCAAATGGGAAGGAGGTTAATGGGTGTAGCCTGGACAGCACTGAGACATGGCTACCTCTGGGGTGGGGTGGGATGGGATGACCGTTCTCTGCCAGCAACAAGGCATGAAAGGGCACAGGAGAAGAAAGGAGGAAGAAGTGTCCCCAGTGGAGACTGTCCAGTCCCAGCTCCTGACCCCCAACTGCCCAACACAGCTCCCCACCCCCCAACCATCAGCTGCCAGTTACATGCCCACCTCTTCTGCTGGCCCCTCCCCACTGCCAGGGAGTCTTCCTGTTCCACGCGCCTATCACTTGCTCTCTTAAAGCAGCTTCCCAAATGCCTCCCTGCTGCCCATGTGAATGGTGTGTGTGGGCAGGAGACTTACTGTCTGTTTCTTGAATTTCCATACACAGTCCCTTCAAACTGTCCCACTACTCTCACTTATTTAAATCAGTATAAAATCCTTTCAGCTCTTGGTGGTTTTCTCTCATTATCTATTTTTTTTCCTATTTCCTCTCCAATTCTCAAAGATTGATATATTCTCATCTAGAATACTGTGTGCAGTTCTGATCTCCCATGTTTAAGAAGGATGAAATCAAACTGGAAGAGGTACAGAGAAGAGCTACTAGGATGATCCGAGGAATGGAAAACCTGTCTTATGAAGGAGACTCAAGGAGCGTGGCTTGTTTAGCCTAACCAAAAGAAGGCTGAGGGGAAATACGATTGCTCTCTATAAATATATCAGAGGGGTAAATACCAGGGAGGGAGAGGAATTATTTAAGCTCAGCACCAATGTGGACACAAGAACAAATGGATATAAACTGGCCATCGGGAAGTTTAGACTTAAAATTAGATGAAGGTTTCTAACCATCAGAAGAGTGAAGTTCTGGAACAGCCTTCCAAGGGAAGTAGTGGGGACAAAAGACCTATCTGGTTTCAAGATTAAACTCAATAATTTTATGGAAGGGATGGTATGATGGGATAACATGATTTTGGCAATTAATTGATCTTTAACTATTCATGGTGAATAGGCCCAATGGCCTGTGATGGGATGTTAGATGGGGTGGGATCTGAGTTACTACAGAGAATTTTTTCCTGGGTATCTGGCTGGTGAATCTTGCCCACATGCTCAGGGTTCAGCTGATTGCCATATATGGGGTCGGGAAGGAATTTTCCTCCAGGGCAGATTGGCAAAGGCCCTGGGGGCTTATCGCCTTCCTTTGTAGCTTGGGGCACGGCTCACTTGCTGGAGGATTCTCTGCACCTTGAAGTCTTTAAACCATGATTTGAGGAATTCAGTAGCTCAGAAATAGGTGAGGTTTATTGCAGGGGTGGGTGGGTGAGATTCTGTGGCCTGCATTGTGCAGGAGGTCAGACTAGATGTTAATAATGATCTCTTCTGACCTTAATATCTATGAATCTATGAAAAAAATATATATATACTGTATGCAGTGGTGTAGTAGCCATGGTGGTCCCAGGATATTAGAGGCTGCCCCCTTGATTTATATACAAACTTTTGGTGTTATTCTCCATCCCATTCCTCATGAATCCAAATATTAACTTTTTTGCGGCAGCTGTGCACTGAGTGCAGTTTTTCGTTGAGCTCTTTACAGCAACATGTAGGTCCCTTTCTTGAGTTGATAGTTAATTTACAACCCAGTAAGGTGTATCAGGAGTGTTAGAGAGCTTATTCCTTCACTCTCCCACTTCCCTGGTCCTTCTCTCATGAACAGAGAGCAACAATACCCGAAGTCTGAAGGTGCAAACAGTTTAATGTTTATTGGGGTGAACTTCCAGCAATCTTAAATCCAAGTTCCTTTTTCCTTATTTTCGAACCCCAACTTACTTCCTGTTGGCCCCTAATTTATATAGTAATAATCTTAGCTATACCTTAACCAATCATTCTACTGAAATTTACCTAACCAATCCTAACATTATGTAACATGATTAGCTAACCAATTATATCTCACCACCTTAATTAGTTTACACCCAGCAAAATTAATTGTACAGCAGACAGAATCACAGAACCAGACAGACCATGCAAACAAACAATAGCAAAGTGGGAACTGTCATAAATATAAAGGGAAGGGTAAATCCCTTTAAAATCCCTCCTGGCCAGAGGAAAAATCCTCTCACCTGTAAAGGGTTAAGAAGCTAGGATAACCTCACTGGCACCTGACCAAAATGACCAATGAAGAGACAAGATACTTTCAAAAGCTGAGGGGAGGGAAAAACAAAGGGTCTGTCTGTGTGATGCTTTTGCCAGGGACAGAACAGGAATGGAGTCTTAGAACTTAGTAAGTAATCTAGCTAGATATGCGTTGGATTATGATTTCTCTAAATGGCTGAGAAATTAAGTTGTACTGAATAGAATGAATATTCCTGTCTGTGTGTCTTTTTGTAACTTAAAGTTTTGCCTAGAGGGATTCTCTATGTTTTGAATCTAATTATCCTGTAAGGTATTTACCATCCTGATTTTACAGAAGTGATTCTTTTTTACTTTTTACTTCTATTAAAATCCTTTTTTTCAGAAACTAAATGCTTTTTCCTTGTTCTTAAGATCCAAGGGTTTGAGTCTGTGGTCACCTATGCGAATTGGTGAGGATTTTTACCAAATCTTCCCCAGGAAGTGGGGTGCAAGGGTTGGGAGGATTTTGGGGGGGAAAGACGTCTCCAAACAACGCTTTCCTAATAAAAATAAACCCAGATAAACGTTTGGTGGTGGCAGTGGAAGTCCAAGGGCAAAGGATAAAATAGTTTGTACCTTGGGGAAGTTTTAACCTAAGCTAGTAAAAGTAAGCTTAGGAGGTTTTCATGCAGGTCCCCCCATCTGTACCCTAGAGTTCTGAGTGGGGAAGGAACCTTGAGAGGAACTATAATGACAAAACAATACAGAAGTGAGGATTTCACAACTACGTCTATAAAGACATAAGGGTTTCCCAGCTGTGTCTATTGATAAGTAAGTTCTTACCAGACAGAAAACTATCAAACTAAATTTCCTTTTACATCTTCTAGGCTTTTCCCTTTCTCT
This sequence comes from Lepidochelys kempii, assembly GCF_965140285.1. Taxonomy (NCBI): domain Eukaryota; kingdom Metazoa; phylum Chordata; order Testudines; family Cheloniidae; genus Lepidochelys; species Lepidochelys kempii. Next base: position 56,506 of record NC_136381.1, on the reverse strand, counting down.
GGAAGTGATAGATCGGATCACCTTCCTAACAGCCCCATATTAACTAGTTTGGAATGTGAGGATGTGACCGGATGCTTCCCAGCTTATGGCTGCCTCTGCTGCTTAGCCAAAGGCATTGGCCTAAGAACAGGGCCTCAGACTGTCACAGTGAGAGAAGGCCCTTACACAGTTTCTTTCTTGTATACCTCTATTGCTGAAGCAATTTGTTGGGAGCAGGAGGGTTGCAGAAAGCAGGCTTGTCTCCCACCGCATGCCTATTCTGAGCGGCGGAACAGGTTGTTGATAGACGCCTTCACTTCACAGGAATCTCCCTCAGAAATCTCCAGAAAACTCTCTTGGAGATACTGGGCAATCCACTGTTGCAGGTTCCTTGGCAGAGCTGCTTTGTTTCTTGCCGCATTAACGGTAACTTTCCCGGGCCGCTGTGCCGTCATGGGGGAACCATTGCTGCACACAGGCGAGCTGCATAGGGGCCAGAGCGGAAGCTGTAGGCTTGGAGAAGACCCTGATTCCCTGCTCACCCTCAGCAGCGAGATATCTTCCATAATGATCACATCCTATGGAAAGTATGGGGACAGGAACGATTATCAGTGCCTCCCAAGGTGCAGAGAATCCTCCAGCAAGTGAGTCGTGCTCCAAGCTACAAAGGAAGGCGATAAACCCCCAGGGCCTTTGCCAATCTGCCCTGGAGGAAAATCCCCCCCGCCTCCCCCCGTCCTTGTTATACTTGGAAAATGAAAACTTTTAATCCAGCATGCTGGCTCTTCCGAAGAGCCACATGCCCAGTGTACAGCACGGTCTGGGAAGAGTGATTTACCCTGCTCCTGTGGCTACTCAGTATTTTGAGGGTCTTATGGCTCGTGTGCTTGTCTGGGGTCAGCCAGTTAGTGCAGTTATGTTATGCAATTATGTTAAACCCACTTACTGCATCATATGCACCAGTCACCTCCTAGCATTACAAGCACTGCAATCTCGAGCATAGCACCAAATATTAGTGGCTTTCAGCTTCAGGTTGCTGCCTCAAGGCATCCCTGATCCTTATGGCCCCGCGCTGTGCCCCTCTAATAGCCCTGGTCTCCAGCTGTTCAAACTCAGCCTCCAGGTGTTGAGCCTCTGCGGTCCAGCCCTGAGTGAAGCTTTCACTCTTCTGTGATGTTATTGACATAAACTATGACTGTATAGATCATTGTTTCAACCACTGTGGTGCAGAATTCCTCTAGGAATAAAGAGCCTGGGGGGAATTGTGATGTAACATTACTGTCCTCTTCTTGCCCTGACAGGCTGAAGCGTTACATCCCATCCTTCTGGAGGACAGGGAAGGGAAATAGCTGCAGTGAAACCAGTTCAGGTAGGGATTATCAGGGAGTTTCTGGTGGGTTCCTGTTGGATGGAGAAAGGCAGTAAATACATAGGAGGTGGGTGCTTCTGCAGGGTGTAACTTGGTCTGAGGTGGGAAGGGGCAGGAAATACACAGGGTGGAGAAAGGGAGTGGGACAGGGTGTGACAAACCTGCTGGGATTTGTTTACTGTGGTGCCTAGATTCTAGGAACACACCCATGGAGTTAGTGGAAATTTCCTAACTTGTGGAACAGGAAACAACCCCCATCAACTGGGCTGGGAAAATTCCCAGATGCTGGAGCCTGAACCTACTAGCTAGAGGATGCTATGAGATATGAAGGGGCACTCACCATTGCGGCCTAGGGAAGACTCCCATCCCATCCCGCTGCTGGCACTGGGGAGGGTGTTGGGATTCCTGCCAGGGAGTTGTCCCTGTGCCCTGCTGGGGACTCCATCTCCTGTATCAACCTCTGGCTAGTAGGTGAGTGATGTATGTGAAGACCCCTGCCCCCTCTATCTGCTGGGAGTGGTGAAGGGCTCTCTTTCTCCCCTCACCTTGATGCTTCCTGGCTGCTCTGATGGGGTGGGGGTGGGACTCTGCTGACTGTCCACCTTCCAGAACTTCTATATGATCGGCCCTCCACCCCTGTGAATAGTGGGGTTGTCACTGGGCAGCGGGTTCTGAGGGGGTGGCTCTTGCTCTTTCAGGGGCCAGTGAGCTTTGAGGAGGTGGCTGTGTATTTCATCAAGGAAGAGTGGGCTCTGCTGGACCCTGCTCAGAGAGTTCTCTACAGGCAAGTCATGCAGGAGAACTATGATAATTTGACCTCACTGGGTAAGGATTCCTGTTCCCTTGATTATTAGACGAGGAAATGAAGAGTTAAGATTCACAACACCCCACAATGCAACCTCAACTCTGCCTTGTTTCAGCAACACCCCGACAGGCCAATGACACACACATGAGCACTCTACCATTCCCTCCCACAGAACACTTAGGGAACAGCGCACGGGAGCAGGATAGCACAAAGTCTAACACCTTCTCTTTGCTAAGGCAAAACTTGGGGTAGGTCCGGTGTAGGGAACAGAAGCTACCTACACCTGGCCTGCACTCAAACACTGAGCCTACTGCATACAATCCATCTCAGACTTTCATAACGTTACCACCCCTTTACGCTTGCACTGAGGATTCCTTCTGAGTCATTGCTTTCAGTTACCCCTCACTGAGTCCTGTATGCCAACAGACTGCTGACAATCCCCATGCAAGATGTGACGAAGTGGGGGTTTTATTAGTCTTGCTATGTTGCATGTGAGTCTTACTGTCCTGTACGGATACTGTGTGTACCTTAGTTTCCCTGTGTACTGCACCAATACTTCGGTGGTGGGAATTGGGTGTGAGATTTTTGCTGAGGCTCTCGGGGCAGGTGAGACTGCCTAGCTATTTGCAGCTATGTAACCTGAGACCCAGGAGGGGGGTTCAACCAGGTGACACCTTTGGCCCAGGAAGCGAGGCAACGAAAAGGAGGAGGGGCATGAAGGGGGTGTCAGAGGTGAGGTGGCTGGAGGCTGGCAGTCTGCTTGGGGGAACTGGAAGAGGGGGAATCCAGGGTGTCTAGCCCAGGATTCCCAAGATGGACTTGGCTGAAAGTCACTGATGTCTGTAATAACAAGCTTTGTTCTATGCTGTGGTCCTGTCTAAAAATAAACCTCCTCTTTTACGCTGGCTGAGAGTCATGTCTGACTGCGGAATTGGGGTGCAGGGCCCCCTGGCTTCCCCAGGAGCCCTGCAGGTGCAGACTCGCTGTGGGAAGTGCACGGTGTGAAAAGGGTATGCTGAATGCTCCAAGGTCAGCCCCAGGAAGGCCGAAGCTGTGTAAGCTTCTTGCACTGGAGACCATATGCTCAGAGAGAGGAGGCTCCCCCAGAGTCATAGAATATCAGGGTTGGAAGGGACCTCAGGAGGTCATCTAGTCCAACCCCCTGCTCAAAGCAGTCCTAACTGGCTTCATATGAAGTAGTTCCAAAGTATCGCCTGGTGACTCCGTGACACAAGAACACACACTTGTCACTTTTTATTAACACAATCTACAATGCTCAGCACTGAAATGAGGAATACCTGTTTCGTCTGGTTTCACATGCACCTCTCTGCGGATCACAGTCACAGCTATGCCAAGCTGCTCCAACTTATCCTTCCACCATTCATTTAAAGCTACAGCTGAAGTGCATGCAGATAAATGCTGGTATTCAAATCTGAGGAACACAACATGTAATGGCATGTGCTTAGTCCTTACTCCTATTGATTAATACATTTTGAGGCCATGGAGTTTCAGCCAGTTACCATTATAGTGAGCTGAATACCTTGTGTTTGACGAAAACATCTTCCTGAAAGGCATCAGTCTTGACTTGAAGACTGCAAGAGATGGAAAATTTGCCACTCCCCTGCATAGTTTTTTAACCTTTGCACCACGCTTCCTGACTGAATCCCAGTGACGTTTGCCTGCTCCAGGGTTAGGGGATATGGGCAGAGTTAAGGTTGTGTTGCAGGGGTGTCATGTAATTTAGTTTATTTCCTGGTTTTCAGAGGCTTTATCTTTTGCCAACATCCATATGCTGGAATGGCATGAGGCAGCACTGGGCAACTTTAACTCTGCTTTAAAGTACTTTATGGGCGTTTAATTTCCTTGATTTTCTTTTTAATGGACTTGTTTGCCTCTATAACTCTTTCTACACTAGAGCTTTTGCCAGCAATTTATGTCAGGTAGGGATGTGATTTTTCACATCGCTAACTGCCAGAGCTATGCTGGTGAAACTTTTAAGTAGCAACCAGTCCAATACCTCGATGTAGATTTTAAAGCACTTCAAAATATTGCTCTTAACACAGATTTTGATATCAAGGCAAAAATTCCAAGAAGAACTCCTGCCGAAAGTGAGAAAAATCCACAACACGCTTTGTCTGAATGTTGTCAGTGATAAGGCTCAGAGTCAGATGCATGTAGCTCAGGTTCAGTGGCCACAGCATGTCCTCTTGAGCCAACCAATTACTGTGAGGGTAGATTCCTGGAAATTCTGGCTGTTAAAAGAGCATTAGTCTTGCTGCACATGTAAATTTCAGTCTCTTGGACTCATCATTCGATGATGGTGTATGGAGGAGGGTTTTAGGTTTATTAGGAACTAGGCAAAGGAAGAGCCTATATAGGAAGTGTGGGCTCCATCTGAACCACAATGGAACCAGATTTCTGACCTGTAAAATTAAAAAGTTCATAGAGGAGATTTAAACTAATGGCTGGGGGAAAGGCAACACATGATTCAGACTCAGACCGATCCTTTGGGTGAGGATCTCTTAATGGGGGTTCTTTACTAGGATATAGAGAGGAGGGACTAGAAGTTGATTAAGTAAAGAAAGGGGAAAAAAATACATAGGCAGGAGTTGTAGACCAAGCTGGATGAGCAAGCACCTTAGAGAGGTGATTAAGAAAAAGCAGAAAGCCTACAGGGAGTGGAAGATGGGAGAGATTAGCAAGGAAAGCTACCTTATTGAGGTCAGAACATGTAGGGATAAAGTGAGACAGGCCAAAAGCCGTGTAGAGTTGGACCTTGCAAAGGGAATTAAAACCAATAGTAAAAGGTTCTATAGCTGTCTAAATAACAAGAAAACAAAGAAAGAGGTGGGACGGCTAAACACTGAGGATGGAGGTTAAGGATAATCTAGGCATGACCCAATATCTAAATAAATACTTTGCCTCAGTCTTTAATGAGGAGCTTAGGGATAATGGTAGGATGACAAATAGGAATGAGGATATGGAGGTAGATATTACCAAGGTACCGAGGTAGAAGCCAAACTTGAACAGCTTAATGGGACTAAATCGGGGGGCCCAGATAGTCTTCATCCAAGAATATTAAAGGAACTGGCACATGAAATTGCAAGCCAATTAGCAAAAAAATTTAATGAATCTGTAAACTCAGGAGTTGTACCGTATGACTGAAGAATTGCTAACATAGTTCCTATTTTTAAGAAAGGAAAAAAAGTGATCCGGGTAACTACAGGCCTGTTAGTTTGACATCTGTAGTATGCAAGGTTTTGGAAAAAATTTTGAAGGAGAAAGTAGTTAAGGACATTGAGGTCAATGGTAATTGGGACAAAATATAACATGGTTTTACAAAAGGTAGATCGTGTCAAACCAACCTGATCACCTTCTTTGAGAAGGTAACAGATTTTTTAGACATAGGGAATGCAGTGGATCTAATTTACCTAGATTTCAGTAAGGCATTTGATATGGTTCCACATGGGGAATTATTAGCTAAAATGGAAAAGTTGGGGATCAATATGAAAATTGAAAGGTGGATAAGGAACTGGTTAACAGGGAGACTACAGTGGGTCACACTGAAAGGTGAACTGTCAAGCTGGAAGGAGGTTACTAGTGGAGTTCCTCAGGGATCGGTTTTGGGACCAATCTTATTTAATCTTTTTATTATTGACCTTGGCACAAAAAGCAGGAATGTGCTAATAAAGTTTGTGGATGACTGTAATGAAGCGGGACTGTTCTTAATGTTTCCTCTGAATATTGTGGGGGTGCCTCAATTTCCCCTATGCAGTTCTTAAGTATCTAGGTGGTGGGATAAGGGTGTATGATCATTGCAGAGCCCTAGAGGGCAGGTGTGTACAGGGGTCTGGACACAGAGAATTGCCGACACCTTGTTTCCTGGCAACTGATGGCCTGGCCCTTCCCCCCTGCAAGGTGAGAGCTAAAGGGTTGGAGAACAAAGGAATCCGGTGACCTCCTGGCCCGGGAAAGGGACAAAGCCCAGAGGAGGAGGGCCTGGAGAGAGTTTCAATTTGGGTCTGGCTGGGGACATGGAGTGAAGTGCAGACCTGGTTGTGTGGCTCACTGCCCCCCAAAATGGACCCAGCTGAGGGGTCCTGTTCTCTGCACCTACAAGCTCTGTGTTAGACTGTGTTCCTGTCGTCTAATAAACCTTCTGTTTTACTGGCTGGCTGAGAGTCACGTCTGACTGCAGAGTTGGGGTGCAGGACCCTCTGGCTTCCCCAGGACCCCGCCTGGGCAGACTTGCTGTGGGAAGCGCATGGAGGGGCAGAGGATGCTGAATGCTCTGAGGTCAGACCCAGGAAGGCGGAAGTTATGTGAGCTGTGTGTCCTGCAGACAGTCTGCTCACAGAAAGGAGACTTCCCCAGAGTCCTGACTGGTTTTGTAGGGAGCAGTTCCAGAGCATCGCCCGGGGACTCCGTGACAACTGACACAAGGCTGGGAGGTATTGCCAATGCAGAGAAGGACCGGGGATATCATACAGGAAGATCTGGATGACCTTGTAAACTGGAGTAATAGTAATAGGATGAAATTTAATAATGAAAGTGCAAGGTCATGCATTTAGGGATCAATAACAAGTATTTTGGTTATAAACTGGGGACGCATCATTGGAAGTAACAGGAGGAGAAGGACCTCGGAGTATTGGTTGATCACAGGATAACTATGAGCTGCCAATGTGATATGGCCATGAAGAAAGCTAATGTGGTCTTGGGATGTGTCAAGGTTCCTTCCCCACTCTGAACTCTAGGGTACAGATGTGGGGACCTGCATGAAAGACCCCCTAAGCTTATTCTTACCAGCTTAGGTTAAAAACTTCCTCAAGGTACAAACTTTGCCTTGTCCTTGAACCCTATGCTGCCCCCACCAAGCGTGTTAAACAAAGAACGGGGAAAGAGCCCACTTGGAGAGGTCTTCCCCCCCAAAAATATCCCGCCAAGCCCTACACCCCCTTTCCTGGGGAAGGCTTGATAAAAATCCTCACCAATTTGCATAGGTGAACACAGACCCAAACCCTTGGATCTTAAGAACAATGGAAAAGCAATCAGGTTCTTAAAAGAAGAATTTTAATTAAAGAAAAAGTAAAAGAATCACCTCTAAAATCAGGATGGTAAATACCTTATAGGGTAATCAGATTCAAAACATAGAGAATCCCTCTAGGCAAAACCTTATGTTACAAAAAGACACAAAAACAGGAATCTACATTCCATTCAGCACAGCTATTTTACCAGCCATTAAACAAAAGGAAATCTAATGTATTTCTAGCTAGATTACTTGCTAATTTAAGGAGTTATGAAGAGCATTCCTGATCTGTTCCTGGCAAAAGCATCACCCAGACAGACAGACCCTTTGTTTCTCTTCCCCCCCGCCCCCCGCTTTGAAAGTATCTTGTCTCCTCATTGGTCATTTTGGTCACGTGCCAGCGAGGTTATTTTAGCTTCTTAACCCTTTACAGGTGAAAGGGTTTTGCCTCTGGCCAGGAGGGATTTTATAGTTCTGTATACAGAAAGGTGGTTACCCTTTCCTTTATATTTATGACAGGATGCATCAGGCGAGGTATTTCCAGTAGAGATAAGGAGGTGTTAGTACCATTATACAAGGCACTGGTGAGACCTCATCTGGAATATTGTGTGCAGTTCTGGTCTCCCATGTTTAAGAAAGATTAATTCAAACTGGAACAGGTACAGAGAAGGGCTACTAGGGTGATCCAAGGAATGGAAAACCTGTCTTATGAAAGGAGACTCAAAGAGCTTGGCTTGTTTAGCCTAACCAAAAAAAGGCTGAGAAGAGATATGATTGCTCTCTGTAAATATATCAGAGGAATAAATACCACGGAGGGAGAAGAGTCATTTAAGCTCAGTACCAATGTGGACACAAGAACAAATGGATATAAACTGGCCATCAGGAAGTTTAGACTTGAAATTAGACGAAGGTTTCTAACCATCAGAGGAGTGAAGTTCTGGAACAGCTTTCCAAGGGAAGCAGTGGGGGCAAAAGAGCTATCTGGCTTCAAGACTAAGCTTGATAAATTTATGGAAGGGATGATATGATGGGATAGCCTAATTCTGGCAATTAATTGATCTTCAACTGTTAGCGGTAGATATGCCCAATGGCCTGTGATAGGATGTTAGATGGGGTGGGATCTGAGTTCCTACAGAGAATTCTTTCCTGGGTGCCTGGCTGGTGAGTCTTGCCCACATGCTCCGGGTTTAGCTGATCGCCATATTTGGGGTCGGGAAGGAATTTTCCTCCAGGGCAGATTGGCAGAGGCCCTGGGGGTTTTTCGCCTTCGTCTGCAGCACGGGGCGTGGGTCACTTGCTGGAGGATTCTCTGCACCTCAAAGTCTTTAAACCACAATTTGAGGACTTCAATAGCTCAGACATAGGTTAGAGGTTTGTTACAGGAGTGGGTGGGTGAGATTCTGTGGCCTGCATTGTGCAGGAGGTCAGACTAGATGATCATAATGGTCCCTTCTGACCTTAAAGTCTATGATTCTATGAAAGGTAGGAGCTGAAGAGAAACAGTCAGATGAAAGAGCCCTATTCAATTACATCACATGAAGACAGACAAGTAAATATTGACAAATTTTATAAGTGCTTGTATACAAATGGAAGAAGGCTAAATAGAATCATAGAATCATAGAATATCAGGGTTGGAAGGGACCCCAGAAGGTCATCTAGTCCAACCCCCTGCTCAAAGCAGGACCAATTCCCAGTTAAATCATCCCAGCCAGGGCTTTGTCAAGCCTGACCTTAAAAACCTCTAAGGAAGGAGATTCTACCACCTCCCTAGGTAACTCATTCCAGTGTTTCACCACCCTCTTAGTGAAAAAGTTTTTCCTAATATCCAATCTAAACCTCCCCCACTGCAACTTGAGACCATTACTCCTCGTTCTGTCATCTGCTACCATTGAGAACAGTCTAGAGCCATCCTCTTTGGAACCCCCTTTCAGGTAGTTGAAAGCAGCGATCAAATCCCCCCTCATTCTTCTCTTCTGCAGGCTAAACAATCCCAGCTCCCTCAGCCTCTCCTCATAAGTCATGTGTTCCAGTCCCCTAATCATTTTTGTTGCCCTTCGCTGGACTCTCTCCAATTTATCCACATCCTTCTTGAAGTGTGGGGCCCAAAACTGGACACAGTACTCCAGATGAGGCCTCACCAATGTCGAATAGAGGGGAACGATCACGTCCCTCGATCTGCTCGCTATGCCCCTACTTATACATCCCAAAATGCCATTGGCCTTCTTGGCAACAAGGGCACACTGCTGACTTATATCCAGCTTCTCGTCCACTGTCACCCCTAGGTCCTTTTCCGCAGAACTGCTGCCTAGCCATTCGGTCCCTAGTCTGTAGCTGTGCATTGGGTTCTTCCGTCCTAAGTGCAGGACCCTGCACTTATCCTTATTGAACCTCATCAGATTCCTTTTGGCCCAATCTTCCAATTGGTCTAGGTCCCTCTGTATCCTATCCCTCCCCTCCAGCGTATCTACCACTCCTCCCAGTTTAGTATCATCCGCAAATTTGCTGAGAGTGCAATCCACACCATCCTCCAGATCATTTATGAAGATATTGAATAATGAAGATATTGAATACTAAGATGGGTGAACTTGAGTGCCTGCTTTTAAAGGAGGATATTGATATAGTAGGCATCACAGAAACTTGGTGGAACGATAATCAAGGGGACATGGTAATATCAAGGTACAAAATATATAGGAATGACAGAGTAGATTGTGCTGGTAGGAGTGTGGCACTGTGTGTGGGGGGAAAATGTATAGTCAAATACAGTAAATTTTTTAAGTGAATCTGTATGGATAGAAATTCCATGCTTGAATAATAAGAGTAAGAGAATATACTACGGACTATGATGGTGATTCTGAAAAGCTCAAGGAGATTAGAGGAAAATAGAAAACTCAATAATATTAATAGGGGATTTCAGCTATACCCATATTGACTGGATACGTGTTGTCTCATGACAGGATGCAGAGATACAGTTTAGACACGATTAATGACTGCTTCTTAGAGCAGCTAATCCTGGAACACACAAGGGGAGAGGCAATTCTTGATTTATTCCTAAGTGGCACACAAAAGCTGGTCCAAGAGGTGAATACAGCTGAACCACTAGATAATAGAGACGGTAATGTAATTAAATTTAACATCCTTGTGGAGGGTGGGGAAATATCTAAGAAGCCCACCACAGTAGCATTTAATTTCAGAAAAGGGAACCATATAAAAGTGAGAGCTAGTTAAATGGAAATTAAAAGGAACAGTACAAAAGTGAAAAGCCTGCAAGCTGCATGGAAACTTTTTAAAAACACCATAATAGAGGCTCAAATTAAATGTGTACCCCAAATGGAAAAAAACAGTAAGAGGACTAAAAAAATACCACCATGGCTAAACAACAGAGTAAATAAGGCAGAATTTTAAGGCCTCACCAATCTTGAGGGGGTCAACAAACATGTGGACAAGGGTGATCCAGTGGACATAGTTTACTTGGAGTTTCAGAAAGCCTTTGACAAGGTCCCTCACCAAAGGATCTTAAGCAAAGTAAGCAGTCATAAGCAATGGGTCAGGAACTGGTTAAAAGACAGGAAACAAAGGGTAGGAATAAATGGTCCGTTTTCACAGTGGAAACGGGTAAATATTAGGGTCCTTCAGGGATCTCTACTGGGACCAGTATTGTTCAATGTATTCATAAATGATCTGGAAGAAGGGGTAAATGGGAAGGTGGCAAATTTTTCGGATGATATAAAATTACTCAAGATAGTTAAGTCCAAAGCAAACTATGAAGAGTTACAAAGGTGTTACCTGGGGCTTTGCTGAACCCAAAGCTCTTGGTAACTTTACTCTTTGCAAGGCGGTGACAGGAAATAAATCAATGGGGACACGGCCATCCAGCCGATAGATCTGGGGCGAGCGAACATTTTGGCCTGAGGGCCACATCGGGTTTCCAAAATTGTATGGAGGGCCAGTTAGGGGTGGCTGTGCCTCCCCAAACAGCTAGGCGTGGCCTGGCACCCAACCCCTATCCAACCCCCACCCCCCGCTTTTTGCCCCCTGATGGGCCCCCCTGGGACTCCTGCCCCATCCACCACCCCCTGCTCCCTGTCCCCTGACTGCCCCCAGACCCCCCACCCCTGAGTGCCCCCCGTCACCCCATCTAACCCTCCCTTCCTGACTGCCCCCCTGGAACCCCTGTCCCCATTCAACTTCCCTGTTCTCTGACCGCCCTGACCCCTATACACACCCCTGCCCCCTGACCACACCCTTGAACTCCCCTGCCCTCTATCCAACGCCCCCTGCTCCCTGCCCCCTTACTGCGCTCCCTGGAGCGCTGGTGGCACTACAGCCGTGCCGCCTGGCTGGAGCCAGCCACGCCACCGCGCAGCACAGAGCACCGGGTCAGGCCGGGCTCTGCAGCTACGCTGCCCCAGGAGCTCTCAGCCCTGCCGCCCAGAGCATTGTGCCGGCAGCGCAGTGAGCTGAGGCTGCGGGGGAGGGGGAACAGCAGGGGAGGGGCTGGGGGCTAGTCTCCCAGGCCAGGAGCTCAGGGCCGGGCAGGAGGGTCCCGCGGGCCAGATATGGCCTGCGGGCCGTAGTTTGCCCACCTCTGCGATAGATAGTTGATGCAATCAGGCAAACAAAAGTGCTTTCACTCAAAGCTTCTACTTTATTTAGTCCCCATCACTTATACACATCCACAATAGGTTAGTAGAGCACCCCAAATCACCCCTAGATTCATATTTACCCAGGGTCACTAGACTTCCAGTGGCCAACTTCCCGTCTTCAGGGAAACATGAGAGGTGTTCAAGTATCCACTGAGCTCAGATTTTTTCCTCTTTTTATATCCATTTTGTTAGTATTACATAGCTTGTGCATCGAAATAACTTAGTTTCTGCTTAGCACTTAAGTGTGGAGATTTTCAGCCTGTTAGGAAGGGAATTTTCCATCAGTTAACCATCTGTATAGTAACAGTCAACTATTGCCAGACTTTCCATCTTGCAAAACCACATGCTTTGGAAAAACAGCTTAAATCAGGAGGGCAGAGGGTTATGTTTACTCCTCGTGGTCGCTCACTTCACCCTCCCCTCCTGGTCTGTTAGTTGTGCTAAGGTTTCAGAAAGGCCTCCTTTTAGCTGCTTTCAGCAATAAGCATAACATTTGGTATTCCAGCTGCAGACAGTGGTTCAGGCACCTTACTGGGCTATCAAAAATCTGCTCCTACAGTCCCCTCCTTAAAGCCCACTTTTTTTTTGTTTTTGTTTTGTTATCATAAGGGGTCTTTATCTACCTATAGTCATCCCCACAAAGGACTCTGGTTGCACCAGAGCTGTGATGCAGCAAAAGCTCAAGGCGCTCAGCTGAGACTGAGCAAATGATCTTCTTCTTGGCATCCCACACTCAGCACACCAGATTATCTGGATGATGACTACACGGTGGCAAGTTGTACATACTCCCCTTCTAAGGGTAAGAGCAATGGTGAGAGAGCCACTGGCTCATCTGTCAGGGGACTTGGAATTGCTGAGTTTTGCGCTAGGTCCAATATGTCATCAGACTGAAAAAGAAAACCGCTACTATTTGGAATACCAAAATGACTATAATGGGGTGCAGGGCCAAATTCAAGATCCCTGTGCCAGTCGGGGACAATTCCAATAATACTTCTCACCACTGGTGTGTTAGGTCCTGGCCAGTTCTTGCAAATATGCATTTAATTTCATTGGTGTTATGATGCACAATAACCATGACTCTACACCCTTCCTGTTTGGCTGCATGCAGCTGGTTCTGCAAATCAGGGTGTACAGGCAACGTCTGTAAAACAGTTAAAGTCATCCCAAGGGGTACAGGTTTTACAGCAGAGTACAAAGTATTTGTCTCTCTTAACTGATTATATTTAAGTTCCAGCACTTGAAATTCAGAATCACATCCCCAAATCCTATACCATGACACAAGGATCATAAGCTATGGGATTTTCCTTCAGCCATTTCCAAACACACATCATGTACTTTCAGGGCATTTTTGTTGCATTCATGTCAAATTCCACAGTGAAGCACTGGAATGAGTTACCTATGAGGTGGTGGAATCTCCATCCTTAGAGGTTTTTAAGGCCCGGCTTGATAAAGCCCTGGCTGGAATGATTTAGTTGGTGTTGGTCCTGCTTTGAGCAGGGGATTGGACTAGATGGCCTCCTGAGGTCTCTTTCAACCCTAATATTCTATGATTCCTTTAAACATCACCCATAATCTATATGTGTCAACCCATTCCATCTATCTTGTTTGCTAATACTTCCTCATTGATGCTCTTAAGAACCCCTGCCCTCGTTTCAGTTGCTCTCCATATATCCCTTCTTACCCGGCCCTTGCCAGATTTGGGGACCTTATGTAAATTTATCCAGTTATTCCTCGGCCTTCAGATAATGGCTGGACAGATCACTCACAGTGGGGCTCTAGTGCCAAAAAGTGTGCTAGGCTTAGGCCTGTGATGGCCTTTTTGAGGGAGTAGGTGGGGTTAATTACCAATTGCTTCTTTACATTGGTTTGAACCACATATGCCCTGACCAAACTAATTACAGGTGGTCCCAAAATTCACACTTTCGTACTTTTTATTCCATGGGGTCCCCGGAGGAGCCATTTTCCTGTCATATTGGCTGCATGTTAATAACTATTTTACCAAGGCACCATTTTAACCACAGTATTATCAAAACATTCTTTATCCCTCTTATAAATTTCTTGAGAACACAGGGCCTCCAAAATGCAGGGCAAAGGAACCTTCCATTCCCCTCGTGGTATCACTGTCTGTAGCCTTGCCTCCCCCAGACCTTCTTGTCCAGTGGTTGGGGTGAAAGGGTTTGTTTTTGCCTAAAATGAACTGTCTTCTCCCCCAGTGCTGTCCTCTTGGGGATGTCAGTCCACAAATGAACACATTTGGACTTACAACAATTAAACAACAGCCTGTCAGTTCCACCTAGTGACAACTGTACCCACCTGGGTAGCTTTTAATTCTCCCCACTAACAAATCCGCTCCCCCACTATCCACATGAGGATGCTGTAGTTGCCACCAAAGTGGTAGAGATTCCGTAGGCACCAGCGTAGACCATTTGCAACCCAAACCATGCTACATTGCCAGTTCTTGCTCATTCCCACGCTCATATTTACTTTGTCCAAATCCAAGCCTTTCAATTTTACTGAAGTGGGGTCATTTCAGTCCAAGGGCCTACGAGTGATTTGTTCTCCTGGGATGTTGGGATCAGTAGTGATGTCAAGGGTACAGTTCACTTTACATTTTCCTGTCACTCATGGATAGTCTCCCCATGCTTCAGACACAATGGGTTTCTGATTCGCATCACCAAAGAGCAGGTCTGCAATCCAAATGCCAGCAGCAGCACACTGGAATGCATTGTCTCCAAAATCTTCCAGCATCCATATGATGTGACAAAGTTCCTCCTCTACCTTGGTGGGTCTTGCACAAATTGGTGGATTTGCTTGCCTTGGAGCTTCATGGCAGCCCTCAGCTTGGCCATTTTTCTGAACCCACAGTCCAGGTCGACTCCTCCTGTGTCTGACCAGGAGTTGGGAGGCTTGGGGGGAACCCGGGCCCGCCCTTTACTCCGGGTTCCAGCCCAGGGCCCTGTGGAATGCAGCTATCTAGAGTGCCTCCTGGAACAGCTGTGCGACAGCTACATCTCCCTGGGCTACTTCCCCATGGCCTCCTCCCAACACCTTCTTTATTCTCACCATAGGACCTTCCTCCTGGTGTCTGATAATGCTTGTACTCCTCAGTCCTCCAACAGTCCACGTTCTCACTCTCAGCTCCTAGTGCTTCTTGCTCCCAGCTCCTCACACGCGCACCACAAACTGAAGTGAGCTCCTTTTTAAACCCAGATGCCCTGATTAGCCTGCCTTAATTGATTCTAACAGCTTCTTGATTGGCTGCAGGTGTTCTAATCAGCCTGTCTGCTTTAATTGTTTCCAGAAGGTTCCTGATTGTTCTGGAACCTTCCCTGTTACCTTACCCAGGGAAAAGGGACCTACTTAACCTGGGGCTAATATATCTGCCTTCTATTACTGTCGTGTAGCCATCTGGCCCGACCGTGTCACAATGGTTAATAATCTAAAACACAAAGCAGAACAAACTTTTCCCCTCCCTATATAGGGAGGTATCACTAAAACATTTAAGCTAAACTTATTAACTTTTACTCAGACCCATCCAGGCCTGAGTCGTACCCTCCCCCCCCACACACACACTTTTTCCCTGGGACGGAACTCTTGAACTTTTAACTGTGCTTTTAGCACCCTCTTGAAGCTCAGCAAATTCATCAGCCCTGCTTTGTCTAGGGCTTGCTGAGGCTGGACACATGACTGTTATTAATTTTGCCTGTGCGTACATGTTTTACTGGAGAGTGGGTAGTTTTCAGTAACACAAGGGACAATCCTACCAGATATTCCCAATGCTGCAAAGCCCAAACTAGTGCCAAAAACCTTCTTTTCACAGGGAGTAAATCCCCTCTACTTCACTTAACGTTTTGGAGGCATAAGCCATGGGGCAGAGCCTTGTTCTATAGTTCTGACTCAGTACTGCTTCCATTCCCCTATCTGTAATTGCCAGCTGCAGCACAAACACTGTTTCACCCTGCTCCCTTCTTTAACAATTCATGCAGTGGGGCTGCCTTCTTTGAAAATTCCTCAATAAAATCTCAGCAAAACTCTCTGTTGGTCAGGGGGACACCCCTTGTGTTCCCAAATCACTCCAAAATAATTTACTTGTTGGGACCACAGCTGGGCTTACTTTAAACCCAGCTTCCTGAATCTTTTGTAACATTCTGTCCAGTACCTCTAGATACTCTTCCTTGGTCTGAGTGTAAACTAGGATATTATCCACACACAAAAATTACACTGTCTTTTTCAGACATTCCCACTTGCATCTTGACTACCTGGGCATGACAGTTAATAGGGGCATCGTTCCAGCTCTTGGGGACCCTTGCAAAACATAACTGCTTCCCTTGAAATGTAAAAGCAAATTTGTAATAGCTTTCCTGATGTAAAGGGATAGCAAAGAAAGCATTGGCCAAATCAAAAACTGAAAAACACTGGGCCCCTCCTACAATGGAGACCATCACCTCCTCATACTTTGCCACAACGGGGGCCATCAGTAGGTTCACCCAATTAAGTGTACCACAAGCCTCCAAGTTCTGCTATCACCTTTAAGGACTGGCCACAGAGCAGCATTATTAGGGCTTGTCTGTTCCACTAAAACTCCTTGTCCCAAAAGTTCATCAAATGTTTCTTTCAGGATGGCTTCTGCCTCCTTTGGATACTTATACCGCTTCTGGGGTGGGGGATTGGGGCCTGTAACTAGGATTTCTGCCTCAAATTTACCACATTCTATCAGAATTTTGGCCTACAGCTTCCGGTGTTTTTCTGCAATTGCTAGGACTTTTGAGGGCCACTCCAATTCCTCAGATGCCTTAAGGGCTGCTATCCAGTATCTCGCTGAAATCTGAACTGATTCCCAGGACGTGCCAGGAGGCGTTTCCCATAGGACCCTGTTAGCAAAATCAACCAGCAATCTCAATTCCCTTAAAACGTGAATTCCCAGGATCCCTTTTCCTCCCAAAATCCATTAAACCAAATTGCCCCTTATTTTCCTTTCCCCTAACCGATACAGAATGTTTCTGCAAAAGGGAACAACACTCTGTGCCTCATTAAATCCCTGTAAGGTTTTAACTCTAGCCAGAGATTCAAACAGGTTCTCATTTCAGGGTATTCATCAAGGAATAAGTAGCACCTGTATCTAACAACAAATTGTGTTCCAATGTCCCTCTTTCTGACTCCACATAAAATACGAAGCTCCCCTTTTGGCCCTAAAATAAATAATAATCTTTGGGCCCAATCTTTCTTTTGTTAATTTTCTACTTTTCTCAAAACTGTTTCCCAAGCAGTTGCGAAGTAGCAGTAGCAAAGTAAACTTTTCTGTTGCATGGCAAAGGTATCTTCAAGGGCAGGAAAATACTTTCAGCTGTGATATTAACCCTTAACTTTCAAAACAAAAACACAAGAGAAAAAACAAGTTGAAGGATGGGGGGTTGTGAAGAGAAAGAGTAAACGGAAGGAGGGGGAAGAACGACATAGAAAGAAAGGTTTCAGAGGAACAGCCGTGTTAGTCTGTATTCGCAAAAAGAAAAGGAGTACTTGTGGCACCTTAGAGACTAACCAATTTATTTGAGCATGAGCTCATGCTCAAATAAATTGGTTAGTCTCTAAGGTGCCACAAGTACTCCTTTTCTTTTATAGAAAGAAAGGAAAACCTAAGCCAAGAAAAAGTACCGACAGCAACAACAAATCTAAAAGTGGGGCTTTGTGGACCAAAGCATCTGGTAACCCATACCACTAGCCCCTGTCCTGACTCTGAGAGGAGAGTGAGAGTTGCCACCACATCTGCCGGAGTGAGACTGGGGGTGCCAGCTAGCCTTGCCAGCCATCCCAAGACTGTGCTTCAGCTTAACAAACCAACCAATTTCCCTGCTGCCCTACCCTGGTCTTGGTCAGCGGTGAAGGCCTGACCTCTACCCTTCTTCCCCTCCTGGGTTACCCCCTTGGGGACCAATCTTCCTCACCATAGGGGTTATGGGCCTCGGCGTCTGTAGTTCTTCCAGTGTTTCAAGCAATGGACCATATGGGAAATTCCCAGAAGAGCCCAAAGGAAAAGGAAGCTCATGAGGATCATCCCTCTCATACCCATAATGAGAAGGATACGAGTGGAGATCCTCCTCTGACCCATCACCCTTCCTCAAATTGCAGTCACTGTTACCTTCTGCTCTCCCAACCTGGCTCTGAGAGCACAACTTTGTCCTTTACATTCCCCATTATCTGCCTCAATCTTATCCTGAGAATCCTACAGTAAGGCCTTAATAATTCTTTTATTCTCCATTGTCTGATGTTTCAATCCAAACACTTCCTGCTCCAACTTCTTACTCACTCTCTTACTATCACACACTTGCTTTTGTATTCCCACTATCTGAGCCCAGAAGGTGTCTGATTCAGCCTTCAAGCTGGATATCTCTTTGTCTTTCTCGACTTGATATTTCACTAATTCCTCCAATCTTGCCTTTAACTGACCTATCTCTTTACCTACTAACGTCGCTAACATCTGCTTACAGAGCTACAGGAATTCTCTGGGGCTGGTCAAGCTCCCAGGCTTCCAGAGACCATTACTATGCTCCTGTTCAAAATCAGTCAAGCTATTTCCCAAAACAATTTCCAACTATTATTCTTTTCCAGATGTTTCCTTTCCTTTGAACATAATTGCCACTGGCCTGAGCTCTAAGTCTCAGTAATGGAATTTATCCATGAATTGACTCGTGAACTACGACATGAGAACTGTACGGAGCTACCCCACCTCACTGTCCTCTACCTTCTACTGCAATGCAAAACTGCTGGTTTGCCCCAGCCGTCCCCTTTCTCTCCACCAATTCTTGCTTGGAGCTCCAATTCTGTTTCCCCTGGGTTTTACTGAACCTAAAGTTCTTGTTAACTTTACTGTGACAGGACCCCCAGGGTGCGTGCTGGGACTGTGGGACCACTGTGCCCCCTTAACTCTCTCCAGTATGGGCTGTCTCTCACAATGCCTTACTAGTGACCAGCAGCAAACCCCTCTAGGTGCTGTTATCCCTTAGCAGAACCACATGTGGAGACCCAACACCCACCTAGATTGCATTAATGCTCCGAGAGCCACTCATGAATCACACAGAGAAAGGCACCAGAATCAAATCCTCCCAGCACAGTACCTCAGGAATATACTGTCTTCCACTGCTCAAGATGACCAGTGCACATTTATTAATTGGTTCGCCACTTCACCAGTGGAAAGTGGATATACACCACCCTTTGCAAAACCTGAGCAGATTTGCCACATACTTCATACAAACTCACTGGTAAAGATAAACAGTAAAACAAATTTATTGACTACAAAAATAGATTTTAAGTGATATTAAGTGATAAGCAAAAAGTCTAGTTACCAAAAGAAATAAAATATAAGCACGCAGTCTAAACTCTCAACCCTATTAGATTGGGCAGCAACTAGATTAAGCAGCTTTTCTCACCCTACTGGATATTGCAGTCCTTAATATACAAGTTTGTTCCTTAAACCTAGGCCAGTCTCCTCTGTTGGAGTCTTGTCATCTTCTCAGTGTTATAGTTGCTTGCAGCGTAGGTGGGGGAAGGAGAAAGGGGCCCTGCATGTGCTCACTGTGTCTGTTTCATAACCTCAGTCCATGTGCTTGTAGAACACAAGTCCAGGCAAGTCTGGGGGGCATTGCTGACTCACCAGACAAGGTTGAGGAATTCCCCTGGTGTGGCCTTATGCAGATGAGTCATTGAATTGTAGCTCCCTTGCTGGACAATGGCTGTTGATGGGTTGTTTGACACCCCGCCCAGGCATTGGTTACTTTGCTTGCTGTTGCCTCTGGGGAGCTGATATCTGGCTGATTCTCCCGCTTACAGTATGTTTTAGTGATAACCATACAACACAATTCTCGTAACTTCATTAATGCTATACATATATGGATAGAGAAATGACTTTCAGCAGGTCATAACATTTCCCCTGATACCTTACAAAGCATGCTTTATATGTAATATCACAATTATATACAGATGGGGAATATTGGGATTACAAGATGCTCCCCCAAGGTATAAGTATATCACATAATCTTTGTGAGGCGGTGGGAGGAAATAAATCAGTGGGGACAGCCATCTAGCCGATAGATAATTGATACAAGCAGGCAAACAAAAGTGCTTTCACTCAAAGCTTCTGATTTATTTAGTCCCCAGCACTTACACATGTCTGCAACAGGTTAGTAGAGCATCCCAAATCACCCCCAGATTTGTATTTACCCAGGGTCTTGAAGAGGTCTTGAGTGGGTAACTGTAGACTTCTAGCGGTCAAGTTTCCATCTGCAGGAGAACATAAGAGGTGTCCAAGTGTCCACTGAGCTCAGATTTTTTTTCCTCTTTTTATATCCAATTTGTTAGTGTTACATAACTTAGATTCTGCTTCATAGGTTTTTTGATGAACAAGCTAAATGTGGAGATTTTCAGCCTGTCAAGTAGGGAATTTTCCATCAGTTAACCAGCTGTGTAGCAATAGTTAACTATTGCCAGACTTTCCATCTTGCAAAACCTCATGCTTTGGAAAAACAACTCAAGTCAGGAGGGCAGAGGGTCATGTTTACGCTTCGTGGTAACTCACTTCATCCTCCCCTCCTGGTCTGTTAGGTGTGCTAAGGTTTCAGAAAGGCCTCCTTTTAGCTGCTTTCAGCAATAAGCATAACAATTGGTATTCCAGCTGCGGGCAGTGGTTCAGGGATGTTACTGGGCTCTGGTCTAGCAAAAATCTGCTCCTACAAAAGGATCTCACAAAATTGGGTGACTAGGCAACAAAATGGCAAATAAAATTCAATGTTGATAAATGCAACGTAATGTACATGGGAAAACATAATCCCAACTATACATACAAAATGATGGGGTCTAAATTAGCTATTACCAGTCAAGAAAGAGATCTTGTAGTCATTGTGGACAGTTCACTGAAAACAACTGCTCAATGTGCAGTGGCAGTCAAAAAATGGTGTTAACACTTAATGGTGTTTATGGTGTTTCTCACAGTGTTAGAAATGGAATAACTAATAAGACAGAAAATCATAGACAGTAAAACTGGAAGGGACCTCAAGAGGTCTTCTAGTCCAGACCTCTGCACC
The DNA here is from genome assembly GCF_965140285.1 of Lepidochelys kempii. NCBI lineage: Eukaryota > Metazoa > Chordata > Testudines > Cheloniidae > Lepidochelys > Lepidochelys kempii. The sequence continues at coordinate 35,610 of NC_136381.1, read as the reverse complement.
CATATGAGGACTGAGTATTATCTAGACCATCCCTGACAGGTGTTTGTCTAACCTGCTCTTAAAAATCTCCAATGACGGAAATTCCATAACCTCCCTAGACAATTTATTGCAGTGCTTAGCTACTCTGACAGTTAGGAAGTTTTTTTCTAATGTCCAACCTAAACTTAAAATATCATAATGCCACTCTATAAAGCCAACATATGTCCACACGTTAAATACTGTATGCAGTTCTGGTCATCCATTCTGAAAAAAGAAATATTAGAATTGGGAAAGGTGCAGAGAAGGGCAACAAAAATGATTAGGGGTATGCTTCCATATGAGGAGAAATTAAGAAGACTGGGACTGTTCATTTTGGAAAAGAGATTACTAAGGGGGGATATAATAGAGTAACCCATAAAATCATGAATGGTGTGGAAAAAGTGCATAAGGAAGTGCGTAAGGAAGCGTTATTCACCCCTTCATATAACACAAGAACCAGGGGTCACCTAATGAAATTTATAGGCAGCAAGTTTAAAACAAACAAAAGGAACAAAATTCTTCCCACATTGCACAGTCAACCTGTGGAACTCATTGGCAGGGGATGTTGTGAAGGCCATAATAAGAACTGAGTTAAAAAAATAATTCAATAAATTCATGGAGAATAGGTCTATCAGTAGCTATTAGCCAAGGTGACCAGAGGTGCACCCTAACCCTAACCATGGATTTATAAAGAGGCAATATGATATTTTGTGTCTTATTATCTATTCCTTTCCTTATATGGTGACAGGTTTCAGAGTGGTAGCCGTGTTAGTCTGTATCAGCAAAAAGAACGAGGAGTACTTGTGGCACCTTAGAGAATAATAAATGTATTTGAGCATAAGCTTTCGTGGGCTAAAACCCACTTCATCGGATGCATGCAGTGGAAAATACAGTAGGAAGATATATATATACATAGAGAACATGAAAAAATGGGTGTTGCCATACCCACTATAACGAGAGTGATCAGTTAAGGTGAGCTATTATCAGTAGGGGGAAAAACATTTTTTCATTTTCTTTGTGTGTGTATATATATATATATATATCTTCCTTCTGTATTTTCGACTGCATGCATCCAATGAAGTGGGTTTTAGCCCACAAAACTTATGCTCAAATACATTTGTTAGTCTCTAAGGTGCCACAAGTACTCCTCGTTCCTTTCCTTATGATTCCCAAGATTCTGTTAACCTTTCCGGCGGGTAGTGAAGACTTGCCCCAAATGTATGGCAGTCATGACAACCTTCCTTCGTCGGAGATGGATACAAGTATACCCATATCTCAACGACTGGCTCATCCGTGGTTGCACCAAAGAACAGGTGCAATCCCACCTTCAACTGGTCAAGGACACGTTTTGTCAATTAGGCCTCCTCCTCAATGTGGCAAAGTCAGCTCTAGAGCCAACCCAGAGAATAGAATTCATTGGGGCGGTCTTAGATTCCATGCAGGCCCGAGTCCTGCCGGACGCTCATTTCTAAGCTTTGTCGGGCCTCATCCGGAGCCTTCAAAGCTTCCCAACCTCAACGGCAAGAACATGCTTTAGTCTTCTAGGGCACATGGCTTCCTGCACATACGTGACCAGGCATGCCAGATTACGGCCCTGCCCGCTTCAAGCCTGACTGGCATCAGTCTATTGCCCAGGTCACGACAGCCTGAACCTGGTGGTCACAGTCCCGGAAAAGGTCCTCGCCTCTCTCCACTGGTGGCTAGACCCCAGTGCAGTATGCAAAGGAGTCCCCTTCCACATCCCTCAGCCCTCCTTGTCCCTCGTCATGGACGCATCAGCTCTGGGATGGGGCGCACATCTCGGGGACATCCAGACGCAGGGTCTGTGGGCCCCATCCAAGCGCTTTCTCTCCATATCAACATACGGGAGCTGATGGCAGTGCATCTTGCGTGTCAAGCCTTTCGGGAGCGGTTGCATGGAAGTTGTGTGGCAGTCCTCACAGACAACACCGCAGCCATGTTCTACATCAACAAGCAAGGGGGGGCCCATTCCTCCCCCCTCTGTCAGGAGGCCATTCGGCTGTGGGAGTTCTGCATAGCACACTCCACTCACCTGGTAGCATCTTTTCTCTCAGGGGTCCAGAACACATTGGTGGACCACCTCAGCAGGTCCTTCCAATCCCACGAGTGGTCACTCCATCCCAATGTCATCCACTCCATCTTCCTAAAGTGGGGGTTTCCCCAGCTCAACCTGTTTGCCTCACGCAGCAATCAGAAGTGCCTAGCGTTTTGCTCCCTCCAAGGCCGCTCCCCGGGCTCTCTCACAGATGCCTTCCTACTCCCATGGACAAGCCGATTGTTTTTCTCCTTCCCGCCATTTCCCCTTGTACACAAGGTCCTGCTCAAGGTGCGCAGGGACAGAACCCGGCTGATTCTGGTTGCCCCAGCGTGGCCCAGGCAATATTGGTATACCACACTATTGGAGATCTCGGTGGACGCCCCGGTTCCGCTGCCTCTTTTTCTGGACTTGATCACTCAGGATCACGGCTGCCTCTGTCACCCAGACCTACGATCCCTCCACCTCACGGCATGGATGCTGCATGGCTGAGCCACTCAGAGCTCCTCTGTTCTCATTTGGTGCAGCAGGTTTTGTTGGGTAGCAGGAAACCTTCCACTTGGGCCACATATATGGTTAAATGGAAGCGATTCTCATGCTGGTGCTCTCACCGTGGCACCCCCACCCCCCCTCCAAGCATCCATGCCTCTCATTTTGGACTATCTCCTGAGCCTGAAACAGCAGGGCCTGGTGATGTCATCCATCAGGGTCCACATGGCAGCCATTTCGGCTTTTCACCGGGAGCGAATGGCTGATCTGTCTTTGCCAACCCCATGGTCCTTAGGTTCCTTAAGGGCCTGGACCATCTCTACCCACAGGTATGGCAGCCAGTCCCCACATGGGACCTTAACCTGGTCCTCTCCGGGCTTATGGGGGCCCTGTTTGAGCCATTGGCCACCTGTTTCTTCCTATACCTCTCTTGGAAAATGGCTTTCCTTGTCACTATCACATCGGCGAGGCGTGTATCCAAGCTCAAAGCTCTTACCTTGGAACCACCATACACGATCTTCCATAAGGACAAGGTGCAGCTACGACCTCACCCGGCCTTTCTTCTCAAGGTGGTATCGACCTTTCATATCAACTAGGACATTTTTCTCCTTTTTTTTAATCCAAAACCGCATGCTACTCATCAGGAACAACGGCTACACTCCCTTGATGTTCGTAGGGCCCTTGCCTTCTACATCGAGCATATGAAGCCGTTCAGGAAAATGACCCAGCTCTTCGTCGCGGTGGTGGACTGGATGAAGGGCCTCACAGTCTCCTCCCAGCGGATCTCGTGGATCACTTCCTGTATCTGTGCTTGCTATGATCTGGCCAGTATTCATAGAATCATGGAATCATAGAATATCAGGGTTGGAAGGGACCCCAGAAGGTCATCTAATCCAACCCCCTGCTCGAAGCAGGACCAATTCCCAGTTAAATCATCCCAGCCAGGGCTTTGTCAAGCCTGACCTTAAAAACTTCTAAGGAAGGAGATTCTACCACCTCCCTAGGTAACGCATTCCAGTGTTTCACCACCCTCTTAGTGAAAAAGTTTTTCCTAATATCCAATTTAAACCTCCCCCACTGCAACTTGAGACCATTACTCCTCGTTCTGTCATCTGCTACCATTGAGAACAGTCTAGAGCCATCCTCTTTGGAACCCCCTTTCAGGTAGTTGAAAGCAGCTATCAAATCCCCCCTCATTCTTCTCTTCTGCAGACTAAACAATCCCAGCTCCCTCAGCCTCTCCTCATAACTCATGTGTTCCAGACCCCTAATCATAATGACTCTCTCCAATTTATCCACATCCTTCTTGAAGTGTGGGGCCCAAAACTGGACACAGTACTCCAGATGAGGCCTCACCAATGTCGAATAGAGGGGAACGATCACGTCCCTCGATCTGCTGGCTATAACCCTACTTATACATCCCAAAATGCCATTGGCCTTCTTGGCAACAAGGGCACATTGCTGACTCATATCCAGCTTCTCGTCCACTGTCACCCCTAGGTCCTTTTCCACAGAACTGCTGCCTAGCCATTCGGCCCCTAGTCTGTAGCAGTGCATTGGATTCTTCCGTCCTAAGTGCAGGACTCTGCACTTATCCTTATTGAACCTCATCATATTTCTTTTGGCCTAATCCTCCAATTTGTCTAGGTCCTTCTGTATCCTATCCCTCCCCTCCAGCGTATCTACCACTCCTCCCAGTTTAGTATCATCCGCAAATTTGCTGAGAGTGCAATCTACACCATCCTCCAGATCATTTATGAAGATATTGAACAAAACCAGCCCCAGGACCGACCCCTGGGGCACTCCACTTGACATCGGCTGCCAACTAGACATGGAGCCATTGATCACTACCCGTTGAGCCCGACAATCTAGCCAGCTTTCTACCCACCTTATAGTGCATTCATCCAGCCCATACTTCCTTAACTTGCTGACAAGAATACTGTGGGAGACCGTGTCAAAAGCTTTGCTAAAGTCAAGAAACAATACATCCACTGCTTTCCCTTCATCCACAGAACCAGTAATCTCATCATAAAAGGCGATTAGATTAGTCAGGCATGACCTTCCCTTGGTGAATCCATGCTGGCTGTTCCTGATCACTTTCCTCTCATGCAAGTGCTTCAGGATTGATTCTTTGAGGACCTGCTCCATGATTTTTCCAGGGACTGAGGTGAGGCTGACTGGCCTGTAGTTCCCAGGATCCTCCTTCTTCCCTTTTTTAAAGATTGGCACTATATTAGCCTTTTTCCAGTCATCCGGGACTTCCCCCGTTCGCCACGAGTTTTCAAAGATAATGGCCAATGGCTCTGCAATCACAGCCGCCAATTCCTTCAGCACTCTCGGATGCAACTCGTCCGGCCCCATGGACTTGTACACGTCCAGCTTTTCTAAATAGTCCCTAACCACCTCTATCTCCACAGAGGGCTGGCCATCTCTTCCCCATTTTGTGATGCCCAGTGCAGCAGTCTGGGAGCTGACCTTGTTAGTGAAGACAGTGGCAAAAAAAGCATTGAGTACATTAGCTTTTTCCACATCCTCTGTCACTAGGTTGCCTCCCTCATTCAGTAAGGGGCCCACACTTTCCTTGGCTTTCTTCTTGTTGCCAACATACCTGAAGAAACCCTTCTTGTTACTCTTGACATCTCTTGCTAGCTGCAGCTCCAGGTGCGATTTGGCCCTCCTGATATCATTCCTACATGCCCGAGCAATATTTTTATACTCTTCCCTGGTCATCTGTCCAACCTTCCACTTCTTGTAAGCTTCTTTTTTATGTTTAAGATCCGCTAGGATTTCACCATTAAGCCAAGCTGGTCGCCTGCCATATTTACTATTCTTTCGACTCATTGGGATGGTTTGTCCCTGTAACCTCAACAGGGATTCCTTGAAATACAGCCAGCTCTCCTGGACTCCTTTCCCCTTCATGTTAGTCCCCCAGGGAATCCTGGCCATCCGTTCCCTGAGGGAGTCGAAGCCTGCTTTCCTGAAGTCCAGGGTCCGTATCCTGCTGCTTACCTTTCTTCCCTGCGTCAGGATCCTGAACTCAACCAACTCATGGTCACTGCCTCCCAGATTCCCATCCACTTTTGCTTCCCCCACTAATTCTACCTGGTTTGTGAGCAGCAGGTCAAGAAAAGCGCCCCCCTAGTTGGCTCCTCTAGCACTTGCGCCAGGAAATTGTCCCCTACGCTTTCCAAAAACTTCCTGGATTGTCTATGCACTTCTGTATTGCTCTCCCAGCAGATATCAGGAAAATTAAAGTCACCCATGAGAATCAGGGCATGCGATCTAGTAGCTTCCGTGAGCTGCCGGAAGAAAGCCTCATCTACCTCATCCCCCTGGTCCGGTGGTCTATAGCAGACTCCCACCACTACATCACTCTTGTTGCACACACTTCTAAACTTAATCCAGAGACACTCAGGTTTTTCTACAGTTTCGTACCGGAGCTCTGAGCAGTCATACTGCTCCCTTACATAGAGTGCTACTCCCCCACCTTTTCTGCCCTGCCTGTCCTTCCTGAACAGTTTATAACCATCCATGACAGTACTCCAGTCATGTGAGTTATCCCACCAAGTCTCTGTTATTCCAATCACGTGATAGTTCCTTGACATCACCAGGACCTCCAGTTCTCCCTGCTTGTTTCCAAGGCTTTGTGCATTCGTATATAAGCACTTGAGATAACCTGTTGATCGCCCCTCATTCCCAGTATGAGGCAGGAGCACTCCCCTCACAGACATTCCTGCCTGTGCTTCCTCCCGGTATCCCGCTTTCCCACTTACCTCAGGGCTTTGGTCTCCTTCCCCCGGTGAACCTAGTTTAAAGCCCTCCTCACTAGGTTAGCCAGCCTGCTGGCAAAGATGCTGGCAAAGATAGACCGTCTCTGCCCAGCACTCCTCCTTCATGGAACACCATCCCATGGTCAAAGAATCCAAAGCCTTCTCTCCGACACCACCTGCATAGCCATTCGTTGACTTCCACGATTCGACGGTCCCTCTGACCCTGCCCCTCACCACTCGCTCTACAAGGGCTCAGGCCTCCTTGGCGGCTTTCCTGGCCCAGGTTCCAATCCAGGAGATCTGTAGAGCTTCTACTCGGTCTTCAGTATATACTTTTGCCTCTCGCTGTGCCATCATCCGGCAAGCCAGAGATGATGTGGCATTTGGTAGAGCAGTCCTACAATCTACGGTACTTCACTCTGACCCCACCGCCTAGGTAAGGCTTGGGAGTCACCTAATTGGAATCGATATGAGCAAGTACTCGAAGAAGAAAAGACAGTAACTCACCTTTGTAACTGTTGTTCTTCGAGATGTGTTGCTTATATCCATTACAAACCTGCCATCCTTCCCCTCTGTCAGAGTAGCCAGCAAGAAGGAACTGAGGGGGTGCTGGGTCGGTTGGGGTATATATCTAGCACCATGACGGTGCCACTCTGGGGGCTCCACAGCCAACCCACTGGGTGTTGCTAGGGTAGAAATTCTCCAACGGCCATGCACATGGCGGGCGCACACCTAATTGGAATGAATATGAGCAACACATCTTGAAGAACAACAGTTACAAAGGTGAGTAACCATCTTTTCTTTTTTTAACCCAGTTATAGTCTTGGCCTTCACAACGTTCTCTGGCAAAGAGTTCCACAGGTTGACTGTGCATTGTGTAAAGAAATACTTCCTTTTGTTTTAAATCTGCTGCCTATTCATTTCATTTGGTGACCCCTAATTCTTGTGTTATGAGAAGAATATGGAAGTGTTACTTACTCCATTTTCTCCACACCAGTTATGATATTTTTAAGGTCAGGCTTGACAAAGCCTTGGCTGGGATGATTTAATTGGGGATTGGTCCTGCTTTGAGCAGGGGGTTGGACTAGATGACCTCCAGAGGTCCCTTCCAACCCTGATATTCTATGATTCTATGATGTTATAGATCTTTATCATATCCCCCCTTAGTCGTCTCTTTTTCAAGCTTAAAAGTCCCAGTCTTTTTAATCTCTCCTCATACGGAAGCTGTTCCATACCCCTAATCATTTTTGTTGTCCTTTTCTATACCTTATCCAATTCCAGTATATGTTTTTTGAGATGTGGTCACCACATCTGCACACAGTATTCAAGATGTCGGCATACCATGAATTTACATAGAGGTGATTCCCAACATTCTGTTAGCTTTTTTGACTGCCGCTGCACATTGAGTGGATGTTTTCAGAGAACTATCCACAATGACTCCAAGATTGTCTTGATTACAAGTAGATAGCCTTGATTAAATTTCAGTGCCTTTTGTTACATTGTAATGGGTCATACCCAAGTTAGCTATTCTGTCGTTGTCACACCCCACCGGGAGCTTTTTTCATTGGTCACAAGCTAACAGTTGTTAACTCAAAACAAGAATGCCCATGCATCTGTGAGTCATCCTTTTATCCAGTTTGGGCCTCTGAACTTATCTTCATGTAACAGGTGATCATCAGGCAATGGTTTCTCCTCCAGGTACAGCTTCCATAGGTTTCCTGTGGAGATGAGAATTTGCCTCTCACCCCCCCCCAAGTTTTTCTTAGAAATCCCACTTAATTTTGTCTAGCACATTGTTTCAAAGAGTCCTTTGAAGCTGATAACACTTCCTAGGGTTTATATTGTCCAGTTCTTCTCCCTGGAGATGTTACAGACCATCCCACAGTAATACATACACACTCATATTTTTAATACAGTGAACACCTAGGATACTGAAATTTAATTCAATAAAGTTTGACTTAATTCAGTAAGGGTGGTCCAGGATATTACAGGAAATTGCCATCTGTGTCACACCAATTTCTATCTGTATCTGACTCTTGTCTTATTCTTAGATTGTCAGATCTTTGGGGCAGAGACAGTTTTTTGTTCTGTGTTTGTAAAACATCCAGCTGAATGGGATCCTGGTCCCTGACTATCACTACCAGATGCTACAGTAATTGAAATAATAAAATGATGATAATGGGGGGGTCTTGATAGTGAAAGGGAGGGTGTTAGAGAGCTGGGGAGAGGAAGATTTGGGGCAAAGAGCTCATGTGGGCCAGGAGGGCTGGGGGCAGTGGTAAGGGGTGGGGACAATGTTCCTTGTAGACATGACACAGTTAAATCCTTCATAAGAAGAGTGTCCTGCACCTTTGAACACCTGGGGAGCTGGCCCCAGGAGTTTACTGCTTTAAAATGGGCTGTGGTTAAAATAACAGAACTTTTTGTGTGTGTGATGAGTGTCCCATGAGTCCACCTGATCTCATTTGTCTTCTTTCTCCTGAGCAGTGTTTCCTGTTTCCAAACCTCATGTAATCTCCCAGCTGGAACAAGGGGAAGATTGGGGATTGGTCCTGCTTTGAGTTGGGGATTGGTCCTGCTTTAAGCAGGGGGTTGGACTAGATGACCTCCTGAGGTCCCTTCCAACCCTGATATTCTATGATAAGAGCCATGGGCCCCAGATCTCCAGGGCTCAGAGGAAAGAGAGTTCCTGAGAGGAAGCTTCATAGGTGAAGGATCATTAAACCAACTCTGGCTGAAGAAACAGCTGGGATTCCCAACAAAGACCTTGTGAACTCTTTGAGTTCAGGATTGTCCCCAGCAGGTGTCATATCCTTAGGGTTGATATTGCTCAGAGCCTCCAACCCATCCTGACTAACTCCTGGCAGTAACTCCCTCCCCAAACTCCCATCTCCCTGTATGTTTGGATGGGAACTAGATGCAGAATTAACCCCCTCCTCTCTCCCCCTTGGGGAAGAGTTTGGGGAAATTCAGTCCCTGATTTTTTTCCCATCTCCACCTGTTCTTTTGGTTTGTTCTCTCCTTTACTGTTCCTGTTTCCAAGGTTTTTCTTTCTCTGTCCCAGCAGATGATGGGATGGTGAGTGAGACCATGGAGCAGAATCCTCATCAGGAAGTTCACAAGCAAGTGGAATCACATGGGGTGTTATTGCAAAGATGCAAAGGGAGTGTGTCCAGGAGATGTGAGCAGGGAAAAACCTGTGAGAGTCAGCACAGGCCAGAGAAGTGGCAGGGAAACCAACCAGCGCAGAAGGTTGGTAAATCTGTTAATTATCAGGGAACTCTCAAAGGCCTCAAGGAAAGCATGGCCCAGCAGGGAATCCCCAAGGGAGAGAGAAAGAACACATGTGTTGATTGTGGGGAAAAGTTCAGTAGGCGCTTACAGCTTATTACACATCAGAAGACCCACACAGGGAAGAAACCCTATGAATGCTGTGAGTGCAGGAAAACCTTCACTGATAGTGCAAACCTTATTAGACATCAGAGGATCCACACAGGTGAGAGACCCTATACCTGCTGTGAGTGTGGGAAAAGCTTTGCTTGGAGATCAAGCCTTATTACACATCAGAGGATCCACACAGGGGAGAAACCCTATGAATGCTGTGAGTGCGGAAAAACCTTCAATGATAGCTCACACCTTATTATACATAAGAGGATTCATACAGGAGAGAGAAATTACACATGCGTTGATTGTGGGAAAAAGTTCAGTAGACGCTCAACCCTTATTACGCATCAGAGGATCCACACTGGGAAGAAACCCTATGAATGCTGTGAGTGCAAGAAAACCTTCATTGATAGCTCAAATCTTATTAGACATCAGAGGATTCACACAGGAGAGAGGCCCTATAAATGCTGTGAATGTGGGAAAACCTTCACTACAAGCTCACTCCTTATTACACATCAGAGGATCCACACATCAGAGAAACCCTATGAATGCTGCGAGTGTGGGAAAGACTTTTCTTCAAGCTCATACCTTATTACACATCAGAGGATCCACACAGGGGAGAAACCCTATAAATGTCTTGAGTGCGGGAAAACCTTTGCTTGGAGCTCATACCTTATTATACATCAGAGGATCCACACAGGGGAGAAACCCTATAAATGTTTTGAGTGCGGGAAAACCTTTGCTGTTAGCTCAAACCTTGTTACACATCAGAGGGGCCACACAGGAGAGAGAAATAACACATGTGTTTATTGTGGGAAAAAGTTCAGTAGGCGCTCAACCCTTATTAGACATCAGAGGAGCCACACAGGAGAGAGACCCTATGCATGCTGTGAATGTGGGAAAACCTTCACTCGGAGCTCACACCTCATCAGGCATCAGAGCATTCACACAGAGGAGAAACCCTATAAATGCTGTGAATGTGGAAAAACCTTCAATCGGAGCTCAAACCTTATTAGGCATCAGAGGATCCACACAGGGGAGAAACCCTATGAATAAGGATAAGATTTGGTCATGGATTCCATGACTTTCCAGGACCTCCGGGGTAGGGCTGGAGCAGCTGTCAGCCGCGGGGCCCCCACTAAACAGCTCATCAGCCAGCCAGCCTTCTGGAACAGCGGGCTGGAGCAGCTGCACTGTTCTCCCCCCACCCCCTGGGTTTTTTAGTAAAAGGGACAGGTTGTGGCTTCCATAAATTTTTGTTTATTGCCCATGACCTGTTCCTGACTTTTACTAAAAATACCTGTGACAGAATCTTAACCTTACCTGTGAATGCTGTGAGTGTGGGAAAACCTTCACTCAGAGCTCACAAATTATTACACATCAGAGGATCCACACAGGGGAGAGACCCTATGAATGCTCCGAGTGTGGGAAATTCTTCCAGCAGAGGTCCGCCCTTATTTATCATCAGAAAAGTTGCAAGGGAGATAAACACCATAAAAATTTTGTCTAGGGCTGAGAAAATATTTTGTTTTCCTTTTGCTAATTCCCACGTAGTGAGCTTTAAGGCAGCATTTGTGTCACCATGGCCTCTCAGCTCCCTCAGCTGAGTAGTCTGCTTTTCCCTTTTGCAGCTCACCCTTCCTTGGGGTGAATCCCAGTCCTTTTCATCAAATGCTTTGTCCTATGTCATAGAAGTGTATGTCCCTCCAACAGGAATGTCCTTCAGCCCCAGGTAGGGGGACCAAGAGTGACCTCAACTAGGTACATGGAGGTTAAATCTACCTGGGCCTTGACTCCACTAGTATTTTCCATGGAGTTAGCTACCTTGAGGTAGCTATCCTGTTGTAAAAGCAACTATTTTTTCAGTAAAGAAAATAGCCCATTTATAGTGGCCATGGTAATTTAGCCCTGACATAACCTCCATTGCTTTTCCTAGCCTAAACAAATTTGGAGAATTACATTTATCCTTTTCCTCCCACTGCAAAGCGATTGTTAGTCATCAAGTTACACTGGGTTGTGTTCAATAGCAGTTGTTATTGTACCATTTTTCTCATTTTAAATATATTTAAATATAACAAAGAGAAAGGACCAGGATTGGGGATAGGGAAAAAAGTGTTTTTTCAACCTCTGTGGCACCTGAAGTAGTGAGTCAGAGGGATTCCCACCTTCTGAATTACCCCAGCAGTATTTCCTCTGTGCCATGTAGAATTTATCTTCTCCACATTCTATACCTCCACTTCTCAATGTGTCATATGATTCAGTGTTCTCAGCCTTCTGCTTGGGAATCAGTTTTTTTCTTTCATCCTAAAACATAGTAATTTAGGGTCTGAGATGAAAGTGTCAAAGATCTGGAAGGGGAATTTGAATGGATCTCAAACATAGTGTGATCATTTTGTAAGCCATAGGCCTAGCTAGCATATTCTTGGCTGTAATGCAAGAAACCTAGAGGCAACATCCTGTATGTTGAGTTAAGGCAAATTTGCATACATATATTTGGGACCTTTAGCCTATATAAATGATAATAAGCTAATGCATAAAGTGTGTTTGTGTGTGTATATATATATATATATATGTTTGTGATCTTTAGCATAGATAAGTGAGGAAACATTAAGATAGAGGGCTACCTAAGTTCATGTCCTCTATAAACTTAACAGGTACACCACAGAGAACATGGAAATAACTTGTTAGGCCAGAAATAAGAGATAAGAATGAGCTAAGTGTCATTAATAGGTATGAATATGTCATTAATTCACACGAACATGCCAGCCTATAGGGTAAATGTACTTTGATTTTTGTGGGTAAGGAAATTAAGTTTGGACATGGAAGGAGGGCACCTGGTGCTCAGGCTCTATAAGAGGGGCAACCTACCATGTTAAGTTAGCCTTATAGCTTCTATAGTCTTAGTCTTATAGTTCTCTATAGTTCTTAATTCTTAAATTAGTTGGGTCAAACTCTATTAGATTATGATGTCTTTCTATAGCTTTTAGTGCTCTAGCTTCTCCTAAGCTCTTCACCTCCCACTCGAGAACTGGGGAACCTGGAAATCAGACTCTTTTGGCATGCCAGAGGTAAGGCTGGTCCTTTGTCTCTTACCACCAGGTTATCTAAAAAGCTTTAAAATATATAATACCAGATGTGCCACTAGAAGAATATTATTTCCTTTGTAATTCTAATTGATTATTATCTATTTTATTATTATTCCATTTCATCTCAATAAAAGTCTTTAAGGTTATATTTTCTTCTCTGTGTGAGTGTCCTTCTCAAACCTGTGTACCCTGATTCTGGGACAAGAACATTATTATCTTCTGATCAGAGTAATTGGTGAGCCTATAACCATATTATATAAACAATAATGTTAAGCTCCTAAAAATCAGGCAACAGGCTGGTGAGCCAGCCAGGAAACTCAAGGAGTGTGTGGCAGGAATTTTCAGGAATTCTAGGTGTTTCTAGACACCTAGGAGGTTCACCTGAGGCAAATTAGAGTTAGAGAGCAAAAGAGAGCAGAAAGCTATGTGTGTGTGACTTTGTCTAACAGACTACCTTGGAGCACAGGAAACCTTATTTCCTTTGGAAAAAAAACAAAACAATGAGGAGTCCTTGTGGCACTTTTGAGACTGGCAAATTTATTTGGGCATAAGCTTTCATGGGCTAAAACCCACTTCATCAGATGCATGGAGTGGAAAATACAATAGGCAGAATATATATATACACACAGTACATGAAAAGATGGGAGTTGGCTTACCAAGTCGGGGGTCAGTGCTAACGAGCCAATTCAATTTAAGTTGGAAGTATGCAGTTCTCAACAGTTGACAAGAAGAAGTGGAAATCAGTGTTGTAATGTTAATGAGGCCTATGGAAACAAGATGGCCCATTTCAAACAGTTGACAAGAAGCTGTGAGTATTTAGCATGGGGAAATTAGTTTTTGTAAAAACAACGAGGCATACTTGTGGCACCTTAGAGACTAACAAATTTATTTCATTTTTGTAATGACCCATCCACTCCCAGTCTTTATTCAGGCCTCTGACAATCTGTTTCTTCACTTCACGAGGTGGAATTCCACCCAGATTTCAACAATTTCCACCCCACCATCAACCTCAGCCTGGACCAGTCCACACAAGAGATCCACTTCCTAGACAGGACAGTGCTAATAAGCGATGGTCACAAACACCACCGTATACCGGAAGCCTACTGACCACTATACTTACCTACATGCCTCCAGCTTTCATCCAGGCCACATCGCACGATCCATTGTCTACAATACCCACCTGGTGAAGTGGAGAAACAGATTGATAGAGCTAGAAGGGTACCCAGAAGTCATCTACTACAAGACAGGCCCAACAAAGAAAGTAACAGAATGCCACTAGCCATCACCTATAGCCCCCAACTAAAACCTCTCCTGCGCATCATCAAGGATCTACAACCTATCCTGAAGGTTGATCCCTCACTCTCACAGACCTTGGGAGACAAGCCAGTCCTCGCTTACAGGCAGCCCCCCAACCTGAAGCAAATACCCATCAGCAACTACATACCACACAACAAAAACACTAACCCAGGAATGAAACCCTGCAACAAACCCCAGTGCCAACTATGTCTGCATATCTATTCAAGGGACACCATCATAGGATGTGACCACATCAGCCATGCCATCAGGGGCTCATTCACCTGCACATCTACTAATGTGATATATGCCATCATGTGCCAGCAATGCTCCTCTGCCATGTACATTGGCCAAATGGGACAGTCTCTACGCAAAAGAATAAATGGACACAAATCTGACATCAGGAATTATAACATTCAAAAAACAGGTTTCAGAGTAGCAGCCATGTTAGTCTGTATCTGCAAAAAGAAAAGGAGAACTTGTGGCACCTTAGAGACTAACAAATTTATTTGAGCATAAGCTTTCGTGAGCTTCAGCTCACTTCATCGGATGCATTCAGCGGAAAATGCAGTGGGGAGATTTATATACACAGAGAACATGAAACAATGGGTGTTACCATACACACTGTAACGAGAGTGATCAGGTAAGGTGAGCTATTACCAGCAGGAGAATGTGGGGGGAACCTTTTGTAGTGATAATCAAGTTGGGCCATTTCCAGCAGTTGACAAGAACATCTGAGGAACAGTGGGGGGGGGGAGGAGGGCAATAAACATGGGGAAATAGTTTTACTTTGTGTAATGACACATCCACTCCCAGTCTTTATTCAAGCCTAAGTTAATTGTATCCAGTTTGCAAATTAATTCCAATTCAGCAGTCTCTCACTGGAGTCTGTTTTTGAAGTTTTTTTGTTGAAGAATTGCCACTTTTAGGTCTGTAATCGAGCAACCAAAGAGATTGAAGTGTTCTCCGACTGGTTTTTGAATGTTATAATTCTTGACGTCTGATTTGTGTCCATTTATTCTTTTACATGGAGACTATCCAGTTTGCCCAATGTACGTGGCAGAGGGGCATTGCTGGCACATGATGTCATATATTACATTCGTAGATGTGCAGGTGAACGAGCCTCTGATAGTGTGGCTGATGTGATTAGGCTGTGTCCCCTGAATAGATATGTGGACACAGTTGGCAACGGGCTTTGTTGCAAGGATAGGTTCCTGGGTTAGTGGTTCTATTGTGTGGTGTGTGGTTGCTGGTGAGCTTATGCTCAAATAAATTTGTTAGTCTCTAAGGTGCCACAAGTCCTCCTATTCAAAAAACAGTAGAACACTTCAATCTCCCTGGTCACTCAATAACAAACTTAAAAGTGGCAATTCTTCAACAACAAAAACTTCAAAAACAGACTCCAATGGAAAACTGCAGAACTGGAATTAATTTGCAAACTGGACACCATCAAATTAGGCCTGAATAAAGACTGGAAGTGGATGGGTCACTATAAAAACTAAATCAATTTGTTAGGCTCTCAGGTGCCACAAGTACTCCTCATTGTTTTTACAAAAACTAATTTCCCCTTGCTAAATACTCACACTTTCTTGTCATGTGTTTGTAGTGGGCCACCTTGTTTACACTGGCCTCATTAACACTACAAAACTGATTTCCACTCCTTGTCAACTGTTGAGAATTGTCTACTTCCAACTTAAATTGAATTGGCTCGTTAGCACTGACCCCACAACTTGGTAAGGCAACTCCCATCTTTTCATATGCTGTGTATTTATACCTCCCTACTGTATGTTCCACTCCATGTGTCTGATGAAGTGGGTTTTAGCCCATGAAAGCTTATGCCCAGATAAATTTGTTAGTCTCTAAACAGCCACAAGGATTCCTCATTGTTTTTGCTAATACAGACTAACATGGCTACCACTCTGGAACCTATTTCCTTTGACTGTTTTTTGGCAGTGGTCCCAGTGGTATTTCCTGTTTGTGGCAGGCCTGGCACTGCACTGCCTCTTTGTGGCAGGGGTGGGGTGTAGGAACGTCGCCACTCCCAAGTTCACACACCTGTCTCTCTGTGGGCATCCGGTTGCCACCTAATGGCCTCCTTCCACACAATCGGCCCTTGGTCGGGGTAGTGCAGCCTAGCAGCCAAAGTCCAGGTTAATCGTCCCAAGTGTCAGGGCAGCGTAACCCAATGGGCAGGGTCCATATAAATCCCCATGTTGGAGCAGTGCAACCTAATGGCCAGAGTCTATACAATCCCCCTTGCAAGCGGGGTAGTGTGGCTTAGCCGCCAGAGTCCATAGGATTCCTGCGGTATGGGGGAGTGGTAGGAGGACCCAGGCCTGCCCTCTCCACTGGGTCCCGACCCAGGGCCCTGGTAGTGACAAGCTCCCCTTGCTACCAGCTCGGCGGGGATCCGCCTGCAAGACACTGAGTGTCAGTGCGGTTCTAACGCCGTTTGCCTCTAAAGTTCCCCTGGGTCACTTCCTACCATAAACGCCAGGTTCTCCGCTTCAGGGGGTCCTCTGGTCTGTCCCCCTGCTGTGCGTCTGGCCATCAGGGTGCATCCCAACTTGGCTGGCCTCCGGATTCTGGCACCCAGGCTGTCCCTCCTTGGGAGCTGGCTGCATGCCTCCTTCCCCTCCAGCAGTCAGCCCCAACTGAGCAGCTCTGCAGGCTTTTATCCCTGTTCTTCAGTTGGAGCTTGCCCAGCAGAGCTTCCGGGGCAGGGCTTTCTCTGCTAGGAAGGAAGGGTTAACCCCTGTGGTACCAGTGTGGGGCCGCTCTGCCCCATCACACTGTTCTTTACTGCAATTTAGATTTTCTGTTTAATCTGGACTGGCCAGAGTTTATGGATAGTGTTTAATCTTGCAAGGTAAGGAGGAATGAGACTTGTTCTGTTTATAGTGATATTTACATTTAATGGGCTTTGTTGACATTTTAAAGTATAATTGTCATAAATATAAAGGGAAGGGTAAACACCTTTAAAATTCCTCCTGGCCAGAGAAAAATCCTTTCACCTGTAAAGGGTTAAGAAGCTAGAATAACCTTGCTGGCACCTGACCAAAATGACCAATGAGGAGACAAGATACTTTCAAAAGCTGGGAGGAGGGATAAAAACAAAGTGTCTGTGTCTGTCTGGGTGATGCTTTTGCCAGGGACAGAACAGGAATGGAGTCTTAGAATTTAGTAAGTAATCTAGCTAGATTATGTGTTATGATTATGCATTAGATTATGATTTCTTTAAATGGCTGAGAAAACAAGCTGTGCTGAATAGAATGGATATTCCTGTCTGTGTGTCTTTTTGTAACTTAAGGTTTTGCCTAGAGGGATTCTCTATGTTCTGAATCTAATTACCCTGTAAGGTATTTACCACCCTGATTTTACAGAGAGGATTCTTTTTTACTGTTTCTTCTATTAAAATTCTTCTTTTCAAGAACTGAATGTTTTTTTCATTGTTCTTAAGATCCAAGGGTTTGGGTCTGTGGTCACCTGTGCAAATTGGTGAGGATTTTTACCAAACCTTCCCCAGGAAGTGGGGTGCAAGGGTTGGGAGGATTTTGGGGGGAAAGATGTTTCCAAACAACGCTTTCCTAATAAAATAAACCCGGGTAAAAGTATTGGTGGTGGCAGTGGAAGTCCAAGGGCAAAGGGTAAAATAGTTTGTACCTTGGGGAAGTTTTAACCTAAGCTGGTAAAAGTAAGCTTAGGAGGTTTTTATGCAGGTCCCCACATCTGTACCCTAGAGTTCAGAGTTGGGAAGGAACCTTGACAATAATATTGATACCTGAAATTTGAAATTGCAGTTGCATTGGGGCCAGGTGACCCACACTCAGAGGTGGCAGGAGAACTGAGTTTTTTGTTTTAATAAAGCTGTCCAAAAGGCCATAGTAGTTCAGTCCCCACAGCTCTTCCGGGCTGGCCTCTGATCCATCTACCACCAGCTTACCCCGGCTGTTCAGTGGGTCCCAACAGGGTAGAAGATCTCTCAATTGGCTAAGAGCACATTAGTTATCTAGAGAAGAGAGGGGAACTCACCCCCACCCCTCTTTGTTTTTCTTGGGACTTGTTTGAAGTATTTGGTGAGACCAGTCTGGCGTGTTATTTCTTTTCTTTTTGTTTTTCCTTCAAGGAACGCCTTCAGATTTAGAGTTAAAAATATAGTGTTTGTTACATAGTGTTGAGAATTAGACTAGCAAATAGATTTTAAGTGAAGTTATTTTATTTTGGAATTTATGAGAGTATTATTTAAGTGTTAAAATGAGTGAAATGAGGGCAGTAGGGTCTGTAGGAGTTGCCCACAGTATGGCTTCGAAAAACTTTGCCAGAAAATACATTAGGGACCATGGAGGAGGCTTAATTCAACAGAGAGACAGGGAAATTATCTCTGAACATTAAGTATCAGAGGCGAGCCGTGTTAGTCTGTATCCACAAAAACAATAAGGAATCTGGTGGCACCTTAAAGACTAACAGATTTATTCGGGCATAAGCTTTCGTGGGTAAAAAACATTACCACATCTGAAGAAACTTTTTTTTAGCCATGAAAGCTTAAGCCCAAATAAATCTGTCAGTCTTTAAGGTGCCACCGGACTCCTTGTTGTCTCTGAACATTGTAATCCATGGGGTTTTGTGAGACAGGTATGTGGAAGTAGAGTAGAAAAAAGGGAAGGCTAAAGAGGTGAAAGGAATTGCTATGGAATGCGTGCTGATGGCCTGTAGCACGCTTAGGCAGAAATTTAATAAGAAAATAGAGTCACTCAGAAAAGCCTAGTAAACTTCGGAGGAGAAAGAGGAGGCTATTCAGGAGTTAACAAATAAGCTACATGTAATTTCAAAGGAGTGATTAGTACTTTTCCAAAAGGGACAGGAGTTGGAGAAAAAGAACGGAGTCAGTATCATGTACAGGAGGCAGGTGAGGAAACTTGCTGTTTGCAGGAGTGAGTGGCTGCCAGCTTAAAATCGATGGATGGCTATAAATCAGACCGTGGTCAGTTGTTAGATTGAATCAGTGAATTGGAAAGTATTTGTGATATGTTAGAGAGAGATACGGTGAATCAGCACACAGTGAGGGAGTATAGTGGGGCTGCAGACATGCCCACCTCTGCAAGCTCCTTGAGAGAGAGAACAAATTAAGAGGTGCAGATGGTGACACAGATTGTCAGATAGGGGATGAGTTAGAGGATGATGTAGCATCAGTTCTCCTTCGAGAGATGTCTCTGTGGGTGCTCCACTCCAGGTCAAGGTGCATCCCAGCACCTTCAATCAGAGATTTTCACAGCAGCACCCCTACAGGCTGCGCACATGCAGTGCCTGCCTCGTGAGCTGTCAGTGCTTGAATAGCATGTGCACAGCCCAGGCTCCTCAGTTCCTTCTCTAACGTCCCTGGCTAGAGACAGAGTCCAGCAGTCATGCTATATTTCACTTTCCTATCTTCCTCTCAGAGCTTTTAGTTCATCGTTATTTCTGTTCTCAGTTTAATTTAGATAGGTTAGTTATTGGAGTTACTATTTTAAAACAAAAAAACAAAACACTCCTTTTTCAGATACAGACTTGCCTGGCTCTCCAGGCTTCAAGAGATGTGCCTCCTGCAAAGATGCCATCCCCATTTCAGATGGACATTCACAGTGTGTATGCCGTTTGGGGGAGTCTCATGTACTCTCAAAATGTGTCCACTGTACTAAACTTAAAGTGTGGACCCACAAGGACAGGGAACTCAGACTTAAACTACTCCTGCTGGAGAACTCGGTCAGACTAGCATCTGACCCAGGCCAACAAAGTGCTCCAAAACCCTCAAAGGACAAGAACAAAGCAAAAAAATGGCCAGCTTCCTCCCCACTCAGGGAACACTCCTCAGCTAAGAGGTCTCAGGTAGCATCTGCTTCTCCAGTGCCCGCCACTCCACGGCTCAGCACTTATGACTCAGCAGGCACCTACTGTGAGTCAGCTGCTCAGTGACCAGGTGCCGAGGCTCAGGGCTTTCAGTTGCCAGCCTCATACAGCTCTCCCTCAGTTACCATTCATAACACGGTGCCGGTGGTTCTCACGGTGCCGAGAGCACAAGCGGATGCTGCGGCACCGCCATTTGAACTTTCTGCGCTGCTTTCTCACCTGCTGCAGCTGACACTCCCCGCACCGAACCTCTTCTTGTCACCTGCCTGCCCAACAGTGCCTGTGTTCTAGAGCACCTACTCCTGTGTTGCAATATGCACCCCCAGTACAACCTTTAGTGCAGACACTTATGCTACCTCAGCATAAGATGTCTCCACAGACTGCTAGTGGCACTAGCTCCATATCAGTCATCCTTCACTCCTCTCATGCCTTACCATTCGGAACCTGGAGTCACTGCACCACCTCAGTTTCTACATCAAGGGGACTTAAGGGTTTCCCATGCCCATGAGTCTCTGCTACTGGGCACCAATATATCACCAGGACCTTCAGCACCCTATCTGCAGTACTCCCCTACCACTTCAAGCTTTTCAAGTGGCAAGAAGGAGGAGGATGTTGAACATATGTTTTCCTCACAATATTCTTCTTCAAGTGATTCCTCATGTGTATTCCACAATAGGTGTGCGTGCTCGCCACGTGCACTGGTGCCGGAAGTTTTTCCCCTAGCAGTATCCTAGCAGTATCCCCCCGCGAACCCTGGTCTGGCGCCTGCCTGGCGTGATATAAGGAGAGCTGCATGCTCCCCCCACCCTCAGTTCCTTCTTGCCACCAGTGAAGGTGCATCGGAACTGCTCTGCTCCAGCTTTGCTTTAGCTTGTCTCCAGAATTGTTCGTTCATTCAGTGTTAATATGTGTAGTTAGTTAGCTGTTTAGTTAGTCAGTGAGTCCAGGTCATGCGGCTCTTGTAAGCATTCTATGCCAAGAAGTGACCCGCATACAGACTGTGCTGTTTGGGAGAAACCCGTATCAGTGAAAGGTGCAAGATTTGCAAGTTGTTTAAGCCTTGGACCAAAAGAGAAAGGGACATTAGGTAGCCAGGCAGCGGCACAAACAGCTGCAGCGGCACAGGAGCCAGCAAACAGAGCTGTAAACAGGGGAGTTTGAGTGGGAGATCTGTTGGAGGAGAAGGTATTTGTGCCGGGGCTTTGTGCCGGAAGAGAGGCTGAGCCCTGATTGGGGGGGGGGCTTCTCTGACTAGGGGGTCCTATAAAGGCAGCCAGCCAGCCAGGCAGCGGCACAGACAGCTGCAGCGGCACAGGAGCCAGCAAACAGAGTTGTAAACGGGGGTTTCAGTGGGAGTTTGTAAGGGGAGTTTGTCTTGTGGTGCTTGTTTGGGGTTTGTTGTTGCTGTGGGGGGTGGGGTTTGGGTGGGGTTTGTGTTTCCCAGATGAACAGGGTTTAGGTGGGAAGGGTATGACAGACACAGAGGCAGCAGTGGGAGTGACCCATGCAGTGGAAGACACAATGAGGATGACTGGATGTGGAAGCTGTGGTATGTACATGATCCTGGAGGAGGGACCTGGTAAGAGTTCTGTCTGCATGAAATGCCATCTGATAGAGCTGATGGAGGAAAAGATCCGAGGTTTGGAGATGCAGATGGAAAGTCTGGTTGAGTTTAGGAAGGGGTTTGAGCAGATTATGGAGCAAAGACATGAGGAATCTGAAGGGAAAAACTCAGACTTGCAGATGGAAGCAGGGCTGGGGAATTCTGAGGGGAGACTGGGTGAGGAAAGTGGTCAGTGGAAGCATGTGACTAAAAGAACCAGGCAGAGGAAAAGACGGGCCAGTGAAGGAGAAATAGAGCTCAAGAACAGGTTTGCAGAGTTGGAAAACGAAGAAGGGGCTCAGCAGGTAGTCGCTGAAGGTGGAAGGGCAAGGAAGAAGAGAAGAGCGGCTAGTCCTATAGGAAAAGGGGAAGCGTCAATGGAGACTACACCAAATATGAGCCCCAGGAGGATACAGGATGGGTTGAAGAGGATTACAAGGGAGAATAGGAATGGAAAGAACTTGCAGGCAGAGGGAACAGGGGATAGACTGGAGAATAGCACTGTCACCAGGAAAAAGCAGGTCTATGTGATCGGGGACTCTTTACTGAGAAGAATAGACAGGCCTGTAACCAGAGCTGATCCACAGAATAGAAGGGTGTGCTGTCTTCCAGGTGCTAAGATACGGGATGTAGATCTGAGGTTGAAAAGGATCCTAAAGGGAGCAGGAAAGAATCCCCTAATTATCCTTCATGTGGGAACAAATGATATGGCTAGATTCTCGCTGGAAAGTATTAAGGGAGACTATGCTAGGCTGGGGAAGACGCTTAAAGAAATCGAGGCTCAGGTAATCTTTAGTGGGATTCTGCCTGTTCCTAGAGAAGGGCAACAAAGGTGTGACAAGATTATGACTTGGCTGAAGATGGCTTAGGCAGTGGTGCTATAAGGAGGGCTTTGGGATGTATGGCCACTGGGAGGCATTCATGGACAGAGGACAGTTCTCTCAGGATGGACTCCATCTGAGTAGGGAAGGAAATAGACTTCTAGGATGGAGGCTGGCACAAATGATTAAGAGAGCTTTAAACTAGGAATTTGGGGGAGATGGCTGGGAGATGTCCAGGTAATCTCCATGCCAGATTTTAACATTGAGAGGGAAGAAAACAAAGAAAGGATACAGCCATGGGTAGGAGAATGTATATAAGGAGGAAGGGCAGTGTGGATACCAGTCTAACAGGTTATACTGGTTGTAGAATGACCATGCCTAATAGGGTACAGAATGTGAGTGAGGCCAAACAGCAAAAATGAAGATGTTTGTACACCAATGCGAGGAGCCTCGGTAACAAAATGGAGGAACTAGAGCTACTGGTGCTGGAAGTGAAACCAGACATTATAGAGATAACAGAAACATGGTGGAATAGTCGTCATGACTGGACTACAGGTATTGAGGGGTCTGTGCTGTTTAGGAAAGACCGAAATAAAGGTGAAGGTGGTGGAGTAGCATTGTATATCAATGATGAGGTAGAATGTAAAGAAATAAGAAGCGATGGAATGGATAAGACAGAGTCCGTCTGGGCAAAAATTACATTGGGGAAGAAAACTATTACAGCCTCCCCTGGGATAGTGCTTGGGGTGTGCTATAGACCGCCAGGATCTAATTTGGATATGGATAGAGCCCTTTTTAATGTTTTTAATGAAGTAAATACTAATGGAAACTGCTTGATCATGAGAGACTTTAACTTCCCAGATATAGACTGGAGGACGAGTGCTAGTAATAATAATAGGGCTCAGATTTTCCTAGATGCGATAGCTGATGGATTCCTTCATCAAGTAGTTGCTGAACCAACTAGAGGGGATGCCATTATAGATTTGGTTTTGGTGAGTAGTGAGGACCTCATAGAAGAATTGGTTGTAGGGGATAATTTTGGTTCAAGTGATCATGAGCTGATTCAGTTCAAACTGAACGGAAGGATTAACAAAAATAAATCTGCAGCTAGGGTTTTTGATTTCAAAAGGGCTGACTTTCAAAAATTAAGGAAATTAGTTAGGGAAGTGGATTGGACTGAAGAACTTATGGATTTAAAGGTAGAGGAGGCCTCGGATTACTTTAAATCAAAGCTGCAGAAGCTATCAGAAGCCTGCATCCCAAGAAAGGGAAACAAATTCATAGGCAGGAGTTGTAGACCAAGCTGCATGAGCAAGCATCTCAGAGAGGTGATTAAGAAAAAGCAGAAAGCATACAGGGAGTGGAAGATGGGAGGGATCAGCAAGGAAAGCTACCTTATTGAGGTCAGAATATGTAGGAATAAAGTGAGACAGCCTAAAAGTCAAGTAGAGTTGGACCTTGCAAAGGGAATTAAAACCAATAGTAAAAGGTTTTATAGCCGTCTAAATAACAAGAAAACAAAGAAAGAGGTGGGACTGCTAAACACTGACGATGGAGTGGAGGTTAGGGATAATCTAGGCATGGCTCAATATCTAAACAAATACTTTGCCTCAGTCTTTAATAAGGCTAAAGACGATCTTGGGGATAATGGTAGCATGACAAATGGGAATGAGGATATGGAGGTAAATATTACCATATCTGAGGTAGAAGTGAAACTCAGACAGCTTAATGGGACTAAATCGGGGGGCCCAGATGACCTTCGTCCAAGAATATTAAAGGAATTGGCACATGGAATTGCAAGCCCATTAGCAAGAATTTTTAATGAATCTGTAAACTCAGGAGTTGTACCGTATGACTGGAGAATTGCTAACATAGTTCCTATTTTTAAGAAAAGGAAAAAAAGTGATCTGGGTAACTACAGGCCTGTTAGTTTGACATCTGTAGTATGCAAGGTCTTGGAAAAAATTTTGAAGGAGAAAGTAGTTAAGGACATTAAAGTCAATGGTAAATGGGACAAAATACAACATGGTCCTGCTTTGAGCAGGGGGTTGGACTAGATGGCCTCCAGAGGTCCCTTCCAACTCTATTATTCTATGATTCTATGATCTCCTTCTTTGAGAAAGTAACAGATTTCTTAGACAAAGGAAACGCAGTGGATCTAATTTACCTAGATTTCAGCAAGGCGTTTGATACCGTGCCACATGGGGAATTATTAGTTAAATTGGAAAAGATGGGGATCAATATGAACATTGAAAGGTGGATAAGGAATTGGTTAAAGGGGAGACTACAACGGGTCCTACTGAAAGGTGAACTGTCAGGCTGGAAGGAGGTTACCAGTGGTGTTCCTCAAGGATCACTTTTGGGACTAATCTTATTTAATCTTTTTATTACTGACCTCAGCACAAAAAGTGGGAGTGTGCTAATAAAGTTTGCGGATGATACAAAGCTGGGAGGTATTGCCAATTTAGAGAAGGACCGGGATATCATACAGGAGGATCTGGATGACCTTGTAAACTGGAGTAATAGTAATAGGATGAAATTTAATAGTGAGAAATGTTTAAGGTTATGCATTTAGGGATTAATAACAAGAATTTTAGTTATAAGCTGGGGACGCATCAATTAGAAGTAACGGAGAAGGAGAAGGACCTTGGAATATTGGATGATCATAGGATGACTGTGAAAAAAGCTAATGCAGTCTTGGGATGCATCAGGAGAGGTATTTCCAGTAGGGATAAGGAGGTTTTAGTACCGTTATACAAGGCACTGGTGAGACCTCACCTGGAATACTGTGTGCAGTTCTGGTCTCCCATGTTTAAGAAGGATGAATTCAAACTGGAACAGGTACAGAGAAGGGCTGCTAGGATGATCCAAGGAATGGAAAACTTGTCTTATGAAAGGAGACTCAAGGAGCTTGGCTTGTTTAGCCGAACTAAAAGAAGGTTGAGGGGAGATATGATTGCTCTCTATAAATATATCAGAGGGATAAATACCGGAGAGGGAGAGGAATTATTTAAGCTCAGTACCAATGTGGACACAAGAACAAATGGATATAAACTAGCCACTAGGCAGTTTAGACTTGAAATTAGATGAAAGTTCCTAACCATCAGAGGAGTGAAGTTTTGGAATAGCCTTCCAAGGGAAGCAGTGGGGGCAAAAGATCTATCTAGCTTTAAGATTAAACTCAATAAATTTATGGAGGAGATGGTA